>NC_056603.1:29314658-29923922 GCF_018340385.1 Cyprinus carpio | reverse complement strand
TATGACCTTTTGCCAGTGTCTAGCTATCATTAATACTGATATGTGTTCTGAGTTTTGGAGGTATTCTGGACCTGTTATCTGCCTCAAAATCAGAATATAATTATACAGAAAAATATTGCCAGTTTGATATGTTGCACCATGGCAACACTATATTAGATATCAATATCCCCTCAACAGTTTTACATGGGCCGTGTTTTGTAATTTTCTGTGAAGTTTGAAGCCAAAATTGGTAAAAAATAAGATGGAATTCAAAGCATTTTTGAAAATGGCACACTTCTGCGCCAGTTGGTGGCGCTATAATTTGAATCCTAATAGTCACTATAGGCGATCTGCATCATACAACGAAAACAAATTGATGAAGTTTAATTAAAATCAGGGAAAAAAAAAATTGTCTGTGGATGTTTATTTAGACACTTCCTGTTTCCTCATTTTCTACGCAATTTAATTGCAACAGCCTGACCTACGCCACAAGCAAACCAATCGATGGAATACAAAATCCCGCTGCCAATTTCTGCATACCCAAATGTCTTGAAGATCATGTTGACCAAGTATTGGTGGCGGCAATCGGGTTATAAAAAAAAAACCTTTTATGACAAAGAAGGTATATCTAAATACACGAGCAATGGGGCCCAAGCATTTTTTACATAGCTCGAAAATAGCTTGACTTCCTGTTGGGCGGAGTGAGCCTTTGACATGCAATACGGAAAAAGTGTGCGGCACAAGGAGATCTATATGTGTACTGAGTTATCATATGAATAAGGTGAAAGTATGGGTGAACTATTTACATCCAACATTTTTGACTGTGTTCCAAGGGGGGGGCCGTCAAGAGCCCACCCTGTGCCACGCCCAGGGTTTCTCAGCCTCTGCAGCCTCCTTAATGCCCACAGATTCTAACGGGGTCTTTTTAGTGTGCAAATTTTCAAGAGTTTTTGAGCAATGTTAAGGGCCCCAAAAAAGCCCCCAAAAACTTTGACGGAGCAAAATAAGAATACTTCAAACCCTAAATAGCCAACTTCCTGTTGGGGCGGAGCCTATGACATGCAGTACGAAAGTTGTTTGGATTGATGAGATCAATATGTGTACCGAGTTTCACTACGTGCCTACGTGCAAGTATGTCATGATATAGGGCCCTCCATATTCCAGGGGGCGCTGTTAGAGCCCCTGTGCCACGCCCGTGTATCAGTCTATGCCCGGCCCTAATGGGCCGCAGGTTCCAATGTGTGTGCCAGATTTTCAAGAGTGTTTTAAGCATGTTAAGGGCCCCCCCAAAAGCACCCCGAGACGTTGGAAATAAAAAAAATAAATTTAATAATAATAAATATAAAAATAATCCTTAAGGAAAACAATAGGGCTATCAGCCCTCCAGGTTCTTGGCCCTGCTCTAAACACAAATTCCTAGGAACTGCTTAGGTCTCGCCCCTCCAGGCTTGAGCCCTAATAATCGAAGAATTTATCTCTAAGCCAAACAGGAGATCGCCCTCAAGGTGAGCGCTAATCAATGTTATAATAAACTAGCAGACAATCCGGTCCATACTACGGTGGGTCAAAATAAACCCTAAGTATCCATTCGAGAACAAATTATGTTGGATGAGATAGCCTTCGGGCTTAGACTAAATGATATAGCTAGGTACACTGTTTGGCAGCGGAGGCACTTATGCAAACGCTGCCAACGATGCATACTCAAAATGTGCTTGACACGGGCAACATGGCATTTCAGTACGATGTGGTAATGGCAGAGATTAGGTCTTAAAACACGTTGCTAGGGTAATCAGGGTGGTTATGGTACACAAAGCCCAGGGACAGACTGCACAATGATGATACAGAGTAAATAGTGCCTTAGTATGAACACGTTTTTCATACCCCAGGGTTTTAATTATTAAAAGATTAACTGAAAGTCCCCATAAACAATAATTATATTGCATGTGTCCAATTCAAGTTAATAGTCAAGTAAATCTTGAAAATGAATATGATGACCAGCTGTTTAACATTAGTTTATGCATACTCATGTTACTGGGACATTCTATCAAAAAGACATTAAATGAAATTCTGTGGGAAAATATATTTTGTCATGTTTAATTCTACTAATGTTACAAAATTAGACTTCCTTATTATACAGTGAGTACTAAACCGAGACCTGTATTATTGTGCATGGATGTACTACATGTGTGTGCACCAATTCTTTAGACAGTTGTTATCCCAGTTATGTCAATGAAGGACCCGATTTTTTTGTCCAAGCTACATTTTTACCAATTCCCATCTGACATCAATTCCTTAATAACATACGTTAAACTACCGTTAATTTTATATTAAATCGAATTTTATGTTAACCGGATATATAATTGTACCCCATGAAGGGCGGAATGGAATAAAAAACAAAAACCTCTCAAATGTCAGGTTCTGTATTATTAGATGCGACATCTCTCTTTGTTCTACAGATCACGACAAGAGGACGCCAAGGCAAAAATGTAGTTGTGTCAATCGATACTGAACAAAGTGCTTCAAAAATTTACAAACGCCCAGATGCTTATGAAAATTATTCAAAAACTATTGCCAATAAAAAAGGATTTGCAAATTTCGACATGATCATTGACATCATAAAAAATAATGCTGGATTCAAACAGCCTGAAAATTTGTGAAAACACATAAGAAAAAAAATGCTGAGAGTAATATTGACACTTGCAAAATTTGCAAGAACTAGTATAATTAAAAAACTTTTGCAATGACAGGGGATGAGAGATTTTGCAAAAATATCGAAACCATGGGAACTAAAAATTGTGATCAGCGGGCAAAAATGCAAAAAACTCCTGTGCCATTTGGTTATGGACACAGGGGTCGTTTACCTTAATTTTGACCATAAAAAGACACAAAAGAAGGAATTTTTTTAAAAAAAATTTTTACAAGCCCAAAAAGACCATTTTTCCAAAAGAACATATATATATAAAATGCAATAAATATGTGGGAAAAAGAATAAAAAAGAAACAATGAGAAAAAAAAAAAAAATTCTGTTTGACCAAAGCTTGAACTAAAAAAAGTATACATTGAATTAAATATCGGTGCTTCGGAGTAAAAATAAAACTCATACGCTATTACGTTGCCTTACTGTTTAACCTGGTAAAAGATGAGTGGTTACAAACTTCAGCTTGATCAAATAGAAGATGTCACAAGGATTACGATGTTATATGGTCAGTATTTATTCCCAACGATTTGGAACAATCGCCAACCCAAGTGGTGCCCAGATTTCTCTATTAAATATTGCCGGGAAATCGTTTGAAAACCTAATTATAATAATT
Source organism: Cyprinus carpio (assembly GCF_018340385.1). NCBI lineage: Eukaryota > Metazoa > Chordata > Actinopteri > Cypriniformes > Cyprinidae > Cyprinus > Cyprinus carpio. Next base: position 29,920,632 of record NC_056603.1, on the reverse strand, counting down.
AATAATGGAGAACAGGGGGAAAAAGACAAAATTTTCCGGCACTAAAGAATCTATTATTACTTTTTTTTTATTTTATAGATAGATGGAGGAAGTTGGAATGGATTTCGAGAATGCCAGAATCAAAAAATTAAAATAAGAGAATAATTACATTAAAAACAGAAAGTTAACTAGGGGAGCCTAGACACAAGTTTACTGCAATAGAATAAAAGAAACAGCGGGGGAGGGAGGGGTGGGAAGGGGTCTTAATATGAGGTTTCGTATGAAGGAATGTGGCAATCATGATGCACCAAAAAGTCAATTTTTATGCACATTTAGACATCATGTTAAATAATGATAATGATTTATATACATTACTATAGCATATATGAACATGGAAAATATATATCTAGCATATATAAACAATTCAATAACTAATGTGCACGATTAGTGAAAGACTTTTTTTAATGTTATACATTGATCATAACAGTTTGAGTTTAAATTATTTCATGCTAAATTCATCCGTATGTGGAACGATGCCTGTGACTTAGCATCTCAAGTCTAAAGGTTTTCACTCCCATGAAAGGATTGCTTATAATTCAGATAACCTATCAAACCCATCTGGCATATAGTTATAGACAGATGGGATATGGATTTGAAATAGGATTAGCTAGTATATATCATTAGGAATATATATAATTATGCATTACAATAGCAGGTTTAATAATCGATGATGCTATAATGCTACTCGAATACATTTCATGACCGCACAGTAAACCACTATGCGTGTACCTTAAGTAACATCAATAGTATGTGAAATTAGAATACATAATGTATATAATGTCTAATGTATGTAAATGCAAACCAAAATTAGGATTCTTACTAGTATTTATAAACCTATTTTTTACATTTAATTAGCATTAAACATACACACACATAGCCTATATTAGGGGTGTTTGATTCATCGATATGGATCGATGTCCATTCGGAAGCACCTAAAAAAAATCTGTAACACTGTAATAACACTTTGTAACATCAAAAAACGATTAATCTATATTTAGTTTAAAAACAGTGATGTCTATGCAGTTATTTACGTTTGATATATTAGGGATGTATTGATTCATCGATATGGATCGATTCATCGATAGCACATGTACAATATAGATATCTGTTATATAAATAGGCAGCTTATTGGCACTGTCTACATTTTCACATAATGTCCGTCAACGGCCTGCATTCTCGTTCAAAACTCACCGCCTAAGGAAAACAATAGGGCTCTTCGCCAGCATATAAGACGCTCGGGATTGTTCGCGGAACAGTCGAGCGCTGTGTGTTTCACCGCACACATCTGAAGCGCGTGCATGCACACAGACAGCCGCAAGCGGCCGCGAATACTAAACTGAGCTATCTTCCGCTTTTTTTTGTGCATGGATCAATACGTAAATACATAATTACATCTAAATGCGCGTTTTGGGGGAATATCCTAGTAAACACAGTCGGTTAGGCATATGTATTAACGTTAACAGTTCAGAAATAAAAGGCATGTGTATATAGTTTTAAAACCCGTGATTGGTTCTTAAAGTGAAAGCATAATAAATAAATCTAATGCTGTCAAAGAAAAATACAAGTGCTCACTGCTTCTATTGACTAAATAACCTTTTGTAACATCAAAAAAACGATTAACACATACACTCAGCACACACACACATTCTTCACAGGGCAATGGCAGAGTCATCAGAGTGACTCAGCCCCCTCCTTTTTCTCACACAGAGAGACTGGCCTCAGAGTGAGATCAGATGACTGACAGTTTTTTAATTTTCTTTATCCTGTTATCCAATAGAGCATTGAAAAGTCGGTGACAAACTATGCATATTTGCTGTCAGAATGACTTATCCTCTATATATAAAAAATTTTGAAGTGTTTGGAAGCTGCACTTTAAGAAAATATAAGACAATTTATGTTTACTTTTTTTACTGTTATTTTTTCAATAAATCACTACGGCAAAAACCGTTCAAGCTATCCAAAATCCATTTGCAATTTAAGTTCCTCAATGTTTTGGCATCATGTACACAAAGTTTGGTTTTGTATACTGTAATTCTTCTCTTGAGCAGTATGCATTAATTCACAGCTATATTTTTCCAAAAATCCATATTCAAATCAATATAACTGACTTCCTGTTCATCGTAGCTGATGACTGTGAATTAGAAAGTTTGTCCGTCTTGATAAGAACAATTTATGTACTGAGTTTGGTGTCTGTAGCTAAAACTAACCCCCTCACTTTTGACAAAAGGGGGCGCTATAGAGGGGCTCCTCCACGCCCTTTCATGAGCTTTTTGCCATTGTCTAGCTATCATCATAATACTGATATGTGTTCTGAGTTTTATGTAATTCTGAGCATGTTATCTGCCTCAAAATCACCAGAACAGAATATTCAAGTTTGACACGTTGCCATGGCAACACTATATTAGATATCAATATCCCCTCAACAGATTTACATCGGCCGTGTTTTGTCATTATTCTGATGAAGTTTGAAGCAAATCGAGTAAAAATAAGATGCTGAATTCAAAGCATTTTTGAAAATGACACACTTCCTGCTGCCAGTTGGTGGCGCTGAGCACCTAAAAAAAAAACACCTAAATAACCAAGATCGGCATCATACATCGAACAAACCCGATGAAGTTTGGTCAAACTCAGGTAGTGTATGTTGATGTTATTAGACATTTCCTGTTTCTCATTTCTCGCCATAATTTCAACGCCTCGCCACGGACAAACCGTTCGAGATATCAAAAATATCTTCGCAATTTAGCATCCCCAATGTCTTGAGATCATGTTCACCGAGTTTTGTGGCAAACGGGTGGAGTTCCTCAGAGGAGTATATCAAATTCCAGAGCATGTGTTTTTCACAAAACCCTAAATAGCCAACTTCCTGTTGGGCGGAGCTTATGACATGCAGTGCGAAAGTTGTTTGGTTTGATGAGATCTACATGTGTACCGAGTTTCATATGTATACGTGCAAGTATGCATGATATATGGCCCTCAATATTCCAGGGGGCGCTGTAGAGCCCCTGTGCCACGCCCGTGTATCAGTCTCTGCCCGGCCCTAATGGCCGCAGATTCCAAGGTGTGTGCCAATTTTCAAGAGTTTTTGAGCATGTTAAGGGCCCCAAAAGCCCCCGAAACCTTGGAAAAAATTAGAAGAATAAACTAAAGAAAAAAAAAAAAAAAAAACAAAAAAAATATTATCCTAAGGAAAACAATAGGGCTCTTCGCCCTCCAGGCTTGAGCCCTAATAAACACAGCAATTCCAAGAGGGTCCTCACACCATCGGTGCTCGGGCCCTAATAATAAACGAAGCAGATACAAGAGGGTCCTCACACCATCGGTGCCGGGCCCTAATAATAATAATAAACGAAGCAGATACAAGAGGGTCCTCACACCATCGGTGCTCGGGCCCTAAATATATGTTCACATGAAGCAATGTGCCCCGCTGGTTAGCTTTTTGTACTTTCACATACCTTGCAGCTAGGTTTGCATAGAGTTTCACAGAAGGTATGGGAGTCTCTATGTATCAAATTTCTAATTCTTTGTGGTGGTTTGCAATAAAGGATAAAAATGTACAGCCCTAATGTATATATTGTTAAGTAGTCAAATAAAGGCTGTGCTCTCTCCTTATCCCTCCAACTGTCTCTGTTTTTTTTTTTTTTTTGTTATTAGCAATGATTTAAACCTAAATTCTGCATTATTCTGCATATTTTGCCCCTAACTGATGGTGCAAATAAATGTATGATTAACTGATAAACTCTCCCACTCTCTCTCTGTCTGTTTTTGCACTCCTCTGAAGCAGACATTCCCAGTATGGCTGACTGCACTTTTCAGAGCTCACTCACTTTGCATTGCATCACATTGGCTCCTGTTGTTTTTGGGGGCCGCAGCTCTATTGGTGGTGGTGAAGTCAGGCTCAAAGATGGTTTACCCACTCTGGCCGTGTCTTTTGTGTCAATGGATTACTGGAATCAAAGGTAATGGCAATGGGCAAATAGGGAGCTAAACAACCAGACTGATTTTTTCTGCCCTGGACACTGACTACAGCTCAATTCAGACTTGACACTGTGCCCACTTTGAGTCAGGGCTGGGTGCATTGAGTTGCAAGGGTTCAGACACTGACAGAACAAGGCCTACTGGGTCACGAGGTCTCTGTCATGGGTACACTGATGTTAAACTACTTGTGGTATCCATTTGCACTAATGCAATGGGTTTGCAACATGCATGTCAAAACCTGAGCGACTCAAGGCCAAAAGAAATAAATCTTTGAGTCTGTTCTTTCAATAACTATGAAAATAAACACTACTACAGTATCTTCCTCCACACTTGATACTGAAATTATACTAGCAGACTAAAGCGAGTGGAAACATCCTGTTCTTTCTTTTATGGTTATTTATCATCACCCCTGCCTGTGGAAAACCCTGCAGTACTTCAAATAAATCATGTTGTAAGCATGTGTCAATGTTTATATCAGAAAAGCATGCGGCAACTTTTCCCTTCATTTGTCCTCCTGCTGGTTTAATTAGAGTTTTTGGTTCCAAACAGCAAAACAACTGCTGATTTCTCAAGATTATGTCTCATCACTGTCATGTAGTTGCACATGGAAATCATGCAGGTGGCTATGATTGGCATGCGTGCACTCATGCTCATAAAATACAACTCTCATCTTGGAGGTGTGAATGGAACAGAAGTAACCATAAATCTGACATTGAGAGCAATGCCAACATCTTGGCATGCTCTAGGGATAATGGAATGGATGTAGTATGATGCGTTTGCATTCTGACTATGTGTATGCATGTTTTTGTGTGTTTGTGAAGCAAGTGTTCACTCTGAACTCTCAACAGGAAAAACATTAAAAAAAAAATAAAGAAGGAAAAAGGCAAACTGGCGTGCCAAAAAAATAGTTACTGCATTATTGTCACATGGTCAGACCCAAACATGTTGGCCATGATCAGGGACACCATGCTTTTGTATTTAGAAAAACAAGAGCTTCATCTCATGTGAATGTATTAATTTCTTTACAGTATGTAAAAAGATTTTAAAATTGACATCAAAGGGATGCTGATGATTTGAGACATACAACACACAAGAACTCACACAGTTTTATTTTTTATCAGTCATCTCATACTGTGGTTTTAATCTGCGCCATATAAAAGTACATCATTAACCACAGTTTGTCTGTGTATTTATGGTTCGTGGGCGTTGGTGTGCTGTGGTTTGACCAGCATCACATGTGCCTGATGAATCATTGATTGGTATTTGTGTGTTAAAGTGATGATGCTTATTTCAGACCTTGGTAATTGTATCATGATAATAATAGTTTAAAGGCTTAATTCACCCCAAAATTAAAATTCTGTCATTAATTCCTCACCCTCATGTCGTTCCAAACCCCTAAGACCTTTGTTCATCTTCGGAACACAAATTAAGGTATTTTTGATTAAATCCGAGACCCTCCATAGACAGGCAATTATTGTTTTCTTTGTGCAAAGAGTAATAATAAGAATTTATTCAGCAATTCTTCTCCCCGAATTACGGACTTTCGCCAATTTGGAGAGCACCCCAGAATGTCATAAATGTAATCAGCATTGTATAAGTTCAGTAAACAGCGCCCTTTCGCTGAACGTAAACTACAGTGATCACGTTGATTACGTTCTGGGGTAACTTGCTACGTTTCATTGCAGTTGCATTGCTGTCTACCGAGGGTCAGAGAGCTCTCAGATTTTATCAAAAATATCTTAATTTGTGTTCAGAAGATGAACGAAGGCTGAGGAACATGAGGCTGAGGAATTAATGAAATATTTTTTAATAATTTTTTAAAACTTTCCTCCTTTGCAATCATTTCGGCTATCTCATTCCCAACCTCTCACTACATGTCTTTCTATGATGACAATTTATGTGCATAATGGCATCAAAATGCACCATTCAAAAGTTTGGGGTTAGTAAAGGTCTCTTGTGTATCATAAGTACCGTAAAAATGGTAATATAATGGTAATATAATGAAATACTGCATTTTAAATATATATTTTTTTAATAAATAACATTAACATTAAATAACAGTTTATTTTAACATTAACTTTAAATAACTGTATTTTAATATATCTAAAATGTAATGTATTCATGTGATGGCAAAGCTGAGTTTTCTTCAGCTATTACTCCAGTCTTTAGTATCACATGATCCTTCAGAAATCATTTAATATGATTAATTAGGGCTCAAGAAACATTTCTTATTATTATCAATGGTGAAAACAGTTTTTTCTGTGATGAATAGAAAGTTCAAAAGAACAGCATTTATTCAAAATAGAAATATTTTGTAGCAATGTAAGTCTTTACTGTCACTTTAGCACAATGTAATGCATGCTTGCTGAATAAAAGCCTTAATTTCTTTACTGAAATGAAACCTTTGTGAACCTAAACTTTGAACCGTAGAGCATATTCATACAACCAAAGAAATGTCATGGTCTTTTTAGAGAGGGTTCCATTAAGCAGTTCTAGAGAGAAACAGTTTGTGATGGTACACAAACCCCAATGTATGATTTTGCTGAAAGCAAATCATTAAAATCAACTATCAGTCATGGCACACTGGGTGTGAGTGAACAGGACTCAGCAGTGGCCTGGATAAACTCCAAAGTCATACACAGTTCAGGAGACATGTCTTCAGGAAACACCCATCTCTCTCACTCCTTCACAATGCCTCACATCTCTGTGATTGGCAAACTTAAGTGGGCTGAAACTCTATATCTACAGGGTATGAATATTTCTATTCCTGCTCTTGATGAAAGCATTGTACTTTACCAAAAAAGTTCCCTGGCACTGCGTAACACTGTTAACTTTTGCCAACATGTCTCTCAGGCAGAAATAAATAGCTTAGATTCAAAGTGTGTAAATAAAGCATTTTCCTTAATAGTTTTTAGAATGAAATGTGAACATGTCAATGCATTTAATTCTGATTTGTTTTTCAAGTCTAATCTTAAGACCCTACTGTCTACTCTTATTTTGCAAGCACTCAAATCAGATGTGTTTGTTCAGTCAGAGTAATATCTGGTTTATGCATTTGTTTCTATAGCAATGATGGAGGCGTTAATGCAGTGCCAAGTGACTTTCTTCTAAAACAACTGAGAGTGACAACCTGGGAGTATGAAAAGAGCAGGGAAATGGAAATTTTGCCTCATCAGTTCCTCATAAAGTGCATGGGAATACGTGCCTCGTGATGATCTGAAATAGCTTTTTAAACATTTAAAACGTCATGTGTTTTTTGTGGTGGTCTGGCTAAATACATTAAACAGACTTCTGTTAATTGTGCTTATTCCTAAAAACCTGATTCCCGCTATCAGTGTAAAAAGTCTATGTTTTGTGATTAATATAGCAATCGCATCCGTAATGTGATGTGGGTGTGCCCAACAAAACGTATTTCTTGTCAAAGTTCATCTGATATCTTGTCAAAATACAAAGGCATCCTTTTTTTTAAATTGTAATACATCATATATGATCAGACTGATGACAAGCTATGACCAGGTAACGAGCAACCAACAGTACAGTGACCTTGTGACCCACAGCAGTATGTGTGAACAGGGCATTTGAGACAGTTTCGTATCAGTTTGGTTTGAACAATGAACTCTCGACTGTGTGACCTGCTCTATGTTTGTTCTTGAGCTCTGTTTCTATATCTAATGTGTCAATGAGATTGCAGTTTGAATAAAATAGAATAATGTTTGAAATTCGTGATTCAAAAATAAAAAGAAAGATATGAATGTCTAGATATATGATCTTCAGTTGATTTTCATTCATGCGTCTACCTGGCACATGAGAGGTGTGTTTGTGTGTGTGAGTCAGAAGGCACGTGCAGCTCTAAGGTAAATTTGCAGATAACAGTGATGTATGATATACTGGATGAGGTCAAGAGAGTGGTATGAACAGTCTCAACATTGGCAGACAGAGTTCTTCATCACTTACCCTGCTACCCTTTAAGGGCAAACACGGGCACGGTCCACTGCAGTCCCGGCCTGCACACGGCTCCTGCAGCTTTGATCCCTGCACACACAAAAGCACATAGAGAGACAAGATTACATCCTGTACTACTGTCAAAGCCATACGTCAATACAGTACAAAGAAATCTGTACTCTGAAATGACTGAGAAGTTATACAGAGATAACATCATTAATCAATGTACATTCTCTTTTCAAAACTGCAATGAAATTATATCAGCATCTACTAATTCTTAGTATTTGTGGACGTGTGTACCAGCAAGAAGTTGTAGCGTAGTTTGTGAAAGTGACTGTGAATGTAAGATTGATCTGTTTGTCTCCCCACAGGCTAGAGAAGATCACCTGCATGGCAGTAAGTGGTATGTGATTTCATGAAGGAACAAAAGACAAAACCCTCCTCTGGATTTTAGCCTCTGGTACAGCATACCAAAAGATCTACTTCACAAAAAAATTAAAAAAAGGAAGACTAGAGGTCATTTTGTTCATACTGGCAAGGCGATTAGTTACCCTATACATCCCAAATGCTAAACCTAAACCTTTTTACTACAGAGCGCTCTCACACACACACACAAAGATATATATGAGCTCTATTGTCCCCTCGCCCCATGATGATGTAGATTTCATTAAGAATGATTGTTTTTTTACTTTTCAATTATCTATCTCTTTTCAGTGCTGTTTCTTTTTTCTCTGAAAGCCCCCAACCTACTATATTTATACAGTATTTGAACAGACTTTAATATTTCATTGCCAAATGCAAATGCATACTCTTCAAAACATAAATTTCTCTTTAAGAAGTTCACCAGCGTTCCATTTATTTGATTACAGTAAAAACTACAATTTAATACAATATTAAACAACTGTTCTATTTGAATATATTTTAAAAATATCCTTTATCCTTGTAATGGTAATGCTGAATTTTCAGCAGCCATTACTCGTTTTAAAAGTCTCGTTTAATCAGTTTAATACTCTAAACGAATAAAAATATTTATTTCATTTTAAAAATACCTATGGATTTGTTGGGTCATTAGCTAACCAGATACCATAACACACAAAACATTTCTACATAGTGTTATTAATATTACTATTAAGTGTACTGGCTGCTGGTCTGTAGATATGGCTTGGGGTTGTACTGTTATTATTTAGCTCATTCTTCGTTTAGCACAAGAATCATTATATACACATAAACAAATTCAGATTCTATGTAACAACATGTTCTTTCTTAACCTGTAGGACAAGCTCTGTGAAATCCAATCCCCTTCATTCAGCAGACCTGTGAATAATGTGATCAATGAAAGCTGCACATATAAGGGTCTTTTAAGTGGTCATCCCCTGCTGGAGTTCAGAGGTCACTGGATAGCATTTCACTTTGATTAAAGGATGAAAAGGTGCAGACAAGCGGGGATGAGGGCCCCATGAGGTCTTGGACAGTGAGTACTTGCCCAAAGGGTCAGGGGTGTTCGGACAGCCATCTAGAAAAAAACCTCAAAGGTCTTAAACTGATAACCAAGACCTTATTTACAAATCACAAAGGGCATGTGTGTACAGTGTCTGTGTGTGTGTGTGTGTGTGTGAGTGAGTGTAGGTGATATAAGTCCCCCTGTGAAACCTGTCTCCACTCAGAACGTCACATGACTCCACAAAGCCTGTGACTTTTCCAACTTGTGACCGCATTTTTTCTGAGGTTTTGGCTCAGGCTTATAATGGAGGGATAGAAAGAGAGTGAAAGCAGGAGTAAAAGAATGAGTGCGGATAAAAAAAACTGGGGTACATGAGAGTAAACCAGAAAAAAGTAGGTTAGAAAGCCGGGATTGCCCTGAACAGGCCTCGCCTCTCGTCTACTGATCTCCTGTTTACCACTAATTGCTCTGACAGAAACAGGCCAGAAAATCTGCAGAGAGGGATTCAGATAGAAGTAGTGACTGAGAAAGAGGGGGAAAAAAATCATATATCACGCAAGACAAATCCTGACCAAATACTGACCTTAGTCTGACTGTAGAAAAAGGCAAACACATACACAAAACAATCCCGGAAACCAAAGAATTAAAGATTTTGTGAAAAATGTACAAACCGTAAGAATATGAGGCCGAAACAGAAATCCAAAAATGTGTTTTCTATTATTATATTTCTATTTTTTCTGAAAGTGATTCCTTACATTTTCTTATAATAATTAAAAAAAATAATAATAGAAGCAAAGATATTCTTGAAATTTGATGGGTTGAATTAGATGAACAAGCTCCTCTCAAATATACATTCGGCAGTAATTTTAACTTTTTCCAATTATTTTATTTTCACAATAATATTCTTCATTTTTTTTATTTACTTCACCTAAGATATTTCCTTTCTGAATCATTACTAATTACACTTTAGCAATACTGTAAAAGGAAACAATCATGGCAACCAAAAAAAAGAATTGTTGAATAAAATAATCAGAATCAGAAATACTTAAATGATACAAACTCTTCTCTAACTACAGAAGTATCAATATAACCTCAAAGTCAGGTAGATAGTTAAAAGGTTTGTTCAACCGTAATTTTACAAAGCTACGAAAATACTTTTTTTGCGCAAAAAGAACACAACAATAACATAATTTATTCAGTGATTCTTCTCCCCGAGTTACCATCTTCCACCAGTGTTGTTTACGTTCAGCATTCGCGCGTTTTATCCTGAACATCATTTTTGGGTGAACTGGCTCTTTAAATTACAAAAAAGCAGCTGACCTGTAGACTTATGGGTCTTGAGTGGCACACAGACATATGGCGCAAAGTTAAGTGTCAAGTAATTACTCTATTCCATAACTACTACCTAACAGATTAAAGCGGACAGCAGGGGGCAATGCAGAAAGGGGAGAAGGATAATCCAACACCCCTCTCGCATTTTTAAATGGCTGATCCTGTCCCTGAGGAGATCCGCCACCTTTTTTTCCCCTCTTTTCAGGATGTTTAACCCACCTGGTGAGAAGTGAAAACATAAGCCATATATGTGAATTTAGGCCCCTCTCCTGTAAGTTAAGCAAACCTCCACTACAAGGAGCAACAAGCCCCTCTCAATAGCACACCTTGACATTCCTTTGCAGCTTGTTCAGTGGAAATGAATTGAGCTATTTGAAGCAGGACAAAGAGTGCAACTTAAGGTGAAATCTCTAAGCACACATGTCCAAACACACACACACACACGCACAGCCCTGCAGGCAAAAGGACAGGATCCATTTACACATTTTGCCAAAGAAATCAATGGGGGTCTTGCTTTCCTCCTTGTTTTCTTCCAAAGCTGAGCAGCTTGACACACCTGAAGTGTGTTTGTACGTATTATGTATTACACCTCCTTAACTTTAGCCAACCGTTCCATGCAAAGCATCATCCATAAACTTTCAGTTATTTGCACCAACAGCAATAAATGTTTGTGTAGAATCAGGCAATTCAAACACAGGATATCGTGACTGTGATTCTGACTTGTGAAATCAGAGCTACTATGGTTGTATTGGGATGTTTGGTCACCCTTGGGCAACCACACAGCATGCACCAACAAAGACCCCAAAAGGCTTAAGATTCACTGGCATATGCATATATGTACATTTGAGAAACCCAGACGCCACACACAGACTCTGAGAGAGGTTAACATCCAGTTTCCTCTCAGTGTTTAGAGATGTTTGTCTGCTCACATTCCCTCCATCATCTGCTGTCATCAATCAATCCACCCATATCAGTGCATGACAGAACAGAAAACAAGACTGAAAAAAACATAGAAGAAGAAAGGGAAAGGATGTAAAAGAAGCTGTCCTGTGACTGATGAGCTCCTCTGACAAATGGCACAGTCCAGAGAACAGAGCAAATAAAAAATACTGGGACATGAATCTGATGTATGATTGCTTCACCTGTCTGTCTTTACCTGCCTTAACAAAATACACAGTATTTGCATTTTGTTTCTGTTACACTTCCAAGTTCTAACACATTATTTTTTTCTCCCTTTAATAATAAAGTCAAGATAAATGTTCGACACATTTATGAATTTCAGTTAAGGGTGTGTGCAAAAGTGATTTTACAATGGTTAAAAGGTTTTTTAAAAACATGAAAGAATGATTAATCTAATCTAATCTCAAATCTTTTAAAACTAAGAATATTAAATTCTCTTAAATATTTTGATATAATGTAGACAAGCATTCAAATGTTTGTGGTCAGTAAGATTTAAAAAAAAAAATACTTTAAGACTTTCACGTTGTTACAAAGAAATAATCAATTTCAAACAAATGCTGTTCTTTTAAACTTCCCATTCATCAAAGAATCCTGAAAAAAATGCATCATGGTTTCCACAAAAATATTAAGCAGAACAAAAGTATATTAGAATGATTTCTGAAGGATCATGTGACACTGAAGACTGGAGTGATGGCTGCTGGTTATTCAGAATAAATTACAAATTATCACATTACGTTTTAAAATATGTTTTACGTTTTAAAATATGTTCATATATAAAACTGTTATATTTTCATGTTCATATTGTGAAATAATATGGTGAATTATTATTGCTCATTATTGTCTTTAGGCTATTTAAGTCATTTAAATAACATATAGGTTATCTTAATATATAGATTAGTGACATTATATTATAAAATTACACCACCCAAATATGTATTTACTTCCTTCTAATTCTTGTTGTCAGTGCAGGCTTGTTTAGCTTAATATTGACTGTTATGAAAAGTGACTAGTGTAGCCTGCATTAAAAAAAGCTTTGAACATAAAAAAACAGGACAAAAATATAGATGATTACTAAAAATAATCATTTCATGACTCTATGCACTTCTTTGTGACAGTGTCATAATACGGTGAAATAATATGTTCTTTAGCCATATAAAAACAGTTGTCATGTGCGTGGGTAAAATTGACCCGCTGGCGGTTCTAGTGTTAAAACACTCAAATATTTTTACTTAAACCATAGAACTGTAATGTATATGTAATGAAAAGTATTAAGATACATAATAAAAAAGATGTAATAAAGATATACAAACTCAATTACTAGGCCTATAATTGCAACTGGTCAGGAATTGACACAATTCAGCACTGGGAGACCAAATATCAGGGTTAGAATAATAATTCTCATCAAGAATGCAAACGCTGCAAAACAAAAGAAGTTAACAAGGTTTATATTTACATGTTTGCAGCTGAGGTGCCTATAAAAGAGTGTGTAAACTAGACTGTTTGTCATCATGTTCCATTTATAACATACTTTTCCTGTACAAACATCTAATTAACATCTTGAAACAGCGAGATTCACATCAATAAAACCTAGATTTATAACATATATAACAAATCCAGCTGCAGAATGTTTAACATCCGACAGGAAATGCTTTGCTTTTTGTATGTTTTAACCAGATGAACATGAAGACACACAGACATCTTGGCATGCACATGTTTTCGAGTTCCTTTATTTCATCCTTCATATTTTAAGCTTGTTTCCGTAGTTTTCTAAACAGACCCCCTACGAAACAGACTGGGCTCCTACACGCGCAGCTTCATGGTCTGCAGGTCATATGTGTCCAGTCTCACAGCTGTGTTTAAACTCTCAGTACTTCACAGTTTACCTCAGGCCAAACAACCCCCCGTTCCTTTACTATCAACTGCATATACATTCGGTTTTGATGGGCTCTTAAAACCCCAGGCCCCCCACTGACAGACCCTGACCTACACATGTCTGATGTCATCCAAGTAAAACAAAAATCCCAACGCACACATTATGCTTCAAACTCCAGAATGGACTTGAAGACATCACAGAAAATACTGAAACCTGCTCATAAGTGTTTGTGTATGTTTCTCAGTGACTTGATGACACGCAGGAAATATCTAAGACCAAAATACAAGGGGGAGATTCACCAGGTCACATCATTATTTATTTATTTATTTTTACTATTATTATTATTTTTTAATAGACAAACAATACATTACATTACATTACATGCAATACATTACATTCAATTTAAATTGTTATATTTTTGCATTACATTCAATTTAAATTGTTATATTTTTGCATTACAGTAATGAGAAAAAAAATCATATTACCTGCAGCTAGTTTGCACTTATGGTTTATAGTAGTACTAGTACTGGTAGTACTACTAATCACCTGGTCAACTACAAAAATTGTGCAAAAAATCTTGATGGTCTTTTAAAAACTTTAGCAAAATACAGTGTTTAATTGCTGGTTTAGGAGAGAAATGCGACATATATTATTGAAAGATTATTGCAAGTTTTACCCATTTCAGCAAACTGATGCATTTGTATATTCATTTCAAACTGGATTCACCCATTGGGCTATAATGCAGCTTTCTCTAAAAGATAACTTAAAGGAACAGTTCACCCAAAAATGAAAAATACCCCATGATTTACATACTAGGTGTGACTTTAAGTGTTGGGCTAGTTACTCAAAGAATGTAGTATATTACTCATTACTATTTACTCCTTTCAAAAGTTACATTGTTACTTTACTTATTACTTTCTGGCAACAGTAATTAGTTACACTACTAGTTACTGTACATTACTTTTTCTTCATGCCCCACAGATGATGTAACTTTGTATCTTCCACATAAAATTCTTAATCTAGAATGTTAGTAACAACATATTCTGCCACATCATTTGACCAAAATCCACATTGGATCGCAGTCAGAAGTTACTACAAACACTCAATAGTGACTGATAGTGACATTCAAGTAGAAGTGTTGCATTAATCTCATTAATTGTCATGTGTAGCTTGAAGCTAATTGTAATTTCTCCTTTTCCCATATACAATTATATTTCATTATGTATTTTATCAGATGTTTGTAAGAAACTGTTTAATTTTCCAAAAAGATTTTTAATTATAGTAATATAATGTACCATGATCAAAGGGGTGTGGGTGGAATGTAATGCCAGAGTAAAGTAAAGCCACATCTTTTTTTCCTGACAAAATCAATATAATGCAATATTTCTATCTGCTCAATGTAAGCTCTTCCATATTCCAAGCTTGCCTGCTGCACTGGGGGCATCACATGCATGTGCGAGTCATGAAAATTATGAAAATAAATCTAGGAATTATTTGATTGTTGGATTTTAAATCAGCGGGGTTGAGGTATCAAAAGTAACTTAGTAACTAAGCTATTTTAGGGATGGTAACTAATATTATTACTGAAATCTTATTAGTTATTAGTTACACTACTATTTACTGCAAAAAGTAATATTATTACACTACTGTAAGTTACTAGTAACTAGTTACTGCCCAACACTGGTGACTTTCTTCTTTTAGACAAATACAATCAGACTTTTGAAACTGACAAAGTTGCCCACAGGCACATCACATCATACACCAGACTGCGACTAAAACAGTTGCATTAGTGATCAAAAATATTAATTTGTGAAGGAAGTTTTTGCTGAGGTCGCCACTGGTGACTATATATATATATCTTTTTTTTTGTACTGCTGTACAACCTGTTTGCACATTCGTCTCTTGTACATTCCTGTGTATCTTAATATTTAAGTCTACAGTATAATTTCATGCACATTTTATTTTATATTTTATTCTTGTATTTTTATTGTTTACTTTTATTTCATTCTTTCATTTCGAAAAATTGACTCTTATTTTGTCCCTCCAGGGTCACATCTGTGAGACAGACACACTTTTAGTTCATCAGAGAAAAGGACAAAATGCATGGTCAGGTGCAATCTATGTGCAACACCGAACTCAACATGGAGAAATATCAGGAGTAACTAAAGAAAAACTGGACTGGTGGCACTGACACGAAGCTAACAGAGAGAGATGCGGCGGACGAGTATTTTATCCTTCCACTGTTTGATCGCGCAGGCACCTCACGCACACACATACAGCACTGCAAACGTTCCAGCCTGTTCATATAACTACAAAAGGTAAAGCTGTCAGATGCGTGGATATTGGCAATATTGTTAACAATTCTTGTTCATAATCATTAATAATTTGGCTTCTTTTTAACAAGATCTTCTATATGCTGTGTTCTGTAAATGCATGAACTTCTTATTATTTGAAGCCTCTGTGTCTCTTCATATCAGTGTATGCTGTGAATGCTCTTCTGTATCATCTGCGCCACAAGGATGCGCTGTTTTCTTTCAAATCAAAGCTAAATACATGTAGAAACAGCACATCCTTGTGGTGCGGATGATACAGAAGAGCATATGCAGCATACAGTGATATGGAGGAACACAGAGGAGACTGTTAACAAAGGATTGTTGAATAAAGTCGTTATTTTTGTTTTCTTCGCTTACAAAATGTGTTCCCGTCGTTTCATATTACCCAGATTGCACGTCTGATTGCAGATGGAGTATTCTGATGACGACTTTCATACCTTTTATGGACCTTGACACTGTTATTTGCCAGTGATGACTACATCTAGATCAGGTTGAGGTTTTTCCTCAGCCAATGTTGACACTGTAAGTTTAGCATGCTTGAAGTTTAGACTCATCATTCCTCACCACTCTGAGCATTTACCATTTGCTGCCTTTTAAAGATTTCACATTCAGACTCTTTTACAGCCAGACCAAGACAGCCAGCACTACCTTTGCAACTGGAGCTATGGGCTACATGATCAGACAATTATATATATAGAAAAAGTTATTTTTATCACTGCAACTATTTGTTTTTATCGGAACTCTGGCGTTTAGTGAGAGTCAATCCAGAGCATATATCAGAGAGCCAGTGCCACTGCTGCCAGTGTGAACATTACCCACTTATGTGCAATCACACTGATGAAAGGTGAGGCATAGGCCTCGTTTCTCCAGGCTGTAATTTCAAAGGCTAAGTGCTGGGATGCTAATAATGCTCTTTGAAGTGAAAGCAGCAAGCAACAAAAAGAGGAGGAGCTTTTCCTTTTTCCATTCAGCAGAGAATTCCACACAGGGGGTCATGAATGGTTACCAAAATTGCAAAATAAATTCATGTTGGGCCACAAAATCATTTCACTTGCATGTTGAAACTGTTTGCTAATGCTAAAGGCTCACATCTGCTAATGCTACAGGATAACATAGCACAAACTAATAATAACAATACTACTGCTACTACTAATAATGAGTAAAATAATCAGTTTTGAATTAAATATTCACTACTGTTTTGATTTGTAAGAATTGTAATGTTTTTTGAAAGAAGTCTCTTATGCTTACCAAGGCTGTTTTTAATTGATCAAAAATTATTACAATTTAAAATAAAACCATTTTCTATTTTAAAATATTTAAAATGTAATTTATTTGCAATGACAAAACTGTACTCCAGACTTCAGAGTCTCGAGATCCTTCAGGAATAATTCTAATATGTCGATTTGGTGCTCAAGAAACATTTCTTCTTTATATCAAAGTTGAAAATTGCTGTGCTGCCTATTATTTTTCTGGAAACTGTAATGCATTTTTTTCATGATTCCTTGATGAATATAATGTTCGAAACAACAGCACTTATATAAAAACTCTTTACTGTCACTATTGTTCTATTTAATGAATCCTTGCTGATCAAAAATAAATAAATCTCACTCCAAACTTTTAAACAGTAGTGCACCTGAATTTAATAATTATTCAATATGCCTTTTTAAAAATTGCATTCAACATTTTGGATTTATTTTTCATAAGCTCACCATAATGTATTCTTGTCACAAAAGATACATGCAATTCTGCCTTCAAATTTGGTTAAAACATGTATTTTATAAGGCAGCATCAATTCAAATGCTGCCTCCATAGGCACGTCACTAGGTTTTGAGCAAGCATCTCACCCCATTAGCAATGCTATTTATAGAAAAAAAGGGTGTCTCACAGTAGTGGGATCTTTTTTTGGCATCTTTAGCAGGAAGGATCACCTGAACGGTAAGCTGCCAGGGTGAGAGCAAATGAATGAGGAAGAAACATATGTGTAAGACTACACATCAGTGAGCCTCAAATACTCTATATTGTACTTGTGTGACTATAGTGCAAGACCACGTGTGTGTGTGTCTGCTGTAAACCTTGATTAAGTTATGTTGAGGAATTCCTCATCTCCTAGTTAATGCAAACATTGAGCTGGCATAATACACCCACCCACCCACCAACACTCTGGTTCTCAGTTGTCTTGTCCGAGCTGATTCAGCTGTACTGGAAAGCTTTGAACTTGCTGTGAGTCAAAGAACTCCATTTGGCTGGAAGGACACACTGATTCAGACAATACTGGGATTGATACCAGACGTCAGTGGATTCCACATACAGGCATGTGATCATGTTTTGTGTGTTCTGCATGTGTCTGTGCATGTCTGAATTAGTAATTCTTAACTACGCCTGTTGAGGGTGGCTTAGATCAACACACACACAAAAGATATATTTACGTGTTCACTAAAGCAGAAAATTCCAGCTACTGAATCTCATACATTTACTTAGCAATCTAAATGAGAACACTGACAGACCAAACTTGTGAACAGCTAATTATAGCTTCACCTATATACAGTATCTCACAGAAGTGAGTACACCCCTCACATTTGTAAATATTTTATTATATCTTTTCATGTGACAAAACTGAAGAAATTACACTTTGCCACAATGTAAAGTAGTGAGTGTACAGCTTGTATAACAGTGTAAACTTGCTGTCCCCTTAAAATAACTCAACACACAGCCATTAATGTCTAAACCGCTGGCCACAAAAGTGAGTACACCCCTAAGTGAAAATGTCCAAATTGGGCCCAATTTGTCATTTTCTCTCCCCGGTGTCATGTGACTTGTTAGTGTTACAAGGTCTCAGGTGTGAATGGGGAGCAGGTGTGTTAAATTTGGTGTTATCGCTCTCGCTATCTCATACTGGTCACTGGAAGTTCATTGCACCACATGGCAAAGAACTCTCTGAGGATCTAAAAAAAGAATTGTTGCTCTACATAAAGATGGCGTAGGCTATAAGAAGATTGCCAAGACCCTGAAACGGAGCTGCAGCACAGTGGCCAAGACCATACAGCGGTTTAACAGGACAGGTTCCACTCAGAACAGGCCTTGCCATGGTCGACCAAAGAAGTTGAGTGCACGTGCTCAGCGTCATATCCAGATGTTTTGTTTGGGAAATAGACGTGAGTGCTGCCAGTATTGCTGCAGAGGTTGAAGGGGTGCTCAGACCAAACACCGCACACTGCATCAAATTGGTCTGCATGGCTGTCATCCCAGAAGGAAGCCTCTTCTAAAGATGATGCACAAGAAAGTCCGCAAACAGTTTGCTGAAGACAATCTGACTAAGGACATGGATTACTGGAACCATGTCCTGTGGTCTGATGAGACCAAGATAAACGTATTTGTTTCAGATGGTGTCAAGCGTGTGTGGCGGCAACCAGGTGAGGAGTACAAAGACAAGTGTGTCTTGCCTACAGTCAAGCATGGTGGTGGGAGTGTCATGGTCTGGGGCTGCATGAGTGCTGCCAGCACTGGGGAGCTACAATTCATTGAGGGAACCATGAATGCCAACATGTACTGTGACATATTGAAGCAGAGCATGATCCCCTCCCTTCAGAGACTGGGCTGCAGGGCAGTATTCCAACATGATAATGACTCCAAACACACCTCCAAGATGACCACTGCCTTGCTAAAGAAGCTGAGGGTAAAGGTGATGGACTGGTCAAGCATATCTCCAGACCTAAACCCTATTGAGCACCTGTGGGGCATCCTCAAACGGAAGGTGGAGGAGCGCAAGGTCTCTAACATCCACCAGCTCTGTGATGTCGTCATGGAGGAGTGGAATGGACTGAAGGTTAACCCTCTGGGGCCGACTAACTAATATGTGTTTTGAGGCATCTTCTCCTGATAACACCAAAAAGAACTTAAATTACACTTTCAGTTTTGATCGTACAGATAAGAGCAATACATCAATCGAATCTGTAAAGGGTCTTATTTTATTTGTATACACACATAATAACAACAAAACTTTGTGCCTTTATAAAATAAAGTAAACAAACAGGGTGCGCTGTCTGCAGCCTTGGTCTGCGGTGATCTTCATTTAGAAACGCGTCATTAAAATGAACTGTAACTCAGCAAATACTCAACACAGAGACATGAGAGAGATATCTATAAAAAGCTTGACATGTCCACTTTTAAACTAAGCAAGTCTTATCTAAAACAACTATTCAGTGATACCGTAATCCAACGAAACCAATGAAACCAACGCGATGTCCAGTCTTTCACGTCTCCCTTCATTATATCTAATGTGACCACGCACACGCGCCGAGCGCGCTATTGGCATTATAATCATCCACGTGAAGCTTGCGGTGGGTAAACGCCCCATAATAACAAACAAAGCAGCGAGTTTTTTACTTTTTACTTTGCACTTCACACTGAGAGGAATGAGACTGAATTCACAGCAGAAAAGACTTGCTGTGACAAAAAGCTTTGGGTTATTGATGCAGCGGCTTGATCAAGCAGAGATCCTAAACATAAGTCTTTTTTTATTATCCTACTTGTATTAGTTTTCACATGTCCTGTATACATTTTACTAGTTAGACTTTTTTCAAACTATAATTCCTGACTAAATGTATAATCAAATGAAACATTATAAAGTTTCATTCACAGCATCTAAATGTCTCACCATGTCAGGAAGTTTTTTTTCTTTTTTTTTCTTTTTTTTATGTTATATAACAAACAGCAATACGATATAAAAATATATATATATATATAGTTGCTAGCCTAATATCAGTAAGAATGGTTAGACAAAACTTTACTGAGATAGGCTATTCTCTGTTCACGAATATACCCAAATATGTTTATAGCTATGTATATTATATAGGCCTACATACAAAGCAGGCTTGTGTCTATGAATGTAACTAAGCTTCTGTTCATAAATATCTACTCTGGTGTAAGTATTTTGAATGTGTTATACCCGGGATCCTCTGAGGTGTAAATGTATCAAGTAAGCTGTAAGTATCACTGATAATATGTGTGCTATGTGGTAATTGTGTTCTTTTTTTCTATAAATTAGTACTAGTATCAGTGACCATCACAATAATGTTAATAATGTAGTTTAAAAATATATTTATTTTGTCCTCAGAGTCTTTCTTGTAACTCTTCTCTCTCAGTCACACACCTGGCTGAAAGGCTCATTATGCAGCTCATTATGCGGGCCTTTGTCTTCTCAGGTGTGAATCACAGCTTTTGATTAATCGCACAGCTCTAATTTGAAGCAGCACTACGCATAGAGAAGTTCAAAGCACAAAGGAAAGAGATATTGATGCGTAGTTTATTAAATCTATGTGATAGTTTATTTAGCCTTTTCTTTTAAAAGTTTTAAATCTCAGTTCCTGTGTGCTCTTGGAGAGAGTTTCATCGTCTTGACTGTCGTAACCAAACGTTGAATGCTGAATGGAGGATAACAGACAGCCGCAGCAGAGAGTGTACCCCACATTAAACTTATGGTGCTTTATAATGTTTTTGTGCTTCCGTGGGGTTTAACAATAACACAGAACAGTATACACTCAATATTGGATTTGGATCGGTCTGTATATATATATATATATATATATATATATATATATATATATATATATATATATTTTAGAAAGTACAAAAGTCAGATTTAGCTTGCGTCAGTATAGTCTCCTGAGTACAGTAAACCCACACACAGAAAGGGTGCAACTACCTTGATGGGAGATGCTAAACCAGCAGCCATAATTTTCATTAACTTTTACTACTACTTCTTCAAAAATAGAAATATAGGTAAAAAGAAAAAAATTATCCCTCCCTTCCCCCTTGTCCCTCTGTTTCCTTCAAAACAATGACCCCATTCACAGATTCCTGCAGTGGGGCCATGATCTGGTTAAAATATCTCCCTGTCGGACATGTCCTTTGTTAGGAGACCAACTTCTTTTTTCCTTTTTTGTCATGGGCAGGGTGAATGGCAGACAACAGACTTACCCACACACCATTAAGCCAGTCCTCCTTTGATGGTAAAAGACGCCCAGGACTGTGAATAGAGAGGGGTGGGTGCTGAAGAAATGAGAGAAAGGAGGGAAGGAGGATGGCAAGAGAAAAGAAGATAAGGAAGAAAAGAAGACCAAAGCAGTTCCTGAAGTTCACCTTCCTCTATTTTTTTTTCTTTGCAAACATGTTTAAGTTAAAAAAGCGTTCATTCAGAAGAATCAGGGCCTAGCAAATATGACAGAGACAAGCTTAACTTTTCTAAAAGAAGTGAAGAAAGGACTATAAATGGCCACAAATACCCTGCATGTTTTCCAGACAGGATACATAACTAATCCTACTACACAAGGAGAGCACGAAAGAGTGGAATTGTTAAAACAAGGAAAAGAGAAAATTCATAACTTACTGCTACACACAAGACAAGAAAAGATTGAGTGTGGCCTGAGGCAGATAAACAAAGGCTTGAAAAGCAAAGATGAAAGGCATCTCATGATTCTTTTGTATATTACTTTCTACTTGCTATTCTTTGTCCCACTGCAGACTGCCAACTGACAGGTGGTTGTTTTAGAAATACTTTAGCACCACTCTAATCACTGTGTCTGTGTGTGTCACATATCCGCATGTCTTGCCTGAAAACAGCACATATCATATCGCTCAAAGTGCTCATATACACCTGACCAGATGTGCCAGTCTTTTAGAAGTCAGAGGTCAGGAATCAAAGTCTCTTGCAAACAGGGTTGAAGAAGGTCACAGCGATGGGGGAAGGAGAGATAGATGATGGGATTTAGTAAGTGAACCAGGTGTTACCAGGAGTTGTGCGGGCACTGTACTTGTGCGTTCTGCTTTATATCAAAGATCTAACTATTGTTTAGAAAAACATCTGGAAGGACTACAGGAAAACATATAATTACTGACATTATTTCTCAAATGTGCCACACTGGTATTTACCAACAGCAATGACCAGAAATTAAACAAAAGCATTCTGGTTACCATTGAGGAAAGTTGTATGAATGTTAAGTCATTTCCATTTAAAGAGACAGAGGAAAAGCAAATATCTGAAGTTTTAGTGACATGAACTAACCACTTCACCTCATATTGTTACCTTAAAAAACAACAAGTATAAAAAAAAAACTGCATGCATATTTAAAATCCTTATCTGCTAAACATGGCATTTAAAAGAAAATAATAAGGGGAGTGGGAGGAAAGAGGGAGGTGACAAGGAATAGATGTGACCAGACATGTCGGTCGTTGGTTTGCAGCTGGCAGTCACTGATTGTTATCACTCACTCTAATCATGTCAGGCTGATTGGCATTGAATAGTGCTTGTTGGCTCCCACAATTCATGGCTTGTCCTAACACTGGTTGGGGTGTGGGGTGGGGGTTTAACTGTGAGACTGGAAACACCCAAGACCAAGCAGATGCTGAATGAAGATGCTTAATTGAGTGAATCATCACCAGCTCCATCTCCACAAAATACACCCACTACTTCAAACCACAAACACCCAATCAACTCAGTGTGGCATTCAGCCAAAACATCTGCTTGATGCTAAGGACCAGTAGCACATCTGAACATACAGCATGATACCGGCTTGCACATCTACAAAGGATGCAACTGATAAAAATCTAATATTATGCATATAAAAGTCTTATGACAAATTTTTTTTAAGGATTAGTTCACTTCCAGAATAAGAATTTCCTGATCCAAAATGTTCAGGTCTTTCTTTCTTTGGTCAAAAAGACATTTCAGGATTTTTCTCCATATCATGGACTTCAATGGGGATCAATGGGTTAAAAGTCCATGTACATGATCCCAGTTAAGGAATAAGGGCCTTAACTAGTGAACCAACAGTAATTTTCTACAAAAAATTTTTTAATTTTTTTTTTTAAATTTTGTACTTTTCCACCCCATTTGGTCACCTTGCACTTGCTCGACCTCACATATTACGTAATCACAGACGTGATGTGGGTGAAAGTAAAGCGAACGTGCAAATAAAATCAAACCCCCTTTACAAAAAAGGTAAAAATTAAAAAAAAAATTTTTTTTTGACCAATCATTTTGCTAGATAAGATCCTTATTCCTCAGCTAGGATCATGTAGAGTCCTTTGAAGCTGCGTTGAAACTGCAATTTGGACCTTCAACCCATTGGCCACCATTGAAGCCCATTATATGGAGAAAAATCCTGGAATGTTTTCCTCAAAAACCTTCATTTCTTTTTGACTGAAGACTGAAGATGACATGGCGGTGAGTAAATTATCAGGACATTTTTATTCTGGAAGTGAACTAATGTTAGTGCTGCCTCCTTACAGTTTTTCTCTGACATATTCATAATCATTACTTCTGTGGTGCGCTGTGGCAAGCTTTATGCATGTGCTTGAGCGCATAGACAATGAAGGTAATTAAAGGGGTCATATGATGTAATTTAAATTTTTCCTTTCTCTTTGGAGTGTTACAAGCTGTTCGTGGATAGATAAGATCCCTAAAGTTGCAAAGACTAAAGTCTCAAACCCAAAGAGATATTCTTTATAAGAGTTAAGACTTGTCCACACCCTCCTAAAACGCCTTGTTTAAAGACGCCCCCACATGTCTATGTCACAGTGTGGGAAGATTTGCATAACACTGCCCAAATGTTCACGCAAAGAAAGAAGGCATAACCTTTATTCTTGCTGTAGCATTGTTGTTGGCGCCACCGGAGACGCTGTGTGTTCCGTTGTAAAAGCGAAACTACTACAGTCACAACGCACTGGATAGCTGGCAAATCACCGTACACCTTGCTTTTCAGAACGATGAGCTTTGTAAAAATTTGTAAGAGTTTCAGAAAGGCGGGGCATAGAGGAGCAACAATAATGTACATTATGTGGAAAATAATGTGTTTTTTGAACCTTAAACCACATAAACATTGCATTACACCAAATACACAAAATAATGTTCTTTTTAGCAACGTCATATGACCCCTTTAAACGCTCATTATAATGATTTAAATGGTTTATTAATAAATGTGCAATTAGTCGACTAATGCTTAAAATTTACCGTCTTTAGTCGAGGACAGCCCTAGTCCTTTATGATTGTTACTTGTTAGACATATGAAAATGATGAACATGTCACACTGGGATCTCAGTTGTCATTAATATCAGACTGTACGACAGTCAAGACGAGTTAAAAATGGATGTGCGTGAGAAAACTTGTCCGGAAGTTTTACATTAAATATATAAATAAAGTACCCTCATAAGAAAAGAAGAAATGGTGGTACAAAAAGGGTGCTATATTGGTTGGCTAATTTTACTTTCCAAGGTGTCATTGCAAGTCACTTTTTCATTCTCATTCCCTCCAGTCTTGGCTGTCCCGCCAGGCAGTTAGGACGGAGAGATAAAGCAAGGACGGGATGAGCGAGAAAAGTTTGCATACAGCTGTGCAGTGCTGGGCAACAGCTGCAAAGATTGCGGCAGTGTTCACAAGTGATGAGAATTCCTGAAAAAACTTTCAAGGGAAAAGGGGAAAGGTTGAAGGTCACTGTTCCTCAGTAGAGAAAACTGAGCACTGGCATTTCAGCCTGTCAATCAAACCCTCTGTGAATTTTATGACTGCCAATAACATGTCATTTACACCTATTTTTTATATTCCCAAGCTCTGTTACACACCTGCACTTGGCCCTAAATGTGCTTACTCTTGATATTTGGGTCAATTATTTCCACACAAATATGATGCCAAGAATAAATGTTTTTATGAGCCGCCTCAGCACCCATTTTTGTCAGTGTTTCTTTTTCGCACCATACTTTGAGATAACAGAGGAAAGATGATTAGCAGAGAGAAGATAAGCATAACAACAGGAACCAGTATTTTGCAAATTAGCCTACATTTACCCCAAAGATGCTTTGAACCGAGCTAGAGAATAAGACATTGATAAGATCTATCTGACAAGGATCAGGCGTTTAAAGCAAAGTGAGCAGATATGTGCCTAGATAGGTGTTGGTGAGAGGTGTTGGATAACATTATACCCAGCCTGCAGGTATTTGATTCACAAAATGATAAGTTCAATTAGATTGTCATCCTGAAGGGAAAAGATTGTCTGCGTGCCTTTGTGTGTGTGTGTGTGTGTGTGTGTGTGTGTGTGAGAGAGTGAGAGAGAGAGAGAGAGAGAGAGAGAGAGAGAGAGAGAGAGAGAGACGGAGATGTAGAGAGAGAGAGAGAGAGAGAGAGAGAGAGAGATCTATAGGGATGATAAAATCTCTCTTCTCAGTTGAGGAGATTAAAGGTCCACAATGGTCTCTAGTAATATGTCTATGATGACAAGACAGAAGAACAAAGATGGAAGAGACAAAATTGTAAGATAGAGAGACAAGAAAGACGTCTTTCTGAAATTCCACAAGCTCTTCATACACAGACAGCTTTGTGTGAGACAGACGCTGAGATGGAAAACTCCATGGGAATTCCATGTGTTTAAGCTGGAAAGCATGGTCAAGAGGACCTGGCCTCCATGAAGGTCACCATGACATCACTTTGATGTTTCCTTAATATCTATTGACTGGACAAATCAAAGATTTTGAGTGTCCCTCATGGTGGGCTCCCATGCAATGCTTTTAAGAGTGAGTTTTAGAGGCCAACAGACCGAGTAAATTTAAAACATTTAAATAAATATAAAAAAAACACACAGTTTGTTCAAGTGCTACATAATATTTCTGAGCTTCCAAATGAGATTTGATTTCATTTGAGTTAAGAATGGAAGTCACTAGATGAATACATGGTTAGGTAATATATAAAATATTTGGGGTTGGATGTTGATTTTGTGGTTGAAATTCCTTTCTTATGTGGAATGCAAGAGAGGATGTTTTTATTCATACAATGAAAGTAAAGGGTCACTAAAACTCCAACATTCTTCAAAATGTTTTCTTTTGTGTTCCACCGATGAAAGCCAAACAGGTTTGGAATCACATGAGGGTAAGTAAGTGATGAAAACGGGTTGGGTTGTTAGACGATGCCATCGTCGATGGCTGCTGCTGATGGCTGACATGTTTCACTATAGACATTGTCTGATGCCAATTTTGTAGACATCACCCGACCCTAATGACAATATTTAAAATTTTGGGTGAACTGTCCCTTTAATGTAATATAAAATGACTTAATTTATGCTTACACAGTGGATACATGTAGATACATAGATGGAATCTCATGTGTTAAGTATGTGTGATTGTGGTTGTTCATAATATGGTAGAAATATCAATTTTTTTTGTGGTGGATTAAAATATTTTGTTTGCTGTGTTTACCAAATACAATATGCTCTATGTATGTGTTGATCAACACGTTAATTTATGTAAAAAAAAAAAGCCTAAATTAAATCTGCTCATCATATAAAGTGATTGTATCTCTTCACAAGACTTGGATTAAACCACTCAATTCATATGGATTTATTTTACAATGCCTTTATAACCTTTTTAAATCTTCTACAATTTGATTACCTGGACATTAAATGGAGGAACAGAAATCTGTCAGGTTTCATTATAAAATTATTTTAATTTGTGATTTGAAGATTAAAAAGGTGTCATGGATTTGGAACAACAGGACGGTGAGTAAATAATGACAGAATTTTTTTTTTTTTTGTAAACTGTCCCTTTAAACCATGATATAAGGGCCTACCGCGCCACCACTAGTGCTTATTCAATATGAGACTAAACACTCCCATCTACAAACACAGACATAGACAGAAATGTACAACCCCCACCTGACAAGAAGGAGAGATAAACATGGGGTCAGAGACAAAGTAGGGGGAGAGAATGTAGGAGATTTAAATAAGGGCTCCTTTTTAGCAATGGGGGTTCACTGGGATGCTTAGCTCGTAAAACCAGAGTGATTTGTGATTGGCTTTATTTGGCTCCTCTGCTGGCAGATATTAAATTATTGCCTGTCTTACTCCTTTGTCAAAAAAGGTCAGGACACAGTGTTTTTATACAAGCATAAATCAAGTAAAATCTTTCTTTTCTCTAGTGTAAACAACAGATAAGATAGATCTGAGAACAGCAAGAGCAGAGGGAGAGGCAGGTTTCAAGTATGAGCCATATGGATGCTGAAGTCCAGTTGGTGGTGTGGACAGTGAAAGGGAACAAGGGTGTTGATGGTCCCACAGCAGGAGCTGAGTGGAGCTCGTGAGACAAAGTGAGACCTCCCACACCCCTTTCTGTGGGTCCTTTACAATGATAATTGGAGGCCTTCCTTGGCCACAGAAAAACATTACAGTTATCCCCGCCACAGCAAGCCCACCCAGGGGATAGAGATAGAGAACCACTACATACAGCCCGCTGTGATATTTTCCTACATCCTGGACAGATGCGTCTGAAGGACGCCCCTCCCAAAAACTCTAGAAACAGCCATTTCTTCACCACCTGCTGATCTACACACCCACACCCACATTTTAACATATATAAAGCAGCCCTTTTGAAGCTCATTAGCAATTACAAAACTATTGTTCCATTAGATCTGCTGAAGCAGGAAAAGTCATCTCACAAGTATGCATTTAAATCAGAAAAAAAAAGGATGACAGCATCCTAACTCTGTTAATGTCTGAGGGTGGATTCATGTAAATCTTAAGACTTAATAGTGTACCTATTTTGTAAAAATGTATGATTATTTCCTGCACTAAGGTATGTGAAATCAATTTAAAGAATGGACTGCACAATATAATAGTAATAGGCTAAATTATGAAAAAAAAAAAAAAGATCTTGTAGCTGAGAGAAATTTCAAACAAACATTGAAAAATGAATTGTTTTTAAACTGAATTCATGTTAACTAGGGATGTGATGATTAACCGTGAGCTGGTTGAAATCGAATCAAATATGTGATGATTCAAACTGGTTGAGATGCTAAAGCACGATACAATTAGGGGTAGGAGTTTATATGAATGTATGTCTGAGGGGAACTTACTGTCTTTAGAAAAGTTTAGATGGTATTTTCATCTGCTGTTTTGTTTACAGTGGAAACCAAGGAAACGCTTTAAACACCACCTGCTGGCAGAGAGTGAATCTGCGTCTCATTCAGCTTGTCTGCTGTTTGCTTCATGCAGATATTTTTTATGTATAGTTTCACAAAACTGAAGGCAAACCATTCTGTTTTTTTGCCATCTAATTTAGATTAAAAACTCCTCATGTTGCATGTATGCAACATCTTTGTTTGGATCATGATTAAAATGCAGTGGTTCCCTCTCATTTTAAATTGGAAAGAGCACAGACAATGACAATATGAAGAAATATCTTTTATTTGTGTTACTTATTTGATTTGGGTATTGTTTTAAATTTAGTTTTGTTATTTACATTTACATTATATTTAAATTTTGTTATTTAGCAGGCGTTTTTATCCAAAGCTACTTACAAATGAGTACAATAGAAACAATCAAAACCAACAAAAGAGCAATAATATGCAAGTGCTATATAAGTATATTACTGCAGTGTTAAATTTCAATTTCAGTAAGAAACGTGCAGCATTTTGTCCAAGCAATAATAAAAGGACACATTTAATTTATAATTTGTCTTAAATCATATTTTGTAAAAAAAAAAAAAAAAAAAAAAAAAAAAAAAAACATGAATCGAATCATGAAATAAAATCGTGAATCGAAACGAATCATGAGCTGAGTGAAACGTTACATCCCTAATGTTAACAGGGCAAATTGACCAAAATATCCATCTATAGTGCATGTTATCAATACTAACATCAGTGCCTTTTATTTTTATCCAAAGCTACAAAAATGAGTCTTCATTTTGTCAACTCATGGGACCTCTGGGAATCAAAACAGCGTACTCAAATGTTTAAGATACAGGAAGGAAGCACCAATTCTTATAGCTCTCTATATATTTCTTATAACTCCACCTCTCAGCAATCATATGCCTATAGTTTACCCTGAAAAATGCCTTATGAACTCAGCACAGACAGTGAAGCAGCAGCGAGGTCATGCTCCACTGCTTATCATCAAATGCAGCATGTGGATCCAGAGTTCTCAGGAGGCTGAGGAGGTTAACGTCAGGCCATTAGGTGCACTTACCCTCTGGGCTTGATGATGCATCCCTAAAACGCTGTAGAGGTCGTGAACACACAGGTCTGACTGGGATGAAGGGAGTGAAAGAGCTTATTTTCCCT
Source organism: Cyprinus carpio (assembly GCF_018340385.1). Lineage (NCBI taxonomy): Eukaryota > Metazoa > Chordata > Actinopteri > Cypriniformes > Cyprinidae > Cyprinus > Cyprinus carpio. The sequence continues at coordinate 29,890,642 of NC_056603.1, read as the reverse complement.
GTCTGTTTGGGTGCGTGTACACTTAATTTGGTGAGGCCTGTTAAATCCAAGATTAGCTATAAAAGTGCTAAAAGTTCATGCGAAAAGAAAGCACAATAACAGTCAACTATTTTACAAATATCGAGGTTACAAGTTAACCACCCATAGTTACTGCCTTCAAACCCTCTCTCATTTATATAAATGGAACGTGAACTGAGACAAAACATTGCATTTCCTTTGTCACCTGGAAACATTCTTTTCATGGTTTCACACCACCGTTGATTAATGAGAGCACTAAACCTCAACTGAGCTGGTCTAAACTCGACAGACAGAGCGTTCTTAGCTCATGGCGTTTCCAAGACATTCGCTTGCTTCACAGTAGCCATTCACTCAACTTCTTTGTCATCACTGAGAAATCACATTAATTGACATGAATTCTTTCAGGTGGTGCATAAAAATGTGACAGAGACTGCTTTATTTAACAATGTCAACAAGCTCCTGTTAATCGAGAGAGATTAGGGCCGAATAGGTGAGGTCAGGCCACATCTTGAGGTATTAATGTCTAAGATTTACACTAATGCCAGGAAACATTCCACCAGATACAGCAGGACTAAATCAACAAGAACAGGGCACTTTTCAACACTTTTTTGCCGTTTTTCATTAAATTCGGCTAAACAACTTAACTATGTTGCTCTCCTTCACCCATTCTGGCTTGTGGTAACACAAAACTAAACAAAAAGTTATGCACTGTCCTTTGGTGGTCTCTGCAAGATATGCCCTCTCCTGACCTTTTATTGACTATGGGAACAGCACTGGTCACTATGGTTGCCTGTTTAGCACAACAAGGGAAGGGTGTGTCAGAAAATCTTTAGTTAAAAAGTTTAACAGAGAGGAATCCAAAGCCAGGCATTATGCACTTTTTTGCTTCATAAAGGCTTGACAATATAAAGCAACACGTATAAACATTATATGAAGTATATGGCAAGCAGGCCTGGTCAGTGGACCACAAAGAGGGGGGTGAGTGAATGGGAAAGTATTGGAGCTGGCTCCTCTTAACGAAGAGGTGGGAAAGGCTGTTGAAATATGGTCACCTACTGTGACACCCTGTTGCTTGCTGGCTGCCAGTATGGTCCCCCTGACAACATAGAAAGCACACTTGCAATCGCAGATAAAGACCAAGTATGGCAAGTGTTTCAGTGATTAAAGTCTCTACAGGCAGACGACAATTACGCTTTTGAATTAACAATGCTCATAGGCAATTAGTCAATGATCGTTTAAGGATTTCAGCTGCACTGAAAAAAGGTTGGAATACTTAAGTAACAATATCAAAATGCATACATAAAGTAAATTCTTCAATGTAAATATTGTGCTTGAACACATCAAGACTTTCCACAAATTACCCTGCCAAAAGCAGAATAAAATTAACTTTTTTGTTTCCAATGATTTCATGAAAAATTCTCATATACGCAGTGAAAGACTAGTTATAGCTACTGTCATGTGAAGCTTTAGTGCATTTCAAAACTGTGCATTTATTAAAAAAAAAAAAAAACTTCCTTTTCTCCCTGCCAATCTCTTCTCACCTCCTCTTCTAATCTTCCTCAATAGAGAAGTATGTAGAGAAAAGCTTGACATGTTTCTGCAAAGGTAAGATTATGTATATCCTATCATTATAAGCATCTCTTTATTCACATTTTTTACACTAATTGTGGGATAGAATTAGTGGAAGTCTGCAAAGCTTTCTGATGAATTCAGGGGAGCGATAATTCCATCACCAAAGTGACAAAATATATTATTATTAAGGAAAAACTACAACAACATCAAGTTTGACAGTAAACATTACTCATAGCTAATTAATAAGCACACATTTCACAACTGTTAAAAAATATAGTATGAATGTGTGTATGAAGGAAATCCATACTACATTCATCATGTTGTCAGTATCTTGTGGCTTAAGGCATCAGTTCACAACTCTTCTTTTGAGCCCTCATGGGACAGTAGCAGGTCATCCACATACTTTTCCGGGTACTAATGAATTTGTTTATTTCACATATTGTTTTTCACCTTCTAATGTATATATAAAGGAAGAAATTTGTAAGAGCAGGTTTGTAATGTACAGTATAGAGACTTGTATCAGGCACAATTTTTTAGGTCACACTTTATTTTAAGGTCCATTTCTCACTATTAACAAACCATTAACTACAAATTTTGCCTCAATGAACTCCTAATTTGAAGCTTATTGATAGTTAGTAAGGTAGTTGTTAAGTTTAGGTGTTGGGTAGGATTAGGGATGTAGAATATGGGCATGTGCTTTATAAGTACTAATAAACAGCCAATATGTTAATAACAGGCATGCTAATAAGTAACTAGTTAATATAGTAAGAACTGGTCCCTATACGAAAGTGTTGCCATTTTTTCTTAGTGATTTAGCCTGGGACAGTTTGTGGTGTTAGACTGACATGCTTGTCTGAATACTGATATGAGGGCGTAAGTGATCAGCTCTGCTTCAGATTGTGGGTGTAGAATGACAGGAGCTGATGTGCTGTGTCAAAAGGTATGTTGAGTTTTACGCTAGGTTTTCAATACCGAAGGGGCCTTTCTTTGCCCGGTTGACTTTCTGGCATCCGAGGTTAATGATAGTGCAATGAGGCCCAGTCTGGGAGCCCTCCATCACCATCACTCATCAACACATGAACCTGTGCTAACGTGCAAACGTACATGTGTTTATATGTGCCCATGTTCACTTCACAAGAGACAGAGAAAAATAAATGTGTGCACTCCTCGCTGTCTTTTGTGTACGTTCATCAGTTCAGTCTTTGGTTTGACGTTTTAAGAAAAGCTGTTTATCGTCATGATTATCTGATTTTTGACAAATGATTGTCACTGGGCATGACCAGACAGACCCTTTCAGACATTCCATGCTATATAAACACGTTCACACGCAAACACGCAAAATTCAGTTTCTTTCCGACTGGATTAATAATGCACTGTACTGTTTTATTTTGCACTGGCCATTATAAATATAAGGAAAATAGACAGATATCAGTTACAAATGCCACTGTATAAATGCGCTATTTACAGTCAGCCATAACTAATTTATTCTGTAAGTGTCATGTAAATTCATGTAATAGCTTTCATTAAGATGTAGATATTACTGATTTCTTTATCTTTTGTGTGAGTCAAAATGATTTAAACATTTTTGAGAATACTATTCATTTCTTTATTGTGCATTGATTTTTATTTATTGAGTTCACATTTAATACAAATTATATCCTTCTTAACTAATACTGTGGTGGATGTGTTATTAATAGCAAGGCTGGCCATATTTATTACATTAATCTATAATAATCAACTCCATTTTTTTTAAGAACAAAAATATTTATTTTCACTATATCTATAATGTTTTCAGGTTATCAAAGGCAAATTAAGTTAACTGAACTCTGATAGATAACCATCAGTAATAAATGACAGAACGTGCACACATGGAATTCAAGCAGAAAGTTCTTCTGATTTGCACATAACTGCATACCCACTTTTTGCCACAAGCATAGTTGTTTATCAAATGGTTGGTATAACAATGCATTCAGCTATCGATAAGAATGTGTGAATCAGCTCCATTTATTACATTTTACTACAAATCTTTTCAACAGAATTTCCCCCAAAATAGTGCAGAATGTTTCACCTGGTCCAAAGCAACGGATCTTTGAAGCCTAATGCAGTGGAGATTTAATTTGTTGTGTTAATTAATTAAAGCTTTGGAGGACTACTCATTTTTTAAAGTTCATCCTTGAACAGAACAATTCTCTGCTATATTTGCAACTTTAATAATACAGGGTGTTAAAGTTAAAGCAGGTTTTATGGACAGACATTACAATCCTCTGAGATCTGAAAGCATGTTTGATGAATGGGGAAACGTGAAGGAGAGCAAGGGTCAAACAAAGTAAAGTACCAAGTGAAACAGTAGCTCAGTAGCTCTATTTCAGGGAAGCCTTTAACACTGCAACAGACCTAAGTGGACACTTGTTGGGTTCCAAACAGAGAACCTGAGGTGAAACGATCAAAGATACCCATCTCAGATCTATAAATGGCTGTGTATGTGTGCTCTCTCCTCTTACATGTTTGTTAGTTTAACAGCTCAATAAGTTAAGAATTACTTGACGAAAAATCTGTTTGTGTGTTCAGTATAAGAAAAATATTTACAATCAGTCTTGTGCCATCTAATTATCTTTTCACAGGTGTCAAGCAGTTCCCTGGGCTTTCCGTAACATCTATTATGATTGAGATCTGTTAAGAAGGTAAATTCCAAACATATACCAGCTTGTTGTGTCATGAAAAAGCTTCCCCCCCCCCACTGGCTTTTGGATACACTTCAATGTCAAAATTTACAGTCAATAAGACTTCAAAGAAAAACAACCCTTAACAGATATTAATACCATGGAATGCAGCTTGGAAGTTTAGAGTCTACCCAAGGAACGTCATTCCCATACCTGGGAAAATGAATATGTGAAGGGATGGACGGATTCAGAGGAATGGGGAATGGGAGAATAAAGACAACATTCAGAGCTCTGCTAACATGTCTTAGCGTGAGACCCCATCGGGTGCACCTGAAGAAGCATTTTATCTGCATTCTTGTTCCAGGACTCTACAGATGTCACTGACCACATCTTTGGTCAATATCAGATCCATCACCCCCCTTTTGATTTCTAGCCATTAAAATGCATTCATGTCATTCCACTCTAGCTCCGCCTGGCACCTCAGGCAGTGTTCTGCCAAACCCCCCCACCGACCAGTGTGTTATTGAGATGATTAGGGTCTGTAACAAACCAGATCCTTGGCCCCTGGCAACCCCTGAGTTCAGCAGAGCTTATTTCAGCCCAACAGTCTGTGGAGCCCAGGGCAACACGAGCAATGACATGACCCCCTGTCAACAGGGTGATGAGATAATTCATGACATTTATAAAGCCAGTTTATCAATTCACACATTCGACTTTTGAGCAATGCTTATTAGTGTATTATTGACTGTTTCACACCTAAGTTTAAAATATTTTGGCAGAGCCCTAAGTGATACAAGGCAACTGTTCATTTAGAATATATCACATTATTTCCATGAAAGGCAAAGAAGTTGTGCTAGAAGAAATGTGGATAGTTTTTAATTGTTTTACTTCATATGTTCTTTTTATGATCATTAGACGCCAAATCGAAATTAACAATAAAATTAGCTTAATATCGCAGCCACAGTTCTCTCCTCCATCATCACAATTAAACAGGGCTTTCATATATCGTTCTGTAGCTCCTCCACATAAACACTACCTCTTCTGAATTATGAATAGCAAAATGCATCATAGACAAATGTCCTAATATTATTGCATAAAAAAAAAATAGTATACTTTGGCGAAAGATAATGTCTATATAGCTAAAATAAATGTATGTGTATTTTCTTAATTTCTCCAGTACTGATATCAATCCACCGGTCTTTCATAATTTTGCCCCAGGGCCGACATGACATGCAAGTAAACAAAATAAAATATTTAATCTATCTCGTGCTTTATTTTGATTGTTTTCATTTTAAAATGATTTTTTCAATTTCACATTTTTATAGTTTATTTATTAGCCCCTGTAAATTTCCCGTCTTCACTGGTTTAAAAAAAAAAAAAAAAAACAATAATGCCTCAATTTTTGCCACAATAACACAGTCCATGATCCATGATACTGCAACCAAATTTCTGCAATTTCAATATGAACGTTTAATCAAATTCTAAATTATTCTGCCCACATTCATTTTATAGCTCTTCAATTTTGCTATATGACAACAGCTTTCTTGTGTATGTCTGTTTTTATTTCCCCCTAAGAATTTTTAGAGAAACATTAGAGAAATATTAGAACAGTTCTAAAAAAGCAATGTCTGAGCAAAAAAAAATTTCCTCTGGGAATCTACTGGCTGCCGAAGTTAAGTTAAGTTTATGAAGGAAGTTTAGGGCAGGCATAGGTCTATCCTCCATATGCTCCTTTCCGGACCAAAGTATGTGTATAGGAAAACTTTGCTGGCCGGTGTGAAGCAGAACTTGAAAGCTGGAGTAATATCACAGGCACATGTCAAGGAAAAGATGAGTAGGGGAAGGGGACCATGGACCATTGGTGTGATCTCAGTTTGAGGTGCTCTGAAATCTGTTAGTTCAGCTTGTTTCTGTAAACCCTATTTAGCCAAGCTTTCATTCTTTGGAATATAAGAAAATATTGTTCATTTTAGCAATCACACTTATAGACTCATATTTCTCCAGCTGAAGAAAATAAAAGAGAAAGCACAATGTGCTACGAAAACCCAACCCAACCATGTAGAGCGTCATAGCTCTCCAGCACATTTGGGTCCACACAACACGGAACAGAGTTTATAAACCCCATTTAAATAAAAGGCATGTAAAATGATATATTACTTTTCCAAAGTTTGACTGACTGTCCAAACATGTGAGACTGTAAATGTAGTGTGTATGCATGACACATGTAAGGCATAGAAGGTTTGCTAAATGTAAGCCACATTTTCTAAAGAAAATGTCTGATAGTACAATCCAGAAAAAACCTACTAAAGCAATTAATCTTACAATTTTTACAAGCTGGATTTCTCCCTTTTAGTCTTTCCCATTCATGACGACCCATTTTCTAACAGCAATGCTTTATCAGTGATTACTAGATATTGTTGCATGCCAATAAAGCAAGACGGACCCCTTTTCAAACAGGACTATCTGGAGTTATACTGACTGACACTTTGGATGAACTACTGCAGCCATACAAAGATTACATGCATCTAAGTTTAATTTTATTCAAACTTTTAATGAAGTCTCACAAAGTTCCATTAAAACTGGCATTTTTATATCATTCTCAACAGACAAGAAGAGCCTGGAAGTGCCACAGCTGGCTTGGTCTCTTACGATGGCTGAAGGAAATTGAGTATCTCAGGCTGTAGGCCGACACTGTGCAGACCACCTGCTATGAGCGCTACAGGAAACCACCACTCAGCAGTAGGTCAGAGTCTGAGGCTTTGAAGCCACACCAGGGAAACATTAAAACTCAGTTTGAGTTAGAGAAGAGGGCAGCAACTGGCCTTCTGCAGGTCCCAAGAGCACAAAGTGTTAAGAGAAGGAGTCTCTTTTCCATCACCACCACAGGAAATCAGCACTAGGCTTTGAGCAGTGGTCTGAATCCCCCATGGGAAGCAAATTTAGAGCTCAACAAAGTGCTGAAACTGCAGCGAATGGTTTACACCACACAAGCCTGGTGAGGTTGAAGTCCCATTTGGTTTGAAGACTGTGATACAGATGTAATTATTTCAGCCAGGATGGGGGAATATCTCTGAATTAGTTCAATGGATCGTTAAACACAGTTAATCAGCAATGAAAGTATGTTGTTATATATTTCCCATTAACTAAAGTAATGCCCTCCCACGTTGGCTCAAACAGGGCCAAAAAAAAGAGAGACCCAAAAGAAAGTTCTCGACTAAGGAAATGACCTGATGTGCGGAAATTCCTTAGAAGAAGTGCTGATGACAAAACATGCTGCTCCTGAACTTCAATGTAGTAAGCCTTGAGCCAAACTCATATTTGTGTCTGTGTCCTACTGAAACCTGCAGTGTTTCTGACCACAGTTTGGTGTAATCCATACTACAGTACAAAGCTAAATGTTAATGAATGAACAGAACAGTCCTGAGTTAGTTGATCATTTACAGCACTGCAAGATGTGTGGAATACGTTCATGTTTGGTTATCATTATTACTAGTGCTGTGTTCGATACAGCGATACAATGATGTATTGTCACTAGGCATGGGCTGGTATGAGATTTTGACGGTATGATAATCTTAAGCAAAAATATCACGGTTTCACGGTATCACGGTATTGTTGTTACAGCTCTGAAATGTGTTATTTTTAAATGACTGGTTAAAAAAATATATAAAATGTTTTTGAGCAACATACAGAATATTAGAAACAGTACATTTAACTGACATCTGACATCATTTAACCTAAATTTGTAATTAAAGTTATTTAATATAAGTTTTATAATTCATATACATATCATTTAATCTCATTTAGTTATATAATAATAATCATACACATATTCTGATTTAATAATAACCCAATTTGAAGCAAAAACAGAATGTTCTGACAAGCTTTGTGAAATTGTACTACATGCCTGAACGAAACAAACAGCAGAAGCTCTGAATGAGATGCAGATTCACTCTCTGACAGCAGGATGCGCCTCTGGAACACCAGATACAGCGTTTCCTTGGTTACAGCTGTAAACAAAGCTGTGCTGCGCTGAAACACTGCTTTAATATGAACTATACAGAGACGAGATTAAAAGAAAATACAGCTCCCCTCAGAAACACATTCATATAAACCCCCAAATCAACAGTGAGTGATCTGCCTGCTACAGTATTTTTCTCTGTGCGTCCGTCTTTAGCGTCTCTGGCCTGTGTTAATGGGTGTTAACAGACTTCATATTTTACCATAAATGACATTTTTTTATCCAGAAGAGAAAATTGCAATAAGGCAAAAAACGGCCGGTTGCCAATCGGATAAAGGCCAACGTATACTTCGGTCGTCCACGCACCGTCGGCATTACGTTATTTTCATCATCAAGAGGGCTCGTGGACAGCCGCGCACCCTGTGGTACTGCACGTATGCCGAGCTCGTCTGTCCGCGCTCATCTGTGGTTGAGTGTACTTTTGAAAGCTGTGCGGACGCGGCTGTGCGCAAGACACACCGCACAACCGGTATAATGGAAAATATTAGTGATTTTGAAACCGTGACATTTTCAAATCGCGGTATACCTTGAAACCGGTAACCAACCCATGCCTAATCGTCACAGAGATTTGAAGATATGAGTATCGATACAGCTGTGTTTGTATCGATATTGTGGCACGTGCACTGCAGTGGACCGGGCTTAATTTGAATACAAGTGCAAAACAGGTGCAAAAAAAAGTGCAAGGTTTCTAAAAAAATTATGATTAGATTATAATATATAGGCTACAACAAGGTTTAATCTGGCCACATAGGAACAAAATCAGGGTTGCCTGATATAAAGAGACGTTTTCTCCAAAACAGAGCTTCCTAATTCCGCAATACTGAAATATCTACTAAATGTCTTATTTGTTTTTGTCAACCTGGCAACCATGTGCACGCATGCTCTCTCCACTCTGGATAAACACGCCGGCGTCTGAAAATACTGGTTAGCTTGCAGTTTAGCGATCTCCACTTCAATAATCTATTCTCAGAAAAGTGTAATTTATCAAGTGTTCATTTATGAGAGAGAGAGTAGGGCTGCACAATTAATCGAAATTAAATCGCAAAGGCAATAAATCGCGATTAGGCGGAAGCTGCGATTGTCATGCGTATCTTTCAGTGAAGCACGGTTCTGTGATCAGCAGTAAATCTCTATCCAAAGGCCAGAGGGCACTCTTGCGCTGAAAATCCAAATATGCCCCGAAGAAGAAATCCAGGAAATGCCTATGGCTGCAGCTGGATATTGTCTGCGATTATGAATGCGATTTTGCATAGCTTGTCAGAGAACTACGGCTCTGTGTAGTAAATGCTGCTCCACCTGAAAGCAGGTGATGGAGATTTACTGCTAATCACAGAACCAGCTTTACTGACTAAATGGGCATGAAAATCACAATTTATCGCATGCGATTAATAGTGCACCCCTAGAGAGATAGAGAGAGGCTGTAAATTAGTTTAGAACTCTTACCATATTTATTTTTTAAACATAGAGAGTGTGTTAATTTGATAACCTACCAGCAATGTTAAAATAATTTTAATGTATTGGAATGAGTACATTACAATAAAAATTTATTAAAACGAGTACATTATTATTTGTGGGCTTAAAAACAAGATGCAAACAATCAGAATATTGTACCTGGTGGATAGTGCACAATGTAAACATGAAACATATGCCATTACCTATATTGTACTGTGGTGCAGTTATGGAGGCCCTTCATAATGCAGAGGTCAACTGCCTGTTCTGCCAATATTTATCACTGGCCCTATAGCATGCAGTGTTTAATAAACAGCTGTTTTACTAAATTCTTCTGAGGTAAAATTCAGTGCAGTCCCGTATCATGATACGTATCGTATCTTTGCTGGTGATACACAGCCCTAATTTATACGGCATAAACATAAAGACATATATGCACGCATGTATATGTATAATGTCCTCCAACCAGTTACATGTCCTCTTTGACTGATAGGACAGGGAAGGCTCACACAAAATATTTGGAAATATGAAAAGAAAAGTCACAAATGAGAATTCTGTTTCTCCTAGATCAGGGATGCTGTGGTTAGTTGAACCCCTTTATATTTACTTTTTTAAAAATGTTTAAATATTTACTTGAAGTACTGACTGATATTTTAAAATAATATTTCAATACATTTGCATGTTTACTGTACGTTGATGTTATGACATATGACATGCAGCTAAACTGAAAATAAAAATATTTAATTTTTTTTAGCATGTGCTTTATTTTGATGTTTTGATTTTAAGATGATTTTTTTGTTTTTACATTTTTATCATTTTTTTTTAATTATTAGCCTTCTATAAATTTCATGTCTACTGTAGTTTTAAGAAGAAAGAAAAAACAATGTCTGTATTTATCACAATACAAAAGTCCACAATAATGCAAGTTTTCAATATGAACATTTCTTATAAAATTTTTCCAAGACCAAGTCATCTTAATTATTCTATCCACATTAATATTATAGCTTATAGTCTTGTGTATGTCTGTTTTCATTACTCCTTAAGAATTTTTAGAGAAACATTAGAGACAGAGTTGAGATGACATAACTTCTGAGCAATAAAACTGTTCTCTAGGAAGTTTTAAATACAAAAACAAGCAATAAGAAACTTTACAAATATATCTTACTAAATGAACATAAAATTATGTTCTTATTAAAGTTAACTGCTTGAAAATTCCCTAAGGGGGTCACAGAAAGAGTTTATGTGGTCCAGATTACACTAGTTAGAGACACATTGTGTATCACTGATGAGATCAACCAAGTAGTTTCTGTGCTGTGACCTGGTACTGAACCAATGCAGTAGAGCTTTTCTTCACCAGAGGTACAAATCTCGGCCATTAACAGAAACCACAGACCACATCTGGTTGTAAAACATGGTGAAATATAATGACTTTGCTGGAGGACACTCAACCAACCAATGAGCTGACAAACTTTGCACAAAGTAAATAAAAACTTAAACCCAACCATTTCTGAAACAACTGAATTTAAAAATCTTTAAACGTGAAGACCACCACTCCATTTCCTTCTTCATTCTCTCCACTCTCCCATGTGATTACACCACCACATTGATATAATTAATGAACAGCACACCTTCATTGTCTTTTACAGGCCGAAAGGAGTAAAAAGAAAATCTGTAGGATCTGCCTTAAATCTGCCTTGGAGCAGTAAAGCAGGAACAGACAGGTGAGAAAGACAGGTAAAAAGGTCGTGGAGAGAGTGATGAAGAACATTCATCTTTCAAGACAGGATAGAGGGGCGACAAGAGGGGAGAAGAAGACAGTAAGTAAATGGTGGTCTCAGGAAAGATGTGATATTCTTGGATTAAACAGTAGGGTAAATGTTTGAGAAGGAGAAAGAAGAAAGCATCAGAGCTGAGGGTAATAATACAGAGGATCAGAGGTGGTGTGTGTGTGTGTGTGTGTGTGTGTGTGTGTGTGTGTGTGTGTGTGTAGTACTGTGCTGGGGTGGGTGGTGCAGGTGAGGGGGTTTAGCTGCTTAGCCAGCAGTTGGAGACTAAGCTGAGGCCTGCCCCTGTCACGGGTTTGGAAATGCCATCATGGGAATGTCTAGCTCCAGGGCCTTAGGTCTGGAGGGGGGCTGACGTATACCATTTTTCATTCCATCTTAACATCCGCAAGTGATGTAGTGTACTAAAACTCCAAATGATTGCAGCCTTATATATTACCACTAAAATTATCTCTAATTAACAATGACGTGACATGCATACTGTCGATGCTTTATGCATGATAGTACTTGACCGTGTTGAGCTAAACTATGCTATAGCAGATTACACTGTAATATTACAGATTCACACACTGATGCTTGAGCTTTAGAAGTGTTTGTTAAATGGGTCATATGCATAGCCGCGGGAATGTGTTTTGTCCAGCGGGGGCTGAGAAATAAAACTTATGGGGGAGAGGGGTCACGTGACAAGAGTGACGCAAGAAGACGTAGATGGCGGATCCAAAAGCATTAGTTTTAATAAAATAAATTATTATTTTAATAAATTCTTATTTTAATATAAATGACTGTCTTTATTGTTGCTGAGTTTCCATTAAAAAAAAAAATAATAATAAAAAAAAACAATATGACCCAAAATATAAATTTTTTTTTTATAATGGGGGATAATTTATTTTTTTTGTGTGCTACGCAAGGGTATATCTTATTCATTTTGTTAATAAAAGTTAGATGTTTAATATATGCGAATTTGCCATTGTACTATTTTTTGGCTGTGTTTTAATTAAGATTTTTTTTAGTAAGTTTTAAGGTAGCCTGAGGGGAAATTCATATTCATTTTGTTTAGAAAAGTTCAGTTTAATACAGGGGAATTTATCATTGTAATATTTTATTGTATAGCCTTTTTTTCATTAATAATAATGAGCCATAAGCATTCATTTAAAGTAAGGGGAAAATCCAAAAACCTTTCATTTATTTGTTACAACGCGGATACATCAGTCTTATTCCTTCTGTTCATAAAAGTTTTATATTTAATATTAGCGAATTTGTCATTGTAGCATTGCTGATGTTGTGTGCGTGTGTTTTCATTAAGAGTAATACTAAATCAAACTTAAGCATTCATTTGTTTTTGTTTTTTCAAGAATAGGAAAGACCTGAGGTAGAAAACTCTTGATCTTTCTCTGCTGTCTCTTTATGTCATGTCTGTAGAAATGTTTGTTAATTCTTAATCTGGGTATGGCACAGACATGTTACAGGTAATAATATAATCGGTAGCGTGGCAAGTCAGCCCCGGGCCCATAGACAAAAAAAAAGGCTTTTTTTTTTTTTTGCAACGTTATGGGGTTCAACTCGATTAACTTAACTTGGGCCCTATTGTCGATTTTTCTGAAGTAAATAATGTTACGTGAATCGTGACTATTCACAAGCTGTTTTATGGTATAGTCTAAATGCTTGGAAATTATATTTAAAGTTTTCAAGTCAATTCATTATTTGTAGCACTCAAGCCACCCAATAATCATAGCTTTGTGCTTTGTTACTACAAAGTCTCAGCCTTTTGTCAATTTTATAAAATACAAACAATAAATGTTTTTTTACACTCTTTAATCTGTAGTGAGATAATTAACCTCAGTTCAAGCGGCATATGAATCAATGATATTTTCCTTTTTAAAATATGCATCATGAAATAAACATGAATATTTGAATGCATGAAAAAAATCAGAACAATTTAATACAAATGAATGTCTCATGAAATCGATCAATTAGAGTTTTAAAAAACGTCTATAAGTCTGCATTTTATTGCTGTTTTTTATGTTAAATGTGAAGAATGACAGATGCCACAGACTTTTTTTTCTTTCTTTTTTTTTTTTTTTTGCGGAGTAGCCTAAAGCCTATAGGTGGAATTTTCACATTATCTTCAATCTAATGTGAATCGTTATTGTTATTTTTCAACGTGACACTAAAATGCTACCATAGGCTATTTGTAGCCACTGAATGGCACCGCGGGCCAAAAAACAAACAAACAAAATAAATAAAAAACAAACAAAAAAGTAAAAAACAGTGAGGGGATATTTTAATTGTTTGTTAAAGGGGTCATATGTTGCGATTTCAATTTTTCTTTTCTCTTTGGAGTGTTACAAGCTCTTGGTGCATAAAGATCTGTAAAGTTGCAAAGACTAAAGTCTCAAACCCAAGGAGATATTCTTTATAAAAGTTAAGAGTCAACCACACCCCCCTAAAATGGTTTGTTCTAACACGCCCCAACATCTCTACGTCACTTTGTGGGAAGATTTGCAAAACGCCGCCCAAATGTTCACACAAAGAAAGAAGGCGTAAACTTTGATTCTTGCTGTTGGCACCGGAGACATGTCGTGGAGATGCTGTTTCATTGTGAAAGCAAAATCACTTTGTTTGGCCTTCCAAAAGGGGACACAACTAGAAATCAGTGGTTAAGTTGTATTTACAGCACTGTTCCAGAACAGTTCAGCCCAAATATTTAGTGTGCAGCACATTTTATGGAGGACTGTTTCCTGAACCTGGGAGAGAAGACTACAATGCCGGATGTTCTGACTCACAGTCTTCAAGTACATTTACATATTTAAAGAATTTGCCATCGATGATTCAAACATGAGTTTTGAGCAGTGTAGAGTAGCACTTGTTGTTTCTCGTTTCTTGTTTCTCCAATCACAAATGCAGACATGGTTTTATGTTTACGCGGAGTGATGCAACCCAGTGCATAAAAAGACATTATAAGACATTATAATCTGTAATTAAGACCCCACTGGATGCAACAAATGCCTCGTTTATTATAGGTTTTAATGTTTTAGTCTCATCGCTCCGGCCGGGACACGCATCACAGTATGGTGAGGGGCGTAACATTTCAGTCACACACTTGAGGTATTCGGCCAATCACAATGCACTGGATAGCTGGCCAATCAGCGTACACCTCGCTTTTCAGACTGATGAGTTTTGTAAAAATCGATGCGTTTCAGAAGGCGGGGCATAGAGGAGAAACAATAATGTACAGTATGTGGAAAATAATGTGTTTTTGAACCTTAAACCGCATAAAAATTTCATTACACTAAATACACAAAATAATGTTCTTTTTAGCAGCATCATATGACCTCTTTAAGGTAAGCATCAGCAGTACTGTATATCCTGGAATACAAGTCACATTTTTTCATCATCTGAAACGTGCTGCGGCTTATATTCCAAAGCAACTTCACTTCAAGCATGCAGAACATGAGAAAAATGCGCACATTAGGATTTGTGCCGAATGAGAGAGGTACGTGAACCCAAGATTATTTGCATATTACATTTCCCACATAACGACAGTTAATAAGGATAAGAATGTTCATTTTATTTACCAGTATTTTACATTATTACTGAATAAAAATAAAATGCAAGTTATATACCAACGTGACATATTTTTGTTTTTCCTCTCAACTATGCATTTTTGACCTGGTGCAACTTACAGAATAATTTTCCTGAAAATACAGTAATATTATTTATGGTCAGGGATACGAATATGATCCTGGGTATGTTGCTCCAAACATGTATGACTTGTTTTTTGCTGTGGAATAAAATATTTAATCAAAAGTCAATGGGATCCAGTGTTATTTGGACCTCTTCAAAATATCTTGTTTCATCTTCGATGGAAGAAAGTACGTCATACAGGTTTGGCATGACATAAGTGAATAAATTTAACTCTCATGTCACAATTTTTTGCCAGACATACAATAAAAAAACCAAGTCAGAAAAAAAAAACAATGGCGCTTTTATGGACAAGCACCAATCACAGTTTGTTAGATCAATTTATCAATAATCAATTTAGCAATTTCATCAAAAAAAAAAAAACATCTATTACACCTGGCCCCTTATGCTGTTTTAAATTTTCAATAGCACTAAAACACCTGCTCAGACAGTTCATGCTCAAACAAAGCTTAGACAAGGGTTCATTTGAGCACTTGGCATCAGCTACTGAAAACTGTTTATATAATTCACAGGTGGACACATCATAGGTAAAGAATGAAGGAGGAATTAAGGAGATCCTGTACAATAGATATGTGGGGAAAAAACAACAGAGGGAGGAAAGGATTATTTAGTCCCATAGAGAGGGAGGGGAGGCCAAACACACATGAATAAGCAGAGCTATTCCAATAACAGGCTTGTAGAGTAACTGCAAGGTTCATTAATTAGACAGATGCGGTATGAATGTGGTATTTACATGCTTACTCGCTGTCAATACTTACTTATTGCCAGTCGAAAAAATAGTGCCCCTCTATTTTTGTCTATATTAGGCTCACAACAATGGTGAACATGTAGATGAATAAAAGTGTGCTTGGGGGTTTTGCCCTGAGGGTGCCAATTCACTCTGAAGGTTACACGGATGACAGAGAAGGGTGGGGTACATGAAGGAATTGAAAGAAAGCCATTAACAAATGAAAGAAAAACAGAAAGAAAATAGCAAAAATCCATTTCAAAGCAAAGATTTTGAAAATCCAGCTCAAGGCTACAGTGACATGCAGATGGAGTAAGACAAGGCGTGTAACGAACTAAAACAAAATAAACATAAACCTACCTATATGTTTCGATAAAAGGGGCCCCTCTTTAAACAGAATAAAACTCTTAAACGCTGATGGGAATTTGTATTTTCTTCCATCAATCCATCAATCTTTCATCTGTCTGTTTTTCCATGCTCTCAGTGTGAGAGCTGCATTTGCTCATCATTATAAATGCTTTTCTCTGTATTTCTCATTCATTCATTCTTGAAAATTAAACAAAAATCACTAAGGCAATGTTGCCGGGCAACCCCATGTACCATCAGCCTAATACTGCTCTTTGGTGAAGAGGTTTAAACAAATATCTACACCCAGAAAACATTTCCTGTCCCATCTATGCTTGTTGAAGAGAAGTGAGACATGATTTCTAAGATTTTTTTGTTAGTTTGTCAGTATTGAACCACATTGCACTAAAGTTGCACTAGCAGTTACCCAGAATGCTGTAACAAATGTACAACAATGCACTAAAGTAGTAGTTTTCTGTTTATTATTCCTATGTCCTTTCCTTTCTTTTCTTTCTTTTCCAGTGTTTCAGAAACCCGTGAGTGAAGGAAAGAATGTTAAGATGCTCTCTCCACACACTCTCACTCTGTTCTGTAGTGTAACCTTCGACCCTTTGTTTGCTTTGAACATGAGTGAACATGGATCTTGGTGAGCTCTATCATATGTGTAAAGTTGATGGCGAGGCAGAGACAAAAATGTCACTGGCATGCCTTTAGTCCAGTCGCTCTCTTAAATCAGCTGTGTAGGAGAAATCTGTCATCACCTCCGAGACTTTAAACTCACAAATCTCTGGAATTTATTACTGACACTTTTGAAGAGCTACTTGCTGCATGATTTGAAAGGTTCAACAAGAAGAAGGAAAATACAACAGAAAGAGGGAGATCAGGGTAGAAGATATAAAGATAAAAAGAGATCATATGTTAAGAAATAACATATGATGAGCCAAAAAAAAAAAGGCCATGTAGAGCTATGGGAAATGGTGAGGGAAAGAGACAATCAGCATGCCTTTACAACTTGTATGAAATTATCCTTAGCAGCCGAACATGTCACAGTAGCATGCTGTGATTTATACTCATGTTGTATTGATTGTAACAGCATGAAGAGCCTTGCTGGAGATGTGAAAGAGTGAAGCAGTAAAAGCCAGGCCACACACGTGGTCCCACAAACATACACAGGTCTACATACAGATGCTATCCTTCGTCATGAAAGAAGAAAAAGCAGTAAAACTGTCTGCATTTTGGCACTGTGAAAATGTGCTGATCTAAATGTACAACCATAAGCCTCTGTACAATAAAATCAGGCCAAGTAAGGAGTAAAGCTCTTACTGACATTAAGATTATTAAGATTATATAACTAATTTCTGCACAGTAACTAAACCAAATCTGATGAGGCAAAGAGAGAAACATGTAGGGAACAATAAACGAAGCCACCTTATCCATTTATCTTACTATCAATTTAAGGGCCATAAACATTACCTCCTGGTGTTACTGCTTTTAAATGGATGGAGGGGACAAGAGAATTTGCACCCCAGGGAAGGTTCAAATGGTGAGGGGCACTAACAAATCACAAAGCAATCACAAAGTGTCTCGGTCTGACCTGGAGGAATGTTCTAGAAAGTGACACCTGCAGCAAGGAAAAGTGCAGAAAAAAAAAAAAAACTCAACAAGCTGTACCAGGCAGCCCAGGGATTTCTCATAGTGAAGGAAGAATGAACTGTCTTCTGTGATAGCACTAAGACAATATTCACACAAAAAGCACAACAGTTCCTTGTGAAACTGTGAGAGGTGAATGATAATATAGATGAAAAAAAGTGTCTTTTTTCATTACAATCCACCTCCCCCTCCTTAACACTGACCTATCATTAACCCTACTGTTATCCCACACCTAAAGTATGCAATTATTTGATGTGACAATAAAGCTGATTTTACATTAAATATTCTAAACTACCCCATTTTTTTTTATTCTGCGCTTTATGGAATTTTAAAGGGAAAGGATCCCTTACTCTATGTGCACCTTGTTATTGGAATCCATTGCTTTTGGCTTAGATACAATACTTAGAAATGGTCTATGTAACTGCACAGTGCTCAAGCACAAAACCCCTCAGCTAAAGTACTTTAACACGCATAAACCACTTTATCTCTCTCGCTCTCTCTCTCTCTCTCTCTCTCTCTCTCTCTCTCTCTCATTCTCTCTCTCCACACATATAGTGTTTGTATGAGAGGTAGTTCTCATCCAAATATTTCCGCTGCGGTTTCTTTCATGTTGTTCTATAGAGCACATCAAAAAGCCTCTTCCAGTACTAAGTAAGACAGGATACTATCACAAACACTCAGTCTGTTTTAGAAAGGCTATGAGATATAATTGGCTGTTTTGCCAAAATGATTTAGATTAATTTTTATTAATCAAGAAAAGTGAATATAATACACAATCATTGCAAGAACAATGCTTTTGAGTATCTGCAGATAAGAACTGCCAGGAATGATGGCTTATCTGTGCATATTTATAAAAATAAAAGATATCCTTATATAAATATTTCAATTGCTACCCTATACTTACTGCTACTGCTATACTTAAGATATCATATTTATATTGTAGCATTATCAAATACACAAACTTCAGATTTTTCTAAAACATCTTTCCTGGCATGCAACACAAAGAGTGAGACTTTATTCTAAAAGGGCCCAATGAAATCTTTAATCTGGTGCTTCCAACCAGTTTCTTCTTGACTCTTGACATATTTTTTATGGAATTTAGCTTGAAATATTTGTAAATTACCCATATTTAAAAGATCAAATAATGAACTTCATCAACAAAACATTTGCTTTGTCATCACAAATTCTTATAACTGAGAGATTACACTAAAAGCAAATGATCTGTGCATTTTTATATAGTCTGACAGTAACACTTTAAGTTTCATTTTCTAAAGTCTTCTCTACAGTCTTGAGACATGCTCCTACTTTTATTTCACTAATTCACTAATACCTGGCTCCTTGTACTGCCCTGCTCATCATAATCCAGATAAAGAATTTGGGCCAATTAACCCATTAAAATCCATGTAGACGCTTAAGACTGCTGTTAAATATCAGCACACTGCAATAAAGCTTGATTGTTCTTGCCTGTAGGAAAAAAAGGAATGGTAAAACCATTCACCTAAGACCCTGACCTCTGTCTTGACCCAATCAAAAACTCCTAAGAACTTTTCTCCTCATTCTTGCTGACCTTATCTGAATGATGTTGGAGGTCTGACCCTCTACAAGCTCCATCTACCTCCAAAAAGTCTACATTAGGAGCTGTTTAAAGAAAACGGAGTCACTGTCCAAAAACATTCACTTAGTTGACTTTTACTTCCCAAACATCTATTAAACATGGGTGAATGACGTATATTTTTTAAGATCTGAACTTGTTTCTTGGTCTAAGATCTACTCTGATATTGGAAAATAGGTCATGCAAAGTAGTAAGGGCCACTCTCTTAAGTCCCCATCAACATCACTGGTGTCCCACAGGGATCACTTCTTGGCCCCTTACTATTCTCCATCCACAAAAAAAAACTAAATTGTGTCATATAAATTTTCAGTTTCTCATATACTCAGTATACGCAGTAACAGAAATTGATTCAGTATTCCCAGTGCTTGAAGTCACTCGCACAAAAACAGATTCACTTCTGACATGTTGCCGGTACTGAGTCAAAGTGTCAGTGTCCGGGTGATTAAAAATGATGACACTATAAAGCACACTACCCAGGAGGTCATTTGAAACCTGTAAACTTCTGGAAAGTTCAAGGATCCAGTAAGGGAATGTAACAGTAATAAATAAGTTCAAAACAGCGATTATGCAGAGAAAACATGGATGATTTCATCAGAGATGGCGAAGAGAGTGACTCTGGTCCAGATGGTAGTAAATTATTCTTTTCAGTGTGTATTTGGCTTAAAAGCACAAGTGTTTTATAATGAATGCCAGCTGAAGGTGTTTTAGATTATGCGCTGGTCAGTGGTTTAGTTATTCTGCATGGATCTGTATAGTAGCATGTACAGTCAGGTTAAGGCAGCAGGTTTAGTGGTCTTTTGGCGTCACCCTGTGGTCCTGTTTGGTATCACAGCTTAACTGGTGTTTATTTATATTAAAAATGCTCTTAAACAATTTTTTTTTTTGGGGGGGGGGGGGGGGTGGTAGATTACCCACACTTCTTTTTTCCACTTCAAGTACTGCATATATTGTACTGAGTACTGACAACAATCAACTGCACGTCATTTACACTTAATGCCTGTGCATTCATAGAGATTACACTTGGTATTAACTAGCACTTCAAATGCAGCTCCTGTGACCACGTGACTGGATTCTATGTCTGATTTTATGACTACATACCAGGGATATGCAAAATTCAGAATTAAGAATTGGCACCTTATCAGTTTTTGAGTGTGAGCTTGAAGTGGGAAGTGTTCTTTTACTATGGACAATAAAACAATAGGCAATTTAAATGAAGATTATTCAATTATTTTATGGAAAAAAAATGGAGCATTTCAAGGCACATATTCTATAGGTGATAATTCCAACAGATCTACATTTAAAGTGTGGTGACAGGACTCCTAGCTGACACACTTACCATTGTAGACCATATTGAAGCAAAACATGAGTGCTTCATGCTACACAAGGAACTAGAGGAAAATCCAGCCCTCCATTAATTACTACTCTGCTAAGCTGTTTGTTACTGCAGGCTCTAATTATTTCATGGCTAGACTAAACTGCAAGCAACTACTCACCATCCCACCTGCATTACTCTCACGTCAGTTTGAGCCCATCCAAAATGCTGCCACTCGATAAGTGTTTAACCTCTATATATTCTTTAATGTCTTGATCTCTATAATTGCTCCCATTAACTGCTAGAATTATATACAAGACTCTCTTTCTATTTCCCACACCCAGGGCCACTCCTTAACTTCTACAGGCATCCAGGGCTGCGTTTCCCAAAAGCATTGTAAGCTTGAGTTCATAATAGATGAAGTTCATTTGATGGTGTATGTGTGTTATCTACTTAGGCTTACGATGCTTTTGGGAAACGCAGCCCAGAATAGTTAAATCACAACTTACTTTCAGATAAAGCCTCAAGAGACAACTTTTTATAATTCACCTCTATAAGGATTCACACTAACCTTATATGTAATTAAACCTGCACCTTAATACCTCCAATTTTTTTCCACCAATTAGAACAATTTAATGACTCTACTAATCTGTAAAGATTTGTCTCTAATGACTTTTAAAAAAAGATTTCAAAAGGTATACTGTTATAATCACTTAGAAATGAGCCAAAGATGATAAAAGGACCATAATTTATGCATACTAAATCTGCAGGCAAATTCTTGCATGATCATATATTTAGTTTATTTACTTAGAATACTGAGTGTCAATATGGTAGTAACAGGATAAATGGGTGTGGCAGAGAAACGGTACTTTGCATATTAATTAGAAGGAGGAGTGTTTTGTCAGTTGGGTGATGAGAGGACTGAGAAACTTCACAAATCATCAAACAAGAAATTACACTGAAAAACGAATGATTTGTTAACAGTAACTAGCCATTTAAAAGGCCCACAAATAGTTTACACAAAACTTCATAGATTCTAATTTGTCAAGTGATTGTGTCTTATAAAAAACATTCAAATGTGTTTGCAAAAGTTAACCCAAACATGATGAGCCAAATGTATATTACTAAGAACAACTTAGAGTATCAAAATGATCCAGCAGTACCAGTACCAGTACAAGGGGAAGTACTGTTAAGCGTTTTAATAATGATAGAAGACTTACCCCTTGAGTAGACACTGCATACAAAACTGGTAACACAAAACTCCTGTGAAGGGAGATGAACAAAACCATCATATGTGCTCTAAAAAAATAAAACGCTTCAACTCGGTGACTAACACTGACAGTTCACTATTTAATCTGAATTTGTAACCAAGCGTAATAAAATGACATCTCTAGATATAAATGTACTTACCAAAGCTTCATTTTTCAAAGCTTTGAGGGAAACGCAGGTAACGTGGGCTATCCTCGGCGTCTTCACGGTAAGCCTCTGTTAATGGCTTCAAACCTGTTCATTTGAGAATCCGGTGACCAGTTCGTCCACTTCGAAGGGCAAGAAGTGAGATAAGGATAAATATAAACAATTAAACGAGAGATGAAAATATAATTTTGCACATGCACTAAGTATTTTATGAAGGTTTGCTTCTGTGTGTCCTCTGAGAATAAGAGAAGTTCACTCACAAGAAAGTTCTGCGTTGGAAACGCTTTCCTCGCGGCAGTCGATTCACGCACCGCTGCAAGTGCTGTGCTCTGAGAAGAGGGCGGGATTTCCACCCGTCAATCACCCGCGCCTCACGCTTTTGCCTCCAAACAAACAGCGATAACAACCACAAACTTATCAGTAAACAGTGTGCCACTCATGTAAGCTAAAATATCAGTAATGCAGCCTATATCTCAAACACGACTGGACATAATAAAACATAATGAAAATTACACGAACACATCAACTGATCAGAGTTGGATCAGTTAACTCCATACAGATTAATGCATGTCTAACTCAATATTAATAATCAGTAATAGTCTGCAAAATTACTCATTTTAACTTTAAAATAGCAGAAGAGAACATGTAAGCCTAACTATGTAGTCTATCTCGATTTATTTCAGCAACTGGAACTGCAACAAATTCAGGCTATTAGGCAAAAAAAAAATGTAACTTTAAATAATATAGCCTTTCTGTGCTAGCATATATAGCTACATCCTTTTGATTGGTCATTGTATAAAAAATGAATACAAATGGGCTATACAGTTATTTTAATTTTAATATTTGTCTGTGATGCGTCCTCCGCCTCGACATCGCTAACAAATCCTCTTATAAAATCAAAAGAAAGAAACAGTGATTAAAATGGCTTTTATTAATGATTTATCCAACAAAAAAGCCCCAAAAGACGTTTAAATGTAACTTTTCATCCTCCCATGACTTCAAAGCTTAAAGTTTGTGGGGATCTAGAATGTTTTTTGGCGGAGGGATATTTGAAGTAGTGCGTGAGCAGGTTAAGGGGGATTCAGTAAAGTGACGGTTACATTATTGCGAGCGCGCCAGCACTGGACAGCCTTGAGACTTCACAAGAATTCCTCTGTAACTTTTGAAAAAACGTGCTGGTTCTGCAGTTAGCTTAACGGAGGAATATGATAAGGTCAATAAGTGTTCATAGGTTTAACTGTCAATGTTAAGAGGGCAGATTCTTTGAAAATCAGTATGAACTTACAGGGTCTCGGCTCGGTGTTACTGGTGTTTCTCACTTTAAGTACAGAGGTGCGCAAATCGGAGTCTGCGGTAAGTAATCATTGTTTGTTACATCTTTTAGTTACATCTTAAAGTGAAACAACTGGTGCCATTGCTTTGGATCAATCACACACGCTTTAGTTAAAGTTTATAAACACAGGTTACTTTATAACACGAAAGTATTGGTTTCCTTGAGATCGCTAAGAACATGTGCGAAACTTCTAAGTGACTTCAAACATGAGATATTCTTGTGCAATCGTTAAAATACAATCCGTTATATTTGATTGCCTCCACTTTATTATGTGCAAGTGCAAAGATATGCTCATAGTATTTTAATAGTCCCAACTGCATTTAGAAACATGAAGGATGTTCTTTTAAAATGTATTATTGATGTTGGATATACAACAGCAACTTTATTTAAGATATAATTTAATAATAATTGTAAATTTTCTAACTTTCTGGTTACTTTTGTCAATATTATAGGCTATCTGTCTGTTTTTATTTTTGTTGTTGTGTTTGATTATTTATTTATTTTTTTACCTGTGTATTTATTATCAGTATTTTTTTTTTCATAAGTACACATGTAGTCAATTTCATGCTCATAATTTTGCATACTGATTAACCTCACAGTGGTCATGTTAAATATCTTTTCTTAGCAGTGGTTTCTAATCTGCACCAACAATTTGTTGCACAAATGTTACTGGCATAAGCGAATGGGTTGCAATCGGATTACTGACTGTATTTGTATTTGCACATTACAGTGCATGTGACATTATTGCCAAATTAAAAGGCAGTTATTTACTCATCACAAACTTGATGTAAAATAATAAGGAATAATTGTTCTCAATTTCCATATGAACACATTCATTGTGTACAATTTTGCTGTATTGTTAGCCACTACACCATCCTGAGTGATCCTGGTCAATCTGACATGCTTTGCATGCCTGTATTTTTGGACCTGATTGGATACATTGTCGCAAATACAAAGATATGGCTTCGCTATGTGGCCGATTCATTGTCCCGCTGTCAGAGTAGGCAGTAGTGGAAGGCAGACAGGTAAGGACATGTTTAGGGAGGGACCTGTCCTAGGGGTACATATACAGCAGGGACAGTGAGCACATGTGGTGACCTTACAACAAAACACATCATGTTCCTACATTTCCCAAAGGGCATTGTTGTGCGCCAATCCCAACAGGCAAAATGTAGTTTGCACTTCCCTTCCCAATGATTGGCTGTTGAATTGTTCTGATTCTCAATAAGAATTCTGGAGCTCTTTCATTTTACTCCTAAGGTTCCGCCCAATTTCTGTTTCTCAGTTTACAAGGTGAAAGGTGGCATCTGTCATTCATAGAGGGAGGAGTTTGCTAGCCATCAGGACAGGCATGTAGACATATTGTGCCACCCATCCCCCGAGACCAAGACTGCACGACCCTCAGGTCTATTCAATAAGTGAATCTAACCACAGCCTATTGTTCACACAACCTCTTAACCCCTCAAGTCCTTCAAAAAAAATTCCAGTTTATACGTACCACCTCCCCAGTCCATTATGTCTCTGTGTTTGTCTGATGTGAATTATCAAGGAGACAGTGTCTGTGAATTATCAAGGAGACGCTGATTATTTAGGATAATTCCAAATTTGAAACGTTTGTTTTATAATGTGACACAAATAGATATATCCTTGAGGCTAGAGTTTCTTGCTTTGGCTTGTGCTCAATGATTCTTTTCAAAGATACAGTTAGTAAATCTGACATTGTTCACGATATAGTTAATAATAAGACAAATTAGTTTAGAAACATGATGGACACCAGGGCCATAGCAAGACCCAGCACTGTTTCCAAGACAGTAAACTATTATAATCATGTCATGTGTCTGTTTAGAACCAGAAATAGCGATGCCAGATTTGTGATTTAGTAAATATTGATGTAATTGGTCTAGTTTTGTAAAAAAAAAAAAAAAAAAAAAAAAGTCTGAAATCTTTTAATTCATTCATTAACTCAGATTAATTCATTTAGACAGTTCACTCTGGCATAGAAACGTTTGTAGCTGTTTCTCACATTATAACAGAATACTTTATAAGTCATAAAACAAAAAGAGCGCTGGATGAGGTGGATAATTAATCCACTGTAACAAAACTTGAAAATGTCTTCTATCGTTTGTCAACAGTGAAGCAGCTCTTTATTGCAGGTGCAGCTTGTGAAGACAGTTTATATCCATTTATCCATAACATTATCAAAAAAAGTATCAAAATATAGGGAAACTTGGTGTTGGGGGGGGGGGCTATGCACCAGTGCTGAGGAAAGGCTAGAAATGCTCCTGGTAGATGCCGCTCAATCTAACCAAGAGATGTCCTTTTGAGGAGCCAATACAGTGTGAAAGAACAGATTTTCTCCTATTTTTAAAATGTCAAAGCCTTTTAACTCAAAGCAGAATGGAATTTCTGGTCACAATTCCCACCCTTCTGTCTTTCAGTACCTGCCGCCTAGTGGTGAAATCTAGCATCATATGACAAAGTGTATTTTAATGGTAGTTGAAGACAAAAATGTCCCTTTTCAGTAATATACAGTGTGTGTGTGTGTGTGTGTGTATATATATATATATATATATATATATATATATATATATATATATATATATATATACATATATATATATATATATATATATATTTTTTTTTTTTTTTTTTTTTTTTTTTTTTTTTTTTTACAAACTAAAATTGTAATTATCTATGATATTTTAGGTTTTTATTCTTCTGGAGATGCCAGAACCTGGAGTTACCAGGTCAGAGAGTTTGCTGGTAACTTGAACCATAGGGGTCTGCTTTGAAAGTTTCATACTTGAGGGACTCCATACACTGTGCAGGTCAAGGTGTATGAACATGTATGGGTGTGTGTGTGGCGTCTGTACCTGTTCTGCTTCAGATATGTGTGTGTGTGAGTGCAGATATGAGCACACTTACATGCTGGGATGTGTACATATCTGCTTGTATATACATAATATGGTAATGCACATACATGTTGGTGTGCCTTTGCACATGTCTGTGTGTTTGTGTAATAGAATCCACCAATACCCCTAGAGTCACAAATGATGAAGCACCTCAGCTCTCTCAAAAAACAAACAAACCCACACCCATGAAGTCAACCCAAACATCAGTAATCTGTGTTCACAGCCATAACATCCATTCAGTGCAGAGATATCTACCCTGAGTGCCCAGGTTTCGCTGCAGTCTCATGCCAGAATATGGGGACCAAGGTGGGGGTTGGCAGCTCATGAAATCTCTGTCTCACCTGGAGGAAAAGCAAATTCCAGTCTTATCTCACATGCAGGAGAGAGAGAGGGTCATGAGATGTGCACAGGCAGCCATGCAAGAAACTTATTTCAAACAGGCCCACAAGTGCTTACAATGCTCTCTATTACAGCTCACACTGGAAAACTGTCTAGTTTTCTAGAATTGGATTTCTAGTTCCATGAGTTAAAGGACTTTTTAACTCATCTAGTTCCATGAGTTAAAAAATTGCTGTTAATTTACTCACCCTCAGGCCGTTCAAGATGATGGTGACTTTTTTCTTTCAGTTGAACAGTAAAAAAGATTTTTTAACTAAAACTGTGGGCCTTGGTGATGCTTAAAATCAAATTCAGTGGCTGCGGCTGCGGTTGAGGTGAAGCGATTGGTCTGTGTAAGAAACTGAACATTATTTACAATATTATTACCTGTAATCTATAGCTTCAGGCAAACGGTGCAGAGTTCGCAAACAAATCATTCTTTTGAAGGGGTTCTTGAGTTAATTAACAGTAGAATTTTCATTTTTGGGTGAATTATCTCTTTAAGAGACTAATATCAAGACTGTGAAGAGACATTCTGAGTCACCTGGAGTGTGTTTATGCTGAACTTCATGCCCTCATGAGTCAAAGGCTCTTTAATACGCTTCAACATGTCATTATACACACTGTAAAAAAAAGTCTGTAGTTTTTACAAAATAATTTTGGCAGCTGTGGTTGCCAGAATACTTTTGTAAAAAATACACTGTAAAAAAAAGTCTGTAGTTTTTACAAAATAATTTTGGCAGCTGTGGTTGCCAGAATATTTTTGTAAAAAATACAGAAAAACTGTAAACACAATTACGGCCAAAAAAACTGTAAATTTTACAGTATAAAACTGTTATTTACAAACAAGACAATTTTTAATGTAAACCAGTAAATTCAACAACGCACACTGCTATTAAAATCTGTTTTGTACCTTTAACATACTGACAACCACCATAATAATGCAGGTGGTAAAAGAGAAAGCCACATGACGAATCGAAGTTCATCACAAGTAGCTTCACCACAAGCAAAAGTTTATATTAATATATAGAAGGTGCACAAAGTCATTCATGCAAACACAAAACACCATCATGGTGACACACGATACTTAAACAATTCAATAAACTTTCATTAAACAGCAGAAGATGTAACATAAAGCCCAAATGTACAACTGATAACAAAAAACTATTAAAAAACATGATTATTTAAACAAAATACTTTCAAATGTGGAGCGTCACACAGTGAATTCTGGGAATATCAGTTTACAGTTTTTGACTGTAAATTATACATTGATTTGTTCTTTTTTTATTTCTAAAAAACTGTAAAATTAACAGCATTTTACTGTAAAATTACATGAAATGTCTGGTTAGATCTTTTACAGTTTTTCCCTGTATATAGTACAGGAACTTACTGTTAAACCTATTAACACTTTTTTTTTGTAGCGTTTTTACAAAATTGTACAGTTAAAATGACACTTATTTTTTACAGTGCAGTTCTGAGTCATTGTTTAATATGACTTCTCAGATGTTCCTCCAAAATGTTTTGAGGAGAAATAAAACAGACGAAAATGAGTAAATGGTTGTTGCATAGTATGCATATGTCTCAGATAATTTAAGTTTGGAAGATACTTTGATATCTTGGCAAATCTGACCACATTTTAAAACGTTAAGGAAATTTACATGCATTTTAAAAGTTCAGTTTCACTCAGACTTAATAATTTGTTAAACATATTAAAATGTGTACTGTTGGGGTGCTAATACTTACAATGTGGTGTGAAAGAGATGCAATTACCATTTAGGATTAGCTGGACAGTGATCCTCCTCTCACACCCAATCTCTATTTCCCCCACTGCCTCACCCTCTACAGTGCTAAACCCTAAATAAACTGGCAAACAGCAACTTTTTCAGCGGGTGGCTAATTTACACCACACATACAAACACATGCATGCACTCTGTGTTTGTTTAAGTGATGGAGAGGTCATCAAACTGTGAAAGAACGGTGAGAGAGAAGTTACCTGGACAGTATGAAGGTCTGTCTGCTTTAGATATCTTCTCATCTTAGTCTGAGACTGAGACATGTTTCGTCAGAGTTTGAATGGGAGCAAGAGAACATCTATTGTTGCTCCAGACATCACCTTCATTATCATTTTCTCTGTTTGATAGGCAGACACGTGCAGTACTGTTTATGCTGGGGACCGTATTCACAAAACATTTTATCTTAGCACTAGGAATTCAGCAAAAAAAATAGCATTCACAAAATCTCAGCCTATAGGATACTTTCCACACAGGCATGAACAATATGTCTATAGAAAACTAGAAATGTCTAGTTACAAACAAACTAATTCAAAGATGCATATGTAAAGGTGCATTTCTCTCTAAAGGTACGTCACTGTACTGTGGAGATGGCAGCATTGTCAACTTGATCTTCACAGCAGACTCTGACTCAGAGAACACTATTTTATTCACAGATAATTAAAATGTCTCCATGCTATATTTTTTTTAATAAAACATTCATAGTCATTACTTTGTCAGTGCTTTCAGCAAACTTCATTTGTGCACTTGAGTGTGGAATACGCTATAACGGCTCATTGTGGTTTACTTACTGCCTAACTTGTGCATGAAAAAAGTACACAATTCAATTAAGGGGAAATTATCGTAAAATGTTACTAAAATATTTATGTTCTGAGGCAGATTGCTGGCAACAGCCGTTTTAGGATGGTTTGTGATTTGGTCTTAGTGACGTAGGAGTCCTCTTGTCTACCCATAACTTTTCACAGATTTAGGAGCTGATTTTAGCATTAAATGCTTAAGTCCTAACATTTGAGCCTTAAAATTTACATTGACATGTCCATTATTTGTAAGAGTTTCTCCTAAATCTTTTAGCCTTAAGATGTTTTGAGAATACAGCCCCTGATGTATACCTGCCCCATCATAGTGACATCAGCCATGTTTGAAGGAGAAAACCTGCTCAAGCCCATACCTGTGGTTTGAACCTCTTGAACATGTGCCAACTCCCAGTGCCCAGCATTCAGGGCACTATCCTGCATTCCTCCTTTAGCAGAATAAAGTCCACATTTACAGTACGTGTATATCATTCTTTTTGCAAATATATTTTGCCTGGAAGTGTTTGAGCGTGTCTGCTCTGCTACATTTGGGCATGTGGAGTGCAAATCAAAGACATTAAAAACATAAGGGATGTCAGATTTAGTGTTCAAAGACTAGTAGTGAAGTACAAACGGGAAGCGTGGAGCAGACAGGAGAGTTGGTATGGTCCTGATGGATTTGATAGCAGTGTTGACGCCTGCTTGTGTAAACTACAAATACATGTTGGTAGAGTTGAGCTGAATGACATGATTACTTAAGTGGGCAATAGGCACATTAATCATATCCAAGTTTAATAACTAGCACGTTTCCAGAAGAAGAAAAAAACAGGACAGTCTTGATTGGACTTGTCTTTATCTATAGGAATGTACTGTATAGGTAGCAAAAATATCTTCAGAGATACACTTTAGCCCTAGCTTAAGACCAAAAAAACAGGCTGTCTATGTGCATATGTGCTAACATTACACTGACTACTGGTGTAATCAGCAGCTCTTTTTATGTTATCTCTTTTGTTGTTTCGGTCTCTCTGGCACTTTTTGTTTTAACAATGTATTTCATAATGGTTTCATTAATGTAGTTGTGATGAGAACGAGATATGAGAGAAGTAATGGGAACATTTTGATCTAGAACTGTTCTGTTTTGAAAGGAAGGAAATGAATGGAAACTCAAGGATTGACCTTGATCTAGATGTCTCCTTCCTCTTTATCTGTCATCTTATACTGTAAAACTTTGTCTGAACTGCATTATCAGTAGATGAAGGGATTTCTGGTTCTTCAGTGCTATGTCTCAAACGTGTGCTTACCCCATAACCTTCATAGGACATAAAAATAAAATCTATCTATCTATCTGTCTGTCTATCTATCTATCTATCTATTTATCTATCAATGTTGAAAACAAATCAGTGTTGACAGTATTTTTGTAAAAAATATGATACATTTTTCAGGCTTCTTTGATGGATAGAAATTTCAAAAGAACAGCATTTTTTTTTCAACATTATAAATGTCTTAACTGTCATTTGTGATCAACTTAATGCAACTTTCTAAATACAAGTATACATGTCTTACAGTTTTTCTCAGTCACTTTAGTGTATTTCTCAAATCGTCCTTAATATTTGCAAAGAAGTATGTGCATTTCTCAAAACAGTTCGTACAAATAGCACCGCACAATGAATTACCTTCAAAAGCCTATAACTTGCTCAAAATCTGTAGTTCATCTCTCAAAAGCATATGTCAATGAACATATCAGTGCTATCAGATTGTAACGTCCTTGATAGTCAAGATGCCATACAGTATATCCATTTATTTACAAGTAGTTTTGAGAATTTAATTTCTGATCTGAGAAATGCACCAAAGCCACCTAGAAAAACTGTAAGTATAGGTTGTCATGGGTTTTTATTCATATTTTACACACTGCATTGGAATTACAGTATCATCACACTGAAGTTGACCTTTAATGTAATCAAAGACCTTAAGGAGGGAGCCATTCATTCCCCTGACACACTATGGAAATCTAAATTAGCTCCAGTGTTATTGTAAAAGTGAAAAAGCATTCCATCCAGGCTATTGAGATGAGAGTGAGACAGTCTGTGTGAGACAGACATTGTAATATGCTACTGTCTAGCTGTGTCTAGCCTGCTTTAAAACCAGGTTGTAATTATATAGCTTTTGTCAGATAGAGATGTGTGTGTATGTTTCTTCAATGTCTTTTTCAACAATGAGCGATAATAGATCTTGTTTCAACGTGTCAGTTTTACAGCTTTAGAGAGCTAGAATCATGTGCCCCTTCCCTAAACAGCAAACATATTTACTTTTCATGTCATACACATCCTTGCTTTTCAACTTTTGGGTGATCTTCAGCTCCCCATTTTCTTAACCTCTTTTTCACTCCCATCTGCTTCTGCTATTAGTGGTGAACGGAGGCAGTAGTGGCTCTCCTGTGTAACTCTGTGCAGCCGTGTTTCACTGTGAGGATGTGCACGTGAAGAGCGGCAAATGTTTGCTCTGTTTCCAGTAAACAGTAAATTTAGATGATGCTTTAGATCTCAAAAACATAGCTGTTTAGCTTAGCAAAAAAAAAAAAAAAAGAAGAAGAAGAAATAAATTAAATTTATGAATTATGAAGCGGCATTGTTTTTTAATGATATATTTTATTTATGTGGATATTTGCAAGCAAGTCATTCATTTTTTTAAATAAATATACAAATTTCCTGTGAAATGTTGTCTTTTTTTTCCTTGGCATGGCAATGCTTTCCAACAATGCTCTGGCATCTGTGGCATTTTATCATCTATCCTCCTCTTGCCTTGTGACAACACAGGATTTTTTAAAGACTTTGTCAAAGGGAGAAAAAAAAAACATTTAAGCAAAACACAGTATTATATGTGATGTGTTCAAAATATCCTCTTTTAAATAAAAAGGTTTTCCAAAAGCTTCAGCTATTGCAGTGCTTAAACAAACTGCTATATGACAAAAGTGCTTCAAGACTTAATTCATTTGAGCCCTGCAGTTTGAGATTCATATGCAAGCTGGGTATGGCATGCAGGTCTGAACACGCTCTGTTAGGGATAGAATTAGATCCCCAGATTATAGTTCAGGTCAGATCTTGTCTTACAGTCACTGGAGTGCCAGTCCACGTCTATGCTGTGATCCCCGCTTTGCGAACGTCACTGTAATTTTAGTTTTTCTTTTCACTGTTACTCTGATATTACAAATGAAAGCTGATTCCATAAGAGGAGTTATTTAGGCTATATAGCAGTCTATAACCATTGACTTTTACAGTTATATACAGCAACCCCCTTTGTAGCCTCCTCTAGCGGTTCATGAGCCCAGCTGCTGTAGCATAAACTGTTCAATGCTGATCTGCAAATATTTAGAGAGAATGCTCTTTGTACCAAATTACTTTCGGTGCACCTGGACATGTTGACATAGTTGAGTTTTAAGCAAGTAGAGATTAGTTTGTAAATATTGTGCCTTCTCAGACATTTTACTGCCAATTTCTCTTTCTTTTGGGAAATTTGTGTTTTGGAAATTTGATAAAGAGCTTTATCTGTTCAGTCAGTCATGTGGACACACATGTCCAGCAATTCATAGAAAGTCAGGCATTGTTAATGTATGATTTCAGTAAAATGTGTTTTAGACACAAACGCTGCATAGATGCTTATTAATGTCAAACCTTCTCACTTTGAATTCAGTAACCAAACTTTATTTGTTTGATGAATCCCAGATTCGGTGTTGATTTAAAAGCCTCCCCTGCTATCTAAGAACCTCACTGTCCCACAGTCTCTCTGTCAGTGTGTGTGGGAGATGTCTTTATCCTCCTTATCAGGAGCACTTGTGTGTGTACTGTTTTGAACCTAGTCCACCACAGAAGGTACGCACAATGCAGCAACCATGCATCACTGACCTGATTTCACCATTTTAGCACTCTTTTGTGATGAATCCTATAGCTGTCGGATCTACCTCAGAAACATTATTATCTGTCATAGTGTGCCATTTGTGTGCAGCGTTATATAAGATATGGGGTTCTTCCTTGATGAGATAGGCCTAAGTGTTTTTATGGCAGATACCAATAGCTGTTAAGTAACTGATATGACTGATTCTCAATTATTGTTTTATTTTTGTTGTCTAATAATAATAATAAAACCATTAATAATAATTCTACAGGAGTTAATATTAATATTATTAATAGTAATTAGTATATAATGTTTCTGGAATAATCCTATAATATAATAATGTAGTTTAATTTAATTATTTCATTTGGTGCTCAAAACATTTCTTATTTTTATCAATGTTAAAAAACAGTTGTGCTGCTTAATATTTCTATATATATAATATATCAAACATTTTTTTGTAAAAATTGAGTCCAAACATTTGAACAGTAGTGAATATTAAATGAGCAATACTAGACTGAGAATGAAAATGTGAATATCTGTTAAAATACTTCTCAAACCAAACATTGGTTTATCTGTAACTTATACCTCTGTGGATATCCCCTTGGAAAAGCTCCTCAAAGTGATTGAGGGACATACTGAGTTTGTTGTCATTTTCTGAGTACAACTCTAAAGGAGTTTAAAGAGATCACCAGTGCAATATGATTATTTTCTGGCATTACCTTAGTAAACATTTGACCCACCCCCTGATGTACTGAGTTTGTTGTCATTAGTAAACATTTGCCACTCGGCCTTAGCTGGTTAATTGGTAGAGGTCAAAGGTCATTCTTTTCTTGGACCACAGGAATAGGAATAAAAGAATTCCTGGGAAGGACCATTGCGGGACATCTGAAGGAGGTGCTTTCTGGTTCACTAGATTCAAAAGAGTTGTAGCCTAAAAACATGTTAAAGAAGAGATTCTCTGGGGATATTTTTTCTGTTTTCTCATCCCAGGGACATTTGATGTCATGAAATCCAACAGTGACTGTGGAAAAGGAATGCAGTGAAATATGTTATTCTTACTGTTATTGCTGAATGGTGCCTGGAGAAAAATAGCTTTTCGGTGTGTTTCTGTTCAGCTTTATGAGAAGTGTTTTTTCCTATCATTAGGCTAACACTTTGTGCTGCTGCAAGCTGATACAGACTCTATTATGCACCTCAGCTTAAAACAATAACAATGTAAAAGATTTTTCATAGATGATCCTGCCAGTTTTAAATATTTCTGATTAAATTAGTGTAAATGGCCGAAACATTCCACTGCAAGCTTGTGCGTGATTATGATCATGTGTTTGTATATGTGTGTTTGATTGGGCATTACTTGTGGTCTACTGCCACTTTGTTCTGTCTGCTCCCAGCATTCATTTGCCCTCAGGCCATCTTTCACTAGGGGTCAGTTAATCCACAGAGCCCTAGACTGGAATCTGCTCATTCCCTTTGAGGACGAATTGTTGCACTGCTTAATGTTCTCCACAGGGTGGCCCTATTCATCCCCCTATCTGTCCATAGACTCGGAGAGCATAGCTTGTCTGTATCTGATCTTTCTGTAGATCTAAACTCTGCCCTCTGGAGTCTAAACATCCAAAAACATTTGTCAACTCCACCATTAAAATCTATTACCAAAAAACCTTTCCTCTACTTTTCCACACTTACTAGCAACTATTGTTGGCTCATGTTTGATGTACTACCATTCGATAGTTTAGGGTCAGTATATTTTTTTTAGATCAATGAATACTTTTCAGCAAGGATGCATTAAGCTAATTAAGCTACTTTTACCATTTAAAAATATATTAAAATTGAAAACAATAATTTTCACTTGTAACAATATTTCACCATATTACTATTTTAACTATATTTCAAGAGACTTCTTTAAAAAAAAAAAAAAAAAAGTCAACCCCAAACTTTTGTGAGAATTGAGAATTATTGCATTATGCTAAGGTTTTTCTTTTGTCTGAGTGTGTGTTTGTGTGTGTGTGTGTGTGTGTGTGTGTACTCATATCATTTAGGAACAAATGTGTTACCAAAATGATAGCAAAATATGACAAAATTCTCTCTTTATAAAATAGTTTTTTATTGTAAAAATGCATAAAGGTTTATGCTAGGAGTAGGAGTAGTATTATAATTATAATTAGCTATTGAACTTAATTATTTAACTTTAAACAATTAATGGGTATTGGCATGTTGTTGAATGTATCAATACATCATTTTGTGGAAGTACAGTATTTGTTAATTTGCACATTTAGGTTTTTGACATGAAATACTTAAGTTTGCATGTCCTTTGATGTGACATGCTATATCAAAAACTAATTTAAACAGCATTTTATATACACTTTCCCACAAACATTCATATACATTTAATCTAAAAATCTTAAGGGTAATTTACACATAACATACAGTATATTATTTGTCATCTACCTTTAAGAAAGGGCATTGAACATTCAGTGCTCACAGCTCATCTTTTCCTTTATTTTCCAGGACTCTTTGTGCTTGTCTTTTTCAATAGCATAATGGTGCTGAATCAAGCAGGTGTGCTTGTCAGAATTTGTTTTTGTCTGCTTTTCTGCAGGTCATCATGAGATCATCTGCCAAAAGAGGAATCTTTTTTATAAGGCCTTTTATTTGTCAGGGATTTGTATTGTTTCTATTGTGATTCATGGATGCCTTGATCTTAAATACTGAGGTCTCCCTTGATTTGATGAAATCTGCCCAGTTCTGTCCCACTAGCATTACAGTATATAGCTCTCATTGTTTGTATGCTTACTTTGTTTCAGCAGTATTCAGTGTTTCATATAATGCAGCTTTGTGTTTAATGTCACACTTCAGTGTAGTGGTTTTTAGTATGCATGCACTGTTAAGGGCCTTGTTCCTGTGTTACTGACACCTGATCAATGCATTGTCATGTCAGTTGTTTTGATGTAATTGTAATGAAAAGTTAACTTTTGAAAGAAAAATGACAAGCTTGTCTGTTTAGACCTTGATATTCTGGAGACAAGCTATAAAACTGTTTCTGATGTTCTGTTTCATATGTGCACTTAAACAAGTATGCACACATTTTCTGTGTGGCTTTCACTAGTGTAGTTCACTATGCACTATGCTAGATAAAAGCCTCATGCAAGCTCACAAACAAAACCACAATTATAGACAGATAGTTGTACTTCTCATAGTAATCTCATTTTGCAATAATAATACATTTAACATAGACTGTAAAATATTGTTTCTGTCATAGAAGGGAAACATAGAAGTACACAAGATGTGAAGTCTGTCATAAATTGTAAAGTAA
This sequence comes from Cyprinus carpio, assembly GCF_018340385.1. Classification (NCBI taxonomy): domain Eukaryota; kingdom Metazoa; phylum Chordata; class Actinopteri; order Cypriniformes; family Cyprinidae; genus Cyprinus; species Cyprinus carpio. The sequence goes on along the minus strand of NC_056603.1, from coordinate 29,853,972 downwards.
ATTGCTTTCTAATTTCTATATGAATATAGGCCTATTTTAAAATGTAGTTTAGTCCTGTGATGGCAAAGCTGAATAGTAATATTATTATTTATACTAGTCTTCAGTGTCACATGATACCTCAGAAGTTATTCTAATATGCTGCTTTGGTGCTCAAGAAAAAAAAAATTACAAGTTTTCCAAAATCTGACATAAAAACAGCTCGTCTACTTGAGATCTTTGTGATCTTGTGTTAATAGATAGTAGTTATTTAAAAAAAAAATTAAAAAAATAGCGCCATCTAGTGTTTGTATCTAAAATGTGTTTTATAGCACAAAGAGAAAGACATTACAATCTATTGTGACTGTACAGTCAGTTCATTTGCTCTCATTTAATTATCATTTATTCTATCATTTAACAGTGTATATTACGCTGTTGACATATTATACATTCATTTCCCAGGGTTTTCACTTTGTAATAGGCTAGATCATCTGTATATTTGTTTAACCGTTTATGGTAATTGTTCAGACAGTAATTTTTCCCTCATAAAATAAAAAATAAAAAACATAAATGAATGGTACTTTTGATAAATGTTTTCAATTCTTGTTCACTCACTCATTATAGCAGTAGCGTAATAAAAGCTATTCTGTGTAATTCTATGTCCACACCACTAGGTGTCAGTATGTCATGTAAATATCAATTGTAAACATATTAGGTGAATAAGGACTGTCAGGATTAATGACTTCACTGTTCCCCGATGATGAAGATGACTGTAAAAGATGCTTCATTTATGTCATTAACTGAAGGTGGTTTTATGGTTAACAATCATTTTGTGTGCATACACTACTGATTTTCAGCAGCTAATACATTACTTCAGTATTCAGTCACATGATCTTTCAGAAATCATTCAAATATGCTAATTTGAATCATTATTATTCGTTATTGTTACTTCTAATAACTACTTTTATATATTATATATTTATATTATATTAATAATAATATTATTATTTAGACTTTGTTAGCAATGGTTGTTATTATTATTAATTTTGAGTTACAGTTTTTGCTGCTTAATATTTTTGTTGAAACTGTTATTCATTATTTGAATAGAAAGTTTAATAGAAAAGCATTTATTTGAAATAAAAATCTTTTGTAACAAAAATATCTTTCCTGTTACTTTTGATAAATGTATTCTTGCTGAATAAAAGTATTTATATTATATTTAGCAATAATATTAATCAAACTGTTTTCAACATAGATAATAATAATACATATTATTATTATTTTTCAATCAGAATGATTTCTGAAGGATCATATAACACTGAAGAAGAGAAATGGCTGCTGAAAATCAGTTTTGCCATCACAGAAATAAATTACTTTTTAAAATAGAAAGTAGTTATTTTAAATTTCAGTAGTATTTAAAAATATCATTGTTTTCACTGTCTTTGATTAAATAAATGTAGCCTTGTTGAACATAGCAAACGTTTTTTTAATGACATAAAAAAAAAACATAATTATTTCAAACTTTATTTATCTCCAAAATCTGTTCTGTGTGCTTATAAATAAATTGTGTTTTGTGTTTTCAGGCGTGTTATGGTTGTGGGACAGCATCAAAGTGTGACTGCAGTGGGGTGAAAGGACAGAAGGTGAGTGTTTATCCACATGCTGTACAGAAGCTGCGTTCCAGTCGACAGGGTCCCTGCACAGCGTTCATTGCTCCAGAGAACGGGATACCTGTTGAAATTCACTTCACCCAACAACACCCTGCAACATCATCAAACACAGATGAAACTTGAGTTGCACTTATTAGAGGAGTTTGAGGAATGATAAAAGAATACCAGACATCCAACCTGTATGCATTTTGCGTAGTGGCTACGCATTTTGACCTTAAAGTACACTGGTACGATTTGTCACTCTAAACCATGCAGAAATCTAATTTATTTTATTTTTTTTGGTTTTGCATTTAAATAATTTCTGCGGTTTATTTCTCTCCTAGTAGCCTGTAGTTTATGGTTTCATTTCAAAGCGGCTTGCGCTCACCCCGTCAGATGCTCTGACAGAAAGGCTGCGTGTGAGGCTGACAGAGACGCGCTGTTTAATGTGTTTTAGGTGTGCTGTTTACATTAATGCATAACTTATATATTCTAGGTATATTCTCCATCTGTAAATGTTAAAAAAGCCATGGAAAATATTTCCATTTTGCTGTCAGAAGTGCATGAGCTTTTGCTTTGTGATTCTCCGCTAAACTCCACAGACAATGAAATAGGAGCGCAATAACTCTGACTAAACTATACATTTTGATGAAATATTTGTAGTTGGACAATAAATGTGACATATGTATAATTTTAAAACTATAAGTTAGTGTATTTGTATGATAGCACTAACTGTAAAGTGTAACGGGGTAATCAAAATAGCCTTTACACTAAATTAGTCTGTGCTTTTTATTATTTTCATTTTTAGTTTAGTAACTTTAACTTCTGCTTTAAAAGGATTATCTTTGTTTTTAGATTATTAAAATGTTATAATGTAATGTGATTTTAACCCTTTTTGGCACATAATATATGCCTACATGTTTAAATTCACTTTATTCGTTTAATCCAAATACAAAATACTGAGATATATAGGCTACTGTATACCGCAAATCAGCCAAAAAAATACAGAGATATGAATTTTTGCTCATATCACCCAGCCCTATACAGAAATGTACTGGAGTTTTAATTAAAGTACTGGATTTTAAAAAAAAAAAAATTTAACTAAATAGAAAAAATTAACTAAACAGTTACGGTAAACAGTAAAAAACAGTAAACTGTTTACCCCCACTCCTCAACCCACCGCCCGCCCACCCACTACGCTGATGGTACTCAAAAAAAAATTCTAAGGTTGGCAGGTCTGGAATACACTTCTTTAGATAAGTATAATATAAATTGCTATACTTTAATATGCATACGTATTGATGAATTGATATTCCATTATTCCCTATGCCATTTACTGTGCCTTTCAAACTGAACATGTTTGCTCCCTTCAGATTGAAATAGCCTGTGAAATCCACTTTGTAGGGCACTTACGGTCGAGTGGAACGCACCTGTAGACTGAAGTCTGTAGGCTAATATGAATGTATTTAATGCATCCAATGTGTGGCTATTCTAGCCCTTTCACTAGGCCAAATCATATTCATTAAAGTTCAAAAGAAGTGAAGGTGAACTCAACAAATGCCTGACTCTTTTCATTTTTACCTGTGCTACCAGAAGTTCTACACTGGGTAATGTATCGCTGTATGCTTGAGATGCTAGTCTAATAGGATGACGTGAAGTGTTTACATTACTTACATGACTGAATGATGTCATCTTCTGTGTACATCCATAATGATAATGGCTCTCTATGATGCTGTCTCTCCTTTGGTCCCTTTTATGTCTTTCTTTAAAAATTTTCCTAACTATAATGACAGGGTGAGCGAGGGTTTCCAGGTTTAACGGGCCAACCAGGTGTTCCAGGTTTCCCAGGACCAGAAGGGCCGGGTGGACCTCGTGGAGAGAAGGTCAGTGGTCAGGACATCAGGACAGACCCGAATCTGTTATTGATCAGCTATACCATTGCTTCAATTAAAATTGGACTTTGTTTCTCTCACAGGGTGATGATGGACTTACAGGGCCGAGTGGGCCTAAAGGAATAAGAGTGAGAGTTTCTCTGTAACAGCTTCTGGCTCATAATGGATCCACAGTTATCGACAAATGCTGACCGTTTCTGTTTTTGCAGGGACCTCCTGGATTACCAGGCTTTCCAGGAACACCAGGAATCCCAGTGAGTGAATCAATAAGAGACTAACTTTTTAGAGGACATTTCTTAAGCAGATTACATAATTATGGCTGCAAGAACTGATTGATAAAATCCACATTGAGTATTGTTGACAATTAAGTTCACTGTCAGTTAGTGTAATATGTGCACTTTGGCTTGGATCATATCATCAAATTATGCCTCCATCAGACATAATTGGCAGGAAACTCATTGTTCATTGATAGAATATAGAATAAAATATTGTTCAATAGTAATAGTAATAGTTATATATGACTGACAGGGTCTCCCAGGACAGGATGGCCCCCCAGGACCCAAAGGAGTTTCAGGCTGTAACGGAACCAAAGTATGAAACTCTACAAACAAGAATCTCTTGTCGGTTCACAAGTAAAACTTTAAAAAGAGCAAACAAACATCAACTTTTTTTCTTTACAAGGGTGAAAGAGGATTCCCAGGAACTCCAGGTCTTCCAGGTTTAGAGGGTTCACCAGTAAGTGTTGCTTTATGTCACATTTCAAAGTTCCAAACGTACTGTCATGCACTCACAGAAGTATTTGAAGACATTATTCTCTAAATAATTCATACTTTCTTGTCTCCACAGGGTCCAAAAGGATCTATAGGACAAAAGGCAATAATTTCATTCCATAATGCATATGCATATGTTCTGCATTGCAGTGGCAACGCTTCCTTCAATACATATTAGGATATGAGTGAAATTACGTTTATAAATACCTTTTCTTTTCTCCTTTAGGGGGAGCCTGGGGATATCGTGGAAATTAATCGCCCTTCAGAAAACGGGGATCCTGGCTTTAATGGTTTACCAGGCTCCAGGGTCAGCATTTCTAAATCAATTAGCAACAGAACCAGATTTTTCCAAATAATAGTGAAACTCATGTTCCCATGAATGTTTGGGGTAAAATGAAAACATCATTTTGAAATCAAAGCATAATTTGAGCCAAACTGGGGATATGCTCATAGTGGATTTCACTTTCCCTTTCAAACAAGCGTCATAACAAGATTCATTTATTTACTATATAAGCCACCTTAAAGGGGTCATCAGATGCAAAATTCAATTTTACATGCTGTTTGAAGTGAAATGTGTGTTGGCAGTGTGTGTACACTATGCTTGGTTGAAGGTGACATCACACGCAGAGTTTTTTTTTTTTTTTTTTTTTTTTTTTTTTTAATCCAGATAAACATAACCCCTTTTTCAAATCAAGCCGTTCTCAGCTGCTTCTTGGCTCTGTGGTGTCACACAGACCCAGGCCCCTCCCATGATTGTTGATTGACACTGGTGTCTTACCTTAGACCCGCCCTGAGTGAGCTGTCATCAGTCCGCCATTGTTTTGATGCCAGAGCAAGAATAGATAAGAATGACTTGTAAGCAATTGAGGTGTTTTGTTGTTAGAAGTAATAATGAACATAGCAGATATCATTTACTCTCGGCATCTGAGCCGATGAAGACGCAGAGGATTGCATTTGTTCTTGAAGGGAATGCACCCCTCTGATCTACCAAAATGCGTCTATGTTCGCGCGAATCATTTTTGATGCAGCTTCACCTACAGAAGAAGTATTTTTGCAGATTGCCTTTCCTAATAACTTGCCAGTTAGCAAGTTCCATGGTTAAAGTTTACCTCTCAGAGAACAGCTCGTCACCCCACGGAAGAAAGGGCCGGGGTGAGCAGAGCTCATTAGCATTTAAAGGGACATGCATGTTTTACACTACCAGTGAGAAATTTTAACCAACGTATATTATAGACTTTTCATTAAGACCCTAAAGAATCATATCAACTTGTTGAAAATTATCATCCGATGACCCTTTTAAAGTTAAAGGCGCCCTAAAAAGTTTCTTATAATTGCAACTTTCTATCTCAAGTTGTGACATTTTCTGCCTTCTATACTGTAAAAGCAAATTAACAGAAAATATGTGTATTTCTTGAAGTGGTGATAAATATGAAATAACTGTAGTTCATAAAATTTTGGTTACGATATATAGGGTGATCCTGGACCCCCGGGTCTTCCAGGTCCTGTTGGTCCTCCTGGTCCACAAGGGTACGAGGTAAGACACTGTTTGCACTTTCTTTGTTCATTTGTGCAGCTGTAAGCTTTTGTGAATTAGATCACCATGCATATTTCAGATCAAGCCCTGTGAATCTGGCTCATACAGTTTAAGAATTTTGCAAATACTATAATTAATTTTCTTTGTAAATTCCATTGTTTTTCAGGGGCGTCCAGGCCCTCCTGGTCCACCAGGGCCAAAGGTACGTTTGAATGCTGCAGTTGAACAGTGTCAAGTTTTACCTATCTCACTTTTTGTCAAAGTGCTAATGTGTCTCTTTACCTTGAAGGGAAACATGGGATTGAACTTCCAAGGACCCAAAGGAGAGAAGGTATGCAGCTGGTTCTGTGACAAGAACAACATGTTTATCAGGTTTATGAACAGTTGGGTTTTTAATGTGTGTATTTTTGTGTGTGAAGGTGACCGTGGATTACAAGGACCTCCTGGGCCACCAGGGCAGGTTGGCGAAGTATCAGGCTCACCTGATACAGTCATTCAACAAGGAGAAAAGGTAACATCTTTTACTCGCTTCAAACCTTTTAGAACCAGATTTACTAAACAGGGCAAATAAGCGTGATGATCGATCGTTGTTTAAATTAACGATCAATTAATCGATTAATTGTTAACCTTAATGGTGCAAATTACTCTATTGCAGTGGCACGCAGTCCCCAGTATGACAGGATGTGCAAAAGCCACTCAAAAAAAAAACCTTTCTCACTTGTAGGGCTCGCACACTTCTCACATCAAACATTTTTATCAGAGTATTATGACCAGTACTTAATTTGATCCTGTTTGGTTCTGTTCCGGAAAATGTCAGATTTAGAATTTTTGCGTTCGCGCGATCGAAACAGCTGAGACGTTAAAAAAAAATGCTTTTTGGAGTAAGATATAATCCGATCCTGTTTGGTTCTGTTCCGGAAAATGTCAGATTTAGAATTTTTGCGTTCGCGCAAAAGTGTTTACTTTCATTTGTGCACACTCACAATATTTTTTCTTTTTTTTTTTACATGAATTTATGGAGCGCCGCCACACTTCTGTTTTAAATTTGTTATCTTAATTATTTAAGTCAGATATATTTCGCTTTTTTTAAACAAATTGTTATTTTTATTTTAGGCCTATAACTTATATAGGCTATACATTTTACTTAAATCATCCCATTTTGTCCCAGGGCTTGAAAACCTGTGCCCTAGTTAGCTCCATGCAGAAACTTGTGAACGATGCTCGTCGTCACCATTTAGTGAGATCATTGAATGTTCCGGGAAATTGTATTTTCTGTGTCAGTCACAGCGCCTTTTAATTGCTGTTTTGAATCCAGCAATTATTTATTTACAAATTATAAGCTCTGATTATGACAAGTGTGTTATAAAAGCTTTGTTTATTAGAGGAATAATTGGTTAGCTGGAAAACATCGCAACCATGCTTTTGGATCTGTTCCACCCCATAGCCTACATTACGCTGCTTTGTTCTGGTTTGCCGATTAGTCACGAATTTCTACAAATTCAATAATATTTAGCCATTGTTTCTTTTCCTAAATCCTCATTGTCTAACCCTCTAATTTCGCAGGTTTATTTTATTGTCTTTCACTTTTAATCACTGTTTTCGCATCTCTTACTGTGGTAAACATGCAAGAAGGCAAATTAAAGATTTCATGAATTAAGAATTCGTTCAATTTATTAATTTGTTTCCTTATTTCATGGGTTATTTAAGGAGCAAATTAATGAAACGGACAGTTGCCACAAATTAATAAGTCATAGGAACGAATGAACAAGTTGATAGCCTTTCTGTCCTGTGTCCCGCAGGCATACATAGTGAGTGATATGTATGAAATTATTGTGGGGGGAAATGACTTAGTTACTACATTTCTGTTGCTTTCCATGTTGAATAACTTTGTGTTGTTTCTATTTTAATGTACTTTTAAAGTTTAAATCACATTAAAAGCTTAATTTGTACATTATGAATGAATGTTGATGTGTTTATATACCGTCACCGTCACTCACAGCCGCTCGCACATGTTTTGCGCATGAGCTGCACGCAGCCCAAAATCAAACAGGTTAATCGACCATGATTGCTTAATTGATTGCATCTCTTATTGACAAATAATCGATCATCAATTAATCGTTGACATCCCTAATTCAAAAACTGTCCTCCTATACATTTTGTGTCATTTTGTGTCCTATACATTTTGTGTAAAGGAGACAACTACAAATGAACATGCAATAAGATTAGCAGTGTTGGGAAGGTTACTTTGGAAATGTAATAGATTACAGATTACAAGTTACCCTATTTAAAATGTAATAGTAGTGTTTTTTTTTATTACTTTATTAAAGTAATGTAACTGATTACATTTGATTACATTTAGATTAATTTTCTAAATTTGTAATTGGTGTTTTCAACTGTTAATCATTTTCAAACATTTACACCATGCAGGGTTAACCTTACAGACCTTCAAAATCCTTCATCAGTTGAACTGATGATAATAATTGAACACAACCACCACAAAATCCGACATAAGTACCGCCGTTTACTTTGAGATTGATCTGAAGTTCAATGCAGATTTAAAATAATAAGAAGTAGTTTACTGATAATGTTTTTGAAACCAAATCTTTGCATAACTACAGGAAACACAGGCATCTAACAATGTTTTGGGAAAAAAATAAAAGTTAATAAAAAAAGAAAATCATTTACATCCACCCAAATACGGTAATGGCATATTCTGCTGCATATACTGTAGATATTCTGAGTACTAAACTCCTGAAACATTGGTGTCTGTTTGTATATAATATGACCATAGTTTTCTTAAAAGAAATTGTAAAATGCTCATGAAGTGACTCTAAGGCATTTCTAGAGATTATATTTATGTGTTGTTGTACTCATATGTTGAGGCAGCAGAGGCTGAAAGTAATGTGTAGTAAATAAAAAATGCACCATTCATTTCCACAGAGACCAGCAGAACATGCCGGATTCATATATTGTCTTTTTGCGGCTTGATATTCGCAGACACTAGTCCATATCGCATTTTGATTCAAGTCTGCTGGCCTACTTTTGATCTATTCTCCAAAATGTGGCATATTCCGTGACATTCCCCATTATAGGAATTCCATTTTTATGACTGGATTCTACGAACCAGTCCATGTTTTCCACATCGCAGAAATCATAGGGCTTTATGTCTCGTATTTAGAGTAGTCAGTGCAGTTTGGGAAAGAAATCAATCAAATCTGTATGTGGGTGTGTGTAAATATTCAAATGTAACCCCCTTTTTAATCGTTAACATTTTCATAAGTAACTGTAATTTCATTACACATTTTTCATAGTAACTGTAACTTATTAGTAACATGTTATTAATTACTTCCCAATACTGAAGGTTATCCCCAAAAATAACTCTGTCCATGCTTTGTCATCTCAAATTTTTCAACATGTGCCTTTAGTAAACCCTGACAGTAGTTTGTGCTTTTTCAACGTGTGTCTTCAGTATTAGTTTAACCTGTTTATTTTATTTTATTTATTGTATTTTATTTATTTTTCATTGACTCCCAGCCTAAATCCAGTTTTTGGTGATTTTCGTTGCATGATAATGTTTTGCTATGTTTGTTTTTTAATAGGGTGATCGCGGCCAACCTGGAGATCCTGGTTTTCCAGGTCCCCCTGGACCCCCTGTATGTATTTTTATTTTTGTTTCCTTTCGTTCCATTCTACATTCATTAAAACACACTGGCGTCTTGACCTCTCCCAGTAGTATAGTATTCATTTGATAGATTACATTATATGTACATATAAATATGATGTGGATTATGCTTTCTTTCTTGTTTTTGTTTATTTTATAATTAACAGTCATGTCTTTGTCTGACAGGGTCCACAAGGGGGCCAAAAAGGTGAGAAAGGAGAACCTGGGGAGCTTGGAAAGAGGGTGAGTTGAAGCCTACTGAAACTCTAACTACTCAGTAATATTTACAGATTACAAGAGACAGGGTTTTTATGACATATATATGGTGTTATATTTATTTTTTAAGGAAAACCTGGCAAAGATGGCGAACAAGGCCTCCCTGGATATCCAGTAAGCTGTCTACAATAAATATTTAGTAAGGTTTATAACACAGACGATATTCTTTAATACTGTTGTGACATCTCTTTTTTAGGGTGATAAAGGAGAACAAGGTCCTCCTGGTCTATCGGGACGAGATGGTGCAAGAGTAAGTACTGAACGTTCCTTTCAGTGTGATCACAACATTAGATACATAGTAAACCATGTCTAATAATGCTCACAGGCACAGAGGTGCAGCTTTAATGTAACTTGAGCTGAGCATTCATAAAAACCAGCTCACACACAGGTCGTTTTGTTACTTGAATTGAATTTAAATTAGTATGTTGTAATTATTCCATAAGTTCCCATTTTTGTCTGGTGGATTTGCATGCATATTGTGAATGAACATGGATATTATCAGCGCCTCCCTTGCCTCCTCTGAGAAAATGCCCTGGTTTGAAATCATATATATGTGTGTGTATATATATATATATATATGTATATATATATATATATATATATATATATATATATATATATATATATATATATATATATATATATATATATACATTATTATTATTATTTTTTTTTTCTTATATTAATGCCTTTAGGGTGAAAAAGGTGATCGAGGACCTCCTGGACCTCCATCATACAGTGTATGTTGACTATTTTTTCTATTCTATTCTGCCATTTTACAGATGCCTGATATTTATGATTATTCATCATATTTTAGCATTGATTAGTTTATTTATAAAACCTTTTCACCCAATAGGATGGGCCGTTCCCAGGCATCGGTGGAACAGGACCAAAGGGAGACAGAGGCGAGCCTGGATACCCTGGCCCTAAAGGAGATAGAGGACTGGCAGGTATTTAAGGGGCTTTCGCACAGAACTATTGGCGGAAGTACCTGCTTTTAGGAATGTTCTGTGGCATGGGCGATAAATATATAGCGATAACTATCGTGATATCATTTTCCTCTATGTTCGAAGTAATATTTATGCACCAAAAGCAAGATGGGCCGCTTATCTGCTAGGTTTAAAGTTCAAAGGCAATGCAGTGCAAGCTTACTAGAGCAGATGAGTTTACTCGCTGATACGTGAGCACTAAATAGCGCTGTGAGATCATGATGAGTTCAGCGAAGAACACAAATGACTCGCTGATTTAAACTAGTTTAAAGCCAGATGAAACAGCACTGACAAACAGCAGAAACACTGCGCAATGATACGATATTGGGGTGTGATATATGTGTGGTTTTAACTGTGTTTACCATGATTTAAATATATGCTATTTTGGGAGACCAATGGTTTATTTTTAAAAAATGGTGATGGTTGCTACAATTTTTACAGATGTTACTGATTTTGATAATGATCAAAAATTTACATCTGCATTCTAACTCAAGCTTCTACTACTATCAAACATGCATTTCTAAAAGACAAAAAAGTTATATTATTATTAATATTATCAGGCACCACAAACCTGTTTCTAGATTTAAAACAATATCACACATTAGAACATGTCAATATCGACTGATATGAATAAATTGTCTTGATCCGATCACAGCTTCCTTCATTCATGGGTTGCTGACATTTGTAAATGCCGCGCATAAAGACATGACTGTCAGCCACTTCAGAGTTCCTGCTCCCGAATGTAACCAGGAAAACTGTCCAAGGAGGAAATTGGTTCTCTAGGAACCACCATACTGGCTAGTTCCTCGAACTACAGAGTGCGAAAGCTGCTTTAGACACCACTCAAGATCATGCTTAAGTTAGTTTATTCAGTTCTGCAAAAAGAATAAAATATTACTCATGCTTCTCATTATTTTTTCTCATGCATGGTTCCATGAACGGCATGCATGTATTATCCAATGAATAAGTCCTGTTTAAGAGTTTGTATTGGCCATTTGTGTCATTGTCATGAAACAGAATTTGGCTCCTTCTCAGTGATACAATTATGTGGTCATGTATTGTGACTTGGTCAGACATTGAAGAAAGCAACCAAAAATATAATTTATCTCCTATTTATGCTTAAAAATATGATGTACAGTGTTGTGTGTAATAGTAGTCAATGCATATTTGTCTTTTGGTAGGTATTCAGGGGCCACCTGGTCCATCAGGTCCTGCAGGTAAGCAGCTTTTTTTATTAATAGATTTTAATATTATTTTGTGATGTCTTTCACATAGTTTTTCATTACAATTCTTTGAGCTTTTTTTATGCAGTTAAGTCATGTGTAATTCATGTTAATATATTAATGCAGTGAATTAAATAAATCTGTCATTATAGGATTGGGAGGACCAGGTCCTTCGGGTCCACCAGGTTTACCTGGAGAGAGAGGAGAAAAAGGTGATGAGGGACAGCCTGGACTCTCCCTCCCTGGACTACCTGGAAGAACAGGTCCACCAGGTCTCCAAGGAGTCCCAGGACCTCCTGGTCCCCCAGGAATATTAACTGGCAACACAGAATGTAATCGTGGTCCTCCTGGTCCTCCAGGCCTGCAGGGGGAGAAAGGATTTACAGGAGAAACAGGACAGAAAGGTTTGCTTTTTATTTCATATTAGAAAATAAAATTCTGTATGTACACACATACCTTTTGAAGGTTTGAGGAAATGTGTGTCTAAAAATTTCTAATACCAACTGTCTTAGGTCAAAAAGGAGAGACGTGTGTCAATTGTTTCACAAGTGGAAACCCTGTCCCAGGACCCCCAGGGTCTCCAGGTCCTCCTGGAAATCCAGGTAAGATTGGTTAATCCAGGTAAGATTTAAGTTTAGTTTGTGTTTGTTCTTTTTTTTTTTGTTTGTTTTATTAAAAAATATTATGATGTTGTTGTTTTGGTGTGGCTCATTTGAGTAAGTGTGAACGCTGCCATCCGAACCCTGATGCACACCAAACAAGCAGACCAAGGCCGCTAAAAAGATGGGTCTCAGTCCGCTTCCAAATGGTTTGAATGAAATATGAATGCAACGTGGACCAAATACTTCTAAATGAATTAAATACAGGATGTAATGACAAGATGCGACGCTATGCGACATAATTTGACGACGTGGAACAGGCGGTGTATCCAAAACAAAATGGGCAGAGGGCAAATGTGGAGCAACGAGGCAAAAAAGTGTCTTTTATGAGCTCTTCGTGAGTTCACAGGCAGTAAAAATTAAATGATATGTACATGCAACAATGAGCGTGTTGTGTCCAGCAGACGGCATTAAGTGTAATGGACTTAAAGCGCCACTGCACAGACCGAATGACATCAAAGTACCCATTCATCGTTCAGTCTGCGCCGTGCCACTTTAAGTGGAATACACCTATTGATTGGGGTGTCCAGTAAGTTCAGTCACAAAATATTCATAATTTAACCTGAAAAATCAGGTTGTGAAAGTATGGCTATACTTAGTTTCGGTATCTTTAGGTTCACTGTCAAAAATGCCAATGTGAACGCTAAGCAGACTAGGACCAACTGTATCATTTTCTTTTTTGGTCCGGACCAAACAAACCAAGAGAACCGAGCTACAAGTGTGAATGCACCCTTAAAATAAGTATCTTCACAGTACATTTTGTCCATGTTCTTCAGGACTAAAGAACAAAACTTTAATCTCACAATAAACGGCTGTTTTATGCACGGATGTTTTTCAAGCTGCACGTTACACTTATTTTTATGTCAGGTGCACCTGGCTTGCCTGGATCTAAAGGAGACAGAGGATACCCGGGAGGGCCAGGGCTCATGGGCCCAGCTGTGAGTGCTTCCTAGCACATTCTGGATAACTCCCTTTTTGTTTAAAGTGATAGATAATTCAGAGTGATTAAGAGGCACTAAAGTACTAAACACTTCTACACTTTAGGGAATACCAGGACCTCAGGGTCTCCCTGGACTCCCTGGAGAGAAGGGCGACCCAGGCGATGCACTCTCTGTTCCGGGTGTGAAAGGAGAAAAGGGAGACACAGGCTTTCCTGGCCCTTCAGGTCTGCCGGGACTCGACGGAAGACCTGGTCGTGATGGAGTTCCCGGTCCCCCAGGCCTCAGAGGACCACCTGTGAGTGTTTGTTCACTTTTCAATAAAAGTACAACTTCTGGGTATTTTATACAATTAAGTACATTGATATACAATACTACACAGATAAAATAATACCAAGCAGCCCAGGCAATAAGAATTGATGATGAAAATTATATTTTTTTACGTCTGCATTTAAGATTTCTGTGTAAACTCACTTGCTGTGTTTATTACAAGAAACAAGGCTTTGCATGACTTTAATAACAGGCTCACAAAACAATTTGCAGTGAAATAAGCCATTTTTCTTACAGGGTTCGGCATTGGTGAAAGGCTCACAAGGTCCAACAGGTGAACCTGGCTTTCCAGGACCTCCAGGAGACAGGGGTCTGCCGGGTTCCCCGGGATTTGGTCCTCAGGGACCTCCTGGAGAGAAAGGTATCCAGGGAGTTTCAGGAAGACCAGGAGGCCCTGGAGCACCAGGTAAAAAGCAATACTTTTGTCTTGTTTCAAAGTTCAAATTATTTTAAGGCTGTCAGTAAATTCAAAATGTGAATCATATGAATTATACATATTTATGTATAATTCTATTTTATGCTATTTTTGCACTAATCAAGGTAAATAAGTGTAATCACCTGTTATGTGATAACTAGAAGTGCAGCAGACTACTTTAACTTGTAGCTTGGCATGTTTCAGTGTAGCAGTGATCTTACAATGGACATTACATACTCTCAATGTTTGTCTGAATGGGTAGGTCAGAAAGGTGAACCTGGGTTGGCAGTGTCAGAAAGAGGTGAACGTGGACCCCCAGGACGTGATGGAGATCCAGGTTCACCAGGAAGTCCAGGTAAAGAAAAAATAACCGACTATAGTTGTCAGCATACATTTAGTTGTCTTAAATGCATATGGAGCAGGTGGGGAATTCAGAGTTCAACAGAGACTGGTTTTGTATCTGTACAGGTAATCCAGGCCTACCAGGACAGCCTGGGTTCCCTGGCTTACCTGGACCCAAAGGAGATCCTGGTCTTCCTGGTATTGGTTTGCCAGGACCCCCTGGTCCTAAAGGTACAATGTTTTCCTGCAATTGAAACACTAATTGACTCATGTAGATTGTCTGCTGCTATGTGTTTTCCAATTCAGTAAAATACGTGGCCAAATACGTGCCAGTTAATTTCTCTAGAAATGTGTATTGTGGCACATAGTCATTTTTATAACTTGGGTAGTGAGGAACAGTTTTGTCCATATGTCTAACAGTGTTGTCCATATTCTTCAGGATTTCCTGGTATTGCTGGTTCCCCTGGTGGACCTGGGATTCCCGGACGACCAGGTTTGGACGGACTGCCTGGTCAGCCTGGAGTACCTGGACCCAAAGTATGAAACATTCAATCTAAACAATACAATATGATTTTATAAACTTCACGCATACATGAGTATTTTACCATCCGGTGATATGGTAAAAATATGAATATTTTAATCATCAGTTTCTGAATCATTCTATTGCACATTAACATGATACTATAAACACTTTCATTAAGGGATGCACCGCATGTTCAGCAACCAAAATTATGGTGAAATTGTAGCGAATAAGCAAAAAGACCAAATAATATGTACCGAACAATGACATGACGCGATCAAATAGAGGCGCGCACTAATGCAGAAAATGTGTTTACAGTGTGAAAGTCTTTAAAAATCATTACAAGCACAAAATGCTGACAGCGAGAGACTGCTTAGTGCTGCATCTCTGAAATCACGAAGTGGCCTTAAACAATTAGTAAATAAACTGCATAATGATGTTTTCTACACGCACGGATTGCATGTATTCAGACAGCACTGCACAAGCTCGCGGCGCCAGGATTCAAAGTCCAAAGTGCGAGGGAAATCTGCGCTGAAACACAAGTTACTCATCAGTTGCTCAGTAACATTTTTATTAATTTTTTAAAGGCATGTGACAATGGGATACCTGCGACAAACATCTTCCCAAATTCTTAATGAGAATCATTTATAAATCTGTTGTCAACAAAAAGAAGCACTGAGATCTTCCTGTGGGTTTCTGCCAAAATAAAAGCTGAGAAAAAGCAACATACATACATAAATGTTAGTATTGTAATTTTACTGTTGTTCTGTAGAATAAAATATAAAAGACAATAATACGGATAATTGTAATTACCATACAACAGCTCTATTAATACATTTATGATAACATTCACACAGTGTTCAGACTGGGATCTGTAATATATTCTAATGTTTTAAAAGAAGTGTCTTCTGCTCAGCGAAGCTGCATTTATTTGTACAGTAAAAAACCTGATTTAAGAAGCCTGATTTTTAAATAGTTGTTTTGTAATTAATTTTTTTCATTTGAAAAACAGGACAAAACAGTAAAAAGAACATTTTGGCTATTTAATTTATGCAATAGTGAAAAAATGGCGAAATATATGAGGGAAAAAATGCAAAAAGCCGTGTTCAGCCTTCGGCACAGTACAGTAGTTCATTTTGTTCGGCTTCCGCCAAGAATTTTCATTCCGGTGCATCCCTACTTTCATTCAAAATTTTGGAGTCAGTATAAATAAATTAATAATGCTGAATTTTATTTAGCATTGATGCATTAATTTGATCAAAGTTGATCGTAAAAACATCTTTGTTAAAAATATTTCTATTTCAAATAAATACTGTTCTTTTTAAATATATGAATTAATCAAAGAATTCTGAAAAAAAAGTAATACAATATTACTTTTTTACTTTTACAAAATGTTAAAAAAGCTTACAGACTTAAAGTTTTGAATGGTAGCAAATATAGTTTTGGATTCATTCACATGATATTTTATGATTCAGTTGATGACTGAATGATTAAAGGAGTACAAGTGCAAACTGAAATATGCAGGAAGAAATTAAGCTGCTATGTGCATCTGTTTTCCTTTTTTAAGCTTAAATTATTAATTATGGGCAATATAGTGTTTACTGGTTGTGTACAATAACTTAGATTGCATTATGAGTATAAATGAGTGGTCTGTATTAGGAATTAATAGCTTTAAGCTTAAAGCGCTCACATGAGTGTCTTTGTCCCCAAAGGGAGATCCTGGTTTTGGTCAACCTGGACCTCAAGGCCCTACAGGAGCACCAGGCGGTAAAGGTGCTGTCGGTCCTAAAGGTGATTCTGGTTTCCCTGGAAGCCCTGGTTCACCAGGTCGTCAAGGTGTTGACGGTGCTCCTGGATCAAAAGGTAGAGATTAAATAGTAATGTTGGACTGTAAACAAATTAGATGCCTTTCAATTTGTCTAACATTTTATTATTATTATTATTATTCGCAAATGATTTTTGCATTTTTATTTTACACTTAGGTGATCCTGGTTTTCCTGGTGGTCCTGGTCCTCGTGGCCCCCCAGGGCCCCCTGCCTTTGGCCTTCAGGGCCCCCCTGGTCCTCCTGGAGCTCCTGGCTCTATGGGGTCTCCTGGTATGTCTGCAATTTTTAAGTAAAAATGTGTCCAAACATAAACAGGGAAGCTCTTCCTGTGGACTATTCAAGCATTTAATGAACTGTGAGATCAGAAAGAATCTTGAATTAGAGATATTCATGTAAAAATATTATTTCTTTGTCTGATAAAACATTTTTTTGAGGATTATAAACCTTATGCATGTAAAACTTGCCAATGCCTTGTAAGCTTTATCAAACACTGATGTTAAGAACACTGTTATGGTTCTTAGTAAAACAACTATGTAGTGTTTTACTATATCAAACCATTGTCATCTTCTCTTTATCAGGAGTCCCTGGTGCGAATGGAGAGAAAGGAGACCGTGGCCTACCAGGTTCGAGTTTTCCAGGGTTGCAAGGTGACAGAGGAAGCCCTGGATTTCCTGGGCCTCCTGGTCTTGCTGGTCCACCTGGGGGTCCAGGACTACCTGGTCAAGATGGTCTACCAGGACTGCCCGGTAATATGATAAGAGCAATATCCCTGATGTTATCACATTTGACTGTATTTATTTAATATGTACACTGTATGTCTTGTTTCTGTATGATCTTTCTCTACTAATCCTATATCATTATTACAGGGCCTAAGGGAGACATTGGTGGGATGGGTGCTCCAGGACCTGCAGGTGCCTCTGGCAACCCTGGCAGACAAGGCTTTCCAGGACCAAAAGGTCTGATACCATTTTTGGCTTTAGCACAAATTTCTGAAACAGTTTCATAAAGTCCCTTGTAGAGTGAAATATTATCGTGCTCTGTGCCCCTGCAGGAGATGACGGTGTCCCAGGACGACCAGGAAGCCCAGGTTTTCCAGGATCAAAGGGAGACAAAGGAGACCCAGGCATTCCAGGCCCACCTGGCGAAGGCCCACCTAGTAGTCTACTTAAGGGACAAAAAGGAGAATCCGGACCTCCAGGTGAGCTGCTAGCTTCATGTAGAATGACTTAATTTCTGAACTTTTTTGTTTTGTTTTCTTTGTATGTATGGATTACTTGGGTTGATACCAACATCTAGTGAAAATTTCCTGTCAACAGCACCTTTAGAAATATATTTTCTGGGAAAAATGGTGACGTGTTCAATACTCATTTTACCCGCTGTATGATAAAATCCACATTTCGCTGGCCAGGCATAGCATGTTCTTGCTGCAACCAGTCACATTTTGCTTTACAGTCAGGGCGTTCAAATCTAAACCCATATACTAGTGGTCACCAATATAGATTTTTTGATTGTTATAATATAAAGTAAAAACATATGATACTGCACAATTAAGAAATATATCTAAAATAAGAAATAACCTAAAAACCTACTATTAAATTTATATTTGTTTAACATATTTTTTTTGTCAGGTAATTACAAATTATTTGAAAATGAGCACATTTTTGATTTA
Organism: Cyprinus carpio; assembly: GCF_018340385.1. NCBI lineage: Eukaryota > Metazoa > Chordata > Actinopteri > Cypriniformes > Cyprinidae > Cyprinus > Cyprinus carpio. Next base: position 29,835,303 of record NC_056603.1, on the reverse strand, counting down.
CTAAAATCTTTGAAATAAATATATGCTTTAGATAGCAACTAAATGGTATTATGGTATTTTCAAATAATAAAGAAATAAACAATGTAACCAACAGTTTACTCAGTAGTCCAAAAAGTCTGTGTGCACTGGGGGTTATATTTTCTCAAAAAAAGACCATGTAATGCCCAAAAAAGTCCCAATTATGACAGTTATTGACCAAACAGAAGAACGTATTAGCCAATGTCTATAAATGCCCAGTGTCAGCTGGTGTATAAGCCTTGGCGAAATGTCAGTCAACCACTAATTTCTACATAAATACCTTTTCTCATACCTTTTCTTCGTGCTCTATATATCAGTGGGTACATCTCTTATGTAAAGAAAACTGGGTCCCTCCTTGTTCTGTGTTTTTTTCCAAATTCAGAATTGAAAGAATGAATCCTTTTAATCGTCTCATATATTTTGGTCACTCAACGATTCTATTTATTTGTTTTGTAGGTTTTAGCGGACAACCAGGAGCAAAGGGTGTTCCTGGTGTCCCTGGAGATCCTGGTCCCCCTGGGCAAGATGGAAGGCCAGGTCTATCAGGACCTCCAGGTAAAGCAGACAAGTGCACATATTTGAGGCATCAATAAAGGCATCTTTAATCAACTAGTCTCCTGTATGTGCATATGTACTATTCAGTGGGTTTTGATTGACAAGTTTAATGGATTTTGTCTTCATGTTTAGGCCCCAAAGGTGATCCTGGTATTCCAGGAGCTCCAGGGTCTCCAGGAGCCCAAGGACCAAAGGGTAGCATGGGGGGGATGGGATTACCAGGTCAGCTCTTCATTCTTGTACAACTCAAAATCATTGACCATTGTTTCTGAGGCTTTGAAATCTTGAAGCTAGACTGAGCCAATCTTTTTTGTTATAGGAGTTCCTGGAGTGAAAGGAAACTCCGGCCAATCAGGTCGACCTGGCCAGCCTGGAACCCCAGGAACACCAGGGTTCCCGGGACCCAAAGGTGATCCTGGCTCACCAGGTTTTGGATTACCGGGAACTCCTGGGCCAAAGGTAAAAACATAAAGTTTTCTGCTTAAAAATTGAGAATAGTTACTTTAATATTTAATCCTATTAAATTATATTAAATTCCCAGGGTGAACCAGGCCCTTCAGGATTTCCTGGAACCCCTGGTCTGAAAGGCCAGCCTGGGCTTTCAGGATCTCCAGGCTTTCCTGGTAGCCCTGGACCAAAGGGTGATCCAGGACTCCCAGGATTCCAAGGTACACCTGGCATTCCTGGCCCTAAAGGTTTGGATGGTGCTCCAGGCCCTCCCGGTCCTATTGGAGCATCTGGTAGGCCAGGAGATCCTGGACGTCCTGGATTAACTGGCCTCCCTGGTGATAAAGGTCTTGCTGGACGTGATGGTATTCCAGGACCTCCAGGACAAAAGGGTGAACCAGGTTAGTCTGAATCCAAAAGAAATCAAAAGTAAGTTGTATGTGCTCAATGTAGCATATGTATCTAGAATCATTTGTTTTTAACTTTTTACCTAGGCGCTCCAGGCCTTGGTGTCCCAGGCCCACCTGGTTTCCCCGGTTCACCAGGTAAAGTACTGAATGATATTTCATGTATCTTCATTTTTACACCAGAGAACTTGTAACAAATCCTTCATCAAATTTTATAATAATTGACTGCTTTTATAGGGCCTAAAGGAGACCCTGGTTTTCCGGGTCCTGCCGGTAGTTCTGGATTTCCTGGTCCAAAGGGTGATGCAGGATTTGCTGGGTTGCCTGGCCCAGGTGGTCCTCCAGGACCACCTGGGCCTCCAGGCCTGCCTGTGCAGGGACCTAAAGGTATCCAAGGCCCACCTGGTGCCCCCGGAAGACCTGGTAAGTGAATCATCTTATCCTTTTGGCCAGCACTGCCCTCTGGGTTTCAAGCTGACATTTGCCTTTATTTTGGTTTAATTTTAATAAAGAGTAGCCTGGAGTAGAATGTCTAAAAAAGAACAAACTCTTAAAATGAGTTTGTTATCCAAAATAAGTATCCAAAGAATTGTTTTAATCAGAACTTCTAAATTGGCCAACGAAAACACAATTTTGTAATCCCATCAAATACTGGCTTCACCACAAACTTCTAATATTTAATACTGTGCTGTACCACAGTGTTTGTTGTTTTGCTTATGTATGCCTACACCCAACAGAAACAAAACAAATTGTCTGGTAATTCACACAACTTACAGAGTTTAATTTAAAAAGGAACTGAATGCATTAACAACATGAATTTTTATCTGCTGCCATCCCCAATACTAAGTCATAAATCTGTTTTATAAACTCAACAAAAAAAGTAAGGTAAAAGTACCCCTGGTTGAGAATCACTTCATCAGCACATGTAATATTATGATTGTGATCCAGAGGGCATACTGGCTTTGTTTTTGTAGGTTTGGCTGATTTGCATGGAATATTGCACAAGCAATCATGATTATGCCATATCCATGTCCGATGAGCACAAATACACTCACTCTCAGATGACTGAGCACAAGACACACTGTTTGCATTACCTTCACTGCAAGTGATCTTCTGTTCTCATCACTCCCTTCCTTTATTGTGTACCGGTTTGTCATGTGTTAGAGAGAAGTGAAGGATGTGCATGCATGAAGAGGTTTTGTGCAGTCATTGTTTCACAGTTGCCCAGTCAGGGCTTTATGAGTATTACGCACAGCTTTCACTATCCAAGGTTAGCTGTTCACCTATCATCATTCACCCTTGTGTGTCTTCACTTCCACACATCCCTTCTTTTCAACAGTAAAAGCTGCAGTGTTCTCCACAGGATGCTGTCTATGTCTGTCTGTCACCAAATAAAATTAGGGTGCATCTGCCATTTTTGCATGGAAAATGTGCTGATTTGTAAGAAAGAAAAAGCCATTGCAGGACTATCTAAAATGGGCTCCACCTTGGAAAAAAGAGCAAAAACATTAATGAATGTTATTGCATTCTATGTAAAATAGATATAAAGCCTTTGAATTTGCTGAAGAAGGAGACCATTTTGGCTAGTGTATGTTGGGCTTATTTTTACCCAGGCACATTCTGGGTATCATATGCATTTTCTGTTTTACTTCACTTTTCGTGGGAATGGCTCTGCTCCTCCTGATGACATTGGATCTTTGCAGGCTCAGCAGGTCAGCTTCTTCATGTTATAGAGCTGATTTTTATGCTGCAACACGTAACTGTATTAGAATGAATTTTAATTTAATCTATTAATGATTTGTGATTCGTCTATATTATGTGTCTATAGTGGTCGACCGATATTGGTTTTTTGACAGCCGATGCTGATATCTTGGAAAGCAGGGTGGGCGATAGCCGATATAAAGCCAATATACTTATTTTTATAATTATTATTATTAATATTTAAGAAATTTGAAATCATTTGACAATGGATTAAAAAATAAATGTGTAAAATAAACATACTTATACTTAAGATGACAAAGTATTGTTCACAAATAAATAAATATTTAAAAATATATATATAATTAAAAAGGAAGTAAACACTGTAACCAAAAGGGGACTCAGTATTCTGGGACATTTATGTGCATTGGGAATCATAATTTTCAAATAAAGCCAGGGTAACACTCATTTTACATACAGCACACAGTGAAAATGACATGAATATGACAGTGGGCAAATGCATAAAGTGCAGCATAATTTGAAATCATGAGTTTAAAGTTTAAAGCATTCAATTAACACTGTCCGACCGATACATGCACACTTCACAAGATCTCATAGCTGGATTCAACTAAGTTTGCAAGGTTTGTGGAATTAAATGTTCATTAGTCATTCAAAGATTTGTTTAAATTACATAAATGCGTAATTGCTTAATGCTGACGGCAAATGAGAAAGTATTACAATGTTTGCCTTTCTATTACTTATGATATAAAAGCAATCGTTATAATAAGTTTTTGTTTGCTTAATCTATTTTCTCCTTTGTTTAACCATTCTATCTGATTATTAGACAGACTTCTATCCATATTAGACAAAACTGTTAACAACGACAGCGAACAAGAGGGAGAATGTAAGCACTGTGTGCTCAGGTGCTGCCGCTGCCACTCTCAGCGCCGTCAAAATAAAAGTCCCACCTCGAACACATCGGCCAAGCAGAAAAACTTACCGATATATCGGTCAACCACTATCTGTCTACACATATAGTTCTACTTTGGTGTACAAGTATATACAAAATAATATAAAAAGTAGTAATACCACATTGTAAGTGTGTAGTGTAAGTGTAGATGACCATTTCCTGTTAGTATTTGAGTAGATTATCAGATTTTGCACATGCATAAGAACATTACAATATATTGGAATTTGCCTATAGTATGATTATGAATGTCTCATGTAAATGTCTCAACCCAACTGCAACAACTCAGTTAAGCCAGTATTCCAACAGCAAGTATTTTTTGAAGAGAATAGCAGAAAAGAATGTGCATGTCTTGATTATATGGAATATCATGACTATACTATGTACAGCTATATTCAGTTATGTGTTTTTTGCTAAGTTTGGCTTCACTAGAATAATGATGAGCATGTACACTACCATTCAAAAGTTTGTGGTCTATAAGTCTAAGTCTCTTTTCCTCGCCAAAGCTATATATATTTGAAAAACAGCAGAACAGTTAATATTGTGAATTAATTATTTTTGTGAAATGTAAAACTTCTGTTTTCTATTATTTTATTTTATTTTTTAACTTTTGAGTGGTTATGTAAATGCAGTGTCAAATATGCTAATCAGTTTCTTCAGTAATGCCTTCTGTAAAACCATTGGAGGCAAAAAACAGAGTTCTAAATATTTTGAAATTTGACGAAACTTATCTATTCTTCAACACATCACATTACTTATGTTGCTGTGCTCTGTATTTAAAACTTTGATCTTGTTCTATGCTTCTCCTCTTGTTGGACTTTTGGGAACCCGTTGACCTTTGACCCCTCTATAGGTCCTGCAGGTTAGACATCTTGGTTTGATACTCACCTGTGTCATGCTGTGCACTTCCATTTGTTATTAGATGATTTACCTCTGCATATGAGGTTAAGTGGGACTCTGATGTTTAACTTTCTTATCCCCATCAAATTATAGGAATATAGTTATGATTGATAATAATGATGATGATGTATAGTTGATCTCTCTTTGTGCCTTCTCCAAAAATATCCCAGAACCATTCAGCACACCACATACAACAATATACATGATAAACATGCACACAAATCTGGACATCACTGCTGCTTGGTTAAATAATATTAACAATGATTTCATGTTATAAGATGAATCCTGTTTGTTAATCAGATACCAGTGAAACAGGTAGAAACTGATTTCTTTTCTGTGAATGTGAGGTCCTCCTGGCTCTGAGGGTCCCCGTGGACTTCCAGGCAGTGGAGGAGTAAAAGGTGAGAAGGGCATGCCTGGAATCCCTGGGACACCTGGTGCACCAGGACTGAAAGGAGATTACGGTCCCCCTGGCTTTCCAGTAAGCATTTGCATAAGTTTAAAAAGGTTTAGTTAAGCTTTCGTACAATTTGCATGTGTAGAATCATTGTAGGCTGCATTTGGTTTATGTGGGTTTTCTGACACTTTGCTGAAAAGAGGGCAATATTTTGTTTTGTTAATGGCTCTCTGGAATATGTGATTCTGACTGGTCAATTCTAACATACTCTGCTCAGATATTTCTTGATAATATCCGCTAAATGCTATGATTGGCAACCAGTTTCCTGCATAGTTGTTCTAGTATGTCTTTGGTATCTCTGCTGTCTCATGTGATAAAATAATTTCAAATAATATAAAGAGTTCCATTAATAATATTAATTTAATAACGGATAATGATGTTTGTTATTTGTTTTCTAAGGGTACTCCAGGAAATCCAGGACCTAGCGGTCTGAAAGGAGATAGTGGACCTCAAGGTGTTCCTGGATTCCCAGGTCAGTTTTCCTTCTACATCCATTAAGGATTTGTTTACCAAAACAATAAATGTCTGTAATTATTTATACACCCTAATGTTGTTCAGTCCCATTTGCTGTTTTTTTTTTTCATGGAACACAAAAGGAGAATTTTTAATATTCTAAAAATGCCATATGAAGCACAGTGAAAGATTATTTTCAAAATTAAATTTGAAAATGATCATTTGAATTGTTACTGTTTTTGCTATATTTTTTAATCAAATAAATTGATCATATGTATGATTCTTCTTTAATTCCTCTTTGTGTGCCACACAAAAACTTAACAGCGTATATGTCTGGGACAACATCTAAGTGAATCTGTACTAAAATGTGTAAATGTTAATGTTTGTTGTGAAGCTATATTTATGAATGAGTCTTATCCACGTTAACCTCTGCATGTTATAGGACCTAAAGGACAGCCTGGCCTTCCTGGATCTAATGGCGGCCCAGGAGAACGTGGTGACACTGGAACACCAGGTGAGTCATTTTAAAACCTGGATATTTTTCCCATTACAATTCCAATGAAAATGCATCCTCTAATACTCCTCTCCTCTCTGTTGATCACAGGCTCTCCTGGTGAACCAGGTTTTGCTCCAGAACCAATTATTTTGAAGGGGGAGCGTGGTTCACCTGGACCACCTGGTATACCAGGCAGCAGAGGCCCAACGGGTCCCTCGGGATTGCAGGGTCTTCCAGGTTAGTGGATATATTTAGACTGTACACAGTACAGTTAAAAAAAAAATATTATATCTGATCCCGGATCTGGACTGCGCTTCTCAAAAGCAAGCTGAGCTAAGCTGATCGTAGAGACCATTGGTGCCATTGGTTCTATGATCTATTTAGGTTTACGATGCTTTGGGGAAAAGCAGCCCTGGCCTTTTTTCTTATCATGTCTGATTTCATTTCTACCTTTAGGTTCGCCTGGTGACCCTGGAGACCCAGGTCCAATGGGACCTCCAGGATTTACCGGCTCACCAGGAAGGAAGGGAGATACAGGACCAGCTGGACAACCAGGTAATGTTAAGGTCCAAGATCCAGCTTTGGTCATTTTCCAGTACTTGGTGCATTCCACTGTCTTGTCCAATAAAGTCCAAAAGGCCTTTAAAGATTCAAGTTTGAAAAAAAATTTAAAAGGGTAATTCACCCAAAAAATTTAAATTCTGTCATCATTTACTCACCCTCATGTCTTACCAAACCCCTAAGAGTATACAGATTTAATTTAGGCTTTTATTTACATATAAACACATACATGGAACGAGTTACAAGCAGTAAACACTGAAGCTTATGTGTACTGTACGTCACGTGTGTCACACACTAGAAAAAAACCTCATGGTTCTTGTGCATTACACACATGCTCAAGCTTCCATGTTTAGCATATTTGATGTGCTCTATGTACAATATGTGTGTCCATCATTGTTTAGATGTAAATAAAAGCCTAAATGAAAGGGGTCATGAACTGCCTTTATATTATTTTGTACTGTTCTCTGATGTCCCCTTATAATGTTAGTAAGATTTTTACATCAGAAACATAATTTAGAAGTAATAAGCTATTTTCTGTCCTGTTTTGACCCCCTCATCAGAACGCTCTGTTTGAACAGGCGTGATGGATTGTAGACTCGGAAGTAAACGCCCACTGCTAACACTTGTGTATGTTTGACAGCCTACATCCTTCATAGATGGACGCTGCTGTGATTTAGGTCAAAAACACATAAATACTAATTACATATCAAACGATCTGTAATAATATAATATTGTGCCTTGTTTGTAAACGAATCTGTGGTAAAAAGAAGTGAACAAAGGACCGATTCTTTACTGGCGCCGTTTGGAACTTCATTAAAAATAAAGTTCATCCACTCTTTCCTTATGTTGAGATCAGAAGGAAGGCAATGCAAAGACTGTTTTACCACGACTTAGCACTGCACAGTGTCTTGCTGTATTCACAGCCATCACTATCATTTGGTTTCTGCATTCGCTTCTCGTTATTTACACTACATGTATGAAGCGGTGGGCGGGGCTACTCAGGCAGCGATGTAGAAGCAGACATTGATCTTCTTCTGCAGAGCCGGTGTTTAGCCACACTGCTCTGATTTTAGATTTACGAGAATGTTTTGAGTTCTGAAACTTACAGGATGCTTTATAGCACAATGACCACTTATATGTCAAAAGATAAAGGGAATTTTGGTTTCTCAGTTCATGACCTCTTTAAATCTGTTCATATAAAGTGATCATATCTCTTCAAAATGCTTGGATTAAACTGCTTGATGCATATGGATTCATTTTCCATTTCTAATATGAGGGTGAGTAACAATACCTGACATTGTTGCTGATATGAAGGCGAGCAAATGATTTTCATTTCTGAGTGGACTGTCCCTTTAAGGATCATCCTTAAAATTGGTGGCTCTATTATTCTTTTTTCAGATTGTTGGAAACAGCAGGAACAGGAAGCTTATAAGCAGTGCCTGAATCTTCTCCACTTCCATGTATCATCCTCACAATAACCATAACTTATTTATTTACAGGTTCACGTGGTTACCCCGGCCCTCCTGGTCCAGAAGGGATTCAGGGCCCTCCAGGTATCGCAGGATCATCGTTTGCCGCACACGGTTTTCTGATCACGCGCCACAGTCAGAACACAGACGTGCCACCGTGTCCTGGAGATACAAGACTCATCTATGATGGCTACTCTTTACTCTATGTGCAAGGCAACGAGAGGGCGCACGGACAGGACCTGGGTGAGTCTCCCCAAAACACATAGAGCACACGCATGTAGTATTTTCTCTCTCAAATCACACGTATCATGACTAATATGTCTTTTCTTCATTCTAATTAACATCAGGTACGGCTGGTAGTTGTCTACGTCGTTTCAGCACGATGCCTTTCATGTTCTGCAACATCAACAATGTCTGCAACTTCGCTTCCCGCAATGACTACTCCTACTGGCTGTCCACACCACAGCCCATGCCCATGAACATGGCGCCTATCACCGGAGAGAGCATCAAACCTTTCATCAGTCGGTAAGAGGAGGTCACTCTGACACTGTTTGGCAAACTTAAATGAATCTATTGAATTATCTGAATCATTCTGTGTGTGTGTGCAGGTGCTCTGTGTGTGAAACTCCAGCCATGGTGATTGCTATACACAGCCAGACCATTCAGGTGCCAATCTGCCCGAACGCCTGGGACACGCTCTGGATCGGTTACTCCTTCATGATGGTATGCACCATATGCAAAGTTGTTTTGGCTTATTTAAAACATTGTTTCATTAATTTTATTTGATGTCATGTTAGGCCCTCTACTGAGTCCCTGCCTCCACTGCATTAAGACAGTTGTGATCAAATAAATGTACTTCTTGAGATTCATAAAGAACAACAACAACAAATAAAAAAAAACAATAATGAAGTAACAACATTTTTTTTTTTTTGGTTTTACGGTGTGTTTGTTACACCTTACATGTACTTACTTTTATAACAACAATAAATTATTAATAATTACATACAAGTAACCCTAATCCTAACCCTAACCAATATAGTAAGTACATGTAGTTAATTTATATTACTCAGTACTTAAATGTATTATTACAATGCAACAAGGACACCTAAAAATAAAGTGAAACCTAACTTTTATACTGGCTTACATCACATTTTTAAGCTCTGCTAGTCGAAATGTTGAAATGTTGTTCAAATCAAAAAAGCATGAATATAAAGGTTGCTGGCAAAACTGGCATATTTTTTAAAAGATCTCATACATCCTTGTTGGCTTTTCAAGGCCTCACATTCATTGCTGTGTCTTGCTCTGTGTAACAGCACACCAGTGCAGGTGCTGAGGGCTCAGGTCAGGCTCTTGCCTCTCCGGGTTCTTGTCTGGAAGAGTTCCGCTCGTCTCCGTTCATCGAGTGCCACGGTCAAGGCACCTGCAATTATTACAGCAACTCGTACAGCTTCTGGCTGGCCACTGTGGATCGGAATGAAATGTTCAGGTAATATATCATTCCAAACTATGACAACTTCAAAAACAACAATTCTTCTTGGCAACTTTCTTGAAAACTCCAAATGTCACACTGTTTTAAAATCCAAAGTATTTTTCTCATCTTTTTTTTCTCTCTGCCCAAACAGAAAGCCTCAGTCGGAGACACTGAAAGCTGGAAACTTGCAGACCCGTGTGAGCCGCTGTATCGTGTGTATGAAGAGGACGTAACGTAGTGACATTTTTGCAGTCTGTTGTTGTTGTTGGGGATCAGCCATCACTTACAACGACTGCGGCCATCATGCTGATTACCAGTGAAGTTTCTTCACATTTAACTCTATGGTGCTACTGTGCGACACAGCAAAAGAAACTGAACAAAAGAAATGAATTTATTAGTCGTTTTTATTTTAAAGAAGTACCTCAAAAGAAAAATGCAGATCCAGCAAGGTGCCATGGCAGTTATGACACAAAGTGCTTTAGATTTCTTTTTCTTTTTTTTTTCTAGAGATTCTTTTCATGTAATATTTTCCTACAATAATTTTGATGTTGGTACACAAATGGTAAATTTTTTTGAGAGAAGCGCTCTCTTGCTTTTTTCTTTCGAGTGGAAATGTCTCCATGTTACCAAATCGGCACTTTGAAAATCAAAGAGACCAAATGCACTGAAGCGTTACATTAATAGGACTGCTTTTTTAAGGCTATCATTTTTCCCCCAATCACTTTTTCTTCTTTATTGGTGGTACTAACACTGCTGTATCAGGACTTTTTAGTAATGTGTCATTTATCTCTTTTTGTAAGTAATAAAATGTGTATATTGTGTAAAACACCTTTTTAGCATAAAAACTAAACAGATCTTTTTAATGATTTTCTGGGTGCTTTGTCAGTATGATCACCACTCACTCCTTTATTCACATATTAGTTCCACATTCTTTTACACTGACATTTGTACAAATAACTTTCTTTAAATGAAACAGTATTTTATAAATATATATATATTAAAAAGAAAGTATATATCCAGAAACTTGATTTGGCTGTAGGAGCTGTTTTTTTTTTCATTCAGTAGTTATCAGTGCGTTCTTCATAGCACACATGCGTAAACTGAATTGTTTTTACAGACCTCTCCTCTCTTCAGATTTCATTTACCCAGCAAGGACATTTCTGTGAAACCCATCAAATACTAGAGTTACGAGTTTGTAAACTTTTCATTAGTTCTTATGTGCCACAGTGTGGCCTGTCACTGTTTCAGATCAGATGAACCACTGTCTGTCAGCAAATGTGAACAAAAACTACACTGTGTTACATAATATATACATAGTTTTGTGTATGCATAGTTGTACACAGTACATACCTACAGTTTGCTTATAGTGCTGGTTCATCTAACCTGAAGCAGTGAAGATCTTTTCACATGCCATCATGGGTTGCAAAAATGTGCATTTCAAAATCATTTCCCCCTTTTATGTCTAGTATCCAGAAAGTGTTATCAACTTAAATGACTGAAATAAAAGAAACAAACTTTGTCTGTGCATGGTGAACTTTTTTTAGAGTGGGATTACTGGTTAGTTAAACCAGTAAAATTCATTCGAATAAATCTTGTTTGTCTTGTATTTTTCCTGTTAGTGTATCACTGTCCTTCACCCCTTCCTGCTCCTTCTGATTCTAACAATGTGCTTGTTATACAGGAAAGATTGGTTAATGACTAAGCTTTGAGCTTAGGAGAGGTTATTAGGACCTAAATAGTCCATATAAGATCCAGTTGACAAACTGAGTGTTAATATTTGGCAAGAGCTAAGCTCTCAATAGGATCAGTGAGCAGATGACAGTGACCCCATTGCCACTGGGATAATGGTATTTGTTCCAGCCAACAACAAGAGCAAGGGGCAACGAACAAGCTCTTTACAAAAATTATTCTTAGAAGGAACCAAAACAGGGGTCAACATTGGTTCTGAATGAATAAAGCTTGGCCCGAAAGTTCATTGTTCACTACTTGTGCAACTGAATCGTTCAGTCAGGCTCTGAATGAGTCAGGCTATTATGAAAAGATTTGTTCTCTTTGTTTTTAACATTCATGGACAATAATAGACAGGTGAAAACTTTTATAGACATCTACTAATGGTGAACTGTTATAAATATGTATCCAAAATATATAGTAGGCATGTATAATCTGCATATTCATACCTTAAATTAAGCCATTCAAGTTGAAGATAACTGTACAGTCTGACTTTGGATTAACTTTGACTTTGGATTAAGTTTGTGTCTATGGAATGGTTCAAGGAATGAGACACGTCAAATCTGTATTTCCAGGTAGTTTGCCCCTTAGGGGTGTATCGGATGGCCTGCATGATTTAGGGAATAACCTTTTGCTTAATGAGCTTTAAAAAGAAATCACTGCTTATGTCTGTTTTGAAACATGAGCACCTAGTGGCAAATACTACATCTCCTGAGAGCTGGAACTTGGCGTAAACGTTCACATGTTGCCCCTGAGCTCTTGATCCACATGCAGCCTAAGCCCTAATAGAGCCTTCATTTGTGCACATACTGTACAAGCTTCTGAAATCAAACACGATGCAGGGAGAAACCTCAGCTCCTAATGACGCAGAAACGTCTATCAGAGGAGGATTCCCCTTCTGCGCTCTGCAGTGGTGCAAGGGTTGTTAGAAGTGCACTGGGAAATCACACTGACTCACTCTTCTAAAACCGATCTGTCGTTCAAATGAAATGAAGCGATATTACACAAGCACCTGTGCTGTTGCTCATATCAGCACTGGTACAAGGTTGCAGAAGTTAATTTTAAATAACATACATTCTTACATACATGCAAACACACATACATATACACACACTTTCAAGTTACAGTTATATAATGAATATGGGCTTAAAGTGCACACTCTGAGCTTTAATTTGAGGGTATTCTCATCAAAATTGATTCTAAGCGTGCCATTTGCATTTGGAAGCTGTTGCTATGAACCCACATCATGCGGTCAAAGGATCTCTCCATGCAGGTGAAACAAACAATTGTTAGGTTTCAAAATCAAAATAAACTTATAAGAGAGATAGCAGGAACATTAGGAGTGGCCAAATCAACAGTTTGGTACATTCTGAGAAAAAAGAACGCACTGGTGAGCTCAGCAACATAAAAAAGGCCTGGACGTCAGAGAATCCTCTCCACGGTAAAGACAAACCCTTTCACAACATCCAGCCAAGAGAAGATCACTCTCCAGGAGGTAGGTGTGTCACTGTCAAAGTCTACAATCAAGAGAAGACCTCACGAGAGCAGTTACAGAGGGTTCACCACAAGGTGCAAACAAGGCCTGATTAGACTTTGCCAAAAAACATTTAACAAAAAGCCAGACCACTTCTGGCCAAGCATTCTTTGGACGGCTGAAATTAAGATCAACCTGTACCAGAATGACGGGAAGAAAAAAGTATGGAGAAGGCTTGGAACAGCTCATGATCCAATGATGTGACGGAGGACAGAAGCAGCCGGAAGAATTCTGAAGTGTATAGGGATATACTCTGCCCAGATTCAGTCAAAAGGAGCAAAGTTGATAGGGCAGCACTTCACAGTACAAATGGACAATGACCCAAAACATACACCAAAAGCAACCCAGGAGTTTTTGAAGGTAAAAAAGTGTATTATTCTGAAATGGCCAAGTCAATCTCCTGATTTCAACCCGATTGAGCATGCATTTCACTTGCTGAAGACAAAACTGAAAACAAAAAAAGGCAGAAAGACCCACAAACACACAACACCTGATGTCAGCTGCAGTAAAGGCCTGGCAAAGCATCACAAATGAAGAAAACCCAGTCTCTGGTGATGTCCATGTGTTCCAGACTGAAGGCAGTCATTACCTGCAAAGGATTCTCAACAAAATGTTAAAAATGAACATTTTATTTATGATTACATTTATTTGTTCAATTACATCTGGACCCTTGAAAATAGGGGGATTGTGTATAAAAATGTTGTATAAAAATGGTTGTAATTCTTAAGCATTTTATACTTTTGTTCAGCCCCTTGAATTAAAGCTTAAAGTCTGCACTACAGCTTCATCTTAATTTTATTTTTATTTTTTATTATTATTATTCTGTTCTGGTGGCATACAGAGCCGAAATAATGAAAACTGTAAATTGGGTCAATTATGAAAATTGTGTCAGTGTCCATATATATATTTTGTCATATATATATTTGCCATGTTGTCATTGTCATGTGACTTACCCAGTGAGCAACTGATGTTGAAATGATGTCACATCGACATCAAAATTGAAGTAAAAAAAAAAAAAAAAAAAAAATGGACCCATATGCAAATCAAACTGAGATCAAAATCTTGACAGTGATTTGATGTAAACTGAACATCAAACATGTTGGCCTACACATACATTAAACTAATTTCAGTGTGGGATTAACTTCCGATTTTCCTGTTACCATTTGAAGAAATTGCCATTCAGACTGACTTTAAAATGATGTTACAGCATCTTGATTAAGTATTGACTTATAATTGACGTCAAATTGATATCAAAGTATCCGCTGGGTTACTGAGTCACTCCGTTGCCGTTTACAACCCCTCTCCAGTAGCCTCATGAATGCACTATTCAGAATCATGCCAGAAATACTAGGTCATCTGGGTACTTTTGCCTTCTGTTTTATGAATACTGTCAACTCTGACATATTACTCACACACTATATCGTTATATTCAGATGCAGCCATGGTGGTTTGCTCCTCAATGAATCAGTGTTTTGAACGAATTGATTGAGTCCATGATTCAATGACCAGTAAAGAAAATCGCTTCTTGCCACCTGCCTGAACACTAAAACAGAAATATAAATTAAACATATCCCTTTCTTTGTATTCATTTAGCCTTCAGCAAAGGATCTTATGTGATGACATTAGGTTCAACCCTGATATTTGGTCCTGACATTTCACATTAAATGATACCAATGTGTGCTGCTGCCAATGAAGGTGCAAGGTGTCAGACACAGCGTATAGGGGATTGATTCTCTACATTAGCAAGCAGTGCCAAAACGCTTACATTTAAATACTGAAAATCCAATTAAGGGCATCATTATAGAGGAACAACAACAGTTCATGACATGGTCACTGTGTGTAGAAGGACAGTATCACTCCCTAGATATTATTATACATGTGAGTAGATTTCTGTAGTGGTTGGAGGCCCTAAGGAGATAAAAGTTTCCTGGTTTAAGTGTCTTACTACATGCTCATGGGCAAATAAGCTCTGAGATTCGGGGAAAGAAGTCGACCCCCCTGAAAAGTTCACTTGCAATGGTGTTATCCGCTTTGATTTCCCCAAGCTACTTACTGGCACTGTTTACTGGCATGAGCGTGCTGGGGGAGGGTGGGGGGTTAGGGGTGTTATGGTGTGCACACAGTGATGCATACATGTCTTTTTTTTATCAGATGTAGATTGAAGTCCACGAAGTTAAACAGAAGTTCAGAAAATGTTGAAAAACTTGCAAATCTTCATGCAACAGTTACCAATTTCACAATGGACTTCTATCTTTTAATAGACAGTGTCCTTCGGTTTATTTGTCAGTTTTTATGTCTGATCAGTTCCTACAACTGACCAGGTTTTGTTTTTAATATACATAGTTTCTCTGCATTTGTAAATTTCATTCTGCCTGCTGGAAATATCACAATATCAAATGTTGTGATTCAGAGAAAATTATACAGAAGTCTGTTGAACAGAGTTGGCAATGCCAAAAAAAAAAGCATGAATTCTTTGGTGTTTATTGTATATGCCATGCTATTCAACGTGTTCTTCCATTATTTAATATCAGTGTTTGTGGTCTCTATCAGGGCTTCTCAACCACTGGAGGGCCTCAGCAAGCTTCCAAGGGGGCCACAGGATGGCTATATATCTACACATTACCAGTCAGGTTTTTGAACAGTGAGAAGCCTGAATTTATTTGATCCAAACAGCAAAAGTAGTTACATTGTGAAATATTTTTACAACGTAAAATACCTGCTTTCTATTTGAATATATTTTAAGATGTAATTTATTCCTGTGATCAAAGCTAAATTTTCAGCATATGCAATAGCAGAGGAATATAGGAGAGCCTTCAAATATTGTGTTGGACAAAAGAGGGCCTTTGAGGGCCTCGAGTCTCTGCTAGTAATCGTGCCAAATATGTCCATGTCATGTTTACACTGAAGCCGTAGTGAGAAAGAAGGGTCACTGGATGTTACTGCCCTGAATCTGTTTTCTGAAGCAAACATCAAAGTTCAACAACTGTTGACATAAGCAAGACATTAGTCTGCTCTCATTCATTCACAGATACATAACAAATACAACTGACACTGAAACATGTTACAGGAACTTTTTTATTGCAATAGCTCTATTGAAAGCAAAAAAAAAAAAAAAAAAGAAAAAAAAGATAAATACAAACACTAAGCAATGCTCAAATGATTTGCTTGTCAATCAACTGTAGGAAAAAAAAAAACAAAGCATCAGTACACATGGACACAACCATAAAAAGTTTTTCCTTTTTAGATTTCCTCTCAGACTTCATCTGAAGACCTGACCTCCACACCTGAACTCTGCTTCATGTCAAGCTCAGACTTCAAAAACAATAGCGAACCGAACAAAAGTGTACCAAAACGTACAAAACCTGGCAAGAGGATGCACAAACTTCCCATCTTTTTGATTCCGAAATGATGCCATGTAAAAGAATTGCCTTTCAAAAAACATTCCAAAAGAAAAAAAAAAATAAAATCATCTGAGCTATTAAAAAAGGGGTAATAAAAACATATTAATGCTGTACCACTGCACATCTGTACTCTATGTAATCACTTGAATCAAGTTCAATTCAATGAAAATCATGGCAAAAAGCAGTCAGCTTGATCATATACATTAGCAAAAAGCTGATATCAAATACATTTATGTGGAGTTCAACAATTTGGCTGATTTAAAGCTTTTATGCATGACAGAATTTGTGTAATTCTCAGAGGTCAGTCTCACAGCTACAAATACTATGTTAATATTCGCCAAAAAAATATTCTGTACCCTTTTTTTATATCACATTGAGGCAATCTGGGCCTTAGATACAGTTTTGGACATTGGGTAAACCCTTTTCACAAAACCACAGCTGGGCTGTAATGGCCAATCTGTGCTAGTTAAGACTTGCTTTGGTAATTCCACGAGGAATGGATCCTTTTCCCAGACAACAGAGTTCACTTTCGTACCATTGACAGCATAACAATGAAGACTGTACAATACAGTATTTTTGCATTTATTTCCTGTCACAACGTTTCACATTTGATTTTGTCCGTTAAAACAATACGCAGTAAAAGGGAAATCTAAAAATAAAATAAAAATGAAGGCTGTTTATGTAACTGCATACTGAGTTGTGTGCATATTACTCTTTTGGGGGGAAAACAAAAATACTACAGAACAAATGCAGAAAACAGTTATGGACATGAAAAAAACAGCCCGATCGAAGCAGGACATACCACAATACTGAGAGACGAGCAGCTGATTGGTAATACTAAAATATTAAATAGAATTAATTAAAAATCTTAATGAAATGTTGTGACTTTTTGTTGTTGTTGATTGAAGGATAGCCTTCGAACAGCATGCATAATGATTTATACAGACAGAACTGGGCTTTTGTACCTTCGTATTGTGCTGTTTGTTCCCACTAAGTTGCAGAAGGGCTCCAAAAAGAGTTTATTTATTGTGGGTACCAAAACGTAACCGGAGATCTAATTTAGATTTATTTAGATGACATAAATCACCAACTCTGTGCTCATCTTAGTGGCATTTTAGCAACTGCAGCAGATTTTATCTGGGGAGTCCCAGAATAGACCCTTCCTCTTTTCCTGCGCCCCCACTCCTTCCACTCTCTCTCTCTACAGCTCTCTTGGCAAAGTGAAGGAGATGCTGGTCAAAAATTAGTATGGGAAGAGATACGAAAAGCCTATGTTTGGGCTGCGCCACATGCCAAGAAGGCACCACGAGAAACACCTGGGGCCCTGCACGGGGTAAAGCAGACTGAAACATCATGACTAGCCTGACACTCACAGATACTGTAGAACAGTGTTGATAGTACAAAGGTCTAAAATTGAAGATGTGCGTGGAACATTAAGTGAGGACCTAACAGAGACAGACATTCGTAAAAAAAGACACTACTGCTACAGTCAGATCCTATCTGCAGTCTGCACCGTACCAATATATGCTCTCTCTGTTAAGCAAACAGTAAACATAAACACTAAAATCTGTAATTGCACCTGAAATCTTTCTGGGAAATAAATACAATTTGTACATACGCGTGATGCTTGTAAACAGCATGCACCTGCCCAAACCAGACTTTTGGATTATGGTGTCTTCATAAGATGAACCTCCCTTTTTATGCAGCGAATAAAATCACAATAAAGCACTGAACTCATACAAGACAGAACGCATGGCTCCGCTCTGGAGACAGCACATGAACAAATAAAAACAACCATAAGAGTCCATTAAAACAAAAAGGATCCTTTTGTTGTGCCACAGGGGTGTGTGCTAGGACTCTCATATTTTCCGGCATCTCTGCAGGCGCTTCATGGGACAGTCCTTAGTCTGTAATGAGAAAAAGAGAGAGGGAGGATTAACTCAATTGAAGGTAAGATACCATCACTCCCATTCAATTCATCTTAGCTCTCCGTGTTTAATGATGGTGCCATTTAAAGAAGGTATAAATGTTAGCTCATCCAAAAATGAAAATTGAGAAAATCACACGTTCATGTCATTGTATCCAAACCCATAAGACATTTGCTCATTTTGGAAACACAATTGAAGATATTATTAATAAAACCTGAGAGATTTGAAAGTCCATTTCAGCAATGAGGTTTATTCTTGCACAACACAGTAGTATGTTTTAAGTTCCCATTTACCATATTTGATGTGTTCTTTGTTTGTGCACTGATCAGTGATTATATGTGAATACAAGCATATTTGGATTTCTTTCATGAAGTTCTGCTATAATGGACTTCTAATGGAAGGGCAGAAAATGCATAGATTTAATTAAAAATGTCTTCCTTTAGTGTTCAAAGATGGAATAAAGTGTTATAGGTTTGTTTGTGAGTAAATTATGACAAAATTCTGTTTAAAAGGAATTTGGCAGGACCATCCTATCATGATGATATATGACTATCTTGACTTTCCTCGACCCAGTGTTTCCTTGTCCTGCCTGTCCCGTCTAAGGATAACATCACGTGCCCTTCACCTGCACTGACCCTCTCTATCCCCTTAAAGCTCTGCCGGGCAGTGGGGCTGTACGGTGGCCTGCTTTGACCCTGGTGCACAGAAGCAGTGCCTTTGATAAAGGGCTTTGTCTGACCTAACAATGGGGGTGGGGGCACAATGCCGCCGCTTTCAGAGCTCTCCGCACAGCGGCGTCTGGAGCGGCAGGAATGCTGCTAGTTTATTGTTCAACTGAAGGGCAGGTCCGATGGGGTACCAAAGGTCCCAGAGTTCCTCCCGGCCTTGGTGCCATCATTACCTCAGTGACAACCACACCCTCAGTTCACCAGGAGAGGTGCCATTATCAACCCCATGTACTGAAGTCAATATGGGTGTCATCTTCAAGTTTGGCTTAAGACAGAAAGAGAAATCCAAATCAAGGCAACCAGTTTCAGAAGTTTAACAATTTCCAGTTTATGTTGGCCTGATGTTACAATCTAACCACCTTCACAGAATCCAATATCTGATGCAGGCCAGGGGACAACAAAAAGTCATTTTGTCTGCTGGCCAGTTCTGGTTTTTTACTTGGCCTGGCCACGAAAGAATGCTAAACATTAAAAATATCAATGTATTCTAATACTTGCTAATATACTGTTTAAAAGCTTGGGGGGGGGGTTGGGGTGTAAGATTTTTAATGTTTTGAATCAAATCTCACACCCATCAAGGTTGTATTTATTAAATTACAGTAGAAACAGTAAAATTGTGCAATATTATTACAGTATAAAATAACAGTTTTATATTATAATATATTTAAAAAAATAAAATATGTATTTTTATAATATATGTCATTTATTCCTGTGATGCAAAGCTGAATTTTCAGCATCATTACTCCAGTCTTCACGGTCACATGATCTTTCAGAAATTATTCTAATTTGATGATTTGGTCCTTAAGAAATATTTCTCTATCATTAAAGCATAAAATAGTGCTGCTTTTTTGGGGAAAACATAATGCATTTTTTTCAGGATTCTTTTATGAACATCTCAGTGTATTATATTATTATTAGTAGTAGCAGTATTAAATGTTAAGTCCTTACAAAATGATCTGTTTGTGGTTTTCAAACATTCTTACTGGTACTTTCAAGACTAACAACTATGTTAGAAAGCTAGATAGACCGAGTGAGGAAAGCAGTACTCAAAGATAAAAAAAATAAATAAAAATTAAAACAGGAAGCTGACAAGTAGTTAGCCCTATTACTGTGCGCATACTAGCAAACAAAGATTTTTAGAAGGTTTTTTTTTCGTATGAGCACATCTAGTTTTAGTCAGTAGCTGGGTTTCCATCACCCTGCTTTTATGTGCATTTTGAAGTATAGCAGAATCAAGGGATGGAAATGCTGAGTTTTGAATAAAAATGCCTTAATTTGCAAAAAAGTTATGCTCGCTTGAGGTGGTTTTTGACTTGTGCAAAAAAGGGTTAATGCGAATAATGGGAGTCGGAAATGCATTTTGCAGATAAATGCCTCCAAGCGCATCAAAGTTGTCATATGACTTTGCACTATGTGACGGCAAATCCTGACTAACCAGTGGACCGATCTTGTTCCACAGGATCTGAATTGTTGTTATATGGTCATTCGGAAATACCTGAGCAAAGTCTGTTTAATTGGCTCCCAGAACTGTTAAACGACTGCGTTCCCAAACAGCCGCATCCACCTCCGACAGCAATAACCACATTCATTGTGTTTTGTCTGCTTGTTCTGAGGTGCAAGTAATTTATTATATAGGAAAATTATTATATTCAGTAGCTTCTGTTACTTTTCTTAGTGATGTATAGTGCCAGGATTTTTTCAGGAAGTGACGATTTTGTTCTCTTTTTGTTGACTCGTTGGATTTATTTTTTGCTTGTTTGTAAATGTTTTTTGTTATATTATGTTTTTTTGTTATTTTTGAATCATGGAAACTGGATGGAAACCCGGCTAGTGATGTGTTATATATTAACCACCTTCATGGAATCAAAGAGATCCGATCCAGCCATCCTCTGCTCTAAAAAGTGAACGGCAGCACAAGACCATCTGCGTCCCTGCATGGACACCAAACTCCATGTGCGTCACCACATACACGGCTCACACACATCATAAGCATATCATAGTGCCATGCCACAGCAGGCCACTGCTATAAATGGGACAATGACCAAACAACTGCTGCCTCGCTTTCATTCCCAGCCTATTTTAGGAGCTGTTCTGCCAGCCTACGACAGTGGGATTGCCCCTGACCCCGCGGGAGACTCTTCTTTCACTAGTAGATGAACTTACGAAGGGTGAAACTAGCTCGTACAGAGGTCATTTGT
This sequence comes from Cyprinus carpio, assembly GCF_018340385.1. Taxonomy (NCBI): domain Eukaryota; kingdom Metazoa; phylum Chordata; class Actinopteri; order Cypriniformes; family Cyprinidae; genus Cyprinus; species Cyprinus carpio. Next base: position 29,813,887 of record NC_056603.1, on the reverse strand, counting down.
CCAGCACAACGGTGTTGGCACAGGAAGCTCATTTGTGTCATTAAGATCACCTTTGGTGCAGCAGGGTGCTCAGTTTCATCATGACGAAAGGAGAATCCAGAAAGACGACAATTTGCTCATCAAGCGAGGGCCAGGGATGCTAAATAAGGTCGCATAAGGCTACAGCAAATGTTGCATTTTAAACATTTAAAAAGGCATCTAGAATAAGACTCCCAACTACTTCTGTATTGTCCGCTTACTATCTTTTACTGTTGTGTTTATTTGTGTCTCTTTCTCTTCATCTTTCTAACCTATCCTCTCTTTCACCACATGATCCAGGTGGAGCATCTCATCATTACCAAGTGATTCTACAGAACTTCAGAAGAAAGGTTAAAAGGTATACAATAAGACAATGTTAAAGTACAAGAGATATATAATTACAATAAAATAATTTCTGCAGTAATTGTGGTTGGTTGTAATTGTGGTCATGTTTGTCAGGACCGCCACTGGGTGTAGTCTTCACCAAATCAGCACTGTCTCTCTGGACAAAACAAACAGGAAATCTATTAGACATTGACACTGATAACTAAGGTGGGGTGGGGGGGGACAATTTCCATTTAATCAGTCAACAGTTTTTAAAATAAATATTGCATGTTTAAAAAGATTTCCTTCATGTGACAAGGCAGAACAAAATTTACAAAATGAATCAAATCTAAACAGTTAGAAATGTCTTTGAAGTATAATTAAGACTCTTTCAGCAAAGACGCATTAAATTGACAGTAAAGATGTTCACACAGTTACAAAAAAATCTATTTCAAATACTGTTCTTTTGAACTTTCTATTCATCAAAGAATTGAGGAAAAACTGCATCAGGGTTATCTCAGCACTACAAAATTTGGGGAACTTCAACAACATTTCATATTTCTCTGCAACTTTCATAGTAGGAATATGGAATAGTTATATCTTAGTGTTTCCATTACCATAAAGTACCATGTTACTTTTAAATTATGGGAGGCACTTCTGGTTTCAGGAAGTTCTGATCAAAAAGACTGCAACAAATCATTTCAAATCATAAGATTGTGCTACAAATAATCCTTATCCGTCATTTCGACATACATTTTCATTCATTTTCAATTTTCAGAAGTCAGGAGAATAACGTTACATTTGGAATATTACTATGACATGATAAAACAACAATATTTACAGCGGTGGCCAAAATGATTAGAACACTATTTTCACCAGCTAAAAATGGTTTTAAGTTTTTGATGTAGTGTGTCAATAGGAAATATCAGTTAACATTTCCAAACATTAATTTTTGCCATTAATTGTAATAATCTGCCGCTTTCAGAGCTCTCCGCACAGCGGTGTCTGGAGCGGCAGGAATGCTGCTAGTTTATTGTTCAACTGAAGGGCAGGTCCGATGGGGTACCAAATGTCCCAGAGTTCCTCCCGGCCTTGGTGCCATCATTACCTCAGTGACAACCACACCCTTAAAAAATTTCCCACCCTCACAAAAGATCCAAGTCCAGTTTGGGTTGGTCAGGTGTTATATATTAACAGCCTTGCAGGAATCAAAGAGATCAGCCAGCTGTCTCCTCAAACCGTCCTAAAAAGCGAATGGTATCTGCATCCCTGCGCAGGTGCGAAGCTCCGTAACACCGCTCACACATTATAAGCATGTCATAGTGCAATGCTACAAGACTGGCACCATAGGAGGAACAACAACCAAACCACTGCTCCCTTTAGCCTATTTTTGGAGCTGTTCTGCTAGCCTATGAGACAGTAGGATTGCCCCTGACCCCCTGGGAGTCTCTTCTTTCACTAGTAGAGGAACCCAAGTAACGGCAGACGTCAATCATCCAGTAAGACTGCACTGGCACAGAGAGCTGATTCATGTGATCAAGAAGAACTTCCCCTTGATAACAGTGACCCACAAACACCAATCATGGCAATCCTGGATGTGCTAAATACACACAGAACACACACACACACACTCTCTCTCTACATCACCTTCTGTGGAAAGGAAAGTTCTCTAAACGAAAACTGCTGACCTGTTGCAAGGAGCTCTGTTTCACCATGACGACTGGCCACATAATTCATGATACCAGAGAACAATAGGTGGGACTTAAGCTTGTCTGAGCCACCTATGCCAGGAAACAGTCATAAAATATGAGACAAGGGGATAAATTACCTGTAAGCTGCAAGGATGGCTTCATCTTTGCCTTGAGTAACTCTTTATGTAATGTGTTAACTATATTATTACTGCACAATATGCACAATAAATGTACAATATCATTCAAAAGTTTTGGGGTCTGTAATTTTTAAAAAATATTTTTATTTGCTCACCGAGCCTGCATTAATTTGATTAAAAAAAACAGCAACATTGAGAAATATTAATTTGAAGTGTTTTCGACTTGAATATATTTTAAATTGTGATTTACTCCTGTGATGCAAAGCTGAATGTTCAGCAGCCATTATTCCAGTCTTCAGTCTAACATGATCATTTTTTTAAGTAGTGAAAGGTAGTGTAAAAACTATTGCTAATTACACAAGGAAATGTTTTCCTTAATATTATTACAATTATTTTGCATTGTTTTCTTGGTTAAACCATGAATCCCTTTTAAGTTACCAAATAAGTTTCAAGTTCAGCTTGTATTTTGCTACACTGATGCTGGATGGAGCCATTCACTGACTAAAGCTGAATCTGTGTGAAACGAGTGTGAGAGTGAGAAAGAAACAGAGACAGGACAGATAACACCACGGGGGTTTATGATGTAGTTGCTAGGCAGGCTCTGATTTGCCTTTGATGTAAACAGAACACACAGGATATTACTACACAATAAACACTGGTCGAGTAACTCACAAATACAATAATTAAACAAGATGAGATGTGTGTGCACATACGTGCGTAAGACTCCATGTTCTGGACCAAAACATCCCCGTCATATACCTAATTTGGGTCCATATGTTTTTCAAAAAGCCCATGTTATAGCTTGCGTAGTACTCGACAGAACACCTCAATCTGCTAAAAGCCATCACACACTCATGTGCTGCAATCCACCGCTGCCTTCTTATTTACCTGAACACATAAAAAGCATTGGGAAATCGTTTAAAAGGTCAACATGTGAGGCTTAGATGTGTTTATGCATGTCTTTGTGTGTAGTTAAAGGAAACTGTCGTGGATCTACTAATCACTGTGCACACAAACATGGGGTGAAGGTCTCTCTAGGGAGGGGAAACTTGTTTGCTTGTGTATAGGGTCAAAGTTTCAGTCTCTCTCATCGTAGATCAGTAACTCAGTATACCAGTAAACTAGTGAGGGTTGAACTCTAAAGGCTGATACAGACTCAACAACGATCACTGACAAACACTAATGCCCCACAGGAATACATCACCTCAGAATGTAATCACAATGATTGTGCATTACTTTGCATATAAATCAGCATCTTATGTAATCATCCCCTAAAAACTACATCTGATAATGGTCAGGTGAACCCCAAACCAGCCTAATTCTACAGGACCTCAAGACCTAACAAGTGTCTAGATATTCACATGACTCGCTAATACATTTTAAATGTATTTAAACCAAAAGAAAAAAAAGAGTCTATATCATTCAAAAGTTTGGGGTTGGTAACATTTTGAAAGTTTTTGAAAGCAGCCTCTTATGCTCACCAAGGCTGCATTTATTTGACCAAAATACAACAAACATTATTATTGTGGAATACTATTACAGTAACATTTTTCTATATTAACATATTTTGAAATGTCATTTATTCCTTTGATGCAAAGCTGAATTTTCAGCAGCCATTACTTTAATCTTCAGGGTCACATGATGCTCCAGAAAACATTCTCAAATACAGATTTGGTGTTTAAGTAACATTTATCTTAAAAAAAATTGAAATTGAGTCTTTAATGATCTTACAAAAAATATTTAATACATTAATATTATTACTGTCTCTTCTGATCATTGTAATGCATCCCTGATGAATAAAAAGTATTAAATTCTAATAAAATCTAATTTTTTCAAGGGGAAAAAACTGACCAAAAACTAATTTAAGTAGTACTTTCCTTTCGTTTTTTGTAAATCATTTACAGCTATATTTCAGTAAGTCATTTGCATACTTTCTAAAAACAAATGGAAATACAGAAGTTTGCTAGTAAAATCCATTCTGAGACTGATCCTCAGATTTAGGCCCTAAAATCTACAGCGTCAAAGAGAGAATAGTCAATTTTGCACTTGATACAAAAGTAAAAGTACTTTTCTCTCGTGATTCTGACATGAAAGAGACATGAGTGTGTGCGTGTTTGAACAGAATTTAACACAGGAAAAGGCTCCCATTACCTGCAGTCCTCATTTCCTGCAATAAGAGCAATACAGTTTAGCACATGTCATGGTCGTAAATAAGGTGTGCTCTCAAAATAACGCTGTAAATATAGGCATGTGATGTACAGAAGAGCATGACGCCTCTTGAGCAGGACTTTAGCACAGGACAGCTCATCTGAAACATTTACATAAATCTACACTTTATACACACATGAAATAAAAACTCTTTAGACATCCTCATTCATCAAAACTTTGTACACAAAGAAACATATAGAGCTTCTGAATAAAATTATGTTCACTCTGATATAATAAAAGATAAAACAAAGCTTTATGACTTCACATGACCAGCAGAACATTATTCTCTAGATAAGAGGATTCCTGGGTAACTCCACTACATAAACTAATTGGGGTCACCTGCTAACAGCACATTTTGATAATAAAATACTGAATGTACCTGTAATTAAGCTCTATAGCAAAGCAAGCATGTTTTTTTTTTAATATGGAGTATAAAAATCTACTACTAAATCTAAATGCTACATCATTTAAATGTGATTCATTCAGCTCACTGCAGCAATACATAATGTCTTTCTAGTAAACACTACAATATAATCGCTAAAGTTAGTGTTGAAACTATTATTCTTCTCATCTAATCTATCAGACATGAAGACACATTAGGTGATGGGACAGATGTTAGGGCAGTGGCAAGCCAGCAGCTATAAAAAAAATAAATAAATAAAAATAAAAATTAACACCAACTACAAAGTATTATGGGATTTCCATGTTTTCAGACACAGAATTATGGCATTCACTCTGGAGTATCATATAAATAACACCCATAACATAATAGAATTCCAACATTCCATGATATTAACATCTAATATCCTCACTGTAACATGGTACCATCACAGAACATTTCTGTACATAGTAGCATAGTATCAGACAAAACTACAGATATGCTTAAACTATTTGATATGCAGCAGAGACCAAAATAACCATTTCAAACATTTCTCTGCTCATGTGGACAATCTGTGACAATTCTAGGCTACCATGGATGTTTACCTCGTGATGTGTGATAGTCCCAGAGTGAGCTCTGAAAAGCGCTATGTGATGTGATTAAAACGCATTCCTGTGTAGTTATGCACTCGCTAATTTACATTCCAACACCACAAAGAGCGAGCATACCCCATATTCAGACAGGCCCGTGCACCAGCGTAGCCAAAACATTGCCTTATTAACATCCCAGTGTCACACACAGTTGACCTGCTCACAACATCAGAATTACATATATTTAGACTAAATTGTGCCTTTTTACTTGCGCTAACTTCAACCAAATATCTTCCTTCTAAAACCTCTCCTGCAATGACGTCTCCGTAAACCTGCAAAAAGCACATACCACTCACTTGACACTCCTTTTGCTGTTTGCCCAGTAAAGAGCTGTCACAGTATACAGGTGTGATTTCTCACGATGCCTATTTCAGAGATAATTGTCAGGTGGTATGGACATTTATAACAAACCACTTGTAAAAAGCTTTATAATAAATCACCAGTTATAACAATGGTGGCTAAGGTACTTGATTTGGTCAGAGGCTGACTAAGCAGGATGTAGCTGCTTGTGCTGTTGATGGTTGAGTATTCATCAACACTAGTTGAGTGCCCTTACTTTATGAAAGAGATTCAGAAAGAGACACTAAAAGAGAGAGAAAGTCTGGAGTACTGAAGTACCATGGCCAGGGCTAATCAATATAAGCACTTCACTCACATTTGCAAGTAAAACTTCACATGCGAGCGTGTGAATTATTTGGGTGAATCGGTGCAAATGAAAAACTTGGCATATTCCCCTTAAAATATTGAAATGGGAAGTGGTACTGACAGCAGCGTCTTCGAACAGATTCAGTTTCAACTAGGCCTTCTTAACCTCAGTTTAGAGTACTGAACACAGTAGAGTACAATCAGGACTTTTCCTATGAAGAGGCAAAGGAGGCAATGCCTCCTCCAAAAAAAAAAACTGGATGAGAAAAAGTGGCACTATCCAACAGTAACACCAGCATTTAAAGCTACAGAGGGAAACCAGAGAGACTAAGAGGCAGGGAGTTTTGACAGTGCCCTTAATGCATGCCATGGGTTTGGTAGGGGTAATTAAGAATGAATGGGGAGAAGTCACATGAGAAGGGAATGACTTTTGCATTCTGATTGACCTATTTTGTTGTTCATGCAATAAAACCCTGTCTCTTATTTTTGTGCACGTTTCAAATCCACAAAATGATCTGAATGAATGGCTGAACAATGGTGTTAATGGGAAGGCTAATTAAACATACACAACTCACCCGCTTAGATTTCACTGCTTGGTTGTGTCATAATCAAACTTTAAATGACTGACTTGAATACATGTTCTGTACGTTTTAATTTAGCAACCTGCTTGGTAAAATTAAGAGTACATTGCAATATAAATATAAAAATACATAAAAACCATGAACTCTGTTTTGGATATATCGTTAATCTAAAAAGACAAAACAGAATTGTGTTAGTTGTTTTTTTTTTTTCAATAGTGCAAGTAATGTTTATTTATTTGTCAAATGTGTCAACTAAGTGTAACTGGAACATGAATTTACATTCAACTAAAAAAAAAAAACCTTAAGGACTTTGCTTCCTCATTTCAGAATACCACTGCATGCCAATGAATAAACAGTACTTTGGTACCGAATGATTACCACATTCACATAATTCTGTACTCAAAGCACTTCAAAGAATAACATGGCACTACTATTGTCCAATTAAGAAATAGCAAAAAAAGAGGTCAATAATCCTGAAATAACAGAAATTTGATAGCAAAAAAGAAACAGAGAGAGAGAGAGAGAGATTAAGAGAAAGACAACTGGCTGGACTGAGTCATAGCTTCTCCAGGTGGATGAACACAGCAGGCTTCAGAACAACATTTTTCAACACTGATGCATTTCCTGCAGCACTTGTCCTGCACTGCAAAATGCAGAGACTTTTAGCCCACATCAAAGAAACCAGTGGACGAGCCAACAGAACATGCACAAGCTTGAAACATGAAACTCTACATGTTTGATTCCAACACCAATAGAACAAACTGAGCTCTGCAGACCACTGTAGTCCTGAAGAATTCCATAAAAATAAAATATATATATATATATATATTGAGAGACTAATTTGACCTACATCCTGCTAAAGTTTCTTAATGTTTACAAGAATTTTCTGATTATAAGCATGGGAACTTTCGGGAATTTGTAAAATTATGCATAATACCTTCAATCCCATGCACAAATATAGGTCCAGTAATGTGTTTGTTGGACCACCTGACTAGTGGCACTTTTCCACTGCATGGTACGACTTGGCTCGGCACGGTTTGCGTTTCCACTGTGGTTTAGTATCGCTTTAGAGTGGGCGGGATTATTCACATCATTATAGTTGCGCCACCTCTACTGCCACGACTCCCAAAAAAACTTTTTCATTCTGCGTCGCCCCATCAAGCTCTCGCTGGATCCGCTCCTCTGCTATCACTGAGAGGAACGTCTGTACTTTTGCAACAGACAATGAAACTTTTTGGTTGTTAAAAAAAAAAGGTACGCTCATTCAAAACAGTTGTGTTCGATCCTTCGCTGGCTGTGCTGATTTAAATCTAGCGGTTCTTTTGTCTTTTTGTGTGTGTGTGTGTGTGTGTGTGTGTGTGTGTGTGTGTGTGTTAAGTGCAGTTCTGTTGTGTTTGTGTCACAGGTAGTGACGATTCTCTCTGGCCAATCCATGATCAGCAGAGTTTACACATCACGTTTTGGTAACAGTACGGTTCACTTGGAACCTCAACCAAAGTACCATGTACTGTACCCAGTGGAAACCCCCCCCAAAAGTGAATCGTACCGTGCCTTACCATGCAGTGGAAAAGTGCCATAACATTTATGCATCAATGCATACATACACAAACTTCTCGTCTAGGAACATTAAGCTTATTTAAGTTCATTAGATAAAAGTAGAAGCCTATATACTTAACAGAAAAAAAGGTGAAAAAGGTTATATAGCAAAATTAGAGAGAGAGAGAATCAAATAATACCAGAGGGAGAAGACAGTGTCAGATGCACTTGCTGATTTATGGACAGTTTGTATCTATGACTCAAAACCAACAAAGTAGGCAGGCAAATCCAGCCGATATCACAGCAATTGATATTAGTTATTATACTAAAACCCAATAGTTCAGTGACCATCCAGACCAGCATTTTGTATAGATACAGGTTAAAAAGTTTGGAATGATGCAGCTGATGTTACTAGTCTTGAGCAAACCTGCCTGGCATGTTCAGACAGAGTGAGTGTGCAGGCCACACAGAGATGATGAAGCTGAGGTTCATTTGAGAGATGATTCACTGACTTTTGGAAAGACAACATAAGCTGCCACTCTACAGTTACAAACACAGACACGTAGTGCATGTACACTACTGTGCAAAAGTCTTAGACAACCAGTATTTTCAACAACAAAAAATGGTTTTATTATGCTTATTTCTATTTGCTGCTGCAATGTGTCAGTAGGACATATTAGTTTACATTTCTAAACATTCATTTTGCCATTAATTGTAATACTCTAGTGAGATTGTTGTATGCACAAGGACAGACTAAATCCAGAAAAATATTAGCAACATCTCCATCGATGTTTTAATTAACCTACCTACAAAACTACCTTAAAAACTATGCAAATCGATAAATAAAATCAATTTATGACATTATTTTTGAAAGCATCCTCACTGTAAAGCATTTTTACACAAGTGCCTAAAACTTTTCGCAGTACTGTAGTTTTGCAGGTAGGTTTCTTGCAGCATCTTGGAGACGTTGCCACAGTTGTTCTAGATTTAGTCTCAGTTTGTTCTTGATCAGATCTCTGTGCGGAGCACTGGCTGTTGTTAGACTGCTTGTGCAAACAAAAATCTCACTGGATTTATTACAATTAATGGCAAAAGGAATGTTTGGTAATGTAAACTGATATTTCCTACTGACACACTACAGCAAAAGATAATACAGTAGTGCATATCACAAAAAAACTGTATAGAACAGGTATATCACACAACGTAAAAACTGAAAATGTATGATTTTACATGTTGAAAGTGTACTTGATTCAATGTAAAATAAACGTAAGAAAAACATAAGGGTTTACTATGTAAATAAACTATCTGCAGGTTGAACTTTCGTCTTAGTCTGAGCATTAGTCAACATTGATATCGAAGAGGGAGACCTGTTTGGCATTTGTGTGATGACCGTAATGGCACAGAAATTAACCTGCAGCTTTAATAAACTAGTGAAGACTACTGGAATAGTCGCCTACATGCAGTGCCCTCAAAAGCATGGCAGTGTATTGCAGATCCTTTAGCCAGTGACATATAATGCAAAATATTTTACAGTTAAACCCTGCAGTCTATATCTGTAGCTAGTTGGCGGCAATGCTGCCTGAAAATAAGTTTCCTGTGTATCATCACCTGAGTCATACATCTACAACAGTTCTGTTTGCCAAAGGAAAAGAAGGGTACGAGAGAAAGAGAGGGTGAGACAGACGCTAGAAAGTTATCACATGCTTTAAACCAACCTTTTCACTCTCTCTCACACACACACACATCCATCTCTGCTTCAACTATGATAAACAAATGAGTCATCTAGGGCTTGCTGAGAACACTGACTCACTAACGCTTCATTCTCTCACTCCCCCTGCAGAAACACACACTCAGCCAACAACACAGCAGCTCCTAAACAAAGTGGATATAAAAAAGAAAAACATTCAGGGCAAAAGAGTTAGAGAATTCAACAGGAAGGAGATGCCAAGAGGAGGAGGTCCGTTACAATAAAGATGTGTTTTGTACACACTTAAAGGGATAGTTCACCCAAAACTGTAAAATTCCGTCATCGTTTACTCATGTCGTGTCATTCCAAACATCCAAGAATTACTTTCTTCTAGCTACACAAAACAAGATATTTAAAAACGTTGCAACTGTTTCTGCCCATAGAATTAAAGTCAACTGTGTGCAAACCACTTTGGACTTACTGGATAGACAAAATAAATAAACATTGAGACATTTCATTTTATTGTAACTATATTTTACGTTACACAGAAGAAAGTCAGTCATAAAGGTTTGGAATGACAAGCGAGTAAATTTATAAAGCAGCTAATCTTTTTAACCAGTCTGTTTTAACTTTTATTTACAAAATAAAAATTACTCTTCTAGTACTGAAATACTGGAAACTGAGACCAAGGCTGACACACTCAAGAAAAGTGTCTTTTATATCAACATATTAAACATTTAAAACAAAAACACTAACCACCGGAAAGGAAAGTCTGATTAGAAAAAAGAGAGACATGATTTTAGGAGACATAACTATCAAGAAAAACAATCATTTTTAAGATTGCTCACCTTTAGATGCCGATGTCAGCCCCTCAGATTTCATTAAATCTATGCTGGCATAGGCACCATTCTCTGGGGGAGGAGCGCTGGAGGATGGCAAGGGAAGCGCATCATGACTGTTCCCAGGCCGGAGATCGTCTCTCAGCTCTAGTGCGATGTAGTTCAGGCCATTCTGGTGTTCCACAGGTAGAGTCCTCGCAGACCTCACAGAGGGGGAACTGTCTCTATCTGAGGAGTTTCCATGTGTTGCCTCACTGCAAGATGTCACGCCGTCAGTCCAAACACAGTCAAAGTTCTGACCCTTGCTGCGGCTCACCTGCTGAGCCCCACTATTGCCAGGCACGGTGCCATTAGCATCCAGGCCACTTCCACCTGACGCTCCTGATGATGTGACAAAGGTCTCCGAGCTGTGTCTCCGCCTGCCCTGGGGGTCAGCACGGACAACCTTGGGCTCAGTCGGGGGGCTGAAGGGGAAAAAGTGTTGCTCCAGAACACACAGGTGCTCAAGCATGGCTGTAGGGCTCTTGGACTCCTCCTCGGGCTCAAAAGACATTTCTGTGTAGTCGTCAGGCTTACCCACCGTGAGCCCACTGCAGTGGGAGGATGAGGAGGGCCAGATATATGAAGGAGGATTCCAGGGGGCCACCAGGGAGGGCCGTGGGGACCGACTCTTTGGTGGAAGACCATCTATCTCGACAGTCATGTAATCTTGTGGCAGCGGAGACTTGCCCTGCTCCCGGTTAATGCTTTGTGTTGAGGGGGAGCCGTCAGCAGACGACGAACAGGCAGAATTTGTGGGCCGATCCCCAAATTCAATATTAATGTATTCTCCAGGGCTGGAAGGACGCACTGGCACTTCTCCTGCTCGCAGAGAGCTGTGCAAACCTCGCCTTCCCAGGGGAAGGCGGTTCGGCCGAACGGCACGGCGGTCTGTGAAGCCATTATGTTGAGAGGACTCAGCAGGTGGGCACCTGCTACTACGATCTGGGGTGGCTGCGGGTGAAATGTAGACCGGTTTTGCTGGGGAACTCATTGGGACGTAATCGTCATGCTCAACCTGGTCTCTGGATGGAGCTTTGTATGAGCGAGGGAGGGAGAAATATGGACTGTAGGACTTGGGTACACCAGGAGTGTTCAAGGCATAATAATTCTCAGCAGAAACCTTTTGAGCATTAGCTGTGGAGCTTCTCTGAGACATATCCATGTATCCTGCATTCTCATGGCGGTCTGAGGCTCTTCGTCTCTCTGTTCGTCTGCTAATGTCAGGGCTGGATGGGACGGGAGAGTCAGTAGCCCCACTTCTACCTGGGAGCATCATCATATAGCCTTGAGAGTCCATGTGCTGGGGAACATGTAAAGCAGCGCTTGGGATTTGTGGAGAGGCGGAGAGGAGAATATTTGGTTGCATAGGCATGTAGTCTGCATCACTAGTGGAGGGCAGCACACCTGCCATCATGGGCATGTAGCCATCATCCTTAGGCGCGTCTGCACACCGCAGGCTAGGGGGCCGGTCTTGGCTGTGTTCAGAACTGGAGCTGTAGTCAGAGCAGAGGGAGGAGGAGGTAGAGACAGTCTGGACACTGCCACCCCAAGAGCTACTTTCAGCCACAGCCTCGTCCAGCGAGAAGGTGGTCTGGGTCATCTTCTGATAAACAGCAACTCCAGCAGCACTAGCGCCCCCAACCTGCCTGGAGAAGGAGGGAGTCCGCCTCCTTAAAGACCCCGATCGTGAATCTTCATCTGCACTCTCATCTTTGATGGCCTCAGCTGCACTCGTTCCAAACACGTCACGATTACAGCCCATAGCCATGTAGCCATTGAGGCAGTGCTCCTCACGGATCGGTGGTGTGTTTCCCAGGGAGTCAGGGGTGTTGCTGCGCACTCTGAAGTACCGGAAGTCTCCGGGGCTGGATCCGTACTCATCAGATGAGTTAAAACCTCCATCGCTCGGGGATCCACAAATGGACGCGCTGGAGGGGCGAGTGATAGTGTCTGACACAGAGCCATGGCCGCTGCTGCTGGACATGCTGATGGGACTGGTGGTGGAAGGAAAGTGTGACACTGGCAGCGAGGCAGAGCGGGCATGATAAGTGGAGCCTGGCGGGGCACGAATATAGCGGGCCCCTGCCCCACTGCTACTTTCCTGTCGGCTCAGGTTAGCGCGAGCTGTGTTGAGATGAATAAGGCTACCTGTCACAGAGCGAAAGGGCCGGTTCATTGTGCTTTCCCCCTCGCTGGAGGTGCGGAATCGGTAGCCGCTTGCTCCACTGCTCTTCCTGCTGGGTGGTGTGCCCACCACAGATTCGGTCCGAGACCGCCGTTGGAGCCCCGTCTGGCTGGGCGGGAGGTTGCCCAAGTGTCGCCGCGTGGTGATGAAACCCATAGGGTTGGTGCTAGAAGACTGGCTTTTGCTTCTGGGCCTGAACTCGGCAAACGCCTTCAGTGCCTTCATAGTCTCTAGTATGGTCTCGTGCATGTTCTGAGCCACCACAGAATCATCCACCTGCATCCAGACCTCTCCAGGTCCTATAGACGAAGACCGGCCAACCTCGATGAAGAAGAAGCTCTCTGAATGGCCACAGCGTCTGATGTTCATCAGCTGCAAGTTCACGCAAGGTGTCTCGGAGTTCAGCTTCACCAGGTGAATGCTCTTGGCGGACAGACAGAGCCTATACACGCCGGTTAGATTCTTAGTCTGGCCCAAGCCCTTCGGTTTAACATTTACCTGCCACACTTCCTTAAAGTCAGTTCCAGGGGTCACAGTACCGTATCCATCGTCAATCTCATCCGCGTCCAGGTGGCCTTTCTTGCCCTCACTCATGAGCTCACTGAGCGCCTGGTACCACTCCTCCTGCTCCTGCTCATTCTCAGCGACAATCGCAAAGTATTCATCCTTAGTATACAAAGCAATGAGATGCTTATTCTTGGAATCCGCCCTTTTATTCACAGTGAAACACTGGTAGAGATAGATCACTCTTTTGGGGGGAGAGGCGGCAGCTGAGGCGGCGGCGGTAGCGGCGCTCGAGCGCAGAGTGTTTCGAAATTTCTTCTCACTGTCATAGTACTCCAGCCTGCTCGGCCCCAGATGACTCGACGCCCGCAAGACGAAAAACCTCTTATGGCCGTGTTTCTGCTTTCTCAGATAGCCACACTTCCTAATGTCGTCTGACACGGTGTTCACAGCAGGGCAAGCTGAGGTAGTAGTGTGTGTGCTACTCGCTGCAGAGTCCTCGAGCGCCCGGTTAAGAGAGGACGCCGATGCTTTCCTCGCCGGCGATTCCAGGTGTTGCTGCTGCTGCTGCTGCTGTGGACGCCGTTCACTCGGTTGATGAAACGCAGCGGAAGGGGGTTCCCCGACAGAAGTGTCGCCGTTCGCCGCTGCAGCTGCAGGTTTAGTCCCGACAGCCCGCTGTTGCGTTTCCAGCATCAACATAGCGGCTTTGCCTTCTTGGTAGTTCTCGAAATTTGCCATCAGATAAAAGATTTAAGGTCACTTTACCTCAGGCTTTTAGACTGAGACCCCATGTTTGCTTGGAGGGGACCATGTCTCAGGCGGCGCACTTAAGTCTTTGCAGTGTTGAGCTTCTGTCGGCCGCCACATGAAAAGCAGGTATCCCAGCCAATGCTCCTCGAGCTCAATGCCAGCAACTGCAACATGACCACATTTACCCGATCTATTATCGGTAGATCCTCCTAGCGGGCTACCAATCTGCTGCTCGCGTCCTGTGTACACTACGGAGCGCAGCACAAACAACTCATGACTCGTGCGTCATTCGCCCGGGGGTGGGAGCAGGCACCCGATTGAACGAGACGTGTGATTGAAAGCTGCTGTGACCAATCACGATGGACCTTGTCGGGTCTACGTCAATATCACTGACCAATGGTTTCGCTCGGAGTTTCATTGAACTGGCAAGGTGACGTCTGATGATTGATAGGATTTTGTCCAATAAGATACTGTAAAGCAGTTTGCGTCATAGAGCTTCGAGCGTTCATTGGCTGTAGTGTTTGACTGAAGAGTCACCCGCCCAATCGCAGAAGTTTTCAAGGTTCTTTGCGATCTTGAGCGTGCCTTTTGGGATGCGTGTCGCTTGGAAGTGTTATGTGAACAGAAGGCGATTGTGCTTAATTACATTTGTTACATGTTTGCTAAACAAGTGAATGCGTCCTTTTTTCGCATTGATCCCATTATTATTGTAGGTTTCCCGGTAATTGATATTTTAACAAAAGTGGTCTGGATTTATAATGTACTAACTTGTTAGACACTACAGTAGCTAACTAACGCTGCTGCCATCGAGTTGGTGTTTTGTAAGTGTGTGTAGACATTTTTGTAGCTTATATATTGTAAACTTGCAGCTGGGCTCATAGTAACATCTTGCCTATCAAAAATCAGAAGCAGAGAGAAAGTCCCATAACTGAATATTAATCCCTAATCATCAAGATTTTGTGAAAATGACGTTGAATTTGTGATCTGTCTTTCAACTAGCCTTTATAAATTCAAATCTTTATTAAATGAAAAACATGGTCAAATTTTACTAACTGAAAAATGAAATAAAATGTTTTTAAAAATATATTTCTGCCTCATCATTTGAGCAAAATCCACATTGGATCGCAATCTGAAGTTATTACAAACACTCAGTGGTGATTAATAGTAACGTTTAAGTAAAAGTGATTTATTAATCTCAATAATTGCCATGTGTAGCTTGAAGCTAATTGTAGCAATTATTTCTCTGTTGTACCCGTATACGATTATATTCCATGATGTATTTCATCAAAAGAAATCATATAAGTTCATAGGAAAATGTTTAATTCTCTAAAAAGATTTTATACAATTTATATCAGGATCAGAGGGATGTGGGTGGACACAGCTTCAGTGTTCAAGGGGCCGGTTGCATAAACTGTTTAGACAAGTCTTAAAAAGTAATCATCTAATTATTTTTTTTTTCTTAAAGACTGGTCATAACTTTTTTAATTCAGTTATGAAAAGGTAGATTGGTCTTATTTGTATTGGACAAGTAAGACTGATTACCCCTTGGCAACTGCTAGTTGGTCAAACTAGTTCTTAAGACACAGTCTTAACATAGTGGCTAAGTTTATGCAACTGGCCCCAGATCATCTTTTCTCCTGACAAAATCAATGTAATGTCAATATTTCCATCCGCTGAATGTAATAAGATCTTTTTTCATATTCCATATGCCTGCTGCACCGTTGACTTCATGTGCAAGTTGTAAAAATTCTGAAAATAAATCTAGGAATTATTGGATTGTTGGACTTCAGATTAGAAGGGGTGGAGGGTTCGATAGTAACTAACTAGCTGTTTTATGGATAGTAACTGTAATATTATTACTGAAATCTAATTAGTAATTAGTTACACTACTAATGCAAAAAGTAATATTATTACTGTAACTAGTTACTAGTAGTTACTGCCCAACACTGCTAACTAGTAATAAAAAATAAAAAAAACATTAAAATGCTGCATATGATATACATATTAGAGAACACGAGCTACTCTCTGATAAACATTTCACTCTGACACTGTTTTTGAAAAAAATATTATGTTCACTCATTTGGAACTACGGTTAATAACAAATTGAAATGTGTTTTGGTGAAATTTAATTAATGAGAAGTTAAATTTTTAATGTTTGTTTAATTGATAGCAAGTCGGCATCCCTATAGCTGGGAGTTCAAGGTAGTTCAGAGTCTTTTTATATAATGATGGTTAAACCTGCATTTATTCATTTTTTATCTCTCAGTGTAGTTTGTGCCACTTATTTCCCCTACAGAGACACTAATGCCTTAAATGCTCCCTCATGGCATGACTATTCTGAAGTCAGTATATTAGAAAATCTTAAATTACATAAACTGACTTTTTTTTAGCAGATTTACAACCTTTAAACACTTAGAGGCATGACAGTTACACTGAGAAGGAGAAGAAATAGCTAGTTCATAATTATTATAAAACACTGTATGCAAGTATTGGTGGGTAATCTTGCTGTGAGTTTATGAACAGGTTTTGAGAGAAGGTAATCTGGTTAGGGGTGACCTGGTGGCTCTGCAGTCTTATATTGAGTCAGTACTGGATAATCCATGTAGGGCATGATAATGTAGGTCGCCATCTGCTGCGTTTACTGACACAATAACAAGAGGGCACTGTTAGACAGTATTTCAGGGCTTCTGAACTTCTATAGCATCTCAGGATGAATGCATTTAACTATGATATCACAAACATTTCAAGACTCATAACACACTTTAGCCCTTTTCGCATTAAACAGTATACCTCGTCCTTTTAATTAACAACACACGGTATTTTCAATTTGTATTTTTTTTTTTTGGAATTTCAGTAGTTCGGTACTTTAACATGAATTAGTATTTGTCTACAAATATATATACTAATGTTCAAAAGCTTGCTGTCAGTAACATTCATTTAGCAAGTGTGCATTAAATAGATCAGAAATGACAGCAAAGACTTTTTGATAAATAAATGCAGCCTTAGTGAAGATAAGAAACTTCTTTTGAAAACATAAAAAATCTTACTGACCCCAAACTTTTGAACTGTAGTATGTACAAACAACATCATAGTTTACTTCTTTACCAAAACTAAATCTAATTTATACAACCACCATGACGCACTCATGCATTGCAAAAATGCATTCTAATACATATTTTGATATTCTTTGGGTTTTCATGGTAATCCTATTTTTGATTATGCTAACTGATCATCAATGAGCAGTTTTTTCACAAAAAGAAAAAAAAAATCAACTAAAATCCCATGGTAAAACTAAACTCTAAACCTAAAATTAAAGATCATCATAAAACCACATGCACCATATTAACCACCATATTAATGTTGGCTGCACATTATTAAATTCACTATTTTTGCGATATTAAATTCACTATTTTCTTTAGTCACAAACATGTTTACTAAGAGGGATACTCTGCAAGTGAATGATGTGAATGCACTGTATGTGTTGAGTCTTTGAGCTGGACCTGACGCCCCTCGTGTAGAGTAATGGATTCCCATTGGGTAAATTTAGCTCCTTGTGAGACTTTGGTTCATTTCATAAAGGTGCTGGATGTAGAGAATAGAGATATGCGGCATCTCAGACAGATGTATATGTTTATGATGAACATGATGAGTGAGCTGGACCACCAAGGCTCCAAATGAGAAGCTTATGAGAAGCCATGTAGTTTCAGTATGGAAAATTTGCAGTATGCAAATCTTCTACCGAAAATTCTGAATTTCTACAATGACAAAGAGATGTTCCTGTTCGGTAAAGCTTGCCCATTCAGGTGCTTTTAAAAGAAAAACAGGCTGGGAACAAGCCTCTGTTTCTCCACGTTCTATTTCATTCAGCGTACAGGTGTGGGGTCAAAAAGGCAAAGGTTAAAGTTCATCAGTGATGGTGTATCATGACATTGCCCTCATCGGCTAGGGTGATCTGAGCCACCTGGCGCACGGTGGAGATCTTCCTCACTGCCTTCTTAAGCATCACCTTAAAATCTTTTGATTCGCATCTGTAAGACAGAAAAACAAAGAAGGAACACCAGCTTTAGTTGATCTAACACATCAACAAATGCATTTCTATCCAAAAAATTACAGAAAGAAGAAACTGTATTCAACTGTTATATCTAATCTGTATTGGATTAAGTAAAACATTTACATTATGTCATTTGGGAAAACAAAACTTGTGAATATATATATATACATATATATATATATATATATATATATACTGTATATATATAGTTTGTTTTGGTCTATGTTAAGACATGATACATGAGAACAAACAAGAAATTCAGAGCATGACAAAACACATAAACAGAATCATAACAGCATGCCAAACATAGCCGACGGTCCATTTTGAAAAGCCGGCTATCCAAATCTGAGGAGTGCCATCCGATCTGAAAGGAGAGAGCTTTTATAACCACTATCTTAGGCAAGTCACACATCTTCAAGTCCAAAAATATCTATGAGGTTGTACAAATTTACCATAAATTATGACATCAAATCATGCACACACACATTGTGGTTGAACGGTTACCCTGGTAAAAAAAAAGTCTATTTCATGTGCAAATGTATAAACTTACAATTGCAGTAATGTAGAGAATTGAAATAAAATTCCTAGAAAGATCAAACAGTAGGATAATGCAATATCCTCTGAGAAACAATACTTGAAAGTAGAAGAACTGAGTCTTGTTTATGGTTGGAGAATGAAACCCAACCAAAATGGGGAAAAATTGGCAACAGCTTCCCATGCTGACTCTTTAGCCCCGCCTCCCCCAACTCTCTGTGCCACACTGAGTAATGTTATACATTCTCCATGCATAACATTACCTCAGTTTTTCTTCTTTGCAAGCTGTGCTTCAGCTTTCCGCTTCTTGTATGCGGCTATCTCCTCCATCTGCAAGCCATGAGCCATTTGCCTGAAAAATATATTGGAGAAGATAAACACAAAACACACACATACACACTGCAGGCACAGGCCGCGGAAAGGCCTCCCCTTACCCTGACTTGAGTACGGGCGGCACGGGAAGTGGTTTGGTGAAGCCATCTCTCCCGGTGAGCCAGTAGGTTTCTTCTACACCTTTGCCCTGTGGAGTTGAGAGGATGAGAGGACAGACCAAATAGAGTTCTTTCAGATGACTTGTCTATCTAAACCCATGAACGTAATCATTTGCATTGTTGATCTTGCCACTCATTGGATATTTTATGTAATCGATTAGTTACTTACTATCACGATTAGTTGTCCTACAGATGATCTCAGACAAGCTCACCTTGAGTTCTGTTCTGGCTCTCAGCTCTACTTTGTACCCCGATTTCAGCTCCATCAGGACCTTCACTGTACTGGAATGGACATGGATTCTGTACGCTACAAACACACACACGCACACACACACACACACACAGATTAAGAGCCATTTCCTTGCCTGGCATGGCTGTAATTTAATGAGACATGCATCTTTCCATATTCCTCTTTGAGATATAGAAACAGAGCTGTATATGGTGAAACTGTCACATGCTTACGCAATCCTGTAGACTCCATTCTGGAAGCAGTGGTGACCGTGTCCCCAAACAGACAGTACCGTGGCATGGTCAACCCCACAACACCGGCCACACAGGAACCTAATAAGAAAGTATACACTTATAAAGTAACTTTTTACAATTTTTTTTACATTTAATCAACCAAATGGGATGGATCAGCCTGACCTGTGTGAAGTCCTATTCGGATGCGGACTGGTACATCAGGCATATGTCTCATTTTGAAGGTGCCAACAGCACTCAGGATGTCCAGGGCCATGTTTGCAATCTCGGCTGCATGTCGGTTCCCATTGGGCATGGGCACACCTGATGCTACCATGTATGCGTCACCAATGGTCTCCACCTGCAGGCAATGAAGACAAGTGACATTCATTATTAAACTGAAAGCTTACATTATCTTCAGTTCAGTTTAAATAAGTTTGCTTTATGGTTACAAATAATAAAAACAGCTAATAAATGTTAACATCACTTTTTTAGTGTTACCTTATAGACGTCATGATCGCCAATTACAGCATCAAATGTTGTGTAAAGGTCATTGAGGAGGTCGACCACTTCTATGGGCTCGCTGTTGGCTGAGATTGTGGTGAAGCCAACAATATCACTGAAATAAAGACTGACACTGTCAAAATACTCTGGTTCGACTGTAGTGCCCCGCTTCAGAGCCTCTGCCACTGACCTAGAGAGGATGAACAAAAACAAAGACACTTTAAAAATATCACATCCGTGCATAGTGTGGTGGTAAAGTCATTGCTGTAACTGTGTATCTATCACTTACGTGGGCAACATTTGTGTGAGGAGTTTCTCAGTCTTTTGTTTCTCTATTTCCAGCTCCTCTGTCCTTTCCCTGATCAGTTCCTCCAGGTTGGAGGAATATTGCTCCAGCATTCGCAACATGGAGTCTATGATGTTGGTCTTTTTCCCTTTATTAACATTCTTGAACTGTAGAGAGAATAAGGAGATGGAGAACAGCACAGAATATAAGAATAGAATCTCTAAAATCAGACTGATCTCATACAGTTTGTCACCATTGCTTGGTTATTCAGAGACCTATACATTATCAATCTCTGTTTTAATTTCAGTCTTACAACATTAACTACTCTATTAACTAAAAAAAAAAAACATGCTTCAGCAAATTAATTAATGAATAAGTTAATTAATAAACAAATAAACTTAATTGCTTAACTATGAGTTACCTACCCATACATGGTGAAATATACAAATGGTTTAATAATATGGTTTAATACATATTAATATATATTTCATATTAGGTAACTTTATTGTTACCAGTGAAAAACAGTAAAAGGACTTTCCCAGAAATTGTTTCTTCTAATTTTTTGTTATCAGTAATGTACATTAATAATGTAATGCTTTTTGTTACATGTTATTTAGTGTATGTTTATTGCATTATTGTAGCATTATGTGTGTTACCCTGATGAGTATTAGACATATTTTATAGACTTCTTGAACTCTGATTCATTACTTGGCTTATTGTTTTACTACCTGTATTATTATGGTGGTTATGAGCACATTTTACAGTAAAAAGCAGATTTTGGTACATCTCTATATTATTTCACTTAATGAAATGAATGACCCTAGAAACTAGAAACAATATAACAATGATTTTCTGGCAACCACAGAAATCTGACATTATGGTGATGGTTTGGCAGGGTTGTCAATGTTCACCTGGTCAAAGATTTCATCAAATGTGGGTCTCTTCTCTGGCTGTTCATTCCAGCACTGCTTCATAAGCTGAATACACTCCATGGGAGCATGATCCGGGGACACAATGGGCCGGCACATTGGAGGAGGCTTCCGGATCTTCTGGACAATTTCTATTATGATCCAGATGTATTAAAGACTTAAACACTGTAAAATTACTGTAATGATACGTCTACACAACAGTGTACCAATACAAACAGCATAGATGAGGTCTACACAGAAAAGTTCAGAGAAAACCAATGTGAAACAAAAATGTCTGTATGTCTGTGTCATAAAAAAGTTTGAAAAGCCCTGGTAGAGATGGTGGGGTGATGTGATTTTACCATCAAAAGAGTTCTCCAGCATGCAGTACGGAGGCCCTCGCATGACCACTTCTTGCATGATGATTGAGAAACTGTACACATCACCAGGGTGACTGCCATACAGACCAGGGTAGGGTCCTCTCAGAATCTCAGGGGCGGTCCACAGAAGGGCTGTAGGGGTTCAAATAATTTAAGATCCTATGCAAGAGATCAATAACAAGAAAAGTCTCACAATAAAACCTTACTTTCAGCTGGAGGTTCAACATAAGGAAATCTCTGAGCCTCCAAAACCTCGTTGTAGCCGTAGTCTGTGATTTTGAGCACGAAACGCCCATCGACCACACAGTTCCTGGATTTAAGCCTTCCATGACAGATGTTCCTGTGGTGAAGATATTTCATACCCTGCATGCCAATCAGAAACACACTTAAGCTTACATGTGGTGTAACTGCAAATGCATTCATGTGACAATAAACGTACATACTAGACAACTTATAATGATAAACATAATAATAAGAATCATGTTTTTAATGACTTTAATGTTTATAAAGTCTCTTTTTGTGGCATATGGTTTGGGTATAAATTGAGAAGTCATTATTAACATGTGCTCGCTGTATTTCAATGCTTTTAAAATTAATTTAACATTCAACCAAACACATTCCTAGTAAGAGCACCTTGATGAGGTCTAGAATGAGAGAGGACTTGAACATCCAGTCCAGTTTGACGTCATCATTGAGCAACAGATCTTCCAAGCTGCCGCGCGAACAATACTCTGTTACTATGGCAAACACTCCACAGTCATGGAAGAAGCCGAGAAAGGGGTTCACATTCTCGTGCCTCATATCTTTCATCTGGAATATCCAGAGCAATTGTATGATAAAAGAAATAATCACCAACAAAGAACGTACAAACAGAATGTCCTACAAACAAACTCTTAAATTTTTACTATGTAAAAATCAGTGGCAAAACTAACCAGTTCAAACACATCACTGGTATGAGGAGTGATGCTCCGGAAATTTCCATATGGCAGCCTTTTGAGCCATGCCCAATCACCCTGCAAAATGAGAAACATTTGAGAAAATGTACAGTCATTTACATTAAATATGTGTAAATAATGTATCTAAATAGTTTATATTGCATAACTTAATCTTTTCACGATGTTTACTTAGTATTTTTGTGGAAACAGTGATACATTTTTTCCAGGATAGCAAAGAATAGCAATGATTTAAAAATCTAAATGTAACAATGTCAGTCTTTACTGTCACATTTGATCGATTTACTGCATTTTTTTGCCTTAACTACTTATTAAAATGATCAGTTACTTTCTTACTGACCCCATAAATTTGAATGATATTATAGTTAACACTGTTGTTTATCATGGTGGGTCATGCTGTTGAATGCTGAGCTACCATTGTGTATGAAATGTGCTATACTGTATAAATAAACACTGATATGTAAATGTAGTTAATTGTGACAAATCATATTTGCAACTTCATTTTCATAAATGCTGTAAGTGGACTTTTAAGGGATTTTTTGTTTGTGATTGTTAAATCTACAGTTTCTTTAAAACAAAAAACGATTTTTTCATAATATGAGCCTTTAAATTCAATCAGTCAATTTACATAACCTATTGAGAGTTTTTCTTTTACCTCATAGATGACAACATTAGAATTTTCGTAGGTGGCTGGCGACTGAATAGACAATGGAGACTTGAGGCTTCGCTCTGAAATGCTCATTCTTGAGTCACTGGCCTTGCTGTCATCCAAGCTCAGCTTCTGTTTTTCAGATACAAGTATTAATAATTCGAGTATATGAATGTTTATTTGTGTGCACATGTGCTTGTGCTACTGACCTTATTGCTCAGGGATGGGTTGATGAATGTGACATCATTTAAAGTCAGTAAAATCTTATTTGGACCCCGCACCATTCGGATCTTACTAATTTTACGCCTATACAAAACATTTAGAAATATTTAAACTTTCTGTAGTAGTCTACACACTTTGAACAACTTATGATAAATTTAGGTTATAATTTAATGAGTACCTGATGCAGTAAGAACAGCCAATTGAGAAGAAGATGAACAGAAAACCAGACAGGAAGATTAAAACCATGTGTAAAAGATTCACGCCTGTAACACAGAGGGGAATTGATACATAAAATGCATGTATGTCGATGTGAATGAAAAACCAAAGAATCATTTACACACACACTCACCTCCACGGCAGATGAGCCCATGTGTAAACCAGCAGCTGGAATCAGTTTTTGGTGGTCCAGCTGGGGGGAAATGAATCGGCCATCCCAGAAAACGCACCATATCTGTCTGCATCTCAATATGGTGTGTAGGTTGCAACTCCCAAGAAAAGCCATCTGTGTCCAGCACCACGTAGTCCAGCGTGCCAAAGTCAGAGAAGTTTGCTTGTAGGCTAAAACCTTTGGATAGCAGGTTTCGGGCATTCTGGGCGATGTTCCCCCCAGACATCCACTGACCTGAAGCCCTGACACTTTGCACAGCATGAGCCATGAACACAATGGAAGAGTAGATGGTCCCAAACAATGGGGACACCTATAAGAGATGTGAAGTTTTACATTAGCTACAGGATATTAGCTTAGTGTTAAAGCCCCAATTTAAACCATCGCTGTACCTGCTGTGGTCTAAGGTTCCTGGGAAGCTCTCCTTGCTCCTGGGCCCTTTCAAAAGCTTGGTAGAAAGACTGTTCCTGTGGAGACTCTATAGTGATGGTGAGCACGGCATCATAGGCTCGTAGCAGCTTGCTGTTATGGCGCAGGGCAGGCTGGGTTACATGATGGTAGGGCAGACTGTAAAAGAGTGTATCGTAAGATAAAAACACCAGCGAGCCGTCTGTCATCTGCATGTCATAAGCTGTCTCCAACAGCAGCTTCTGGGTTCCTCCACCAATCAACACCGAGTGCATAACGAGGATGACCACTGCAAGCAGAAGTATTGAACATATGAGAGGACAGGTTGAAAGAACGTATATTGTATATTATTTTAAATCATTATTTATAATACAGTAAACACTAATATACATTTTTTAATTAAAAAATATAACTTAAAAAAGAAATATTTCTGTATAGAGAAAAATAAATATAATTTTTTTTCAGTGTACTAATTAAAATATGAGCTTTTTTTCTGCCAAACTGCTGACATAATTGCTAGTAATATAATTTTTAATGAAAAGTTTTGTATTCAACTGTATTTGATAAATTAATTAATTAATTGTTTAAAGTTGGTTTAAAGTTTAAGTCAGTATTATTTTGTTTTAAGAAATAATACTTTGATTCAGCAAAGATGCATTAAATTTCTATTAAAAATTTACGTTGTTCCTTTGAACTTTTGATTCATTAAAGGATCCTGAACATCAGCATATTAGAACGATTCCTGAAGAATTATGTGAAACTTAAGACTGGAGCAATGGCTGCTGAACATTCAGCTTTGCCATCACAGGAATAAATTACTAAATTTATACTAACACTAATTATTCATTTTAAATACAATTACAATACAATGTTAATATTACAATATTACAGTTGTTCCTGTATTTATGATAAAATGCAGCCTTGGTGAGCATACAAGGTTTCTTTCAAAATATCTTCCCAAACTCAAACTTTTGACCAGTAGTGTATAAATACTGAAAAAGTATCAGTATTAAAACAAAGTACTGTAGTAAACTCGTTTGGAGTGTAAATTATGGAATAACATGGAACTAATATGTTGCAATAGTAAAAGTTACAGTTTAAAATGTGAGCAGATCACTTATCACATATCATTCAAACTCACAGCGGAGATCTGCCACTTTCTTGACTCTGGCCAGGGTCTTACGCACACTGGTGTGGTCATTACGAACAGATGCCACAATGCTAACAGGCATCCCATGACTCCTCAGGGCACTGGCCAGCTTTAAACCCGCCTCAAACCAGGCATCCTCTGCTGATGTAATGATGCCCACATGTGCCCAGCGAAAGTGGTGCATGAAGCGCAGAAGGACGAGGGAGGGTAGGGGCATGGTGCGGGCAAACGTAGGGTGACTACGGGCGTCATCCAACTCATGTCCAATACAAGACCAGGAAAACACCGCCTTATTCCAACTCTTTCCTAGCAGAGAAGCAGCTTCACAGTAACCTGGGTTCACTGGACCAATAAACCCAGACGCCCGTGTGTAGAAACCAAGGAAACGGGCAAAAGCCTGGGACGTCTCACAGTCCTCCTCCAGGATGACATAATCAAACGTGATGCCTTGAGAGAGGTAAGGGTCCCTGTTAATGTGATCCACAGCTAACTGTGCAGCCACGCCAGGCTGAGCTTTAGTAAAGAGAGGGTCACATGACCAAGGACCCACCACCCCAACCCTAACGGTGGCAGCAAAGGTGGCAGGGAAAAGGCACAGGAAGCTTACAGTAGACAACAGTGGCCAGAGACACAAATAGGTATATTTATGAGTGCTTTGGTCAGGGATCTGGAGTCCTCTGGTGGCCCGTGCTGGACGTAAGCTGTGAAAGGCACTGGATGGCCGTTGCATTGCAGGGTAACAGGTCAGCCACACAGCTGGTGGGTTGGCACACAGTGGAGCTTCTTCACTGTCACATGAGAGATGCCCTTAATGTCAATCAGGTCACCAGCCACAGCAAACTACGAAAAAATGAACATATGTAAACTGATAGAACTGATAGATCTGTTTGTTAAAATGATTATCAGTTCATATTTAGCATGTTATGCTGTAAAAATGCTTTCAGAACAGCAAAAATACAGAAATCAAGAAGGATTTAATCTATACATTTGTGCTGGTTATTAATGGTGTAAGATTGGGAGTGAGAGGATTGCTGAAATCCTGTTAAGAGTACAGCATAATGCTTAGGCTACTCACTTCAGCTTTATCAAACGAAAACATTTAATACATTTAGGCTATTGTTTTGTTAACCCCAAAACAGATCAATCTGCAAAACAACCATGTATATTCTTCACTATACTGGCTATCAATATGACAATATGAAACTTAAGGGACTTTAAATGTTGATTATCCAAGTAAAGCTCTGCTGCTTGAGGTTTTTTTTTGTGATCATCACAGCCAAAAGTTAAAAATAAGTAATTAAGTAATTAATTAAGTAACATAAGTAATTCCATTAGTTTGAATGTAACCTGCCAGCAGCAGTAATCAACAATTGCAACACTTTTTAAACTTATTGACTTTGTTTTGACTACATAGAATTACTGTTTTCAATTTTTAAAACTGCAGTCTAGCATTAACAATTAATGACACCATTTAATTAACTAACTGTTTAACCATTGTTTTTGATTGTAACTGCCAAAGTAATACCTGATTGTTCATTTCTATAACTTGGTGTCTTCATCTGCGCAAATCCTGTCCATGGAAAAGCTGTGACCATATGCAAAAAGCAATTATTTCTTATTATTTGCAAATATTTTGTAAAATAAATCCAAATATGAGCAGCAAGTTCGATCACAGCCTATCCAGAACTGAGTTACAGTTATAATCTTCTCTTGTGCTGTGTACCATGCCACTGCTGACCTCACTGAATGACCTGAAGATTATATAAATCCAATTTTCAGTCCGTGTAATGAACACATTATAGTGTTGTGTATGTTCTTCAAAAATGACAGCTGCTGGTAACTGATGCTAAACTGATGCTATACAAACAAAATACAAACATATTATCATTTAAGTGTTGACATAATGAATACTTGTTTTAAAAAAATAGCATAGAAATAGCAAGAATAGCAAGAATAAGAACTGCACCAGCACTTACTGTAGGGGGCAACAGAATCCAATAAAGTTCCCAGTTGTGTAGCTGACAGATATTATTTTGGTGTTGTACCTGGCCTCTGTTTTCATTTTTTTTCTCTCAAACACCTAATTCTGGTAAAGCTAGCTAAGTTTCAGGGACAAAATTGACAAATGTTTGCGGTTCACTTTCATAATCTGCTCCATCTGTCCCACCACCCTCTCTCTTTCCTCCCTGCAGTCCTACACAAATACTTTCCTTTGCCAGATAATTGCTTTCTTATGCATTGAGTGACCAAAATTAAATCACTGACCAATCAGAATGTTTTGTCAAGAAACTTTCCATATGCCATATCTCCATGTTTCATGTGCTCAGTCAAAGCTCATGGTAGATTTTCTAATTCATAATTCTCATAATTCCCCCTCGAGACTCGACCTGCCCTCACTGCGGTCATCCCTAGAGGACATTTCACTGGGGGAGAGGCACAGAGAAATGTGTCACTCACAATTCAAACGTAATGAATATGGAAAGATTGCTGTGGCAGATATTAGTGCCTCACAACATTCCCTCGCTGCCATCCAAATCTTCCGTCATCAGTCATTCAGACAGATGAGCGTCCTTGAGCATTGTTTACTTGGGCTACACAAAGTACTAGAAATGTAGTGCATTAAAAAATTAGAGAAAATTAACAAAAAGCACACACTGAGTGCTTGAATTCTGAATATGTTCAAAGTTATAAGATAAGTAAATAAACAAGTATTGATACACTCTAAGGCAGGGTTATTCAAATCTTACCCTCGAGGGCCAGTGCACTGCAGAGTTTAGCTCCAACCCTGATCAAACTCATCTACCTGTGATTTTCTAATGATCCCGAAGACACTTTTTAGCATGCTCAGGTGTGTTTGATCAGGGTTGGAGCTAAACTCTGCAGTGCACTGGCCCTCGAGGGTAAGATCTGAATAACCCTGCTCTAAGGTAACGTCAGCCAGTCGTGATGACAATGATTAATAATATTGTGGAAAGTATGACCTCTGGTGACAAACTGGAGAAGCTGCAGATCAAATCGTGCTATTTAGAACTAATGTTATTTTGATTCTGACTATTTATAGATTAAAATGACTTCCAGAAAAGCAAATAAAACCCACATAACTATTTTTTTTTTATCATAGATTAATAAGGAATGGAAACTGTCTAAATCATTCCAGACTTAGATTGTTATTTGACTGGTTATGATGAGGCTTATGTAATACTTTAATGCCACATATAGTCTAGAAGAAAAACAGATGGAGTTCAATGATTTGCTGTTGTAGTAACCAGGAGACAGCTCTAAAACACTGCCCAGTGATCCAGTTCTGTTCTTTATGTGTGTGCATGTGTTAATATAGGCTAAATGTGCATAACACACATTAATAATATTATGTATTTAAATGAGAAATCAAAGAATATGTACAAGTATTTGTATATATTTGTTAGCATATGGGCAGTTGCACAGTAGCTGGACTACTGAGAAAAAAAAAATTAGAATCACAGTTAGATCATAGATCACAATTAAAAATCTGTCTGTAAATGTCAGTAAGGTTAAGTTTTTATCAAAGAGCAGATAAGGCCTGCAAAGCAAAGAAGTTACTGCATAAAGACAAACAAATTATTTATTAACAAAATAAAAGTGAATTGGTCAAAATAACAAAATACTTTTCCCCACACCCTCTCTAAATGCCATAAAAAGGACAAGAAATAAAGCCTGAATGCACACAGTGGTTGATAGAGAGCATTTCTGATATGAAACAAGGATTTATTATTATTGTTGCTGTTTTTAAGACTGTCACAGAAACAGTTATCATATGGGTTATTTTAGTATTTAGTATTTTTGTGTGATATAAAAAAAAAATGCCTACAATACTTTTAAAGTGTCAGATGCCAAATATAGACGAGCTGCTCTGGCTCAAAATCATGGCTGAGGATACTTTACAGTAGGAGTGTCTTGCAATTTATTTATTTATTTTATTATTATTAATTAATTAATTTTTATTTATTTTTGAAGAAGAAGAAGCACCAGTCCTGGCTTACCTGGCCAGCAAAAGGAGGTGACAAAGATAAAGACAAAGAAAACTAATATTTGGGTTCATGAACCAAGGAAAAATTGCAACATGATCACGTGATCATAATCCATTCTCACTGTATGGAAAAGAACAGCTTTAACATTTTGATAAAAACCCCTTTTGTGTTCTAAGAGAGAACATTCAGATGTTTTGCTAACATTTCCATTAATATATGAAAAATATTATTTCTGATACTTTACTTTGAATGTTTTCTGAATGTTTCTAAACAAGAAGCACATAAATAAAAAAAAAAAAAACTGTTTCAAAAATAAAAAAATTCCATGAATGATTTATAATAATATCTTTGTGCTAAAATTCCAAGAACATTATTAAAGACAAGATAACTCTAAATGAACATTGGATTAACCTTCCCAGAAGACATTTTGTTCTTGACTTTGCCAGAACATTAGTCAAAGGTCTGACAATGTTCTGGCATGCCACCGCATCAGAGGACAGCTGCTAAATACCATAATATATAAAAATGAGTGCAAACTGAATCTGCACCTCTCTGACCAAGTCTCTACAAAATCTGCCTTAAGTTTTAACACTGTTGGGCTGATTTGTGGAGACTATTATCATTCAAAGCCAACATGCGGTGAAGCATAACCTGTAACCTACCAAGTATTGGTCTGCATCCAGATGGTTCAAGTTTGAATAAAGACAGCTGTTAAACATGGTGGGTGATCCGTAATGGTATGGAAAGCCATTAGGTCTGTTGTGTTCATGATGTTCTATACAGCCATATTATTTGACCGTGTGCATCCTGTGCTTCACTTTTCTCCCAGAATGTTATGTTTATTAGAAAGGTCATTTCTCCACATTTTGGAGAACTTTCAGTGAATCTTCAAAGTACAGTGCAATATCTGAAAGAGATTTTCATCTCTTTTATCCTTGAAAGAGCTGGAACATCAAAAAAATGCCAGACCTCAAATGTAAAAGGACTGAAACAGTTACAATGTTTAGAGAGTATTTTCATTGATTAAACCAAACATTACAAGGGTGAATCTTTTAGAGTTCAGCTGCACATGAATCACTCCCTTGAGGTTCTTTCAAAAACTGAACAAATATGAAAACAGATGTGAACGTACATCCCTGTTTTCAAACAGCAGTTAAACGATGTGTTAATACTGCAGTCAGTCTTGAAAGCGGTTTTCCTGACTGAAACTAACTGGTCTCAAACCTCATTGACGTTTTTCACTCTTAAAGGATCGGTTGGAAGATTGTTGACCTTCCTTCTCTCTGTCTTTTTCTATTCTCATTAATAGCTTTCTTTCTCTCCCTCTAGCTTCTTGCCTCACTGCCTTTTTTCCTTTCTCTTTCTGTTTTTCTCCTTCTTTTCCCCCGGTCCTCCTTTGGGAATGGTCTTGGTCATGCTTCCTGTGGCTGCGATAGCGTAATGAGCTCAGATGAGGAAAAAAATCTCTCTAACTATTTCACGTCACAGCTGTTTCTCCTCTAATAACACTCTGCTGAGAATTCAAACTTCCTTGACCAGCTTTCCCAAATGAACCATAATTAGGACAAACACCAGCTCATACTACTCATGAGTCAGAGGACAATATAAATACCATCTTTCTCAGTTTTTGCAGGCCATAGTAGTAACAGGAAGCCATTCATAATTGTAATGTCAGAGAGATGGTTTATTAAATCTGTCTTACCCAAACTAAAGGAGAGGCGCCAGTGATTCAGGCTTGTGGTCTAATCCAGCACCAGATCCCTCTGATTTTTGTAATTGTAGGGCTACTTAAATGTTAAGGTCAGGCCAGGTAACGTTCATTTACTGTCTAAAAATGGTGTGGCAAACACTTATTCAAATGTACATTATTTTCTAAGTACCAAAATATGAGGCGTTTTCATGAACAACATCGAATTTTAAGAAATATCTTTATCGCTGGATGGCGCAACAGGACTGATCAATCAGTATTTTAGAATTTTAGAGCTGCGTTATAATTGTGTAAGCTACACAACATTGTCTTATGCTTGATGAGGAAATCTTTTTTACAGGGAACTATCTACATCTGTTATGTTTATGTGGATATTTTCTGTCTGAAGTGACAGTGTATGTCAGTATAATTATTTAACTGTTTGTGTTATTTTATGACCAAGCATCTAGTTCCACTTTAGGTGCCAATGTGTATACATATTTAAGTTCTTTTAAAGCCTTTCTTGATCATGAAATACTTGTAAAACTACTATTATTGTGGAACATTTAGATACCCACAGCTGAATTAGATTTGCAGATTTGCAAAAATTTGGTTGAAATGAAATTGAGATGTTGACACAAGAAAGTCTTTGAAAATATTGGGGGTTTATGTAAAAGATAGAGATAAAGAGAGAAGGCAGGAAGAAATCAAATCACCACAGCATATATTGTATATTTGACCAGTCTTTTACTTCATCAAAGTATGAGGAAATGGACGTGCTCTCACTTTCCCGAGAGAAGAGAATTCAAGGCTAGTCACTTACTGAATCTGCTTTTCATTTAGGCCATTGGGTGAAGAGAGGAAAATGGTAAGCTATATCAGAGGTGAAATGTTAGAGGTCAATGACTAACTGGGTACATGACCAATAGTTTAGTCCAGGAATCTCCAGACCTACTTCAGAGGAATGCTACTTCATCTGTGCTGCAAGATAAACAAATGTCCATTTGAGTGGGCGAGTGGGACATCTGGAAGAAAAAGTGAAGGAGACCCTCTACGAACCTACATAGTACACTCAAATCCTTGACACAGTGTAAGTAGTTCAAAGGTCATGGGAACCACCAGTCAACAACCTCTTCCTCCCACGATTATAAACAACATAGCTGGATTATGTCTCTCGCTGTCAGGAAAAGCTGGGATAATCCTAGAACAGCATTTTGTAAAACTGCTCCAGTCACATGAGAATCTTAGGAATAGACTGCTATCATCTTACTGTATGTATCCAATAAACAGCCCTTCAGTATGTTTGGTTTACTTTGTTACTTTCAATATACATAATAAATGGCCTTGGTCAAAAATAATCTTTTTATCATTTCTTCACATTAAAAGAGATTAAGGAAATTCATTTATAATCCTCATTTATAAATGAAAGAAATTCACTATTAAACAATTGAATTTAAGAAATTAATCATAATCCTGGAAAACCAGGAAACATCTGCATAATAGCAGCTAAAAAATTAAAACAGAAACAAACTTTTTGGCCTTAAAATCATTAGAAGTTCAGTGCCAGGGGTCCCATGTTACTGTTCAGAGCACAGTGACCTTACTGCTCATCTATACTTGCAAAATCAGCTGGCAAGTTTCATTGTTTTGCTGTTTGCTTACGCATCAGCATTTTGTGAACACTTTCTGAATCCTACACAGTCACATTCGTCAATCATATTATCTTCATAGTGCAGTCGCTGACTTGACTTTGGAAGACAAGACTTGCCGGAACCTTCTCTTCAGCTCTTGCATGTTTGGGCTCTTTGGCCTGGCAAGGTGTAGTCCACCTTTTCTCTTCTCCCCATTTCCTCCTCCCAGTGCTCGGCTAACCTCCTGACATAAGTACAGAAAAGCAGCCTGGACGCTCTCATGGTTCTCCCTGGCCGAAGCCTCAAAGTAGGGCCCTCCCAATTCATCAGCCAGCGCCTTTCCCTCGTGATCCGCGACCTGCCGGGCGCGCAGCAGGTCGCTCTTGTTTCCCACGATGATAACAGGGATGTTGCCGCTGGGATGGATTCGCCGCACATGTTGATAGAGAGGCTGGATGGTCCGGTAGCTGTTGAGGTCAGTGATGGAGAAGACGAGAACATAACCATCTGCCCAGTAAATGGAGCGGTTGATCTGCTCTTGACAGTAAAGACCCTCTGCATCATCCTGGAATGAGAAAACTGGTGTTTTAATTCCAATTTTATATAACATTGTTTATGAAATTTATTAGCAATTTCTGGCTGAAAATTGAGTAACACTTTATTTTAATGTGTCATTGTTACAATGTAATTATACATTTAAGTGCTTAGTAACAGGGGCACCGGGTAACCGCGATTTCCTTTTACTGTGGGGAACACAGAACACAATTTCTACTGAGATTCCAACCGAGATTTCTACCGAGAGGGGGGACCACAAGCACCCCGCCCCTCCCCCCTGGTATGCCGAGGCCCAAGTAAATATGCTGTTCAGGGGGCCCACCAACCATAGCGGCACCCCTGCTGAGTAATATTACTTAACTACATACACTTACTATATGGTTGGGGTTAGGATTAGGGTTTGGCAAATGCCGAGTTCACACTGCACGATTTTCAAAGTCATCGGATCACAGATTTGTTGTTAACTTGAGCTTGTTTCTTATACAAGCCCTCAAAGTGATGAAAAAGAAAATTGCGATAAATCTTTTATAGAAGAATATGATTTACTTATAATAAGTAGCACGGGTATATTTGTAGAAATAGCCAAAAATACATTGTATGGGTCAAAATTATATTTTTTTCTTTTATGCCAAAAATCATTAGGATATTAAGTAAAGATCATGTTCCATTAAGATATTTTGTAAATTTCCCACCGTAAATATATTAAAACTTAATTTTTGATCAGTAATATGCAATGCTAAGAACTTCATTTGAACAACTTTAAAGGCGATTTTCTCAACATTTTGATTTTTTTGCACCCTTAGATTCCAGATTTTCAAATAGTTGTATCTCAGCCAAATATTGTCCTTTCATAACAAACCATACATCAACGGAAAGCTTATTTACTCAGATTTCAGGTGTTGTATAAATGCGAAAAATGTACCCTTATTACTGGTTTTGTGTGTGTATATATATATATATATATATATATATATATATATATATATATATATATATATATATATAATTTCTAATGCAAAAATGTACTGATATTGCCACATTGTTTGTACATGGCTAATTTATTTTAATTTTTATAATAATGCCAGTTACTTTGTTTGTCATGTATCTTGCTCTCTCATTGGCTGTAGGTCAGGTAAAAAAAACTCATTTTACACAGCAGGATTTTCTCTCAGATCGCATCTTTGATAATTCACACTGCGTGACTGTCACTCGCGTGAACGACCACCGATTTGCCTGTGATTTCACCAAACCTGTTGGCAAGTGAAAATCAGGGCTAAAATCATGCAGTGTGAACTCTGCATTAGGGTTACTTGCACGTAATTATACGTAATTAATTGTTATTATAATAGTAAATACATGTAACCTGTGTAATAAAGACACCTTAAAATAAAGTGTTACCAAAAATTGTTTCTACACCAAATATTGTAAGAAATAACTAATAAACAACAAACATTATCAATGCTGAAAATCATTGTTGCTAAATATTTTGTGTAACTGTGATGAATAGTTTTTTTCTAGATACTTTGACAAATAGAAAGTTCAAATTGAAATATTTTATAAAATGTCTTTACTGTCACTTTTGATCAGTTTAATGTGTCCTTGCTGAATAAAATATTTATTTTTGAATAATAATGTATCAAGGTTTCCACAAAAAAATTAAGTAGTAAAAACTGTATTCAACACTGATAATAATAAGAAGAAATGTTTCTTGAGTACCAAATCATTTCTGAGCACTGATTTCTGAAGGATCATGTGACATTGAAGACTGGAGTAATGGCTGCTAAAAATGCAGCTTTGCCAAACATAGGAATAAATTACATTTTAAAATATAGTAAAATAGAAAATAGTTATTTTAAATAGTAATAATATTTCACAATATTACTGTTTTTACTGTATTTTTAACCGAATAAAAACTGTCTTGGTAAACATAAGTCTTCTTTCAAAAAAAATAAAAAATTCCAAATGTTTGACCAGTAGTATTTGTGTAATGTAATATATATATATATATATATATATATATATATATATATATATATATATATATATATATAAAATTACATTACTTTGTAAATGAACTGATCATTTTACTGCAAAGGAAAAAAACTATAATATGAACTAATATTATTTTAATGACTGCTGATATAATGTTTAATGTGTTTTTTTTAACAATAATAGGGCTGACTACCAATAAGTTAGTCCTAACATAACAACTAAGAAGTAAATTCTCAATCATTATAACACCTATATATACAGTACACTGCGCTTGAGCTAGTATAAGATTCATTCAGTTGAAGAGAGCCCTTCAGTAGGCTACACATGAGTCAGACTAATGAGCTTATGGCTGAACACACCCTCTTTATCTCCCCTGCGCTGCATACTTTGTTTACTGGCCAAATGTTTGAACTAATATTCCCCACAGTTCATCTGAAGCATGCAGGAATCCCACAGGCAATGACTGAGTGATCTAAGTGACTGTGATAATACACCATGGGCACACTACTTTTGATGAAGGTTTAGCTCAAGGACAGAAGGAAGTGTTAGGAATGTGATTTGGCGGTACCTGGAGTGAAACACACGGAGTGTCCTGCACTTGTAAAGAAACTTGCTCCCCATCCAAATTAATCTTCCTTGAATACAAGGCTCCTAGAAATGTTGAAAAAGAAAAAAAATCCACTAACTAAAATGATAAATGTCAGTGTATTTTCACAGTTAAATGCTGAAAGTCTGATGACTGTAACCAGTAAAAAAGTCTGAAATAAAAATGTTATGATGAACACATTTTTACAGTTCATAGGATCATAGTATAATAGCATTGTTTCATGATAATGTTTACCTGTGTTGGCTTCATAGTCTCCTATGAATCTCTTAGTAAGAAATCGTACAATCAGAGCTGAAAATGAAAACCAAATGGAAACTTAGTATCAGCATAATAGACATAAGCAGCGTCACACAGCTCGTGCACAACTTTGCAGTGTTCCAGTGTATGTCGCACCCTGGCGTTAAACTAGCTTAAATATCTCCAACATCATCGTTTTTTTCAGGATTAGAAACATGCGTCTTTCTTAATTACTTTAAACTGAATAAACTGTATAAACATTAAATCACCAAAGTGCCATTAGAATAAGTTACTATGTAATAAAAAAAAATGATGGCATAAAGTAAAATGAGTTATATTACTTCTACATATTAAAAGCCACATTGTTTGATATATTTACCTGTTTTTCCGACATTGCTTGCACCAAGAACAACTATTTTGACGTTTTTGCTTGGCACGCAGTCTAGTACAGGATACTCCGGTATAGGCACTAGCAGAAAGTTGCTAGAGCCACTGCTCATTGTTCTTGGCTGCTCGATAAGAAGACGCATTTAGAAAGCTGTAGCTATTATTCGACTGTCTAGAAATGGGTCTCTTTTCCTCCGCGTTCTGGCGCTACATGAGCCCGCTCCACACGTTAGGTGTGCTCCACATAACGCGAGAAGTTTTCTGTTATCTCCGTTTGGCAGGCAGAGGTCTTCATAGACTGTTTTAAACAAATGCAATCCAGTGCACCCCAAACGCTGGCTCCACTCCTGCACGACATGAATGTTAATTTTGCATACCGGCCCTCTAATGAAGTAACTAATATAGTCTAACTAAGCAAAATTGAACCGTTCACAACCCGCAGTTCCTGATCGCTATATCTCTTTCCACAGACCGCAACTGCGCCTTCAGCCAAAAAAAAAAAAAAAAAAAAAAAACCGGACAAGCTGAAGAGGGGCGTGAATAAACCACATCACTCAGTCAGACAGACAGACAATATGTTTATGCATGAAAAGTGCATTTATACGGGCTATTAATAAGCGTGCTATATCGAAAAGAATGTGCATATTGTTTAATGACTTTTTAATTATTATTAACTATTTAATGACTATTTTCGAAGCACTATCGCAAAGTGTAGATAGCGCTAGAGCTGTTACCTCATAACGATATAACAGCGCTGCCTTTGTGGTAACTGAAAGCATACTCGTGTGGAAACAAATACATAAACCTATGTCGAAATTTACTTTTTTGCTATTCTATTTTTTTTTTATCCTTGTCAGTTGCACAAAGTATTACAATCACACATTTTGTCTAAAGTGTAGGCTTGAACTTTATATTGTAAAACCAAGATATAACATTCTTCCATACAGCTGTGCACCAGAGTTCATATTTGTAGTGAGTTGTTCTTGTTGTGTGTGTGTGTGTGTGTGTGTGTGTGTGTGTGTGTGTGTGTGTGTGTGCGTTTGTAGATGGAAAGAGAGCAAGGAAATAGCCGAGCGCCAGTGTGACCTCTTAGGTCGTCTCATTGTCGTCTTTTCCTCCTTGTCCAGGGTTCTGCTAATCTATAAAACATATACATCGGCCAGAAGCAACAGAGCGCGTCCGGGGGCACAGACTCTGCGGTCGGTGGAGGGATAAGTCGAGAAACCAGAGACAGGCGGGTGTAAACGAACCTAACTATGAAGATGATTGGACTCATGAATATTAAATAGACCACGTGATAGGAAGGTTACCAAGTAACGTCAGCATTACCTAATTAATATTCATACGGAAAGCCTTAGCCATAAAATATGTAAACATCAAAAGAATGTAACTCGGGGCTATTCCTATTTACTTACACATAGTATCCATAATTCACCGCGGTCTGCCTTTATATCCAGTTTATTAATGTATATCCTTATTTAAAATCTCACTTAGCCTCTTTTTGAATGGTTACTAACGCAAAATGTAGCCTATTTGTTTTCAAAACGAAACAAAAAATGTCTCACGCTTATTTTCGTTTTGCCAATTCGCGCTAATATAATATAATTTTAGGCTATTTTTGTTGTTCATGGGATGTTACATTTATAAGACATGTAATCATAGGCTGAATGATTAAATGTAATAAATGTAATTTTATTTTTTAATACCATAAACATCACACTGATAAGAAACACTAGGCTATATAGGCCAGGTAATATAAATTATCAAAAAATATGTTTAAAAACATATATAAAAAATATGTGAGAAAAAAAAAAGAAAATTGCCCTTTAAAATATTTACCTAATTGACCTACCTACCTGCATATTCTTTCTTTTCTATTCCGTGCTTTGTCACTTCTATGCAAAATTTCCCAGTATTTGTAAACTATGTTGAAAATAAAGTTGATGTGAATAGTAGTCTTCGCCATAGTAGGTTTGTTGACGTGTACTGCGCAGCTGCTAGTCTACAGCGCGTGAGGCGACACTCCCTCATTCCGCCGCGAGCTCATAATCGACTCAAGGTTTCACCGGAACTTCAGCCCGTGCGGCTGTCACAGTTTTAAATAGGGGTTCGGTCCAACATGGCGGCAGACGGATGGAAATACTGATGACAGTCCGAAAGATCGCCTCGATTTGTACGATGGTGAGTTTTTCCTCGCATAAGTGAGTGTTGTCCCGTCCTCTGCGTCTAACCTGTGTTTGGATTAGCCTGCTAACAGGGCTAGCTCAACAGCTAACAGATAAACAACCGCGTCATGACATGGCAGCACAGCCACAAAAAGTTTGCACACCTCTCTGTCCGGGTTTATAGAAGCAGTAGAAGTTGGGAGATGTGGTTAAACGGACTTTATAGCATTTTTGTCAGATAATTTGATATTCTGCTCAAGGGTAAAGTGTATAGCCTAGCGTATTAGCGAGCGATACATAAATGATGTCCATGTTTGATTAGCCGGGCGACTCAGCTTTATTTACCATCAGATAATATCTGTCATGTGGATACTATATGTATGTTTACGAGTGTTTTGTAAAGAGGAAGGGTGGACAGGGTATCAGGCGAGGTCATGCACGAGACTACAGTTCCTGCTGCTGTTTCTTTTGTTGTTGTTGTTGTTTTAACATTATTTGAAGGACACAACTAAAAACTGATTCAATGAGCTCAGTGTCTTTGTAGTGCTGAAAGGGTCTTCTTAAACTGTCACACGAGAACATTCACAGTAGATCAGACTTGCAACGAACATAAAACTGAGTATTTGCTGCATGTGTACACAGTATTGTTGGAATTTAAAATGTTATTTATTTGAGTAGGTTCTGGGAGTTCTGTTATAGAACAGCTTCTAGTTTGAGAATTAATTCTTATCAATCAGCGAATCCTTTCTATAGCAAGATATTTATGTGGCGACTTCCTTATTTACCAGCAGTTACTACTGATAACCAGTTATAGAGATAAGATACATGGATTTACATCTTGTTTATTTCACTTAGCCACCTCAGGGTGCCAGTATGTACTATTTAAAAGAGCTATGAGTTATGTAAAAAAAAAAGAAATGCTGTTCATATATTAGGTACAATTTATTGATACATTATGCCTTAGGATCAAGGTCATCAAGTCTTGGGTTGACATTATATGTAAAGTTACATTTTCAACAGAATACCTAAGTCCTGATGAATCAGATCCCTTTGATGATTCATCTTTCATAGAAACAATATTTACAGTATTTAGGTATTTAAATAATTAATTATTATGAATATTTTTGAAATGGTAAAACGCTAATCTAAATTAAAATGCTAAAACACATAAAAACAATAAATCCTGATCAATCCTGTTGAAGAACATACAGTTTTAGAAATTTCTTAATTGTGGTTAATTAATTTAATAATTTTATACTCCCAGTTTCTGTTTAAAAAATGAAAGAAATAGCTTTATCATAACTGCAGCAGAAATATCTCCTCCTATATGCCTGGAAGTAGGTCTTTGAATAAGGAGCTGAACAGTGGGGTGGATTTTGGCTAAAAAAGCTTGAGAACCTCTGACTTAGGCCTTTTATCATCTGAGAACTCATGCATTATACTTCAGATACTGATACCACTTACAGCTCTGCCTTGATGTTCTCCCCTGGTGAAACAGAGTGGGTGCACTTGCCCAGCAACTGCATCCTGTTAATGCCAAGCCAGGCATCATTCTTCACAAACAGGATGTTCCTGTTAGTCTCCAATAGGTCCAGGGTGTTCCTGGTCACTTGTATTATTGAGACCCATGAGCAAAGATAACCATTGTGGCTGTTCCCTGTAGGGCGCCAATGCCTCTGCTTTGGAAAAGGAGATTGGACCTGAACAGTTCCCTGTTAATGAACACTACTTTGGGCTGGTCAATGTAAGTTTATGTTATTGTGTTTGTCAGTGAATGTGCTATAAATAGAAGATGACTTTGCCATATCACTTTTAAATTTTAAAGCACATTTTTTTATGTAACATGCTTATGTCACCACTTAATGGGAGATTTGGCAAGCATGTATTAAAGGCAGCAAAATATAATAATAAAACCTCTCCATATATCCATCCTTCTCTTAGACATTAATTGCAGATATAACACAAAATATTACATGTGCATGTATGTCATCACATATCCGTCATCAATCTTTGATCTGTTCTTTCTCCAATTGTAATCTGGTCGCTTAGTTTGGCAACACCTGCTACTGTAACTCAGTGCTGCAGGCCCTGTATTTTTGCCGGCCCTTCCGGGAGAAAGTGTTGGCCTATAAGATCCAACCGCGACGGAAAGAGAGCCTGCTCACCTGCCTGGCTGACCTCTTCAACAGCATTGCAACTCAGAAGAAGAAAGTGGGAGTCATTCCACCAAAGAAGTTCATCTCCAGGTTGAGGAAGGAGAATGGTGAGAAAAGATTCTGGGTCCTGCAGTAAGGAATTTGACTGACTGATGAGAGAGGGGTTGTTGATGTGGGATGGTGGGAATGTTATGCAGGTGCTTAGAGATCTGTGAAATGTTGCTATACAGATAATATACATGTTCTAATATATGTGTAAACATTCTAAATGTAAACATGGATAGAAAGATAGATGTTGTGTATATACAGTACCAAAAGTGTGGGGTCAGT
Organism: Cyprinus carpio; assembly: GCF_018340385.1. NCBI lineage: Eukaryota > Metazoa > Chordata > Actinopteri > Cypriniformes > Cyprinidae > Cyprinus > Cyprinus carpio. The sequence goes on along the minus strand of NC_056603.1, from coordinate 29,772,574 downwards.
ATTTTCTTTTGATGCCTTAAATTGTTTAAAAGTGACAGTAAAGACGTTTACAATGTTATAAAAGATTTCTAAAGTTCTTTTGAACTTTATCAGAAATGTTGGTTTCAACAAAAATATTAAGCAGTGCAACTGTTTTCAACATTGGTAATAATAAGACATTTTTATTAGGATGATTTCTGAAGGATCATGTGACACTGACTGGAGTAATGCCCCCTGAAAATTCAGCCTTGCCATCACAGGATTAAAACAAATATGCCAATAATAAAAGAAACAGTCTTGAAACGAAAAAAATATTTCACAATGCTGTTTTAATTAAATCTGTTGTGAATGTGTAACATGAACAGCTAGTCCTTTTCAATCATATGTGAAGGTATGTTACCATTGTCACAATTAAGTGAGTTTGGTAGAAATACTGCAACTGCTCTTATGGATTCCGTTTTTACATTTGTTAGGCTGATTAAAACAATAACAGAGCAGCTAATAAAAAGTCATTTGTCATGAACCAGATACTGCTCATGCAGCATGCACCCAGCAAAGACAACACAATTTATTTTTGTTATAGTTTTGCTTTGACTGCAAATTAGGAACTGACATAAAACGTCATTTCTTTTACCATGGCACAGTAGATTCAGCTGCACTGCTGAATAGCTATGTGGGAAACACTGTGGATGTGATTGAAATGAATTGCTATTAAATGATTAAATAATTGTTTCACTGTTCATTTCTACTGTTTATATATTAGGCTTGCAGCTACCTGTTGCTATCAAAACACTTCTTTTTTTTTTTTACCTGCAGAGCTGTTTGACAACTACATGCAGCAAGATGCACACGAATTTCTCAACTACTTGCTCAACACCATTGCAGACCTGCTACAGGAGGAAAAGAGCCAGGAGAGACAGCAGAATGGAAAGGTAGTACAGAATGGTGGAAGTGGAGGAGGAGGTGGAAGCGGTAGCAGCACAGGCGAAGGGGAAACGGAGGAAAAGACCCAGCAGACATGGGTGCACGAGATCTTCCAAGGCACACTGACCAATGAGACACGGTGCCTGAACTGTGAAGCGGTGAGTCAGAGGAGGTGGAGTGAGTCATAAGTACCCTAAAGGGATTTTGTTTTTATTAATGAGATATGGGATGAGTGAGTTTTTGGGAGTATGTTTTTGTCACTTTTGCTTGGACTAATCAGCATCTGGGGGATTGTATGGATGTGATGGGAGGACAGTTTTCAACAGTGTGTCACGGCACAAAGAAGTCTGTTAAGTGTTTGGATTGCAGAATATGTTAACTGTTTTAGCTGATCTGAGATTTAGGGGTGTGTTACGATGACTGTTAAGGATTTTTCAAGTATTTAAAAAATGCCATTGTGATCTAAAATGTGACTTATTATTATTAGGCTATTATTTTTTTTATAATAATTTTGTAAAAAGCTTTAGGTTTGCGGTGCTTGTTTGTAGGCCTGCACAATTAGAGCCAAAATTTTTGTGATCTATATGTTAAACTTAAGGTCTAGTAGACATGTAAACTCATTTTTCATTTGATGATTTTGAAGGCTGCCCATGAGTGCCCTCTTTTTTGCCATTACACACCTTGGATATACTGATTTGAGTTGATGTGTTTTCTGCGGCATGCTGCTACTCTACAGTTTGATATTAAAGCATTGAAGTGTTGACACAGAGGAGGACAACAAGGGCTTATGGTTTCATTTAGGACATGGCTTAGCTGTTTTTGGAGAGAGACTTATTTGTTCAGACAAGCCACCAACTAGCTGATTTTGATAATATGCAGTCTTAGGGTTTCCCATCATACAATCTGTCCTCTTTCTCCCCAGGTGAGCAGTAAAGACGAAGACTTCCTAGACCTTTCAGTGGACGTGGAGCAGAATACCTCCATCACACACTGTCTTAGGTAAAGCCACAAACGTAACTGCAACAAATGTCCCGTTGGTGCAAATTCTTTGTGTATTGGTAAGATAACGTGTTTTCTCTGCACTAACAGGGGCTTCAGCAACACAGAGACCTTATGTAGTGAATACAAGTACTACTGTGAGCAATGCAGAAGTAAACAGGAGGCTCAGAAAAGGTATGTAGTTCCAACAGACTGGCATGGCTGAAATTACTCTTGTTCTGGAGGCGCATTTGCTGTGATATTCATATCAACCTATGTAAGCCTGATGCTATGGACCACCCGTCTATGTAGCACTTCCTTCCTTCCTGAATGCATCTTGGTGTTCTACTCAATGCATTAGTGTATTAGTTCTGTGCACAAAGAGAGAGATTTTAATCCTGGAGCATTTAACAATTACAGTTGGCCAATAACGTGCAGTCTGAGATGGAATTTCAAGTTAAAATTGATCCTATCTCTCTTCTTACTTACAGGATGCGGGTGAAGAAATTACCCATGATCCTTGCCCTGCACCTAAAGCGCTTTAAGTATATGGACCAGATACATCGCTACACCAAGCTCTCTTATCGTGTAGTCTTCCCTCTGGAGCTGAGGCTCTTTAACACCTCTGGTGATGCTACCAACCCTGATCGATTGTACGACCTGGTGGCTGTAGTTGTGCACTGTGGGAGGTAGGTTTCTGATGTGACAGTCAATTCAAAGGAATAGTTAACCCAAAAAATGAAAATTTCCTGACAATTTACTCCTCTTCTGGCCATCCAAGATGTAGATGAGTTTGTTTCTTCATGGTGACAGATTTGGATAAATTTAGCATTACATCACTTGCTCACCAATGGATCCTGTGCAGCGAATGGGTGCCATCAGAATGAGAGTTCAAACAGCTGATAAAAACATCACAATAATCCACAGTAATCCACATGACTCTATAAACTGAAAAGCTGTATGTTTGTAAAAAATAAATCCATCATTCAGGTTTTTTATGTAGAGCCCGACCTATATGTTTTTTTTGTGGGCCGATACCGATATAAGGGAGTAAAAAAAGACTGATACCGATATATCAGCCAAAATTCTTTGTGTAGGCTATATTATAGTACAGTATAGTCAAAGTTTTGAACACACTTCCCATTTGTGTGTCCAAACTTTTGACTGGTACTGTATATAGAATACAGTATATAGCCTACATAAACAGAATATATATACATAATCACATTTTTTGCAATGATAACTCAAATGTGGTGATCAAACACTTATAATGATGTGACAAACATAGGCCTATGTAGTGGAGCCAGGGTATTTTACAATTTAACAATAAACTTTATTATTCAAAATGAGTCTGACATCAGTGCACTTAACAGTAAACTTCACTTCACTTATTATAAATAACTTAACACAAATAGAACTATATATATATATATATATACATACAGTACAGGTCAAAAGTTTGGAAACATTACTATTTTTAATGTTTTTGAAAGAAGTTTCTTCTGCTCATCAAGCCTGCATTTATTTGATCAAAAATACAGAAAAAAATGTAATATTGTGATATTTTATTACAATTTAAAATAATTGTTTTTAAATTTATTATACTTTAAATTATCATTTATTTCTGTGATGCGAAGCTGAATTTTTAGGAACATTATCACATGATCCTTTAGAAATCATTCTAATATGATGATTCATTATCAAAGTTGGAAACAGTTCTGCTGCTTAATATTTTTTCAGAACATGTGATACTTTTTTTAGGATACTTTGATGAATAAAAAAAAAAAAAAAAAAAAAAAAGAAGCTATGTTTTTAAAATATAAATATTTTTTATTAACAATCTACACTACTGCTATATATATATATATATATATATATATATATATATATATTGTTTTAAATTGTATATATTTATATTTATAATTATAATTATATATATATATTTCAAATGTTTATTTCTTTTAATTTTGATGATTATAACTGACAACTAAGGAAAATCCCAAATTCAGTATCTCAGAAAATTAGAATATTACTTAAGACCAATACAAAGAAAGGATTTTTAGAAATATTGGCCAACTGAAAAGTATGAACGTGAAAAGTATGAGCATGTACAGCACTCAATACTTAGTTGGGGCTCCTTTTGCCTGAATTACTGCAGCAATGCGGCGTGGCATGGAGTCGATCAGTCTGTGGAACTGCTCAGGTGTTATGAGAGCCCAGGTTGCTCTGATAGTGGCCTTCAGCTCTTCTGCATTCTTGGGTCTGGCATATCGCATCTTCCTCTTCACAATACCCCATAGATTTTCTATGGGGTTAAGGTCAGGCGAGTTTGCTGGCCAATTAAGAACAGGGATACCATGGTCCCTAAACCAGGTACTGGTAGCTTTGGCACTGTGTGCAGGTGCCAAGTCCTGTTCGAAAATGAAGTCTGCATCTCCATAAAGTTGGTCAGCAGCAGGAAGCATGAAGTGCTCTAAAACTTTCTGGTATACGGCTGCGTTGACCTTGGACCTCAGAAAACACAGTGGACCAACACCAGCAGATGACATGGCACCCCAAACCATCACTGACTGTGGAAACTTTACACTGGACCTCAAGCAACGTGGATTGTGTGCCTCTCCTCTCTTCCTCCAGACTCTGGGACCCTGATTTCCAAAGGAAATGCAAAATTTACTTTCATCAGAGAACATAACTTTGGACCACTCAGCAGCAGTCCAGTCCTTTTTGAAGCGAGACACTTCTGACGCTGTCTGTTGTTCAAGAGTGGCTTGACACAAGGAATGCGACAGCTGAAACCCATGTCTTGCATATGTCTGTGCATAGTGGTTCTTGAAGCACTGACTCCAGCTGCAGTCCACTCTTTGTGAATCTCCCCCACATTTTTGAATGGGTTTTGTTTCACAATCCTCTCCAGGGTGTGGTTATCCCTAATGCTTGTATACTTTTTTTCTATCACATCTTTTCCTTCCCTTCGCCTCTCTATTAATGTGGTTGGACACAGAGCTCTGTGAACAGCCAGCCTCTTTTGCAATGACCTTTTTTGTCTTGCCGTCCTTGTGCATGGTGTCAATGGTCGTCTTTTGGACAACTGTCAAGTAAGCAGTGTTCCCCATGATTGTGTAGCCTACAGAACTAGACTGAGAGACCATTTAAGGGCCTTTGCAGGTGTTTTGAGTTAATTAGCTGATTAGAGTGTGGCACCAGGTGTCTTCATATATTCTGATATTCTAATTATATGACCAGCACCTGTGTATAATTAAGAAATTAAACAAGTTAACTGTGTAGGGCAAGCAAGCTACTGCCAAATCAACCGGCAGGTTTATGCAGGAAGCACAACTTTTCAAAATGTAAACCTCTAAACTGAATAAATAATAATAATCTTTCTTTTCACGAACTGTGTGTTGTGTATTTTCTGGTAATCCAATGAACATGCAGAACATATATATATATATATATATAGAACATATATATATATATATATATATATATATATACATATATATATATATATAATATAGACTGTGTCTGTGAATATTAACCTGCAAAAAGACAACATTGGTTTCTAAAATTAAAAGAATTTGTTGTGGAGTGAGGGGAACTAAAATAGCCTAGCTATGTTTACATTGTTTATTATAATGTTTGTAAACATTTCGCGTCGGCATCAGGCATGTTTCTCAACGAAATAATAAAATGGGACTTAAACGCAACTTTTTTTTTCCTCAAAAAAATGCGATTTTTATACGCATAGCGAATTTGAACCAAATGTTTTAAAATGTTTTGATAAATAACTGAAAAAAATAAAACACTTTTAAACCGTTTAACTTATTGTAATAATCGGTCAAAATTCTTATGGTTGGTTAAAATGAGCATCCCTAATTGCAACATTGTAAATGTTGTAACATTGTAAATGTTACTTGATTTGTGCATACCTCTCTCTTGATTCAGACAAGATAACGTTTTTCACTGGAGAATGCAGTATTACGGATAGAGGACGCCTAATTTAGCCTAAAGCAACAGTTTGAAGTTAAGAAATAATCTTGATGAATTTGTTCACAGCTTTCCACTTAACAAGACATTAATTGATGGAGTCACGTAGGTTTTTGTGCTGCTTTCATCAGCTGCTTGATGGCACCCATTCACTGCAGAGGATTCATTGATGAGATTTCTCCAAATCTGTTTTGATGAAGAAGAAACAAACTCATCTGCATCTGGCCTAGTAATTTTTTTCCAAAGTAAATGGTAAATGGACTGCATTTATATAGCGCTTTCAACAGACCCATGGCCATCCAAAGCGCTTTACAAGTTGCCTCACATTCACCCATTCACACACTCATTCATACACCAACGGCGGTGTATTTTCAGTCAATTTTATTTTTGAGTAACCACTGGTGTTTATTATCTTAATGAAGGATTGTGTATTAAGTTAAGAGCACAGTATATTGTCTGTGTGGTAATGTTTTCTAAATGCATCTTATTATGAATGAATTAAACATGCATATATTTTCATTTTATTTTAAGTAAAAAAAAATTCTCCATAAATCGATCTTTCACTGAAACAAAAATCTTCTCTCTGGTGACCCAGGGATTCTTCTCTTCCGTTCATAGTGCTGTGGATTGTCATTTGTTTCTGCTCATCATATCTTGTTATTATTGTTTTCTTTTTTGTAGTGGTCCAAATCGAGGTCATTATATCACTATAGTGAAGAGTCATGGCTTCTGGCTTCTGTTTGATGATGACATTGTAGAGGTAAGTCTGAGTATAATGTTGCTCTACTTAAAGGGTTAGTTCAGCAAAAAATGAAAATTATGTCATTAATGACTCACCCTCATGTCGTTCCAAACCCGTAAGACCTCCGTTCATCTTCGGAACACAGTTTAAGATATTTTAGATTTAGTCAGAGAGCTTTCTGACCCTCCATTGAAAATGTATGTACTGTATACTGTCCATGTCCAGAAAAGTAATAAAAACATCATCAAAGTAGTCCATGTGAAATGAGAATTATGTCATTAATGACTCACCCTCATGTCTTTCTATATTTTGGTCCAAAAATTACGACTTTATTCAGCATTGTCTTCTCTTTCGGGTTTGTTGTGAGTGCGTTCACAAAATGTATATTCGATGCTTCAACAAATTCTAACTGACCCTCTGATGTCACATGGACTACTTTGATGATGTTTTTATTACTTTTCTGGACATGGACAGTATACAGTACATACATTTTCAATGGAGGGTCAGAAAGCTCTCTGACTAAATCTAAAATGTCTTAAACTGTGTTCTGAAGATGAACGGAGGTCTTACGGGTTTGGAACGAAATGAGGGTGAGTCATTAATGACATAATTTTCATTTTTTGCTGAACTAACCCTTTAATTGATAATGTATTCCTGCATTCCAGTTTACATGAAACAAATCTGTAACATGCAGTCAGTATCCAGAGAAAAGAATTTTTGACCCAAAATAAAAAAATCATGTACTTTATTTTACTGAATAATAGACTTCAATGATTGTGCATGTGCTTATTGTTTGTTTTTAAAAAGGTAAAATAATTTTCGGAAATACTACTATTTTTAAAGAAGAGAACAGAGAAAGTAGAAGTATCTAAAAAAACACCCAAGACGTTGAAGCATCAGTTTTAGTTCAGCAAACTTGATTGTTGCCTCTTCTAGCTGTTATTACAGTGTGTTAATTTTCACATTTAGTTTGCGTTGTCTGGCGCTTAATGACTTGCAGTCTGGAATTATCTGGAAGTCTAGAACTGAACAGTAGCACATGTATTAACCTCCCCTGTCAGACGATTTGCAGCTGCTGTTTATGCTTCACTAAGTGCATGTCTGGAGTTGTCCTCACATTGACCCAAATACTTTTGAGTTCTCTGAATGAATTATTGGCATAGTGATGCATTAATGAGACCAAGACTCTTTTATTCTTTTCACAAGTTTCCCTTGATGTTTAGAACACAGAAGTTGGTCGTCTTGTTTTGAAGAGCAATTTTTGTTGAAACATAACATACTAAAAAGAGAGCTATATGAATTGTGATCCAACACCATTTTTCCATTACATCCTCAAGACACTTGATTGTTTAGTTTTTTTTTTTTGTTTTTTTTTTTTTTGTTTTTTTTTTACACTACTAGCCTAAAAGCCTTCCTTGAATGGACAATGACTATGTTTATATGCGCACGAATAATGCGATTATTTCAGTAATAATTATCATTCAATCATTATAATGAGAGTAAGGACTTAATCGCATTATGATATTTAAATGTCAAGAGCAAAGCTCTTTACTCCCGTTTACATGCAATTTCTATTATTCTTATTATTTGCTAAGAACTGGTTATTTTTACTCCCATTATTCACATACCCCACTGCACATCACAAATGATGGACTCGGAAAGAGCAGATGCGTTACTGGCCGATGTTTTAATTTATTTACGTCTAATGCAAAACATTTTTTTTTGTTTGTTTGTTGTTTATTGAGTTTTTTTTTGTCAATATAGATGTGTTGTGGATTTTCTTTTGTATGTTGTGGTGTCGTTTTATTCTCTGTTTTTCTGATTGAGGGTATAAGGGCTGCCTTTACACTTGGCATTAACCTGCGATCACGCAGATCGGATCATCAGTCAATCAGAACACGGCGCGTTTACACTTGGCAACATCAGCTGACTTTTCTGTCTGGATAACCGATCGAATCAGTCTTTCCCGCGCAATATTTAAATAAGTCTGCAGAGAATGGCCCCAGTGCAAAGTCATACTGAAGTGGTGAGTTTTCTTTTGAAAAACATTTTCAGTCGCGGGACATTTTACAAATCAAAGTGTAGGAGTCTCACTAGTCTCCACACGGGTGTTCTCCGTGTTTTTTTTTCTGACAGTTCGCGAGAAAGGGGGCGGCGTTTTAACATTCCGATGAGAAGTTCGTTTACACTTGTCTTTTTAATGTGTATGTGGACAACATCCAGATACAGGTCGCATGTTAATGCCAAGTGTAAACGCAGCCAGAGAGACTGGTGACAGCGAGTTGTGTTTTCCCCAGAAATGTGATACTTTCTTCCCGCCATTGTTTCTAATCTGTGTATTATTACATGTGCGTGTCACATCATTCATATATGTCACAAGCACATGCACACTTTGTTCAGAGCAGCAATACTGCAATTAAGGTGTTTACATGCCTGTATAGTTCGATTAAAATTGGTGTACACCACCTATGTTAATATTATTATGCATGCTGTGAATATAATCTTAATCGCATTATTTAGATTGAAGTATTGCATTTACATGAGGTAAAGTTTAATAGCAATATTGTCAAAATCTCATTATAATTGCATTAAGAGGGTGCATGTAAACGCACTCAATGAGACAGATTTTCCATCACCTGCGCGCACATAAATAGTATAAATCCATTTGGTTTTGACACACAGATGTGATTTCCACTCTGCTACATGGTAACCTTGACAAATATTTACACACATGTTGTGAACACAAACTCTCAGATGCTTCTCGGAACATAAAGTGGTTCTAATACCGTAAACATCGGGAAACAGCAGTCTTTTATAAATACCAAGCACAGTAGTGGTGTCAAACACTGGATATTGGAGGCAGAGGGCTTATGGAGCAGTGCTTAGCTCTGTTACACGCTAAAGTCAGATGTTCTTTATCTGTTTTTTTTTTTTTTTATTAATTATCTCATGTCTTTCCAGTTGCACATCTGGAAAAAGAAACATAAGAGCTTTCTGGACAGAAAATTTCCATTTACAAAGCTGTAGAAGTCAAGTTGAACTGTGTAATTTCTGCACCAATAGTGACACCATGCAGAATATTTGGCTATTGCTTGAGGCTGAGCCAATGTTGTTTTGTTTGACCCTGTTGTGATTCTCAAATAGATTGCAAATATGTTCGGTGTTGCTAATTGCAAAGATATCCCATATTTCTTCATTTGAATTGATCCAAAACTGTTAGACTTTCCTTCCTTTGTGAAAAACAAAAGAATCAGTTAATTATTATTTATATTAATAATTAATTAAATATTAATCAAAATTAAAGACATTTTCCAAAATATGTACAAAACAGGTTAGGAATGACATGAGAGCAAGTAAATGATAGAATATTCATTTTCGGTTGAAATTAGGGATGCATGATATTAGATTTTTGTTGATAGCCGATGCCAATTCCGATATATATTTCCTTTTGTTTTGAAACAACATCAAGTCTCTCCTGTGCAGAAATGATAAACAAATTATGTTTAATTTTGGTTAGTTTTTATATATATATATATATATATATATATATATATATATATATATATATATATATATATATATATATATATATATATATATATATATATATATATATATATATATATATATATAGGAATACATTGAAAGGGGTGGAACGGTTCAACTTTTTCACGGTTCACGGTTTTAGAGTCACGGTTTCGGTATGGTTCGGTATGTGCTATTTATGGAAAAACTATACTTTCAAATAAAAATAAAGAAAATAAGGATATTCTATCTAACTACAAGCAACAGCACAAATAAATACAGAAGAGTAAAGATACAAATAAAATAAACAGTGACTCTTTTTTGGTAGGTCTAGCATTAGTTTCTGGGTACAGAAATTGAATAAAGTAATCAAATGTAATATAGCATTGCATATTTGACTGTATAAATTAAAGATTAATCTTTATCCAAGTTTCAAAAGCTATCCAATCAAAAGCAGTGAGTGATTTATTTGTTGTTGCTGTTCAATTAATATTAAGACTGTCACTTTAAGAGAATGCACTGATACAGTACGTTCAGCCGGCTATGTCTGTTATAGGATACTTACCAAGACGGACATTTTGACATCATTTTTGTGTGAATTTGTCCATTTAAACACAATGCTTCAGAGAGAGCTTAATATTTGCACGTGTTCCAGGACGCGGGTTTGCGGGCTTCGGACGAGCGCATGCACAAATCTTCTCACTGCTTGCGCGAGCTCTGGCTCTTAATGTTTAAACTGACAAAACTTAAATGAGTTTAGTTTCAACACAGAAATCAACATGTGCTGTTCAAATCTCTCCTATGTGCCCGAGTGATAAAAAAAAAATAAAAATACTTCTCATATTCCAGCATACAGCATTCGCATTGAACAAGAGTGAATGATTTGTCCAGTTTTTTTTTTCTTTTTTCATCTCTGTTGTTGTAATGTACTGGGAAGCCAGAATGTGCATCCAGCAACAGAAACATACATTGGCCAAACCCTGTTTTTCATGTGTTATTTATAAGAAACCATATTACAGATGCGTTGTCAGATTTAAGTTAAACCGCAGTCCTAGCGCGTGCCGAACCGTGTGTGGAGAACCGAATGGTTAAATTTTTTTTCGCGAACTGTCCCACCTCTAATTGAAAGCTTTGAAAATACTATAATAAAGTCAATCTCTGCTTTTTTTTTTTATTAATTTTTTTTTATTTTACTAAAATTAAATTATCTAATTAACAAAATCACAAACTGCTTATGTTTGTGATTTTATTCGTAGACTGTAGCTTCTGACTTTTAAATCAAAGCTGACTCGTAATTTTATTACACCAATTACTGCTTTATTTATTCAGAAACACAAGTATCTTAATGTCATTTGTGTATTTTACTTGGGTTCTATTACAAGTCGGCCAGCAGCGCCCCCTAAGTAAATGAAACGTCTTACCAGACGTGCATTAGGACCCATGGGAGGCTGCCGCACCAGAAGCATCATTCTGCATGTACAAATTAAAATGCATAGATTTCAAAACATTGAAACTGTTGGATGTAATCTTATCGCTGGCACACCCAGAGCACATGTGAGCTATAGGCAAGGCATATTGGCATAATGTTTTAAAATGTTTACATTTTAAGCCTTTATCGGCCGATTACGATAACATTCCAATAATATCATGCATCCCTAGTTGAAATATCCTGTTACTCATGTTGTTCCAAATCAAAGACTTTTCTTCATCTTTGCAACTCAAAGGGGAAAAAATTTAATGTAATCTGAGATTTCTGTCCCTTCATTGAAAATCAGTTCAATTGATGCTTGTGATCCATCTGAACCTAGCTATTTAATCCAAGTCTTCTCAAGAAACAGAATCACTTCATGTGATTAACATTTAATTTAGGCTTTCATTCACTTATAAACATTGATTAATGCACATACATAGTGCACATCAAATATGATAAACTGAACCACAAATGTGCTTGTTTAACATGAGAATCATGTTCTCATGTGTCATGCAAGCATGTTTAAGCTTCTGCAAGAACCAATGAGGTTTGTTTTCATGCAAAAAGGAAGTCAGAAATTAGCGCACCAACTAAAATAAGTCTTCCTCTATATCCAGTTATGTATCTCTTTCTCTTTTTGGTCCCCACAGAAAATCGACGCCCAAGCAATCGAGGAATTCTACGGTCTGACATCGGACATCTCCAAAAACTCTGAGTCAGGGTATATACTCTTCTACCAGTCTAGAGACTGAGCCAGCAAGAGTGACTGACAGAATGGGAGTGTGTGATTTGTGAGAGTCAGGATCAAAGCAGATAGGGAGGCTTGGGCTTTGTTGACAGAGCTCGGCCCCCTGCTCCATCCCCTCTCGGTCAAGTCTCTTTTCATCCAGGCTTATCAGTGGAGCTTTGCACCGGAGCATCAGTCAGGCCCCAGACAGGAGCAGTTGATGCCAGGGTGACCTGGACACAGTACAGTAATCACCAGGCAGAAGAAATCGCCGTCTGGTTCACTCGCCTGCTTTGTGTTGCTCAGCACACACAAAAACGCACATACACATGTGAAATGAGCTACACATACGTCTTGATGGTCTGAGAATGGACACTGTACAAACTTTTTTTCCCCCCACCACACACCGTAACAAGGTTCATTTCGAAAATCTGGTTCACTTCACATTTGCTGGGTGGTGTGTCATGATTTGTGTTTTGGCTCAATGTCACGATCAGTCCAGAAAGCCGCACGGCGGTTCTTCACCCTCAGATGTTCATCCGCAGTGTCAAATGTGACGCATCATGCTACGTCCATATTAACCAGCTAGTTATAAATGTGTTGTATGCCGAATCAGTGGCTCATGTTGTCATTGTAGTAGAGCTGCTCTACCTGAATGGATAAACCTGACCAGGTTTAAATTAGCATTTTTGTGTTGAGAACTTGACAAGTGATTTCATGTAGGGCCTGTGGATTGATGGGTGCTCTGCTCTTTTATGCAGAGAGGATTGTGGATACCAGAGTAGTGCTTGTATAACGGATGTAGCTTGGCTTAAGAATGCTCTTTCAGTATTCAATGAATGTAAAACATTCTGCCAGTTCTTGTGCACTGCAAGTGAGTGTACAGCTTGATTGTGTCATATAGTGCACACTTAGTAGTGCACTAACTGTAAAGCGTAACAGATGGAGATAGAAATTAGGGCTTTATATTATTCTGAATTAAAGTTAAAGCCCATAAATGCCTTTCGTATTGAAACCAAAAGCTGCACACATTTCCAGTCATGTTTCATGAACACTGTGGCGCTGTGAGATTGTCTGAAATGAATGTGGACTCATTCAGTTTAGCCATTAAACAGTAGAAATGTTGGATAATCCAAATGTAATGTGGCTCTGCACTCTATTATAAAGTCTCCTGATTCATTAAGCCGATTGAATTGGCTGCATCTATTCTGTTTAATCTCAGTAACTCTTCTCTAGATCTCTATCGTCTTCTCTGACCTCTTAATTAATAACGTTTTAACTCCGTATAGACCTAGATGGGAAGTGAAGCACAGCCAATGCCGATGTGCAGTCTTAGGTCTTTCTGTAAATGTCAGGTTTAAGCTGTGACTTGGCTTAGTAATAGTTAGATTGGTTAAGGGGACTCAGTAAAGATTTGTGATGTTGCACGGCCAGAAGGATGAGCCACTTCTCCCAGTTCACTCTTAGCTAGTATATATTTAAAAGACAACTAGACCACCCTGCAATTAATCAAGATAAGGTATTAAGGTCTTGTAAGGCTAAAAGCACATAATAGCAAGGTACCGCAGTAAAATATTGCAGTTTGCCTATAAAAGAGTTTCAAACACACAGTTGCCTAGCCTGTTGTCCTAATCTACTTCTCTCCCAACCCAATAATTTTGAGTCTAAAATGGATGGTATACGATTGAAAAGGTGGTCGTTTTTTTTTTTTTTTTTCATTTTTTTTTTTTTCATTTCAGGTTTCCTTTGTAAACTACACTGGTTTTATTTGATTGTTGGTTTGACAACTATGTGCTTTAATCTGTAAGGGGTCAAAACTGACAGTGCTGCTGATTATTATTCCATTCATCCTGTAAAGTCTACTTGGTATCAATGCATGTGTGGTTTAAAGACTCTTGACATTGTTATAAAGCATGTGTAAAGGTCTTATAAACAACACGTAACGATGTCTGTAAAGAGGTTTAAGCTTCTCGCGGGTCAGTTAACCTGCTGGCATTGTGTGTCTTAAGTAGACTGAGCTATATGTTGAAATAAACTGACATATGATGCCATGTCATGTAAATTACACATTTACACATGCTATGTAAGAGTGTTTGTAGACATGTTGTCATCATCAGTTGAATTAAGTTAACTGGATATTTTATTTTTGAAATTGGCTTGTGATCTAGTAGTTACGGGGGAAGGAATGTTTCTTTTATTTTGGGCTCTTTTATTTCATGATTTAATTTATGTGTAATTATAAATGTTATATTAACTTTTCTTTGACATTCTCATTTTTATACATTTGCTGATTTGTCCCTTATTTGGACACCGGGTCTGTTGTATGTTATGCAAAGAGAGAGTTAAAACAAAAATGTAAGGGTGATAATGTTGGAATTACCAGATTAATGCTGCAATCTTAAGAATCAGTTAATGCACTGATCACAGTAACGGGACCCTGAGTGTTTTGGCGTTAGCAGACAGACATAAACTACATCAAATCATTAGACAAACACAAGCTAATGCTACGTCATGCTAACGTTAGTTGTGTTTCAGTCGCCCCTTTCCATAACATTGTAATAATGTTTATTCCATACTGGGCTTGAAAAAAAAAGTGCACTTTCGATAAAGCAATGTACAAATTGTAAACCAGGTGAATAATCTGGTTTTGGAGTGGAGTGGAAAGTGTGGATGAAAGATGGGACTGGATCACCCTGTCCCAAATAAAATCAAACAAAAACACATCAACCATCTCCAGGGGGTTCATATGGTCTCTGTTTCTTTATCATGTCAATAAACTGGGCAACACCCATGTGGCTTCCAGCAATCATAGCTTGTGCCATCATAGAACAACTTTCTAGAAGGTAAATTTTCACAAAAATATAATTTGCAAACACCTCAAGTAAAAAACATTCTGGTCCTGTTTAGTAACGTTTATGCTTCACTATTTAGAGACTAAACACGTCATGTAAAGGTGCATTCAGTAGTTTGAGCTATCACCAGTTGGGCTTACGTTTTTGAACAACAATTAATTACTGTATTTGCATTATTGTACAGTTAGGTTTAGGGCTGGGGTAGACATTTACAAAACACAGTAACTCACAAAGTAACAAGGTAGCAAATAATCTGACAGGGTCCGGTAGCAAATGTAATGTAATGTTTTTATTGTGAAATTTTGCAACAGCTGTATCCCTTCTCAGTGCTTCTCCAGTTTGAAAATACGGACAGAATCATAAGCCTCATTGGCTCCCGCCTCTGTTGTTACTCTAATAGCGTACTGTTGTTTTGTGATTCAAAGAGCGAAATTTGACAACGGAACACATTTATTAACGTGCTTTAAAGGGGTCATAAGATGCTTTTTTTTAAAAGATCATTATTTTGTGTATTTGGTGTAACAGAATATGTTGACATGCTTTAATGTTCAAAAACACATTATTACTATTACATTATTACATTAATACTGTACAATTTTGTAGGTCCGCTATGCCCCGCCTCTCTCAAACGCGTCGTTTTCTACAAAGTCCCTCCTTCTGACAAGCGCAGTCTGCTCTGGTTGGCCAACTGACCCAGTGCATTGTGATTGGCCGAACACCGCAGGACTCATCAGAAATGTAACGCCCCTTTCCATAATCGTGAGCTTCATCTTTCAAAATAAATGTAAAGACAGTTTATAATGTCCTAAATTTTACTATCATTTCAAGCCCGAAAGGGGAACAGAGTGTCGTGACAGACACAGTGATGAAGCTCGTATGTGTGCAGTACACAAGCCACGGACGGTTAAGACAGCTGACTCCACTGTGTGACCCCCACCTCTCTCTCTCTCTCTCTCTCACATACACACACACACACACACGAAGCGCAAAACTCCGCATTTGAACAGTCAATAGCAAATACTTAAACTAATAACAAAACATACATACAGTAGCTGATTCAGAAGCGCCAGATTGTCGCAGCAGTCAGAATTACCTTCTCTTCTAGGTTCAAGAATTGGTCGTCCTTAAAATGCGTTGCTGTTCTGTTCTAAGTAATCTTAAAGATTCCTTAAAAGCATTCCGAAAGGCCAAAAATGGTGTTTTTGTTTTCGCCTAGATACACACAGCATCTCCCTGACATGGCTACTTCAACACTAACTGCGGTCACTGAAACCACGCCTTCTTTCTTTGCATGAACATTTGGGCGGCATTACGCAAATATTTCCACATAGTGACGTAGACATGTGGGGGCGTGTTAGAAGGAGCCGTTTTAGGGGGGCGTGGCAGAGTCTTAACTTTGATAAAGAATATCTCTTTGGATTTGAGTCTTTGCAACTTTACAGATCTTCTTCATGAACCAAGAGCTTGTAACACTCCAAAGAGAAAGGAAAATCTGAAATCGCATCATATGACCCCTTTAAGAGCAGAGACAAGACAGATAACGAATAAACAAGCGTCAACAGCGTAACGGCATTCAGAAGGTGGAGAGATTTGATGATGGAAATAATCCCGAGTGTTTCTTCTCTTTTGTTGGGCAGATAAGGGAATTAAAAATTATGTAGTGCGCTCTGTAAAACTCACTTGTATCGTCGAGACGATCATGGTGATCCACATTATTGATAGATGCCAGTGCATTGTGTAACATCATTGTGGTAACGTTATCAGTATTTAAAGCAGTGAAGCTAATGCTAGACAAAGTAGTACTGATTGCACCTTTAAAATGATTACATACTTAAAAAAAATATTTAAAAATGATTAGATAAAATCATGATAAAATTAAAGTCAAAAAATGATTTATAGGAAATGAGGAGTAGAGAAACTACCTTGATATTCAGCTTGTGCTCAGGCCTGACTCCAACTCAATAAATATTTTGTACTTTCTGCCACTAGAAATGGAAGTGCTCTCTCTTACTTTAATCTAGTCTTTAATAGATTAATTCTTATGGAAGGAAATCCTACTTTTTAACCAATCCCAACAGAGTCCAGCATTAATAGAGGCAATTCAAATATTTAGACAGAGTCTATTTAACTTCAAGTGTTTTTAGATTGCCTGTTTTATGTTTTTAAAATTGCTTGTTTTATTTTTGTTATTATTTTTCTTCATGATTATTTTACCTTCTTTTTATGTAAAGCACTTTGAATTACCATTGTGTACGAAATGTGCTATATAAATAAACTTGCCTTGCCTTGCCTTGCTTGCTTCAAATATTTAGGTAGATTTTATGTTGACACCAGTAAATATCACCCCCTTGTGGCTCAGGGATATCATGAGTTCACAGCATGTTCTCCAAGTGGTTAAAAGTTATCAAAATATCTTATTCTTCCAAAAACATCTTCCATTTCACTTAATTTTTTTCAGACTGTGAATGGTCGTTGAAGAAGTTTTGCAGCGAAGGGCTTCTTCTGACAACAGGTATCTGAAAAGCAACATGTACAACATTTAAGGGTACAAATTAATTTAGTCCAGATAAAAAGAACTCAAAGCTACCAAAATGTAATATAAACACTTTATTTAAAAATATAATGCATTACTATATGTAAAAGATTCTGTAATGGTAAAGACCAAGCCTCAGCCAGCTACCACTATATTTTAGAAAAATAGCCAGATGGTGAACTTCAGAAAGCTTTGATGCTAATGTAAACAAATATAAGAGATTTCAGCCTTTGAAATGTGGACTATTTTGAAATGTTCAGTGCCCACTGAGTTCATGTTGAGGATTCATATATATAAAAGCTGCTTTCTATTTAGAGAGGTTTATAACAGCCTATGCTATATTCTATAGTCGCAGGTCTGTATCTTGATAAAATACACTGTTCTGGCAGGTTTATAATGATTCTTTGGATAATCTAATGTGTTCTGAAAAACTATCTTGTTCTAGAGGAGTGGGGTTATTTAAGATTATGTTATATAAACACTATAGCGTCCGCAGATGCATTACTTCTGTGTGTGTATCTACTGCCAGTTCTCTCTCTACAATTTTACGGGTCCACACTCTACCCCACACTACAACTGTTCACCTAGGAGTCAAACTATAGTCTCTGAGCCTGACACCTTGCCGGTGAAAAAGTCCCAGAAGTTGCTTGGAGGTTTGCTGTCATCTAACGTCATGGACGAGGCGTTGGAGCTCTGTCGTACCCAGATGCCTCTCTCTCTAGGACTCTGTGGTTGAGAACCGCTGTCCTGCCGTCCCAGACTGATATGTAGGCGCTCCTCTGAGCATGTGTGCCTTGAACTGCCTTGCCTCTGCTCCTGGAGCTCTTGTTCTTCACTCTGGGCATTAGAGGACTGGGACAGACTCATCAGGTTGTGGTGGGAATGAAACTGTCTCATTTTACCAATGGATTTGGGTGGGACCTCAGAGGAGCCTGTTGTAGACACACATACGGAATATACATATAAAAATAGGTGGCGTTTATTTACATAGATTTACACATGCTGCCGTAAACTGATCATTAAAATTGACAGTAAAGACATTTGTAATGCTACAAAAGATTTCTACTTCAAAAATAATTGGTGTTCTTTTGGTTCTATTCATCAAAGAATCTTGAAAAAAAAAAAAACGTTCCACAATTAATAAAAAAAAAAACACTGAGTGGATTTTTATCATTATAGGGTGGATGTGTGCAAACACCACTAACACACATTTATGTTCAAACAACATGTAAAAGTGAATTTTGCATCCGATAAACCCTTTGGTTGAACCACTGATGTCACATAGACCATTTTAATGCTGTCCTTACTACCTTTTGGGACTTGAACATGGTAATTTCAGTTGCTGTCTATGGAGGGTCAGAAAGCTCTCGGATTTCATCAAAAATATCTTAATTTGTGTTCAGAAGAAGAATGAAGGTCTTAAAGGTTTGGAACGACATGAGGGTGAGTAATTAATGACAGAATTTTCATTTTTGGGTGAACTATTCCTTAAAGCAACACAGCTGTTGTCAACATTGGCATTTGGCAATGATAAAAAGAATGCTTCTTGAGCACCAAATCAGAATATACAGTAAGAATGATTTCTGAAGGATCGTGTGACACTGAAGACTGGAATAATGAATGCTGAAAATTCACAGGAATAAATTAAATGTTAAATATAATAAAATTAAAAAACAGCTATTTTAAATTGTATTATTTCACAGTATCAACGTGATAAAGCATCTTATCGACCTCAAAATTTTCGAATCGTAGAGGAGATATAATTTCATAATTAAATCTCTAAAAAGGAGGTAATAGATAATATTACTAGTCTACTGCGTCATTGTGAAGAACGCTGTACTACTCACGTTTCCTGTTGGTGTTAAGATGAAGAATATTGAGGAAGACCTCACTGCTCAGACTTCCTATCACAGATGTCTCTGGGTAAAGAGGACACAGCGGCTCCAGGGATGAAAAGTCATCACTGGACAGACCCACAGAGTCCAGAGATGCCTGCGTGTCCCTCCTTCCACCGGAGTCCGTCTCCATCGTCAGGCTGCTACTACTGCTGTCACAATGGAGAGATGCATATTAGTGTTTGGACAGTAGCAATTATTGTGGTTTCGCCTCTGTAATCAGGCACATTAAACATGAGGTTAAAATGGCAGCCTTTAATTTAGGGTAATTAACCCATTAAACATGTAAACAACCCTTTTTAAAGTGTCTTTGAATAGACAAAGATAAAGAATGCAATTGTATCTAAAATGTTAAATTACATGGAGTGCAGCAGTGCCCATCCACTTTTTCAGCCGACTTGAAACCATATATTTTACATTCATTGTAAAATATATATATATATATATATATATATATATATATATATATATATATATATATATATATATATATATAGTATATGCATAACAAATATTAATGCATATATATGCTTGCCACAAAATCCAGATCCTAAACTTTATCTCCATAACAAAATGTCATTTGGTCAGACATTGATTCATCTTTTATGAATCATAAAAATATTGGTGTCCGGGAAGCTATGATCCTGAGATTGAAGTGCCGTGACTTTTTAAAAGCTGTGTTATAAATGAATTGTGCTCATAAACGGCTGTTGAGATAGTGGAGGCTTGGACTTGGAAACAGTATTCAACAACTTTAGAAGTGCAGTGTTTCATGGGAGTGGGTGGGCACAAAGAAGCTATTTTTGAAGTGATTTGCTTGTCCAGCTGGTGGAGATTTGTAGAATCAAGGGTAATATGGTTTTTCCATAAAGAATTTAACTTTTAAACAAAGATAATGCACACTGATGGCAATTATGAAACAATCTTGCCTGTCTTTAAAAGTTACAATTTAAAAAAATAAATAAAAATAACCTTTTGAGAAAATCTCTCACTTTTCAAATAAAATCCCATATTCCCACATATTCATTATATATGATTCTTGTGTCAGATGAGTATTATCAGTCAGAAAGCTGACCTGAGTTTCCTGCGCAGCAGATAGTCAATGACATCAGGGTCCGTCTGAATGAGGCTCATGAGCACCTCCTGCTGCAGCTCAGCAGACACCTGCAGATGAAATAAAAGCATTCACTCAGCTAATGCTCCCTCAATTAGAATATGAATACTCAATCAAAAGTCATCTTTCAAGTCCTGTGCATACAAAGTTATGTATCATATGCAGGCCTAAGATTTTATCCATTGTTTTTTTCCCCCAAAATATAACTAGTTTATCTAGAAATGAAAATTCGTTCCTCATTTACACACATGATTTTCTTCCATGGAACACAAAATAATAAATTGTGTGCTGGTGGCCTTTTGAATGTGAAAGCTTTGGTCTCATAGCATGAAAAAGAGCAGAGAAACAAGTTTCAACATTTCTCCTTTTGTGCTCCATATAGACAAAAGAAAGTATTAGGTGTTTGGAATATCATTTTAAACTTTTTAAATGACCTTTTCATTTAATGATATTCGCTCTCTAGTGTCTATCATGCCGCAGCTCTTACCGTGAAGAGATGTTGGTGGTTCTGGATGAGCATCAGGGTCACGGAGATGACAGCAGTGCTGTCTTCTATGCCCAGAGCTTGAGGGCTGAGCTCTCTCTCTGATCCTCTCTCTTTCTGCAGGAGATTGGGCCCAAAGATCACTGCCAGGTTTGCTGCCGTCATCTTATTACCTGAGATCTAATCACAACACCAATTCAAAAACAGCTCAGAATTCTGATTTGATTTTAAACATTTGATTGCACCATTTGTGACAGTTTTTTATTGTGGTGGGGCTGTCATATATTTTGTTTAGATTCGCCATTATTAAATCTGGCACTATATATATGTACAAATGTAATTTTAGACCAAACTTTGTTTAGGCAGTGTCCAGTTCATCAATGCATTGTGTTTTGCTGTCACAGAACCTAATGTAAATATCTAAACTAGGTTTTTCTGGAATTTAAAAAAAAAATGTAACAAAGATTTCTTGCATACAAACATACTGATGCAACAAAACATTTAGAAATATAATAACCAACACGCACTGTGTTGGACCATGATTGGAATTCACTAATTACAAATTGCAGAAAAATTAACATACTTTAATTTAAAAATTAATAAAATAATATCTAGCTCTGATCTCACCACTCATTAAACACATTAAAGGAAATTGCTCAACCACTCATCTGTATGAGATAAACATCCCTATCATTTTTTTATAGATTATAAAGGCTCTTATAAAGTGGTGGGGGCTGCTTGCCATGGCAAAACCCAGACCATACCTCCTGCTGGTTTGGTCCAGTGGAGCTGTTTGCATTCTCCTGTACTGTATGAAGAAGCGTCAAGAGCCTCAGCAGGGTGTCACAGTTACAGGGCGGCAACAGGTACAACAACTGCTGCAGGTATGTCAACTGATCTGCCCCCCTCAACACTGTCAGACAAACACAAAACATCTGGTAAGGTGAGCATAGTTCATAACAGCTGATACAATAATGAGAAGTGTGTTGGATAATACAGAGTTTAATTGTGTATCCTGATTCCTGTGTACTAATATAAATGTTAGATCATTTGTGAATGCCTGTCTCTGTGATTGTAAGCTCATACAGTTAGCGTGCAGGAAGGCCCGGTAGAGTTCTCGTGGTAACAGGGGGTCAGGCATGTCCCTCAGAAACTCCTTCAGTAATGCAGCCACGTCATGAACGCTGTGCTCTTCGTCTAACACGACATCTATCCCCATGTCAAAGTCCTCACGCAGCTGAAAACACACAAGGACACAGCAGGAGAAAACATCATCAAACAGACTACCACCGCACATGAGACTCAAGTATCCCATGTATCCTGTGCCTGTACAAACACAGTATAATATACACATACAAATCACAGTCAGCCATGAAAACAAGACACTGTACATGCTAAGATCAGTATCTAAAACATTCACTGATCAGGATAAAACAGTATGCCAGTGTTATACTGTCAGCAGTGTGTTTCTAGAATCAATATGAAAGACAGGGGGCGCATGCCACATGTGAGAAAAAAGATGTGGCGTAAACTGGCTCTAGAGAGCAGCTGGAACTGACAAACTTACTTGACGGACTCTTTTTTTGGAGCTGCCTACACGGAAAATCCCCAAAGTTTGTAACCCTAGAGAAAGAGAGATAGTTAATATGTGCTGGGCTCATATTTTATTGTCCTGATCTCACAACTATTTTAGTGTTTTTCAGTGCTGTCTCATCTTGGTGACCTTCTGTTTGCAACCTGAACCAGGGTGTGTTATGACCTATTAGCCTGAGGATGTTTTCAAATTAGTTTACTGATATTTCAGGGAAAGAACAACATTCGCAAAAGTATCCAGTATTTTGTACATGACATTGTTACAGGTGAGAAACATATCACTTTGATGAATGTTATGGTCTTCAAAAAAGGGTTGAGCACCACTCAAAACTGCCTTTTCTTAAAACTCTTTAAATTAAAATTTTAATTACAGCAGCCAACCAAGAGGCAGGATTCTAAATGAAATTTGAATTACATAACACTGAACTAGAATGAAATGTGAAATATATACTGTACACCCACCTCCATCTACACTTGACCCTCTGACACTAGAACTCGCTATTCTATTTCTGTCTTATCTACTTTTTTATTTTTATTTATTATAAAAAAATACCCTCTAACACCAGTGTTCTCTATTCTTTTTCTATTCTTTCAAACTTGTTTTCTTGTTATTTTTTTAATTGACCCTCTATCACTAGCTTTCTGTGTACTTTTTCAATTCTAGACTAACCGAGACTTGCACCTACTCATAGCACCTACATATTATGTATTACTACGTAATATTATTTATATATTATGTATTATAACATATTACATATTATGCTCTTTTGTTTGTTTTGATTGCTTCTGTTGTCCTCAACTGTAAGTCGCTTTGGATAAAAGTGTCTGCTAAATGGCTAAATGTAAATGTAATATATTCTAGTTTAATAGTATGTAGCCTAATGCCACATACAGAATTTTGAATTTAATTTGTGTATTTTATTATATTTAATCAATTATTTTTCATTTTATAGAGCAATGTGACCGAACTCTTTTCCTTGAACACTCCAATTTACTTCCAAACGACACTAAAACAATATAAAGTTGTCTGAAAACAATGTGTCAGATATTTTGTGGTGCTGATTAGCAAAATAATAAGGAAATAAGAAACTTTCCCTACTGTTTCAGACTTCTTTCAATTACAATTCTTTGCCTGCCAATCCATTTCAAATTTCAATTCAAATTCCTGTCCTTCCTGTTTTGAAATGAATGACTGGACATGTGCTGTATTGCGGTTTGCAGCTCACCGTAGGTCTCAATGTGTTTACAGCAGCGCTCTACCGCTCGGGGAACTTGTCTGTAGATGGGATTGAGACTGAGTTTGGCCTGTGTGCGACCGGCAGCCTTTTTCAGCTCCAGCTCATTAGGGTGAGAGAGCTGCAGAGCTTCAAGTAGTCTGGACTGACTCTCAACCATATCAGAGATGGAGTCCACAGACATCCCTCCCTGACAAAGAGAAAGAGGTGGGGAGAGTGAAATAAAATATAGTTTAGATACGATAGCCAATGGTCACAGATGAATGCAGGTGTGCGGCATACAATAAACATCAATTTCAGTGAAAGCCTGTTCCAATTATTGTACAATTCATTACTAAAAGAGATAAAGACCTGAAACACTTTCACACTGGTCAGAAAAGAGCTCAAAGCCAGTGAGCAAAAATCTGAACACAATAAATCTATTTATGCTATGTATACAAAAGAGATGTAAACAGATTTTAATGAAACCTTTTCAGATGTCAACACGATGACTGAATAACCCAGTAATCTGTTCTCTTTCTCTCTCCATGTTTGGGCAGAGAAAATAGAGAGTTTGATTTGGCAAAGACACAGGCGTAAATCTCATTCCCTCCTGCTGATATGTAGCCACCCATAGAGATGTTGTCTTCAGTCCCACTGAGAGAGGTATGGAAATCACCCATACGGCATCAAACAATAACCTGAACCACGCTGACTGACTCAGTAATAATAAACAGACATTATTAATGTGGTGAAGAATACTATACTCTTCAAGGTATTGCCTAGCTCATCTTATGACTTTCTGTTTTTTAAAAGGTACTTATTTATTGTCTACACTTGACTCTGATATCTGAGTTCTTGTACCTTTACCAAATTAAGTGGTCATAGCATTTATTTTTAAGTCGAGTCACATTTATTTATATAGTGCAATCTTTATACCATAGAGATTGTTTCAAAGCACCTGTACAGTAATAAACTGGAGCATAACAATGTAAATGTTGTAAAGTTTAAGTATAAAGCACTTCAAGCAGTTCTACAGAAGTCAATAGTGTCATTATTCAGCTTAATTAAGTTTGATTAAATTCTGCTCAGTGTCAGTTTTGCAAAGTTTTGGTTTTGAATGATCATATGCTGGTTATAATATTTGCTAAACATTAATCTTTTTAAAGCCTGCATGATCAGAAAATGATACAATATAAATTAATCGATTGTTTATCGATTTAATTTAAATTAATTTGAATTGTATATTTTATTTTAATTTTAATTAAAATTCTTGAAATTAAATTTGTACATTATAGCTTCTTAGCTACCATTTTCAGAGTATATATGTCTATTAAAAATAAATAAATAAATAAATAAATAAATAAATAAATAAATAAATAAACAAATAAATAAATAAAAACAAAGAATAACTGATTTTTTGACTCCATACTCCATAAAGCATTTCTGTCTTTTTTTGTATTTCTGAATCAAGTTTTCATCATTTCCTGACAGAGTAAATAAGATCAGTTTGGCCCACAAGTTCAGTGAATTATCCAGCCCGATTTCACGGCAATTCGTACATATTTTACGAGGTGGCTAATTCGTACAAATTCATAAGATTTTTGCCAAATCGTACATATTTTACTAGTTGCACAATTCGTATGAATTTGTACGAATGACCTACACCTAACCCTGCCCCTAAACCTACCCGACACTGGGGTTTAGACAAATCGTATAAAATTGTAAGAGTGAGGTTGTACAAATTCGTACGAATTAGCCACCTCGTAAAATACGTACGAATTGGTTGTGAGATAGCGTTGAATTATCTCCTTTTGCTTTTTTTTAAATTGTTTTAGAAGCCTCTGCCAGGAGTTTATCTGTGAGATGTACCATATCAGCACTTGACCGTGGGGAATTCTCTGAATGAAATGATGCCAGGTTAGTGATAGAAATGAGTTTTTATTGGCGCTGATTTATATTTGCATAGATAGTGTCCTCTTCTTTTATTTGCTCAAGAACTGAGATGTCAGCAATGATCTTTCAAAGCAATAGCCCACACTTAACTGTGCTGTCATGTATAGCTGTTATGCATGTAATGTTATGTGTAATGAATTGCAGATGTTTTTTGGGTTAGAAGTTCAACATGACCTGTGTTCTGCGTTTTAATAATCAGCTCCTGATTACTAGATCAAAAGACCAAAATTATCTTAAATATACATACCACAGCTTTCAGAAGACAGTACTTTTTGATGAGGATGTTGGTATAGTTTTAAAGATAATATGCACTTACCCGTCTGTGTGTGCGTGAGGTGTTGTCCATGAACGCTGATGAGGGAGGTTTGCTGTGGGCCTCCAGTGCTGGTGAGGAGGAAGCATCAGGTGATAAGGCTGTATTGCCCAGCGGCAGGTTTCCATTGTGCTGCCATTTCTCGGCACGGAAGTGAAGAACACTGGCCTCCAGGTCCAGACAGTCCCGTCGGCTCTCTTTCAAGGCATCCTGCCGTTGCTTGAATGCCCGGTCGTTTGCGATGACCTGGGAGAGCGGGATACCGAATGCTTTGGCTGCAGACTCTGTGAAAGAATCCAAACAGTTAGCAAACAAATGACCTTGACAGTAGGCTTGTGGACTATTTCATTCATTTTAATTATATAGATAGATTTTGATAGTTAGTGTCCATAGTTTCCAAAGCTTATATGTCACATACAGTGCATGTCAACTTTTTGGAGTTTTTGGACTAGTTTTACACTACATTTCAGGAAGGGAGTGTGTGAAACATGTCAAACTCATTCTTTATGTCAGTAAAAAGTGACTCTGCATATCATATAAAATGTCATCACAAAAACCTCAAACCCATTATCTGCCCACAAGTCCTAACCTATCCTATTTTAGGTCAACTTTGAGTTTTTGCATCCAAACTTGACTGCTTTCAGACTAGTGAAAAAGAAAACAACCAAAATACACATTTTATTGTTGGTTTTATTTCACTTTGTCTATTTGCGTATCTATCTTTAAAAGCAGTTTTCTCAAAATGAGTTTTTTTCCCCCTGCATTTACAGAAATTTCAATTTCAATAACACTTATATATACTAAACATCCCGGTTTTATTATAAAATTTGTACTAAGTATTGTCTAAATGTACTGTGATTAATCAAGAGGGAAAGTATAGTGATATCTATGTTTTTTTACCCTGTTCACCTGTAATATGAAGAGATTTGGGGTCAAATTTGACAAAACAGGGCAAATTAGTGATAGAAGAGAGAATAAGAGAGTCATACAGGTTGAGAGTGAGTAAATAATGACAGAATTTTCATTTTTACGTGAACTGTCCTTTTTAAATGAATATTTTGATTGTCTCCTGTAGCTTGTTTTTGCTTTTTAGGTTTAAATGATACTGCACTTCTAAGACCTATGGGCCACAAATCACGATGTCAATTTTTACATGACTTGAAAGTGTCATATAAATACTATATTGTTTCAGACATATCTTCAGCTTTAATATGATCAGTATCTCAGTGCACTCTTCCTGTGCTGTGATCTCGTGTGTAGCTTCTGTTTGCTTTTCTCGTGCAAAGGAGGAAAACATCTTTATCTGCCCACAGGGATTAAATCTAGAGAGCTCTGTTCAACATATGGCACATCAACATACTGCTTAAACTTATTTGGAAATGTAAATAAATAAATACATACATACAGTGCTGTGAAAAGGTTTTTGCCCCTTCCTGTTTTTTTATTTTTTGCATATTTGTCACACTTCAAAGATTCAGATCATCAAACAAATGTTAATATTACACAAAGGTAATGCAAGTAAATACAAGACAGTTTTTAATTTATGATTTCATTTATTAAGGGAAAAAAGGTGCCCAAACCTACCTGGCCCTACGTGAAAAAATGAATTGCCCCTCAAGTTGTCATGAAAGAACTGTGATTAACCACATTATTTTAGAAAGCTGAGTTAAATTTCACTAGCCAAACCCAGGCCTGATTACTGCCAGACCTGTTGAATCAAGAAATCACTTAAATAGAAGCTGTCTGATAAAGTGAAGCATGCTTAAAGAACAACACATCATGCCACGATCTAAAGAAATACAAGAACAGATGAGAAACAAAATAGTTGACATGTATCAGTCTGAAAAGGGTCATAAAGCCATTTCTAAGGCTTTAGAAATCCAGCGAACCACAGTGAGAGCCATTATTCACAAATGGAGAAAACTTGGAACAGTGGTGAACTTTCCCAGGAGTGGCCAGCCTACCAGAATTACTCCAAGAACGCAACGACGACTCATCCAAGACGTCATAAAAGAACCCAGGACAATATCTAAAGAACTGCAGGCCTCAGTTGCATAAAATGGCATCCATGGGAGAGTTCAAATGCAAAAGCCACTACTGACCAAAAAGAACACAAAGGCTTGTCTCATATTTGCCAAAAAATAACTTGATTATCCCCAAGACTTTTGGGCAAATATTCTGTGGACTGATGAGACAAAAGTTGAACTTTTTGGAAGGTGTGCGTGCCGTTACATCTGGCATAAAACCCAACACAGCATTTCATAAAAAGAACATCATGCCAAAAGTCAAACATGGTGGTGGTAGTGTGATGGTCTGGGGCTCTTTTGCATCTTCAGGACCTTGACGACTTGCCATAATTGTTGGAACCATGAATTCTGCACTCTATCAGAAAATCCTGAAGGAGAATGTCCAGCCGTCAGTTTGTGACCTCAAGCTCAAGCACACTTGGGTTCTGCAGCAGTACAACGATCCAAAACACAAGTTGGCAAGTCCACCTCTGAATGGCTCAAGAAAAACAAAATGAAGGTTTTGGAGTGGTCAAGCCAAAGTCCAGACTTAAATCCGATTGAGATGCTGTGGCATGACCTTAAACCGTCCATTCGTGCTCAAACCCTCCAATGTGGCTGAATTAAAACAATTCTGCAAAGAAGAGGTGGCCAAAATTCCTCCACAGCGATGTTAAAGACTCATTGCCACCTATCACAAATGCTTGATTGCAGTTGTTGCTGCAAAGGGTGGCACAATCAGTTATTAGGTTTAGGGGGCAATTACTTTTTCACACAGGGCCAGGCAGGTTTGGAAAGCTTTTTTTCCCTTAATTAATGAAATCATTATTTCAAAACTGCAATTTGTATTTACTCGGGTTATCTTTGTGTAATATTAAAATTAGTGTGACAAATATGCAAAAAAAAAAAAAAACAGGAAGGGGGCAAAAACTTTTTCACAGCACTATACATGCATACATTCATACATGCATACATACATAAAACAAAAATAAATACATTAAAAAAACAAAGTAACAAAAATATATATATAAACAACTGTTACAAGTTTGCCTCTCTTGTGTATAAGTAAGCCTCTTAGAGGATTTACTTAACGGTTTACTTAATTAAATGATTTCAGAACTAGCCTAATTAAAACATGAGATGTATTAGCACCTTAAAAAACTCTTCTACTGGATCTTTCATGCTTTACCTCAAAGAAAGCTTTATTTAACATGTTCTTCTAAAGCAGCTTAAATGTAATTGAACTACTACAGTATTTATGTAGATGGGGAGGAACAAAGACATGATGTATACGTAAAGCGCACACTTTTAAATAGCATCTTTAACACCCTAACAGGACTACAGTGAGGTTACATCTAATCCGTTTTGGCTGTCAAAGTAACACAAAAGCAAAGCAGTTTTGTCATCCTCTCTCCTCCTTCCCCTCCTCACAATCCCTTTTCTCCTATCTCTGCCCAAGGGCTTAAAGGTCTAGTGGCGGGTCAGGTTAGTCTGGTCCACTAGCTGCAAGTCCTCCGATAAGCTGGATGGATATGGGGATTGAGACCTCTTTAAATAAATTCCTCCCTCTACCCTATCACCATCCACCTCTGTAGTCCTTCATTCAGCCCTCCCTGTCCGCAACCTCGAGCTGACGCACAAGCTGGAAACAAGCGCCAGACTGTGGTTGCAGGTGGCGGGCGTTTGGCCGAACTACAGGAACATGGCCAAACAAATCCGACTGACTCAGGAATCAGTGCTGCTTTAGCTCCGGCAACTTTCGGAGCCGCTCTGAGATCAGTCTGAGCTCTTAGAGCAAAGTTAAATACTGATTCAGCACTAATGAGTTTATTATTATTCAAATGACTGTGTACATTATTAACATGTACTTGCAAAGTTACTTATAGTCAGTATGTTGGGATGCCATCACAATAAAGAGTTAACAGATATTAATCAGACAGTCTACTAATACTCTAATGAGAGTTTGTTGACTTATAGGAGCAAAGTTACTTACTGTCGACAGAATGCTAAAAAGGGACCATCAAAATAAAGTGTTCTAAACATATACTACTGAGCAAAAGTTTGAGGTCAGTAAGATTTTTATTATTATTATTTATTTGTAAAAAGAAATTGCTACTTTTATTCCATAAGGATGCATTAAACTGATTAAAAGTAAGAGTAAATCTTTTTGGAATTTATATGCATCAAAGAATCCTGAAAAAATGCATCATGGTTTCCTCAAAAAAATTAAGCAATGTTTTCAACATTGATAATAATAAGAAATGTGCATATTATAATTAGAATGATTTCTGTAGGATCATGGACACTGGAGAAATTGATGCTGAAAATTCTGCTTTGCCATCACATGAATAATTTGTATGTTTAAAATATATTTAAATGTTTTAAATTGTACTTATCTTTCACAATATTACTGTTTTACTATATTTTTGTTTGAATAAATATAACCTTGGTAAGCATAATAGACTTCTTTCAAAAACAATAAGAAATTGTACAATCCCTCAACTTTTGAACGGTGTAGTTACTTTAAAAAAATGTGTAAATAAAACCCTAACATACAGTTAAAGCGAAACAACTCTTAAGTGTTTGCTGAGTATCCTCACAGAAACTGGTTCTGCTGTTTACACATTATATAGTGTGAAGGAATGGTTTCAGAATTGTTTAGATTGTATCAGTAGTGAGTCATAGCTAGTATTTTAGCCTCTAAAATGATCCTACAAAAAGATGAATACACAATACATAGAAAACATGCATTCACATGGATGCACAGATTGCAAAGAAGCAAAGCTACATGGGATGTAAAATTGTCTTGCGTCTTAAAGTCTTAAAGCTTTGTGTCTTAAAGGCCTATGGGAGATTTGCAAGAACTGTGACACACCAAGCAGCCCTGGCAACCAGAGTCAGAGGATCCACTGAGCGAACAGCCATTTATAAATCTCTATTCTCTGTTCACCATCACTGTCCACCACCTTCACCAAAGAATGGCGATTAGAAGTACAGTAGTAATGGTTTAACAATGACGTCATGAAGACAGAGTTACGTAAGTTGACAAATACATAAGTTGAAATTGAAATGCAGTTTCATTATCATTTGTTTGTAGTTTAAAATAATCTAAAAGAGAATACTTGAAGACTTAACATTTAAGTACTTATGTCTTGTTGGGTGTTAGTTAAAGATTACAAGACTGCATGAGCTCAGGAATGCTGCCTGACAAACACAGGACATTTAAAGACAATCCAATTCATCACTCTCAACCCATTTTACTTCCATAATGTGACATTATTTAAAAGTAAACGGGATATTCAACAACAACAACAAAAAAAAAGTAGGGTGGAAGTTGAACTTTATTTTATCTATCTTGAGAAGTGACAATTATGCAGAATGGAGCCAGACTAGTTTACTAATGCAGTACCATAGCTACATGGCTGATGGTGGAAAGGTACTTCAGAGGAAGATCAACTTATTCATTGTTTACAAAGACGACAGTTTTTTTTTATATTTAATTTGGTGAAACTTTTCTATGCTTAAACTATTGCCTTTCTAGTCCTGCATGAGATCTAAAGATATGTGAAAAATGAAATAAAAACATCTCTTACCACGCTCTTTCTTTTCTTTTGAGAAGGAGTCAAACTTTCTCCGTAGTGATTTCCTCCTCTTACGAATCTCTGGAGAAAACAAAAAACTGGATTATGGTTGCTTTTGTGCATATATCTATAAAATACTCTCTCTCTCTCTCACACACACACACACACACACACACACACACACACACACACGCATATATATATATACACTCAAACTTTTAAACAGTATTGTATAAAAATGTAAATCTAATGCTTATAACACATAAAAGTGGTACAAAACACGAACACCTAAACAGATGCATGTAACAACAAGTCTTCTTTTGCCAAAAATAAACTGTTCCATTTAGATGGCTGATAATGAAGTGAAACCTCTTAAGCACCAAACATGGACACAGAGCTGGCAAAGCAAACACTATATAAAACCTATATTATTTAAAGCTGTGAGTAGGAAAAAAAATTAGAAGCAGAAGCATTTCCTACGCAGCCACAATTATCCTCAATTTTCGCTATAGAAAACAACTATTCTTTCCAAATTTGGAGCTGAAAATAAGTAGCCTATAGCTAAACTAAAACACCTTTTGTCTGTGTGTTCTCCTAACTCTGATGTACTCTGTCTATACGGCCCTCAGGAGAACAGTAAAAAATGTGATGAATAGCTGTTCCCTTTACTAGGTTAAAACCTCCCCCACAGTGCTGCAACATTTTAAACTCAAACCAATAGACGTGTTTACACTCAAACCTCTTCCTGTCTGTGAGTGATGATAAGTTGGTTCCATTTTGTCATGCCTTCAACTTACAGATATACTTTTATTAATCTGAATCAGAAGAGGTCTGAGTTATTGAGCTGAGGGGAAAAGGTTTAAAAGATGCTCTGTACGTAGAGATGTCCAGAGAGATCTGAGAGAAAAACAAATGTGTTGTAGCACATGTAGAGGGGCTTTAGGTGGGGTCATATTCCCATGACTGCAGGAAATGAGAGTTTATTTCTATGGCAACTGCCCCCAACCCTCCCCACACGCCAAGACATCATGGGCTAAAGCCCCCATCGGCTCCCATCAGAGAGAGGATGATTAGGGGAATAAACAGAGAGCATGCTGAGATATTAGCCTGATTCAGGATAAATAATCTCTTCGGGCCAAAGCAGAGATTGAAAACAAAGTAAAGGAGCCACTTTTATAAAGCAAGAGACTAAAACAAAACAAGGACAACAAAACAACAGCTCCAGGCTGCATATAGCCAGAGTTTAGAAAGATTAGGAATCACAATATTACAGACAAAATGCAGAAAGTTTACAGTACTTAACTTTCAAATAACCACAAACAAACCAGAAAATAACCAAAGCCAAACAGAGGTCAGTCACTCATGACATCGCTTAAGTGCATTTCACAAATTTAAATTTTAACTCTCCAAAGGACATTAATCTTCCCCAAAAATAGCTGCCAAACACGTTGATGATAATTCCAAGAGGAGTGGCTGAGTAAACTACCAGGCTCAACATGACAGAATTCTCCTTTGGGAGGAAAATGTTCCGTAAATATTCCCATAAATTGTGGTGGCTGCTTCCCCATGGATCAGCTAAAGTGCCGGCTGAGGTCTTCTCACAGATGACCAGTTGAAAACTCCACTATAGAGAACAGAGGATGACCTTCTCTGATCTGACCATGTGGAGCTGCTTGTATGTGCTGGGAATACCACTTCCCATAAAACAATGTGGTTTTCCATGGTGGGACATAAGGGGACTCTCACATGATAACAAAATCCCATCTCACATTATCAAATAATAAACAGGGATGGTTCTGTTAATTAATATTGTTTATTGAATGTGATCTCTCCAACAAACTCCGATGAGCTGCAAAGGCTCAACAATATTACGAATGACGAATTTATAATTGCATAAATGTCAGCAGAAGGCAAACACATGGAACAAATACTGGGCTGTTGTTGTACTGTCTTATATTTCACACAGTTTTGTTCTTGGATTTCAGAGATAAGGACATGTCACGCAATCTGTCCATGTTGGCATTTGCCTAATTTGGCAGCTTCCACCAAGTGACAGATGAATTTGTTTTTAAATACCTTGACTGGCGTCAACAACAAAAGATCTGTCTATAATAGAGAGATAAGTCTATTTATAACTATGCAAGATAATATAGTTGATTACATTTTATTCATTGGATTCAGAGCTGTTTTTTCCCTTGCTGTCTATGGCGAAGTGACCTGGAACCTATTTTTGGGTCATGACCCCAACACTGGTGTGCAACAATTTCTGTTGGTATGGCACTGCTGTACTCCATCTTACAAATCTCACTTTCACCTCTCAGAAGTTTTATCTGCTAGATTTACTATCGGAAATCCCTCAGAAATCCCTCTGAATTGACTGCTATGTGATATTTGCATGGATTTCTTGGGAATTCGATAAGCATCTGTCTGAAATAACCATATCTAGACTGTGACTAGATATGATTATTATATGTGAAGCGATTTATCACTTATTATTTAAATCTATGCACTACTTCTGTCATGCATGATTTCCAGTCATCACAAAACAAGATATGTCAACAAGGAGGTGTACCTCTAGGGATGCCGATCTTAAAGTCTAGGTCTCTTCTTTCCAAGTGGTAAAGGGCCACCTCCTGCAGACGTGCTCTTTCCAGCTCTGAGAGGCTTTGGATGGAAACCGGCTGAAGCCTCACGGTCTGCCCCAGCATGGTGGCCCACGTATGGTCACCCTAAAAAAGAGACCGACAGAAAAAGTGAAACAGTGAACGCATCACTTTCAGACTCAGCAGGTCTTTTTGCAGAGTTTGGTTGTGGACCAGCTTGAGGACACCTGGTTATGATTTTAAAGGGAAGCTGATTCATGTGTGTTTGATCAGAGTTGGAATTCTGCAGCAAGTCGTATCGCCAAGAGCAGGATTTACCCTGCCGAAAGTGTTATACTGCAGTTAAAGTGCATTGCACACCTCTTACAAACTGACCATCAAATATTGTGCAGCAAAAGCTGGGGTTAAGAGGTGTGAAATCACTCCCAACAGTCCTTAAGAGAGATTTTTAGACATTCATAGTTTTAGATTTTTCTCCCTAATAGGAACACGCCTGGATAAACATGCCCTAAAAGGCCTGTCTGGGTTATTAAAAACACAAAAGCTTAAAGGTCCAAGTACTTAAAACATGCTATATGAGAAAAACACTATTTGAGCTTCTCAGTTTAATTTGGATTCAAGGACGGCTACTTTTAGACTTGGCAGCAGCACTGTACTGGGTAAACATACAATAGCTAGTGGACATTTTTTGACCTAATGTAATTCCTCTGACAGAATACATCCTGTGTGTAGTAGTCATATGTGTTGGCACATCTGATGTGATGACAACGAGAAGAACCAAAAGCCAAAACAGTTACTGAAAGAAAATTTGCTGCCAATCAACCTCAATGCTTATTTGAATACTGCTAGAATAACAAATCAGAATATAATGTCTTGTCCTCTTTAACGGCAAGATATCATCCTGAAAGTCAACATATCCAATTTTAAAGTATCATGTGATAAAGTAGACTTAAAGGTATAGTTCACCCAAAAATGAAAATTCTCTCATTAATTACTCACCCTCATATCGTTTCAAGACCTTCTGAAGACAAATTAAGATATTGTTGAAGAAATCCGAGAGCTTTCTGACCCTGCACGTTCAAGGCCCAGAAAGGTAGTAAGGACATCAATAAAATAGTCCATGTGACATCAGTAGTTCAACTGCAATTTTATGAAGCTACGAGAATACTTTTGTGCACAAAGGAAACAAAAACAACAACTTTATTTAACAATTTCTTCTCTTTCGTGTCAGAATTTGATTTGCATTCACGACAATACCACAGTGCATGTGTGTGCGTTCCTCTCTTTGCAAACAAGCTGCAGTTTCCAGGCCTTGTACGTGATAGTTGCGTTGCTGTTTATGGATGGTCAGAAAGCTCTTGGATTTCATCAAAAGTATCTTAATTTGTTGTCCAAAGATGAAGGAATGTCTTACGGGTTTGAAAGAATATGAGAGTGAGTAGTTAATGACAGAATTTAAATTTTTGGGTGAACTATTACTTTAAATTGAGTTGTTAGAATCAAAATCTAGAAACCGTGTCTCCAAAAACAATTAAGAAGTGAGCGAGCTTACATGAGGGCATTTAGCCTGATTCTGTGGTTATAAAGCCCCAGTCTTTCACTGTTTAAACAAATGTGTGAGTTGTCATCTTAGGGTTTAATTGAAAGCAGGAGTGTGTCTGTAATCTGATTCTTTGTGTCCACGTGGGAGGTCATTTCCACTCAAGTCATGGTCACGCAAGATGCCAACCAGTGTCAAATAAAGGATAGAGGTCACAGGTTGTGCTCTGTTTATTTGGATGAAAATAAAGATCAGTGAAAACAACATGAGATCCATCAAGCAGTTGATACCAGTATTTCAAATGTATGCAGAAACTGGTATTACTGAGAGAATCTCTTTATGCTATGCATTCTGAGCTATTGTATACTTTCTTTTATTATGGAACTGTAAACATCCCTTATCTTTTGCAGGATCATTGAGATATAAGATTTAAGTGATGTACTTACAAGAAAAACAAATCATAAAACTACTGTGGCTGAGCAACATGTTCATTAGTATCATGCGATTTCAGGCTGGGAGGATGAGAGAGGACTGAGGGCAATGAAAGCCACAAAGTCCTTTTCCAATTCCTCTCCTCCCTAACTCTGTTTCATATGCCCTTCTCTTTCTCACATACACTGTCCCTTCTTTTAAAACAAAAAAAGTGAAGGTCAGGAACGAAGGGAAGGGCAAAAACAAAAACACATGTAGCATTACGCCATACTTCAAAGGCCATTGAAACCCAAACCGCCATCATTCATCAGGAGTATTGTGCTCATTTACTGGACACAAAGGTTTTTGTGAGAAACGCTTGCCTTCATAAACTAAACAGACATAACCAACACAACACACATCCTATCAGGATGTATCAGGACTCTTGGGTAATTTTTCAAATTATGAAGAAAAGGCAGTTTTAATGTATTTGTGTCATGATTCATGCTAAATTATATACATGCTGGTAAAGTCCATAATCATAAGCTTGGGTTGCTTGAACCCAACTTTTGGTCAAATTAAATTTTTGGGTTCCTCCATATTTGACCCAAACCTAACTAGTTACAAAAGCCCAGCAGAGGGTGTTTGTAAAATATATCCAGTACAAAAACTCTAAGCCCATAATCAAACCCTACTAACCCAAGCACATCTTGAGACCCTATAGAGGGAGGAGACCAGAATTTTTTGAGAATGAGACAAGACTGTATGTGGGAAGCTCCATCAGTCCATGAAAAGATAAACACCTAAATAATATATATTTACACAAGAGCAGTTCACAAGTTGGACAATGCAATAATCATGATTGTATGGAAGCCTATTTCCATAACAGAATAAAAAAGGTAATTGTGATCTCATAACTGTGTCTTTTTTATGTTTGGCAATTCTGAGAAAAAAATCATAATCACCTGCTGGTGGTTCCAGCTAACCCATCGTTTCATCACAACTTCTCTATACAGCTGGGTTCGTCAACCATAACTCCTTCCAGGACAGCCAGACACCTAGGAGTTGTGATGGATCATCAGTTAAGCTTCACAGACCATATTGCTACAACGACCCGGTCCTGTAGATTTGCCTTATACAACATTAGGAAGATTAGACCCTTCTTGTCAGAGCAATCCACCCAACTTCTTGTCCAAGCTCTTGTTCTCTCCAGACTGGACTATTGCAATGCTCTCCTGGCGGGCCTTCCTGCATGTACTATCAAGCCTCTACAACTGATCCAGAATGCAGCAGCGAGGGTTGTCTTCAATGAGCCAAAAACAGCCCATGTTACTCCTCTCCTCATCAGGTTACACTGGCTACCAGTAGCCCGCTCGCATTAAATTCAAGGTACTGATGCTTGCCTACAAGACGACCACTGGCACGGCGCCAACTTACCTAAACTCACTAGTTCAATCTTATGCACCCTCCAGAAGTTTGCGCTCTGCAAGTGAACGACGCCTTGTGTTGCCATCCCAAAGAGGTTCAAAATCACTCTCACTGACTTTTTCCTGGACTGCTCCCAGCTGGTGGAATGACCTCCCGATCTCAATTCAAACAGCTGAGTCTTTACTCATTTTCAAAAAACATCTAAAGACTCATCTTTTTTTCGCCTGCACTTAACCAACTAATACTAGTACTTACCTTTTTTCTTTTCTATCATATTCCCAAAAAAAAAAAAAAAAAAAAAAAAACTCTGGCTACGTTTTCTGTACTAGACTAACTGAGACTTGTCATAGCACTTGTATACCGTTGTTGTTCTCGTTGATCTGATTGTTTCTACTGTTCTCATTTGTAAGTCGCTTTGGATAAAAGCGTCTGCTAAATGATTAAATGTAAATGTAAATGTAATCATCTGGATCATCATTGGTTATTACTGATTGTATATTATGCTGAAACAATGTTCCTCTAATATAAAATAGAAATTTATTTGACAGGGAACATGAAAATAACAGGCTGCTATGACATGTCCATGTGTAAATCAGGTTCTTGCATTCATGTCCGAGACAACTAACCCAAGTGCAGACATACCTGAGTGCATGACAAGACCCAGACAAAAACATCAGAGGTCCATAAATATTGTTGCAAGACCGCTCGAGAAATAGAACAATACAGTAAACAGTTTTGTGAAACTGCTTCCCTTTGAAGAGATTTCCTTAGCCATCCAGAGCAAACAATAGCTTATTCCTTAAAAAGTCTTTCTCAGTCCATGCTGTTATTTCCTTTTCAGAATTCTTGCCTGATTTCCACTTCATATACTTCTTGAGCCCTGACCATATTTGTCTCCCAATCCTTAAAACCTGGCTCATGGTCGCGCATGAGAATTGTGATATAAATACTTGTATTTAGAAACATGCTGATAGTTCCCAGATGCCCCTTTTAAATAATTTCCAAGTGCTTGTATAAGAGTTCAGCCAGTAACAATCCTGGTGTTTCAATTGAAGGAACACAATCAGATAATTCTTGTGATGGTGACGAGTATGATATGCATACATCAGCGATAAACTTCTATTGTGTATTCAGTCTCAGCTACAACTGTTGAGGATTTACATAAATGGCTTGTTTTGGTGTGCATGATGCATGTGAATGTGCATAAATGTGAGCACTAATAATGTGTGAGAAGATAAACAGCTAAGCGTACATACAATGGAAAGTTACAGAGAACCCATCTGTTCTTGTGCAACACCAAACCCTAGACTGATCTCTCTGCACATTTAGAGAACTGAAAGAAAAATGTGAGAAAATAAAACAGCAGCAGTCAGCCCTTCTGAATTATCCATTTAAGCTATACTGTGTCAAATAACAAAAACAAAAGGCAAACTCAATATCTGCTCTCACACTGGATGATATCTAAGCTACAAAACAATTAGACAACTTCAGACAGTCTTAGCATCAAAGGAGGCCAAAAGGTTTGAACAAGGGCTCTTTTCACTAGGGCAGCATCCCTCTTTTGCATACTGTTAAGTATGTATCTTTTTCTAAAGGAAGTTCCCTCAGACAAAGGATCTAAATTCATCATTCTGTGTGTAATGTTGTCTGGTGGCCTCATCAGTGGTTAAATTCATGTACCTGATGGGATAAGGTCAACAAAAGAAAACTGAATCCTAAGGAATGTGAGGTCTGCTTTATGTTTTAAGGCCATTGAAACTGACATGAAAAAATTTCAGCACTTCAGAGGAGGTAAAGTCTCATAAACAGGCACAATGCTCTTGTTTTAGTCGGAGAAAGAGACACTGTATCTCTGCTATTGTTTGTTTCCTATGCAAGGATGTCACAGAATCATCCAAAAATGGTGTAAAAACAAGGCAAAACTGTAACTCTTTAAAGAAGGGTCAGTGACAAAGTAGGTAACTTGAGACAGCTATATAAAATATATATATATATATATATATACACATATATACACACACACACTAATTATACTCCAAAGCGACTTATATAATACAGCTCATTTCAAATGTTAACACACACACACACACATATATATATATATATATATATATATATTTATTTTTTTTTTTTTTAATTTATTTTTTTTAAATGATCTCAGACATTTCTGAAAATGATTTTCTACAAAAATAATTATGATTTAAGCACAAGCGATGTACCCATAAAAATAGTTAAATACTTTCCTTGAATACCTTTGCACTTTAAATACAAGTGTACGAGTTTTAAACAAAAAAAATCAATAAAATTATTGAATAATATATATATTTTTTTTTTCAGTACATTAAATTGGCATAAAATTACATAAAATGTTAATATTATTTTTATATTTTAAGCACCACTAAAATATCAAAAATTGCTCTTAATTCAGAAACTGAAAACATTTATAAGAGAAAAAGTTGTATTCAAGTCAGTTTTGTATGAAATACATTTTTAAATAACTTCACATATCTATACAAAGAAAAAAAAGAATGTCATGTCACAAACCCTTATGTAGATATACACCATAAATCCATACTCTTCTGCTGAACTCTTCAAGAAGTACACATACACATTGGAAGGACTGTATATGTTTACCTAAAACAGTGTGCAGTAGCTGATGGTTAAACATGAGAAATCCAGATTTAGCCACACTCACATAACAAACACAAAACACACTGTACACCATCTCAAACAATCACATGTGGCATCATAAACACTATGAGTACGCTATTCCCCAAGCATATTCTGTAAATCATTACATTTACATATTCACTGAATATATTCTACACGTTCATTATAGTCTCACACTGCAGCCACAATCTCTGAAAAACTACCTCACATACAGACTCTCACACACACTTTTCACTCTACCTGCAGACTGGGAGACGGGCAGTGTGTCTGACAGAAACACACACTCTGTGAATAAGAGCAATGTCCTCAGACTCTTCAGACAGGTACAGCCAATCCGACCCGAGCATGAGACAGACAGACAGAAGCAGAGACGGATAAAGAGCGAGAGAGAGGTCTGTCCTCTCCATCTGCCATGTACTCATGTAAATCAGAGTGCAGCCCCGGGGTTGCCAAGAGCAAACTTCACATAAACACTCACTCAGTGACGTAGAGCAGAGGGGGAGGAGCCTGAAACTGATACAGCAGAGCTTTGAACGAGTTCCCCTGTCAGACTGTCACTCATCATCAGCATAACAAACACTGGAGACGCACCGTCCTCCCTTCCCACCTCCCACTGCAGGCTTTCAACTCCTTTTTCCTTCTCCGTGTATTCATAAGTTCATTCCTGTTGAAATCCTGTCCTCTTCACAGAAATGAAAACAATAGTCAGGACAAAGGAAAAACTGAGAGCATGATAATGAGGAAACAGCAGGAAAGGAAAAGAAGAAAATAATTATAGTTGTGAGGGCTTCAGGGAGAAGGTGGAGTGATAAATCTCAGACACACACGATACTTACATAAACTAGCTCCCTCGTGATGAGCACATACAAATAAAGCTTGACCTTTCAACTCTGTGCTGACCTCACAGACCTCAATTTTATCTGTTACACAGATTCCACTTTTTCATGATAACCTTTCAGCCGAAGGCAAGATACTGTAAGAGTCTTTGTCATGACACTGGGAATACTGTGGGAAAAGTCGGACACTACATTGAAATTTCTAATCTGGGTGAACATTACCATTCAAAAATGTGGGGTAGGTAATATTAATTGATTGAGTTTTTATTTATTTTTGAAGAAGAAGAAATAGTTTTCAGTTTTTATGGCTTTAATGCTCTCCAAGGCAGCATTTATTAAAAATATAGCAAACGCAGTAATGTTCTGAAATATTATTACAATTTAGAATAACTATATTCTATTTTATAATATTTAAAAAATTTAATTTATTTACTCCATTTCTCCAGTCTTGAGTGTCACATGATCCTTCAGAAAAATAAATTTCAAAGAAATATTTCAATGTTGAAAATAAGTTTTTTATTTTTATTTTTTAATTCTGAAGAATAGAATGTTTAAAATAATAGTATTTAAGCTATTCAACATAGAAATCTTTTATAACATTTTAAATGTCTTTACTGTCACTTTTTATGCATTCTTTGATCCATCCTTTCTGAAAAAAAATTGAATTGAATTAGGGCTGTCAGTCAATTAAAATTTTTAATCTAATAAATTACATGATGTGTCGATTAACTAATCAAATGAATCACAAATTAAATTTCGCTGTGAAATTACCCACAAAAGATCATTTAAAGCCTCTATTATGTTAAATGAGAAAGTATCAAGTAGACATTAAAAATAGTAGTTCTAGAAAGAAATATCTTATTTGATTCAGTATAAAACATATTACACATAAACATTTAGGCTACAATGGCCTAACATTAACTATGAAAGATAATTTGAGAAACATCTCAGTATTTTTTGTTCATACAATGAAAATCCAAAACAGCCTAGTTACCTCTTTTTCAGCCTTTTTTTATGAAATGAGACTCTGAAGATGACGTACAGGTCTGGGAGCCAGTGCCTTAACTGCGTTAAATTATTTTAATTGCATTATTTTTTCATAACTAATTAATTAAGTTAACACGTTAAACTGACAACCCTAATTTTAATTTAATTCAAAAAATGGGTTTGTTTCTATTAAAACACAAAATGATTCTCAAATCATGCTGGATATCAGGTCTTGCATAAACCTGAGGCACTCATGTCAGCGTAAGTGCCAGGAGTGGCATGCACCAGCTTGTTTTGAAGGGGCACCTGTTGCAGTTCTGACTCACTTGCTCTAGGCGAGGCATGACTTAACCCTAACACTATGTCAAAACTTAATAGTTCTTAGCATGAATGTGGTAACAAAACAGTTAGCTTAGTAATAATATAACCATATAATAAACCATGCAGTTTGAATGAGCAAGGTGCTTCGTTATGCATGCTGTAAAATTCAGTAAAACTGAATCTGTAATCATTTAAATTTATTTCCACTAGTGGCGCCTGTGTGGTGTGTTGGTGAGTGTATATTTGTGATGTTTGTTTGGTCAGTGGCTGATGGCTCAGCAAATGATCCTATTAGGGTACTTCTGTGCGGCTAGCTGACAGACTGACAGATTGAGCACATTAGCGAAAGAGCTCCTGGATAGCGGCACTGTTAGTAGCATCCGGACTAGTCTTCATTCAAGCCTGGACACACATTCACCTTCAGGAAGTCCCCAACAAGCACAAGGTAACAACTATTATAAACAAACATGGACCTAGAAGAACAAGTGGTCCAAGGCCTGGTTAGCATGAAGCAGTTAGCCCCTGCTGGTAGACGTCGTGATTACACTTAATAAACAAGGGGGTTTTCACAGCGATGCCATAGAAGAACCATTAGAACTGTAGATGTTGACAGTGACAGATATAGATGATATTTTTCTGAGTCTTCTGCTATGTAAGCTAAGCAAGTGCCATGCCAACAGGTATCTAGACCTCTTTGACCTAAAATAGCTGCAGTGCCACCAATAGTAGACTTATTCTTTCAGGCTGATAAAAGTGCGGCTCTGAATAATGCGTTTGGAATGTGGTGTGAGGCCGTGTGCGGTATGTCTTGGATTTGCCATTAATTTACCATCTGCAGGGCTTGGATGTGCTTGAGCTCTCTGGAGATTCTTCCATCTCCATCAGGGATGAAAATACAGTCCAGATGTCTTCATCACTTATACACCATCCATCCACAATCATACTGTTTTCACAACATCAGGACTGCCAAAAGAGCCTTCATCACTTAAGAAGGCTGTTGAACAAAAACCCTTTTTGGCTGATTTTAGGGAGGACTGTGTAAGATTCAGAAACTATTCATCCTCAATGACGTCCTTCAATAAGAAAACAGCAACATTTCATTTTGATCTGTGTTTTTATAGGAGATCTAATAAATCACTGGCAGGAAGACACCATGAAAATCTTTGGACTTTTATTCTACCTAAAAAAAAAAAAAGGTGATGACTGTCCCAGTGGTTTTCCATACACATGAGAATGTTTGTATCCGGCCATTAAAAGAGAAATGCCCCTCAGTTTCATCTGTTTGACCTCTGACCCTGACATCAAGGATGCTCTCTTCCTGTTTTGGCCATAACATAGTGCTGTTAGGTGTATATGATCATATGACCCTGATACAGGATGGACAGGAACAGGAACAGACCTATCCCAGAAGAACAGACAGGAGTAAAATCCAGTG
The DNA here is from genome assembly GCF_018340385.1 of Cyprinus carpio. NCBI lineage: Eukaryota > Metazoa > Chordata > Actinopteri > Cypriniformes > Cyprinidae > Cyprinus > Cyprinus carpio. The sequence goes on along the minus strand of NC_056603.1, from coordinate 29,728,469 downwards.
TTTGCAGGTTTGGTGCGGATGCTTAGATGATACGGGAAGAGTGATACATACTAAATTTATACTTTCCCATGGTCTACAAAAGAAAAAATCTGATTTATTTGAATTTACACACTCATCAGTTAATATTGGTAAATCAATGCATCTGAAAGCTATCGGTTATAATGCATGTGTTTAGTGTAATAAGTGGAAGCCGACTGTAATTTAAAGCTATAGACTGCACTGCCCACTACAGGTCAACATTGGCAAGTTCTACAACACGTAAACCATTAAAAATAAATTTCATCCAAAATATCTGACGTTTCTCTGGCATTAAAATAAACTATATAAATGTATATATAATTTTAAAAAAATTACAACTTTACATCTCAAGCGCAATAAAACCTGAATATTTTCTTAATCATGAATCACTTATGAATCATGATATTCACCTGTTCTACTTGCTACCCTCATTCATTTTTCTCAGTATGGATCATGTCCTCTGCAGAGTCAGAGCTCTGTCTAGACATGCTGAGGTGGAGAAGGTAACGATGACTAATGTTCACGTTGCAGTACAGTCACAGACAGGGGAAATGATCCATGTTTGCTGCTGGTACAATGTTTATTTTCTCTTGCAATGAGAAGCTGTGTATCAGCAGATAGTGGAAACGGAAAGAGAGAAAACAGAGAGAACAGTGAATATCTGGAGTAATGCTCAGATTCCACATAACATTATTATAGGTTATATGGTACCGCCTGATTCAACCTGACTATAATCAGCAGTGATGCTACTGTACATAAATATAGAACACTTGAACCATTACACACACTACACATCTATACACACTATACATCCACACTAACATCTAACTGAGCTCTGTTATGTCAAGTCTTTCTTCACATCACAGTTAATCAAAAACAATGTAGCAGAATGTAGTTTAATTTGCATTAAAATGAAAGAATCAATTTTTAGTAGCATGCATGTGCTATATTTTAAATGATAATGCCTTTCCTAAGACAACTTTAATTCATAGTTCATAATGATTTGAAGAGAGCAGCACTGCAAAAGAAAAGATTCACTTGGCTTCTATCAGTCGTGTCACACAGTAAATCAGAAATTCAAGGTGTGTGTGTGGGCCAGTGTGGTCTCATTTCACCATTACAGGAGGACAGATTGCATAACATGAGTCATAACTTGTCTTATTTCATTTTTCTTTTATCCTTCCAATCCTCTTATCTTTTCTGTGCTTTATTATAACATCAAGCTGTTCTTCAAAAGATCCCTAGAGATCATGGAGAGGAAATGCCATTTACAAAAACATTCAGCAAAGATGCCATGCTTCTCTAAACAGGACATTCTCCACCCATCGTCACAGCTCTCTTCTGTTCTGCTCCATTATGCTGAAGAAACCACCACTGACTGACATCCGCAATAAATAATACCCCTGAGTATGGTGGTGCTAGTGTTTTCTCCCCAAACAGTAAATACCAGAAAGTACCACAGCATTTTCCTAAACACCTGTTTGTCACTGTGAACTGTGAATTCTACCTCGAGGTCATCACATGCAACAACAAAAATTTAATTTGGGGTAATTTGATCTAACATTTAGCCCAATTTTACCTTACTCAGTTTACATAAAAAGAATCTACTAAACAACAAGAAAATGTAACCAAATATATCTCTTCATCATGTAACAGATTTATTTATGTCATGTGGATGACCAGCCCTTCCGAACAAGAAGAAATAGCAATCAATCTCACCATATAGGCATCGCATTTGGGACAGACAGTATTGCTGAAGGCTGCATTCACTATATAGTCTGTATAAGCACTCTCTGCTTGTTATTGATCAGTCAATCGATCAGCTATAGCAATTTACACATGCTTGGTTTTCTCTATCAGCTTCCAGTGATGTAATACTGATTGTTAGATGTCTGTTGGTTGACTGCACTCCATTTATGCATGAGTTTACCTCTTGACCCCGGTCCCACACATTCTAGTTTCATTTGACTTTCATTATTGCTTATCTCTGCTGGTCAAGTAAATTCAGTTCTAGCTATCCAATTTACTCCCATCGAGTTTTTTCAATAAAACACATAAAATGATTCCCTTTTAACTTGCAGAGGCTTGTGACATGAGATGGTGACACGTTGTCTGAAGATGTTGTTCCTGAACTTTAAAAAAGAAGATTGAATTTTCTTTGAGGTTTAATATTATGCGCATAACAGTCTATAAAAATACTTGTAAAAAGAAAACCCTCTTTGTATTTTAGAAACTTCAAATACATGCAAGTATGGTCAAAACAGCTGTAAACTCTCAAGAGGATACAAGGTTTTAAAGTCTTTCTGGCAACTTTTGACGTCTGTGTGATGCAACTCCAACATCTTAGACCACGCTCTTCAAATTCCAAATCATAGAGAAGATTTAAGCTTTAATTCTCTAATGAAGGCAAGACTTTTGAACACTTGCATTCCACAGAGTGGCCTTTCCACAAATCCCCCAGATAATACAATTAGTATTATTTCCAATTAAAATCATTGTTAAGGCTATTGGTGTCCTTCAGTGAGGTCTTCACATCACTTAGTGGGAATGCCTTTCAATGGGCTTGACCATTAAATGTACCAGGAAGAGGGGTGGAAAAGGAAGTTCTCAGAATGTCAAACCTCCTTTGTTCTTTCATGTTCATCAATCATATGATAAAAAACATTCAACTTGAAATGTTTTTAGTCATGCGACTGCTCACTGAGGAAACTGGTGACAAGCTTTGAAGTCTTATAGAGTTAACAGTGACAGCCCTTACGAAAAAAGTGTGCTATTAGTATACTTCTTTTAAACTAAAAATAGGAAAGTATGCTTTTAGTTTACTTTTTATGTACTTCTCAGAAATGGGCTTCATGTAATCCTCAGAAATATACTTAAAATGACATTTAAGTATACTTGATTTATACTTACAAAAAGTCTAAACTATACTTGTGCTCCTAGAATCCGTGTTTTTATTGTTATACGGTAGAGGGCGCTAGTACACAGCTTCTGTACAGAATTTCCAAGAAAACACAAGTGACAAAGAAAAAGAAACAACAGATACTAACACATGTAACACGAACATCTGACATCAAACATCATCAAAACTGTAACATTATGGAATAAAATGTCGACCGATGAAGAGGTAATAATCTACGTTTTGATTATCATTCTGAATCCAATTCAATCCAAGTCTCTTTTCAGCTTTTTGATCAAAATGTTATTTCTTTATTTTTTTATGAAACTTACCCACATTAAAGTGTTTAAAAAAAGAATGTATGAAGCTAGAAAAAAATGTTTTTGTTTACAAGCAGATACCCTGTTCTTGCTTTGGATGTTTTGTATGTTCAGATATTCATATAACAATATATATACAAAACCTAAATAGGGACATAGTAGTATTCTTAAAGTATGATGTAAAGTTCACTTAAAGAAAACTTATGAGTATACTTGCATTATAAAACTACTAAACTAGTAGTTTATGGAGACTATATTTTAAAGTGACAAAGTATTTAATTAGTAAACTTTCAGTATACCTATAAGTTCACTTTTAGTATAACTGCAGTACAAACTACAAATATAGAGGTAAACTAGTTGTGTAATCAAAGTTTGCTACTGTTATACTTAAAAGTATACTTTTATACACTAGAAAGTGGGCCAATTTAGTCCCAAGGAGCATTGAAACAGTACACTTACAAGTATAATTCTAGAACACTAATATTTGTATACTTGCTACATAAAGTATACTTAAAAATATACTTGAACTTTACTTAAGTATAATAAAATAAACTTGAAGTATACTACTTTTTGGTAAGGGAGGTCTTCGGTATTGTGACTTACATCTGAGTTTCGAGTAAAAAGGATTATCCAAAAACAACAACAACAACAACTTTTTACCCATTAGTTGTTTACTGGATTCAGATCTGAATGCCAGTTTGCAGTCAGTTGTACTAAATGATTCGAAACCTGGCATACATCACCAAAGAGCAGTGGAGAATGACTTAAAATAATTGAAATAAAAATTACAAAGTCAAAAGAAATAAAAACATGAAACGTATGCATGGATGAATCCTTTATAATAGGATCAATAACAAGCATTTAGAAAAAAAAATAAGGTGAATTTTGATTTGACTTCCAGCTGTGGGTTACCAAGAGAGGAAAAGTGAGTCTTGCAAAGTATGAAAGTGCTGGTGATTTCATGCGAAATCATGTCATGATGCAGCTCACTGCAGTGTTTCCTGCAGTGTTACGTGGCTACAATGTAAAACAAACTACAGCATGAACTGTGTAGTTCTATCGAAAAATGCAAAATACATGACAAAAAAAAAATATTCCACCCACATTTATACGTGAGCTTGAACTCTCCAGCCAGCATTAGCATAAAGATGAATCGTGACCTGTCACTCTAAATTTTCATGATCATAAATGTTGAAATTAATTCCTTGACCTAACCGTCGCATAGAGCTTTTGTGAAGGGGTTGACTGTTGCTTAGAAATTTTGTAGCGTCCCCTTCTTACAATACACTTCAAGCGTGCAAAATTGCCATTAAACATTTGGCCACCATCTCAGTTATCAGTCTGATGAATATCTTCACTGAACAAAATCACTGAATCCATCAGAGCAGCTGCTGAATCAACATATACTGAACTGCAAGTTCTGTTTCAGTGCATCATTACATTACACTGCAAAGCTGAGACACCAGGAAATAAAAGATAAGGCTTATTCTCTCTCTGTCTGTATAACTCACACCCATGTCTTTGTTAATATTTATCCTCTTTTTTGTTGGCTTACCATAAGCCTTATGATAATGAAATGAAATTGATAAGCAAACATACCCAATCTAATAAAATGATAAGGAAAACAAAAAATAAGAGAACAGAATGAATTTCCCCCCTCATATTTCACTAAAATATTCTAAAGTTTGAGTAAACGTGATAGATAAATTACACCTGCTAAACTGGTCCTAAAAAGTTTTGTGGAACCCTTGTATTAAGACATAGCACATCATCTTTAATCAATGGACCAGTGAGACTAAACCTGCTAACGTAACCCAGGTAGAGCTCGGCTGTTTAAAGCAAGAAATTGTGAGCTTGTGTGGTGTTGTGTTTTCATGCTGCTTTTATTGGTCCAAACTATAAATCAGGACACATGGAGACAATCTTATCCTCATCTGCCTGCCTCCAATCCTTCCAACACCCCAATGCAGAGTTTTCAAATGTTCCAGCACATATTTAGCATTTTTTTCTCACACAGCCTGTTGGCAAAAAGAGTTTTCCAGTGTTACCATACCATGCTTTTAAGTACGTTTGACCATGTGCATTAAGTATGACACATCTAGAAAACATTATTTGGAGATGAGAAGCCACTCATTAATCAAGTACTGACATTTGAGATAGATTTCGTAGATTTCTGTTTACCTTGACTAACACTGCGGGAATGTGCAGCACCAGAGAATGACTTTAATCATTATCCAGAAGTTCTGAAGTATGTGAAAGCTGGTGGCCCTGTTTTGTCTCCTCTGAGAATAGACTCTTGTATGTTTTACCTTTGCTAATTATACTAAAAGCTCTTTACAATGCAATGCCACAATGTGAATTCAATCAGAAATGCTGTGGGACAGGGTGCATAAATTAGCGCAGATGTCTACAGAAACGCTGGTTTTGCACCTGTCCTATTTCTACTAACGAACACTGATGGCTATCTGCAAACAGCTGACAGCAGGATGAAATAGAAGGGGGACCCCTTCCCCCACACTCACAGCATATGGTCTTCATTATATTGCACACTGTCCAAGATGTTGGCCAATCCATCAAATCTTTGTACTTTTCCACTGCACGCTGTTTTGAAGCATGAAAGCAACTTCCTAAACTATTTCTACTTAGGATTTTACCAGCAAGAGCAACAAAATGACCAGATCAGTTGACGTGAATCCTGAGATTTCAGTATGTGTGTACTCTATATTGGCGCATTAGCTCATGTGACGTCCAACGAGTTTAATTAAATTTACGCTGTTCGAATTGGCTTGACGCAACGGGTGAAGAACCTATTAAATCAACCTTAAGAAACAAAGCCTTCTTTCTGAATTGATCGTCCTTCTGAAACTTCATTACATGTCATTTAGCAGAAATAGTTTGTGTGAATTGCAGGGACAGATCTTTTGGAGCAATTTGGGGTCAAATGTCCACTGGGCATCCACATCCAGAGCTAAACCTGCGATCTCTTCAGCCAAACTGGAGTGCACAGGGGCTTCTTTTTACGAACATTTATATACATACTGAAACTTTTTTGTAAGATTTTAAGATTCTTTAGTTCAAACGTGCAAGTACAACAAACAGTATATATTAGTTTTATAGAAGTTTTCAAAAATTGTTCCTGGATCATGGATCAAAGTGCAGAAGTATACAGCCTACTTTATAGCATGTTTACCAATGCTGTTGACCAAAAAAAGGGGGGTATTAATGCTAGTTTATGCTGATGCTTTTAATGATTAATATTTACCGCCATTTCTTAAGAAAAATGAAGAGAGAGAAATAAATATTTCAGCGGTGCAGTGCTTATGTAGGTTGCTTACAGAAGGGGCACATGGTTGAGAGCATGTGTTACTGAATATGAGTCTAAGAAGGAAAATATAAGACAGCAACAGAGTAACTTTAGTTTACAATACTTTTTAAATGTAATAATTATGTGAAGGGAACTGTACAGCTTGAGTCAGCATTAAAACCTGTACACATCTGCGTACAACTGTAGGTAATTCCCCTACTCACCACATAGTAGAACTGCATGTCCTGGCGAACAGGGTCCTCAGGCAGCATGACTCTAGATGAGGTTTTATCCGATCCCATGAAGAACAAAACCATGACACTTCCTGGGTAGACACTCAGATCAGGTGAAAACAGTGAAAACAACAAAGCAGATCCCACTTGTTCTCATCAGTCAAACTCTGGATGGAGGGAGTCAGTCCATCTGTGGAGCAGCTCCTGTTTCTGGGCCGTTGGTAAGAGGTTCAGTGTCAGTGCTTCCTCTGCGTCTGTGTATCTGAGAAGTGATAGCAGCTCTTCCTGTGAAAGGGTGCTCTCTGAGTGTGTCTGTGTGCACTCCAGCTGATAAAATGCGAGTCCTTACACGCAGCTCAGTGCAGCCTCTGCTGTGCTCCTCGCCTGTCAACAACAGGAAATGTGCCACTGGCAGCTCAGAGTTTGACAAGCTCACAGCCTTCACTCTGATGCAAGCACTGGGAATGCATTAGTATGGGCTGGCCGGTGGCTGGGATCAGGTCCCACTTATCCTCCCATTCCCACCTCCTTAACTGCGCATGCCATAAAACAAAGGTCTGAAGGTTCAAGTCGGTGCGAGTATGACTAGCTTTTATCTTGGTAGTAACTGCAGTATGATAACTGAACTTTGCTCCATGACGTTTTTGATCTGACTAAAATACTACAACAATTTTTGAAAACAGAATTTTTTATGGGGAGTTTATCATCTGTCTATAATTCTAAAATTCATATTCTTAATCTGTCAAATAAGTTGCAAGATTCATGTTTAAGGTCTTGTGTGAAGACATTTAATGCATTTTCATAAATGGCCTACAAATAATGCAATACAGATTTTAAAATGTAAAGATAATGTTTTCTTAAAGTCATATCATTATAATGAAATATGTTTTCATCAACAAATCTAATCCTTTATCTTATTCATTATTATAACTTTGTTTTAATTATCCCAGGTAGTTCATCTCAAAAATATATTCTGGTTTAATGCTAGTGTTCAAAAGTTTGGGCTCAGTATTATTATATATATATATATGGGCTCAGTATTATTATTATTATATGTATATATATTATATATATATATGTGGATTCTGAAAGGATGCATTAAATTGTCAAACGTGACATTAAGGACTTTTAGATTCATTTATGAGATTTCTATTTCAAAGAAACTATCATGAAAAAATGTATCTGTTTCCACTTTCAAGTATTTTCAACATTGATAATAAGCATTTTGAGCACCAAATCAGCATAATAGCATGATTTCTGGAAAACCTTAGATCACCTCTTAGTAAACCCCAATTTTTGAACGTTAGTATTAGACTACTCAAAATTAAAAATAAATAAATAGTTAAAATAGTACCTCAGTGACCTTTTGTTATTGCAAACGATGGCCTTGTGCGTCCGAAACATGTTCCAGTACGCAACGAAAAACAGGTGTTTATGAAAGTGCTGCGGTGGTTGTGCTTGCTATTTAGGTGAGCGCTGCACACGTTTGATAAACAGCAGAAATGAAGGGTAAAAATAAACCCACAAGGGGGCAATATTGTTCAAGATTCTCATAATGGAAGCGGTTACGTAAATTTGTTGTGGAATTACTAATGTTTTGTGTGGTCTCAGTTTGGAAAGGGGATCTGATCTAAGATCTCAATCCTGCGGAGAACTCTTCATAAACAAAAAGTTCTCTATAAATTGAGTATCAAATTTGGATTTTGAATATGCAAAAAAGAAAATGTGTAGCCTATTGTGTAAACTAAAGTAGAAAAAACACACCATAACTGCAAAGGACTGTTATGCAAGAAAAATAATTTATTTTAATGATATACCTTTTACCACATGGGCAAGACATACTTCAGCTGATTAGAGATCTCACAGCAACTGTCATTTCTGCTGGAGGGTGAGGTCTATAATATGCAAATTTTAAAATATGTCTTTCCAAGGAAAAAATAACAAAAATAAAATTCTCATTATTATCTTGCCTTCCCACCCTGTCTTTCTTTTATTCCCAATGAACAAGGGCAATCTGAACATTATAAAGCTTTTTCCATTCTGGCAATCTGTAAAAGGAGCTTTGTGCCGGACTACTAAACTCAGTCTTATCATGCATGTAAAATGCGACAAAAACTGAAGTCTTGTGTGTAATACAGGGAGTTGTCAGCTTGTGATGTCAAGAATTGATTAAAAGTCATTGGTTATGCTTGACAGCAACCAGATGGTTGTTAACAAACTTGTTCTGGACTCCCTTTTTCTCCCTTAGCTGGCACATTTGACTCTCTTCTGTGTACTATCGGCTATGTGAGGAAAGAAAGAACGGCTTGAGTGAAGCCAGTGAAACTCTAGAGAGAAATTGTTTTTTTGGGTCAGTCTGTCAAACACTTCTAATGGGATTATAATATATATGTCTCTCCAATGGATACTTGTCTCTCCTCTCTGGGATTTACATTATTGATGCACAAGGCTTCTAACAGTCCACTAAGGTACATTTCTTAAGTTTCACTTGTTTTGCCCATATAATACCATCTCTTTCCACTGTCCTCCCTCTCTCTTTTACTTGTACCTGTGAGAGTACTGTTGACATTGATAGGGTTAAGCACAGAGTACACAAGAGTAGTGATAAATATTATAGTAGTAAATCCTAAAAAGAGTAAAAGAAACTCTGCATACTTCTACGGAAGTGCAATACCAAGGCATTTAAAAACACACAGGCTTCACGCCAGAGTACAAGGCAAATAAACACTGGTTGTCAGACTTTTTTTTTTCATTCACTAAATATTTAAAACAAGTGTCACACACTATTTTAATGTGATGGTATTCTGTCTCTTTTTTCACGTTATGCTTTTCATATTGTCGGAATACCTGAAGGACTAGTCTGAGAAGATGAACATCAAGACAAGAGCCATCTCGATTTTGTTCCAGACTTAAAACAGATTTTTGCCAAGCACTTCCTCTCCTGGACCGCTGAGGGCGCTCCGGCTTAGTAGCACCAGGTTTCTGTCCATTGTCTGATTGGGAGCCAGAATGAGGAAGTGGAGCTTCATATGGAATGGTAAGAAGAAGCAATCTATTAAGTCTCAGTATCTGCGGCTGCCTCCTGTAGACCCTCCATCTGCAGTAGTCTCCAGAATTCCCTTAATGAAGGTTTACCACAGGTGACCTGCTCAAGTCCTTGAGTGAATTACCACATTTGATCAAACTCTACAAAGTCTTTGTGCATTCAAATGTCGATCTACAATCCGGTCTTGCAGTTTCGTGGAGGGCAACCATTAAAAAGTTACTTTTCTATTGTTCTATTTGGTCAAAAACTGAATCTAAACATAACACTGTTGAGCTCTGCCTCACCCTTAACCTTCACAGGCATTAATTGCCAGTGCCAACAGAAGGGCAAGTCTGATTCATCTTTGATGCATAGTCTGAAATGGACATAAAGTGAGAAGCTTTGAACTTGGATTTGAATGCTCCTATGTCTTAAGAGATTATCTGGAATTGTGGTCATAAGTGTCTGATTTTTCTGGAAAAAATGTTTAGAGATATATGAATTCTGTCATCTTTTTACCATCCATAGGCCTCAGTAAATCTCCTGCCTGATAGTTTGAGATTATACACTTGGACCAGTAGCCATGATGGGTTTCCTGAGTTGTAAAGAAACCACGGACAGATTTGACACAACGGACAGCCAGAACCAAACCAATGACCCTCTGATAACACTTACTGGACCCTCTTCTGTAGTCTAACGTCCTCCCCCTATGGACCATCGCTTTCTGTGCTATTCCCTCATGTACCCTCCACAAATTTTCTTTTCAAAGGTATATTTTGTCTATGACAATTTTGATTTGTTGTACGTTGTGCCCAAGCATAACTATATGCTGTCTGTTTACACTTTTGGCAATGTGGGAAGATCTCTAGATGTGGGTTCAGATGTATTGCATTATGATGGTTCAATATGATCACTTCAATCCCTTGTGTGCTGTGAGCTTATAAAATAATAGGCAGTTTCCCAAGAATAGTAACAGATATAGACAGCTTTGTGTCTGTTGTGTCTTTGATCAAGCAGTTACATTTTCTTATATATATATATATATATATATATATATATATATATATCGTATACTTAGGTTTTTTTTGTTTTTTTTACAGGTTAAATAAACTCAATAAGACATTTATATGGCCTTTCATATTTTTGGAAAAAATAAACCGAAAAAGAAACAATGGAAAATAACAAATATAGCTTTTTGTCTTGTAAACTAGTTCTTGTACTGGTGAAAGTGCTTCATTTTAAGGGGTACCAGACCTTGCTTACAACATCTGTGGAATGTTTCCAACTTGTGTCATACACTCCTCTCTCTGTGCGAGTTTGTGCAGTCTATTAAAACAATTATCCTACTAAGACACTTTCTAGTCCACCACTGAAGTGGGCAGAGCAGGCTTTGGCCACAAATATAGGCTGGGCTCCTAAAATAGTGAACAGTCTGAAAATATTTCTTGATGTCAGTTTCCATTCAAGAGTTTCATCTTCGCATTCATATTTCCAGAATAGCAGAATTTTGTATCAGTGGTGGGCTCAGTTTCCTTTAATACCGACTATACTCCACAAAAATCTTACATCATCAGAGCGATATCCCCTTGTCTGAAAGCAACAACTCAAACCCACTTAATTTCCTTCAACATGAGGTCTTTGTAAATTAAACCATTTAGATGGGCAGTGGAGTGTAACGGAAAACCAGCCATATTGATATCCAGCATGTGGTTCTCTACAAGTGCAATCACTGGTCCTGTGGAGCTGGTTTTGGTGTGTGTGTTGCACTCCCATCTGGCTGTGACTGAGAGAACTCAGTGACTCGTCGTGCCAAGGGGTTTGTGCTCTTCAGCAACTCCATGGCAGAAACTCGGTTCCCGCTGCTGGCTTTGCTGCTTCTCTTCTGGAGTAGAGCCATAAAGTTCTCATTTCGTGAGCTTGACCTAGGAGTGGTCCCGAGGCCCAGAGTTCGGAGGTCTGTGCTACTGCTTTTCACAGGTGAGACCAGACACTGCCTGCTTCCAAAAGAATCTGTTGGTTCCTTGCGACCAAGAACTTTCCTCTTTGACCTAGGAAAGGAAAAACAATGCAAATGTTTCATAACCGTTTACACCAGGGTTCCTCAAATCTGGACTTGGAGGACCACTGCCCTGCAGAGTTTAGCTCCAGCCCTAATTAAAGACACCTTAAGAGTTACTGATTTGAAATAAAACACAGAACAGTGACCCTCCAGGTTTGGATGTAAGAGTTTATGATGGCTGGCTAATTAATCCATTTCCTATTTATGTTACCTTAAGAGCTACTGCTATTTAGTTCATAAATATATTAAATATGTTTTTTGGACAAAGAAAGATGATTTAAATTAGAAGGCATCACAGACAGATTTTTATAAAATGGTCAGCAATTAAATTAATAAAAAAGAATTTTTTAGCAATCAATTTGTTATATTGATAATTTTTTTCAGTTGAACAAGGACAATTAAGTGGCTAACTGCACTGGAAGACAGATAATCCAGTACAAGACCATATCTGCATATGTATTCAAATTATACCAAAGTAATTCTAGTTAGAGAGAAATAGATAAATAAATCAGTATAAGTACAAATTTTACCTGTGTATGATGGTAAAGAGGTCCTCAGTGGTGTGAGCTGTGGCTGTGTGGACAAAAACATCATCATCTGTTTCCTCTGTAATGTGTAGTTCAGTCTTGTCAGCTGCAGAGTTGTTCTCTTCCAGTATTTCTGTTTCTGGATAAGTTTCTGTGAAGCAGCATAGAAGAATAGAAATTAAACCCCAGATTGATTATGCCTAGAAAGATATCTTAACTGAAAATGTAAACAAATTTTAACCTGTTACTGTCTCTGCTGGAGGTGCCTCTCTTTCTGTAATTTGAAGAAAATCTGAATCTTTTGAACTGTCCTCTTCAGCTACCACATCATTCTCTTGATTTCCAAAGGTCTCACAACTTTCTGAATGTTTATGGTTTGCATGATCCCTTGCAAGATCATCTTGATTTTCATCTTTAAGCAAATCATCCTCAATGTCAAATGCTGATGGACCTGTAGGTGACTGGGATATGCTGTCAGAGAGTAGAGTTTGCCTTTCTGCCCCGCCATTGGTCTGGATGCTTGGAGAGGGCAGAAGAAGGACATTGGGTTTTTTCGGCACCGGAGGAGGTACCTTGGGCTTCCTTTTGTCTAATTCCGCTAAACAGGATATCGTCATTCTACTTGGAAGAGTCTTACTTTTGTCCTCTCTCTCTGGGCTACTTGGGGATGGAAGATCTTCTTCAATAGGAATCCCATGCTCCAGATCAAACTCAGGGAGATGAGGTACATGGCTATGGAGTGGCTCTTGTGGGGCTATTGCAGATGTGCTGAGTGATGACTGAGCTGGTCTCTTAGGTTTGGGCTTTCTTACAACCATATAGATATTACCCACAGGCATGGGTCGGTCCACAGGGGAAGATGGAGGAGATTCAGGTGCCAGAGGGGAGGATGAAGGAGATTTAAGCATCAAATTCATGGGTCGTTTAGGTAGAGGTGGCTTTGTTGCAACTGGTGGCTTTGACTGTTTTGTGTTCGAGGGAGTAATAGGAGGGCTGAGATCTCGACTTTGCTCTTCCTCTATAATGTCAGAAGAGCCATCAGGACTGTCCTCAAGTTCTGAGCGGCTTACTGAACGAAGTCGGATGTTTCGCAAATCTGTTGTTGTAACCATAGGCAGTGAAGACTGACTAGGGCTCAGTTTACCTGGTTTGTTAGCTGTAGATGTGTCAGAGTGGCGTCGGCTGGCTTTCTGCTTGGGTTTGACAGAGGACAGATCCAGCTGAGAGTTTGCAGGTAGTTCAAATGAAAGACGTGAACGTGATTTATCCTTTGCAGAAGCTGGGAGGGAAGATTTACGTTCTGGAATCTTTGGGCGCATCTTGCAGCTAACTGGAGAAGGTCCAGTGATGAGGGTGTTTGATATAGTTGGGGTTGGAGTTTCAGACTGGCTTGAGTAGCCACTGGATGGGGACATGAGGCATGGGGGCTTGAAGGGGTATACCTTGGTCTCAGCCTCAATGGAAAGCAGGGATGGAGACGTGGCTCGTGAGGTTGAGGGTGAATGTAGGGATTCTGAGCTACCTTGCACCTTCATGCACTCAATCACTGTGGTACCTGTGGCTGTGCTTGAACCTGACAGTGAGCGGTAGGGATCATTGTTGGACTTCCACTCGTTAAGCTGCCAGTGAGGAGGAAACCCAAGCTCTGTTTCCCTGTCAGCAGGCTGAGAAATATCAGAAGATGTCTCCAAGCTACTGTGGGCCTGATCTGTATCGTCCTCAGGCTTGACAATTAGGAACTCTGGCTGGAATGAATCTTGAATATGGTGATCCCGAGGGATAAAGAGACTTTTGGGTCTGCCATCTCTGAAGTGCCCTTCACTGTGGTAGGAGCCCATTCCTCCAACCTCTGATAGGTTCTTCATCAGGGATACACTACGCACTGGAGGTGGTGGCTTTTTCTTAGATTTCTTTAGTGAGATACTACGTGAGCGTGACCTTAGTCGACCATCTGGAAGAAAGTCTGAACCTGTGGTCACAGAAACGTTATCAGTGCTCATGCTATCCTCTGAGCTGTTGCTCGGATATAACAGGGCATAACTCTCGCCCTCTGGAACAACAGGGACAGCTTCACCTGGAGAACATATATAATCTGCTGAGCAAAATGATCCAGAGTCTGTTGGTGTTGAAAGTGAACGTTCACGGAACCTGAAGACATTGGACCGGGTTGACCTCTTCTCCTGATCACTTCTGTTATTTCCCATGCCTGCAGTGGAAGCTGCCCCCTCAGTGTCATTCCGTTTTCCTACAGGAACGCCACCCCCCTGTGTAGACACTGTATACAGCCGGTGTCCACATGGTTCCGAGATGGAGGTGAAAGAGCTGGAATGTGACCCTGAGCTCATGGAGAGGCCTGAACTGGTCTGGGATGGAAAGATAAGACCACCTCCTTCACCTCCAGGTGTTAGCATTCCAGTTTTAGATATTGGTTGCTTGGAAGCAGGGGTGGTAACCAAGGCATAGTTGTAAGAGTCATTCCAGGAAGGAGAAAAAGTAGAACCTTTTGGGCCATTCCAGGAGGGGCTTGGGCACATCAGAGTGGCATGATCCATCATGCCTGATGGGGTCTTTGGAGATGGGGGGACACTGTACTCCAGGTCACTCTTGATCTTCCGAAGGGGAATATGCTGTTGGCCTGTGTTCTCTGTAGTTGGCTCCAAAGATCTGGGTTGAGAGGATCCAGGGGAACAGGCACCTTGTATTAGATCAACAGCAAGGATTTTGCTGTCACCTAAAGACAAAATAGTTTTTTAAAAAGGAGATTAAAACAGAAGTTTGCCGTTTATACATTTTTGTAAAGATTCTAAAAGATATCATTCAGAATATTGTTAACTAAAACAAGTTTGTCAAAGCCTGTGTGTGGCTCTAACAAACATTAGATTTTAGATTTACAAATTACTCTAGGTGGAAATCAGTGGTCAGTGCCCATTGTCCTTTTCCTGTTTATTTCCTTTTGCACTCTTTGACCCTGTCAGGAACTTGCCTAACTTCCTGTTAGTCACCTTGGCAGTGCAGCGTGACATCAGGGCCTGCAACCACACTCCTCGGGCGGCGAACGGTCTTTGGGTTGACCGCTGAATCAGTTCTAAAGGGGGCCCGCAGTTCGCTGCGCTGTGCGGAGTGCTTATCAAAGCACTGGCCTGAGGCAAGATATGAGATACCAGCTGTCAGGCTAACTGACAGTCTTAAGTCAGATAAATTATGTTTCCTTAAAACGGTTGTATAAAAGGTATATTATTAAATACATATTAGGATTAGGCTGAAAAACATTAGCTATGACTGCCTCATCAGACTTGAGTAAAGGAAATGACAAGCATTTTGGTTATTTATGAAAAAAAAAATATTTTATGGATAAAAGCAATAGCCAAAATGAAATAGATGGTTAGCCAGAGACTTGATCATGGTGCCTGATTGATCTGGAGAAATGAAATCAGACAATGGACACTGGATAATACATCAAAACAAGAGCTGGATATTGACTTAGCACTACCCAATGGCAGATCTATGTAACTTTCCATCATTTCTGTGGGACAATACAATGCGGATGTTTTCAAGCACTGCATTGACTGGGTATTTAATAATTTTAAACACCCGGTGCAGGAGGGAGTGCTGTGATAAATGGTCCACCATTCCACAATGATGAAAAGAACTGAACATAATGTTCTAATTAAACCAAGTTCTCACTACGTTCTTTACATGGATACCCCTTGTGTCTCTCAGAAAAGCTCTCACAACGAAACCTCATTACCTCCCTACATGTGACCTGGCTTCATTCATGAAAATACCAACAACAAGGAGTTGAAAAAAACCTTTCTTCCTCTGGCCCTGTTACTCCCACCCATCCGCTACAGTTCTCTTTCTCTCTCTCTCTCTCTCTCTCTCTCTCTCTCTCTCTCTCTTTCTCACTCACTCTCTGTCTGTCTCTCACTCTATGCAGCTTTTTCTGCACCTCCTAGCTAAGCGAAGGAGGAGAGCTGCATGTTGCCATGGCAACAGCTACCTGTTCATTATCTTTAGCGGGTGAAGAGCAGCACCACTTTGGGAATCAGACTCCAGGCTGCCTAAGCACAGCATTATCTGTGTTTACAGATCCAGCCACCTCTCTACTATGTCCAGGACAGAGAGGGGAGCAGGAAGGTTGTCAGGGGAAAGATGGGTGTGGGAGAGACAGAGAGGGAAAGAGATGTCTTGCTTTAAAAAACAGGGTGACAGTTAGGGAGAGGAGCAAATGCAAGTACATTCATAATAAATCATATCTGATCTGTGAACTCTTTGGAAAGAGAGCATAAGAACTGAGAAACAGGGTTGTCTGTGGTGATGATGATGGTGATGATAATGTGATTTAATTTGCAAGATCTAAAACATCCAACACTATTTCAGGTAACCTAGGACCATTAAGTTTACATTTCTTAGTAAAGAGAAACTATTGTTCAGTCTATGCTGTACACAGCAAAACATTCTCACCACTTGATATGGACTCATTTCATCCAAAAAGCAAACAGCTAATAAACTGTGGAAAGTTCTTAACATAAATTACACATCAATGACACCTCCAAACACGTCAGACTCTAAAAAGACTTTAGAAGTATACAGATACACTCAACATGACAGTATGCCAACCTGTGATCTCAATGGGTACAAGGTGAGCTGGAGTATGTCGGCCCAGGTACCAGCGAGGTTTCTCTGCAACAGGTGGACTCAGTGATGCATTCCAGCCTAGAAGTGACTTCTCTGAACCACAGGGGGTCGGGTCCTGCGCCCGGACCCCTAATGTTGTGGTCTCATCCTCACAGACCTGCTTATTTGCAGGCTAAAGAGAGAGGGAGATAAAATGAGAGTATGAATATAAAACAATATGATTAATTCCTAATTTTGTATTTGTAATGATTTTTATTATTACCCAAATGATGTATTCATTTAAATACTTTTTTAGTAAATGTGAATGATTATATATATAATTCGTTTTAATAATTAATATTCTTTATATTCAAACATTGAATTGAGTTTATCTTTTTTAGCAGATGACTTGGCAGGATGTTTAAATTACAGCTTATTTACATACTCAAAACCACCGACACAGAGAAGCCTGTAGCTGTTTTCACTCAGGGCACAAACCATATCTAATTTGATTTGCAAACTTTACAGAAAAAATGTATGCTTTACGGAAAACAAATGAGTTTGTTGGTGGCACACAAATCAGAATCCAGTTACTTAATAAAAGCCAAAGTTACTAGTTTCATTAGTGTAAGAGCTAATAAGACAGTATACAAGTAGTTACCACAAAGACGAACTCCGTCTTCTTGTTGTTGAGTGAGGAAGGGGATCTGCTGAGGGTGGTTGATGTATCCTCTGAGATCTGAGAGGAAGGGTGTCTGAATGTCTGTCCTGTCACTCTGTTATCATACAACTGCTCCTCAAAATCTGAGTAGACAGACACAACATGCTAGTTTAAAAGCTAACAACAGCTCTAAGAGACACTGAAATCACTTAATGAAATCTCTCTCCCTCTTCGTCAGAAATGTTCCCTAGGGCTCTTGTAAACAGAATGATTACCATTACATTCATTCCAAGGACTCCCCTCACAAGACCCCCCCCCATTCTTGTAGCCATTTTAATCCCCCAAAACATTCCCTCCTCCCACTATATACTCAAAAACACACATATTGAAACATTGGATTTATGTCTTTATCCTTGTTCAGTAAGTAGGCACTGATTTGGCTGTACTAGTGAGAGCTGAAATTGTTAAAATGTCCTCAAATGTCAATTACTCCCTTGTGAGGACATTTAGGTTCTTGAAAGGCTTATAAATCAGCCAAATTATCTTTCGCTTTAAAAATGTCAACAGGATTACTGCCAGGGTTAGGTTAAATGTAAGTTATTAGTGAATGCATCTTAGTATACACAACTTTTTTTCTATGTGAGGTCCTCAATAATATGGTCTGTGTGTGCGATGGTTTTTAGGGGGGGTTGATCCCTCTTTTTCCAAACTGGGATGCCGCACTCTTAGTCTCGGGGTTGCCTAGCAATGGCGGGCTGTCTAAGACAATGGCATACCTCCGGAGTCAACAATAGCCCCAAGTCCCAAGTTTAGCCTTGCTGAGTAGAGACCTCTTCACATGCTGAGACAAAGCCGAACAGAGCACACAGTTAAAATCCTAAACCTCCACTAAAATAAGATTGAGACTTCAGCAAAACTACAGCCTAGCAGTGTGTTCCGCCACATGAACAACTTTTAAATATGTGGTGGCATTTTATTTATCATGCTGAATGGAGACCATTCTATTCCAGGAATGATGCTTGACCAAATGGCTTTCAAATCGCTACACTAATGAGATACACAGAGAGACAATCCTTCAGTTAGCCTTAGACCCCAAGTTACTCAAGTAAACACTTGCACTGAAAAGACTGGTGGACCAAACTATGCAATCTGCTGTGCAAAGTCCCATGGAAAGCAAAGAGAAATATAAAAAAGACAGTTGTGTTTTGGAATGCGTTATGACTATTACTTCCCTGCAGCTGTAACAAGAACCAACTTCTGCAAACACAGGCCAACTTGCAAAGCATTCTACACACAAACCACAGAGCAAAATCCTCTTTAATATACATGACTATCCTCACTTTTCCAAACAGTCAGCAATATATTAGAGACAGGGGTGTTTCCTCCGAGAAGGCGAGGGAGGCATTGCCTCCTCAAAATATTGGATGAGAAAAAAGATCATATAGTACAAAAATAAAACAATGCCAATATTACAAAATATACAATTAAAAAGTATATAAATCACTTGTTTGTTTTTTTAAAGAAACATTGTCCAGCAGCAACATCAGCAGCTAAAGTTACAGAGGAATTCTTCATCTCTCTTGCCTCCCCTGAGCCTGAGTTTTAACAGACCCCCTAAAGAGACTGGTAAGTTTGGTGGAGGGTAATTAAGAATGAATGCAATGATGCAATGCCTCCATCGCAATATGATTGGATATCACTGTTATGTTATGTTCAGCTGTGATTGGTTCATGCGATAAATCCCTCCTCTGTCCACGAATCAGTTTGAATGAACAATATAATGCCTTTAATGGGAAGACTAATAAAAAAGTAAGTAAACAACTACCACTTTGTTAAATCAAAACAAGTCTTTAAATGATTTGTGGGACTTTTTAGTGAATAATTAGCTTGGTGAAATTTAAAGTAAATCTCAGTGTCTGTGACCAATATTTACCAAGCTTTGTTGACTGATGATCCGAAAAATTTATAAATAGTTTAAAGTTAACTATTAAAAAGAAAAGCTAAATATAAGTTCACTAATAAACTATATTGTTTTAATTGTTACTGCCTTGAATTATGAATTTGGAATAAATGTAAAATGTTTAAAAGCACTAACTTGAGATTCATACTTGGCTTTAATAAACATAATATTGATTACATTGTTATTGTAAAAAAAAAAAAAAAAATTCAGATAGTGTAAGTAATGTTTACTTAAAGAAATTGTGACTGTAACATGAATTTACATTTAATTAATAAAAAAAATTCTAAGGAGTCATTAAATTAATCAAATTGACATTAAAGGCTTCTACATTGGTACAAAAAAATCAAATAAAATGTAATAAAAATGTAAAACTTTCTATGCATAAAAAAATCCTAATAAATAAATAAAAGTATCACAGATTCCAAAAATGAATCTGCAAAACTATTTTCAACATTGATGATAAGAAATGTTTCTTGAGCATTAAATCAGCATTTTAGAATGATTTCTGAAGCATCATGTGACAATAAAGGCTGGCGTAATGCCTGCTGAGAATTCAGCTTTACCAAAGTAATATATTACATTTTTAAATATAGTAAAATAGAAGAGTTATTTTAAATTGTTATAATATTTCACAACATTACTGTATTTTACTGTATTTCTGCTCCAATACATGAAGACATGTTGAGCATACGAGACTTCTTTTAAAAATGTATTTTAAAAAAATCTTTTGAACATTATTGTAATAAATAAAGTTCAGCAAAGTTGCTTATTATAATTTAAAGACTTGCAAAATGTGAGAATTACAATAGATGCAGCTAAGCATTCTTTGAAATTCACACTAAAGACTCCAACCAAAATAGAAGAAAGTAAACTAGATTTACTAGAGTGTCAGAACTCACCGAAACACTGGTTGGTTCATACAAGCCTCTGTGGAAAGGTAGGCTTCAAAGACCAATATGAAAACTTCAAATATGATGTATGGGAGTGAGTACCAGAAGCAACAGCAAGACTGAGTAAGTGTGTATATATGTATATATGTCTGTGTGTGTGTGTGTGTCTGTGTGTGTGTGTGTGTGTGTGTGTGTGTGTGTGTGTGTGTGTGTGTGTGTGTGTGTGTGAGAAGGTATTTCAAACACACTCTCCCCTCCTCCCCTGACCTGATCTTAGGCCAGTCAGTAAAACTAATCTCCATTCTTATCAGCCAATCAAATGGCTTGCCTAGACAAGATGCCAACCACTCAACCGTGAATGAGTGGTCATGAATGACCTCAAAGCATCGCCTAACAAGATGCTCACTGAAAACCACCCATTTATTAAATATGGGTCACTCCTTGTCTTGTGTATGCAGTAGAGGAATGGAAGAGGTCAAGGGCAACAATGCCCCTTTTCTTGTCGGTTTGGGCAGTTTTTGTCTGGTTTGTTTTCCATTTGGTCTTTGTTTCTGTGAAGGAAATTTTAAATGTAATCATTTTCAAATTAATCATAAAATCAGTTGATCATAAATGATGACTAACATTCCCCTTTTTAACCTTTAAGTATGTTTTAAGGAACAGAAATGTTCTAACCTTTAGTAGCATTTGCAATAATAAAACATGGACAAGACAAGATGGCTAAATGTCTGAAAATACTAATAACATTACAACGTCATGATTTGAGGAACAAGCTGATTTGCCATTTAAGTGAAGCAATCATATTCGAGGAAAATTATGTAACGTGACACAATGTTACCTTGACTATGTACCTTTCATATATAAACTGTTGTATCCTTGATGCTGGGGATTCTCTTTGATTGGTATGAGGTCCTCCAAGGCATGATTAAAGCATATTCAAGGGCATTGTTTGGTGTCTGTCTGGTTACTGCTGTGCAGCAGGTATAGTGGAACACTAGAGATCTTAGTCCCAAGTGATAATGTTCAAAAGGGGCAAGACATTGCCTGACTCAGTAGGGTGTCGCGAGCAGATGCGCTAGTGTATAAACATTGAAAGTTTTAATCATTAGATGTTTGGTGTCACCAGTAGATGCTCCCAGCTAAACTTAAGTCAGGGGGAATGCGTAGGAGAATTTCTACTACATTTCTGAACTGAACAGAAATAATTATAAGCATGGGGGGATGGGATATAAATACAATATCACTGATTAACTTAAGCACTATGGATGCATAATCTCTTTAATGTTGCCGGACCCTTTAGTTGGCTAACATTATATGAGTGTGCAAGTGAAAGATATGGACAAGACACAGTGCTGTTATCACATCAAATATTGTGATAATTTCACAAAAGAATTAATAATAACAATAATAATAATATAGTTTAGAAAATTTTAAATAGATAACCATAAACTGTCTGCACACTTGAATCCTTGTCACAAATTTAATTACCAAGCTTTCGGTCAAACGACCATCCTCAGGGCCCTTGCCACAAAAAGATAAGTCAGCTACATCAATATACAAACGTACTGATGTACTATATACAAACATTTTAAGTTAAGATTATTAACATTTCACAGACAAAATCATTTTAATAGGAAACCATGCGGTCAGGAATTTCGTATGAGGGAAGATTTTCACATGCAAATTTCACAATTTAAAGGTGCAGTACACAATTTTTTGAGAAATGCTATTGGTATTTGAAATCTCCAGAACAAACATGCCCCTACCTGAAAGGACCACACCCCGATCCTGATGGCTCTGCCCCCAATTTCACAACTATGTTATGCAACACAGACACTTCCCCCATCATAAGAAGACACGCCCCTTACAGGTGATTGGCTACAAGTGTATTTTGGTGCCAGATTCACTTTCAACTGTGTTTCTCAGTCTCAGAAATCGCTTACTGCACCTTTAATGCTAGAGTGTTTGAGAGTGACTTTTGTGTGAGCAATAGAGCAATAGTACATTGCTGTACTATTGACATTAGACAAAATCTTTTTTGCCTATGAAAATCTGATTAAATTTTTCTGATGCAACTAAGCCTTCAGATTTAAATGTTAAATATATATTTACTTTCAATTACTTGAATCAAAAATTTTTTCAAAAAGTTTTTATGAAAACATATTGTGATATTGTTAATTATAATTGTAAATGTAACATTTTATATTACTTATATTAATAATGTCAAGAATTTATAATTTTATTAAAGGTGCTGTATGTAGGATTGACACCGAGTGGTTGAACTAGGTATTGCAGTCCAAATTCAAAATATTGGAGAGGGGTTTTTTCACCCAGCCCCTCCTCCACAGATTTGACGCACACGCAGGTTGCCAGATTGATGACACCAACAAGGACGAGCGCACTTGACGATGAATGAAATGATGAATGAAATGTGTTTTCAGCCAACTGGCAACCCAGGGTGCCGAAATTCAATTGTGTAAACTGGCAGTGGGCGGGTTTCACAAACCAAAACCGAGACTGACATTCTGGCCTGGAATGCACTTTTTCAAAGAAGAATAACTGACTGTAGCATTGTTTTTAAGATAAACAAGTATGTTAATTTAGCATGTTTTTTAAATATCTGCAAACATATTATGGTATTTTTATGCTTTAGTAGAGTCAAAAACGTACATACAGCACCTTTAATATCAACTGTACAAACTGTGATATCAACTGGGCTTTTTTCTTCAAATTTCAATGTTCTTAAAGTTGAGAGGAATAAACATCTATGGCAGATAGTCTATCACGCTGTAACTACCATGTCTCCCCAAAATTTTGAATAAATGGTTAATCAGCAGGTTTTCAGCGACAGATTCTTAAACTTTTCTTGCTCCCCCCATGTCTTGATATTTGGCTGCATCCTTGAATGGCAGGCAGACATATGCAAAGGCAAACTGCTGTTTATGCACATAGCACAGTGCCACACATTCGTAAACACTGACCACCCACTCACTGTTGTTTAAGCAACAGCTGCCCAGTCGATCTGATGCCGAGCTTAAACCAGAATAGCATCTCATACCTCACAGATATATATTAATAGCAGAGATCAAACAAGAAAGAGATAAAAGAGGGAAATTCAACCATGTATAGTCACACACTCACAGCGGCAAGAGCCACAAGCACTGGCATATTCATTCAGCGAACGAAAAAAAAACCAAAGAGAAAGGGACACTCTGTGTATTATCTGCAAATGGAAATGAATCTAATGGATCATAAAGAAGGAAAAAGTATGAGTCAGAAATAAAGGGGGAATGATGGGAGGCGAGTGGAGGGAAAATATGAGGATGCTCAGAGGAATAGAAAAACAAATAGTGCCTCTCTTACACGCACTGGGAAACACAGAATGGGAATGGAAGTGGATGATATTCACAGACAAGCCAGCATGCAAGGCGACTCAAAACACACACCCACGAAAACAAAATGAAAACACATGATAGGCAGATCCAGGCAAGCGGACGATTGGGCTACACAACCTCTAGTGGCACGGAAACACACAGACGAAGCGCCGGCAGCTGACTCTCCTACCTTGCAGCAGACTCTGTAGGTTCAGCTGAGCCTCCTGGTGCAGTTCCTGCACACACTCCGGCCTACTCCACGAGCCGAACACATTCACATGCTGTTGCCATGACGATTGGAAGTGGGCCGTTCGTTTGCTCTCCGAGTCCAAGTTGGTGGCGGCTGGCAGAGAGAGAGACAGAGGGAGGGGAGAAGAGCAAGAGATGCAGATAGAAGGAGGAAGTCAGAGCAAGAGAAAACGAGAGAGAGAGATGCAGAAAGAAGGGAGGGGAGAGAAAAAGATACATAAATATAAACCGATACAATTTGCATATGTTTTTATACATTTGCATACTATGGCAGCAGAGAGGTGGAAACATCCATCAGAGCAAATGAACCGCACACTAAATTTGTTATCAAAGGGCTAACAATTAATAACAATTAAATCATTACAACCCTAATATGTTTTTCTATCTGGCAGTTCGAGCTGGACATCTAACAGAAAAGACATACTGACATGTTCTATATGCTAAAGGCCTGCTCACACCAAATGCATTAATAAAGACAACTATTACTATAAAGTTTTAATAATCACTCCAATTCCAAGAGAGTCCAGGATACAGAGAAACAATATAGTTTGAATATCTTTCAAAACTAATTTCCAGCTGAGCAACAATAAAAACTTTGACAGCCAGTCAGAATCCACCTGATTTGAAGAGCGCAAATATCTTAAGTGGCACAAGACTACTGTAGCACAAACTTGTAATTAACAAAACATTATATTTGGTATACTGAACTGGTATACAGTACATAAAGTCTGCTGAATTGGAACTTATTTTGAACTTTAATTGTGCAGAAGTAGTGCTGAAGTACAACTAAAGATGAACTGAAGTATATCTGATTGTGCTAAAGTGGAACTGCTGCAAGTATACTTCAGGTACACTTTAAATATCTTGCATTTAAAGACAAACATTATTCAAAGATCATACAATCCTCATCAATAATAACATTAAAACACATTTTAGGCTTAATATGTGCATTGTGCAAGTACTCCAAATAAAGTTTAATTATAATTTTATA
Organism: Cyprinus carpio; assembly: GCF_018340385.1. NCBI lineage: Eukaryota > Metazoa > Chordata > Actinopteri > Cypriniformes > Cyprinidae > Cyprinus > Cyprinus carpio. The sequence continues at coordinate 29,703,345 of NC_056603.1, read as the reverse complement.
TCAATAAGTCTTGAGCGATATGTCAGTTAATTATATTAAATGATTTGTAATCATTTAATATAATTTTTTATATATTTCATATAATATAGTTTTTGATTTGTAATCAAAAACGTCACACAGTGAGGTCTAAAAAATGATTCATTGAATTTACTACATTTTTTTAAGGTAAATAGTTGCAATCAAATTATTTTAGCTACATTTAAATAAACAAATTTTGCTGAAAGTTAGACAACTAAATGTGTTTATTTAAATGTAGTTAAAATAAATTGATTGCAACCACTTACCTTAAAAAAACTGAGTATAATTATTTTTTCAGTGTGGTGGTGTGGGCAAAATGATTCATACATTTTCAAGACTTTTATAATCCTGAACACCAACAACATGTCTTTATTTAAAGATTACTGCAGAGAGACAGAAAAAGACACTGATGAAAAAGTACTCTCACTTATCTCCCGAGAGGTTAACTGAGCACACTTAATTACAACTTCAGCACTAGTTCTCCAAGAGGAAATTAATATGCTATTTCTTCCTCTTACATAACTCTGTCATAATCTCTGCCTGATTTTCAAAGCATAAAGATTGCTGGAATTCAAAGCAAAGTCAACATGCTGAGCATCAGGACAAACAGAAGGGGCTTTAAAAGAGGGATGTGAGGAAATATAAAGATAGGAAAGGTGCAACTAGCTAGCATTTTCTAGAAGTCTTCTGTCAGGATCAGACACAATACTTTTAAAATACAAACTCAATATACCTTATTTCCAACAACCTACATTTGATTCTGCGCCCTTCACCGAAACAGGCCAATCAGTGTAATATTCATGTCAGTAAAATACAATAAATCCACAGAATTATCAACTAATTACTTCCTTAGTGGTACAATGGTAGTAAGATTACGGAAACTGTCTCATGTCTAAAATCGAATCTTTCCATGTTTCCATTTCCTGCTCACAATCTGAACTCCCCTGTACTCAGTCCCATACATGCTATGCTTAATTTGCCCAATGTACTCACCTTCATTAGCGGCTGATTAACTTGCATGAGCTGGATCTTTGAACTACAGGACATTAAACATGGCATGACGTCCCAGCAGCAAGACCCTTACATGACGACTAATGACAGAGGCCACTTGGCTTCTTCACATGCAAGCGTATCATGTCATGCAGGCCACAACGAACACGCTGTGTTGATAAAAAGTATATTTTTTATGTGTATATTTTAGTAATACTAGGCCTGTCTCCAGAAACTCTAAATAATGCATTCGTTTCTCATGTTTGTTTGCTCTTATAAGTGGCTATCACCGGTAACACCGACTATCGCAACAAGCCTACATGGAGAAACAACCAGGCTACTGCTGTTACCCACTTCAACATTTATAGACATTTTGTTTTAACTCATCACATTGTCATGGTGGAGCAACTGTCCGGAGGACATTTGTCAGACTTGTCGGCTAGTACAACAACATCACATAAACTGATGAAACTTAAAAAGAATTGGGAACTAAAGCCTCATCAACAAAATTTGAAATAATCACATATATGCCTCCCTCTAGAGTCTCAGAAGGTCTGTGCTCAGACCTACCACAATAAAAAATTTGCTTCAGGCTAAAATATATTCAAAAATATTTCAATATGAACTTAAATATTTATCATCAATTTCTTAAACTAATATGTAATTTTTAATATTTCTACTATTTATATAAAGAGGAACGTCTGATATAATTAATATTTTGATGAGACATAAATCTCCTGATGAATATATGTAAATAGCTCTCCCAAAAATGAATATTATGTCCTCAGTTTTTCTAATCTAGGTCATGTTTTTCATAATTTGAAATGTGTTGCAACTTATATAATGCAATTAATGTTAAGCATGCAAAGTGCTCACAAGAGTACACACAAACAGCATACATCTAGAATTACTAACTTCACAAACAGCCTATTCATCATCAGACTGAAATGTAGTCAATCAAAATTTTAAAAGGTATACAGCTCAGTTAGAATTTTCTGGTACACCAAACTTATTTTTGCACATGTAAGTTTGCTGTTTTACATGGATATTGAGACACAAGTGAAATATAAAGCCTTGATTGCATAATAACATAATTACTGGTCTGTGAGTTTGTGCAGAAATGTTTTATCTTGTGGATTTTAGTTTTTATCTTCCTCACATTCAATTTTTAACACAGTTTGTGCTTGTTAGGCAAGGCAAAGCACATTAAGACATCCGGTTTTGCTTTAAATTAATTTAGGCTTTGTGTTTATAATAAAGGAGGGCTTTTATCTAAACCCAAAAGACTTTTGTTCATTTTTGAAATACAAATGAAGATCGTTTTTTAATGAAACCTAAGAGATTTCTGTCCCTCTATTGAAAATTTATTCCACCAAAACTTTGACACATCTAAAGGTAAGAAAAGACATTGTAAAATTAATGCATATTAGTCAAGCAATTTAAGTCTTCTGACGAGAAATGAGCATTGACATGTCAAGCATTTGCAAATGATATTTGTAAATGATGACAGAATTTTCATTTTTGGCTGAGCTAACCCTTTAAGATCAGATCACTTAAGATAACACAATATCAGTTGCATGAGGTGGATTTATGAAATCAAGAGGCAAAGTCTACCTCTGTGTTCAGTATTACACTGACAGTGTAATCATCCAATTATAGCGATGAAGAAAACATGACAGGTGGATATTATTGACAAAGTAATCAGTTTTGACAAGACTTTTCACTAGTACTGGATGTTGTCCTTTTTCCCTCACATTCATAGCACACTAGAGAAGCTTGATAAGATTAGTGAAATTTGGTCTGCACTGTTTTATTTTTGAGTCAATTATTTATAGTCAGTTATTTTCTCAGCCCAGGTTTTGTTTGTTTTTTTGTGAGGAGTTGCATGATTCCCCTCTCAAAGACCCCTTGGTTATATGTACATAAGCTAATAATTAGTGCATGAAATTAAGATGCACTTTCATAAAATATTCTTTACTCAGTCAACACTGGGAGCTTTGATGAGTGATTCCCTTTTTATTCAGATATTCTCACATTTTTATCCATAGCTTGGACTTTTTACTTCACACATGGGGATTGAAACATGGCCGTGTTTAGAAACATGGGTTACACTTTATTTTAAGGTCCAATTCTCACTATTAACTAGTTGCTTATTAGTATGCATATTACTAGTATATTGGCTGTTTATTGGCCCTTATTGGGTACATATTACTGCCTTATTCTGCATGACCATGTTCTAGATCCCTTAATCCAGTGGTTCCCAATCCTGGTCCTGGAGAACCCCCAACTCTGCACATTTTAGATGTCTCCCTATTCAAACACACCTGATTCAACTCATCAGCTCATTAGTGAAGACTCCAAGACCTCAAATGTGTGTGCCGGATAAGACACCAAAAGCGTGCAGTGTTGGGGGTTCTCCAGGACCAGGATTGGGAACCACTGCCTTAATCCAACCTAATACCTAAACTTAACAACTACCTTACTGACTATTAATAAGCAGTTTATTGAGGGAAAACTCTTAGTTCACAGTAAAGTTGTGTTCCCTAATCTAAAGTGTTATGGAAACATGCTGATAAAAGCTTGCACAGATCCAATATGAGTAAAGAACTCCCTTGTAAAATTGTGTCAGTGTCCCTCAGAAACCTATATCGGCTCGCACAATTTTCTCACGTACACTTGGGAATCAAATTGTGTTTTTGCTCTGTGATCGTACAGAGAGTGCTGTCAAAAGCAATTACTTTCACAGGATAATTGTAGTGGCATAAATCCCAATCCAAACTCTCTTTCTGCCCTTCACCCAATCTTTTCCTCGCCTTTCACTGATGTGTGAGATTGAAGCCTTTCCACACTGTCAAGCAGGACTTGAGCCCTTGATGGGTTTTTTACTGGGTGCACATAGAGAACGTACATAGCAGCACCGAACGGAAGGCGATAGTGATCTGTTACTCAAAAATGTCCAATAGAGTTAAAGGAAGGTTCCTGACAACATCAGCACCACACCTGGACAAGCACCAATAAAGAGCTGCAAAACACTTCAGTGAATGAACGTGATTTACAACACCAGATGGTGTGTACAAGGCAAAACCAATCTCAGATGTCACAGTGATCACATAAAACAGACACTCAATTAATTATATCGATCAGCTAATGATGAAAACACTAACATCCGCTATGAGGTGCCACATCTACATGGAAATATTCAACTGAGGGTTGGAAACTACGAAGTGTTAACTGAACACATAAAGTGTAAGCCACACTCACACCCTACATAGCCACAGCCATATTTATGGAAATAATGTGTCTCTCTGTTGTCTGTTTCTCCATAGTAACTATACAGTCTGATAGAGAAGCTGTGAGCACTGAGTGAAAAATTCTTATATTGGAGTCATATAGCTTACTTCTACAGTTAAAGACAGAGCTCTCTTTTCTTTCCTGTGTTGATGCATTTCCTATTGAAATAGTAAGATGGGCGGGACATGCCATAGGCACTGGTCTTTCCTTTTCCTAGCAAAACTATACTTGACAGCTTTTACAGTGGACAAAAGCAACTGAAGACACTTTCAAAATGAATACATTTCAGCCAATTCATTCTGTCAATGAATGGAAATTATGCAAGACAACTGAAAACAAAACAAACCATGATTTTGCTACTATTTCTATTGCTAGGAGGTATAAGACACTCATATAAGACAGTGATTTACTAAACAAAAATGTACAAGTCATCAAATTTTCTGTCTACGTTACCAGAGGAAAACAAGACAGGGTAGTGGAATGTAAAAAAGGCAAAGTCTAAAAACAATTTTTTTATGGCTAATTTACATTGCATTGACAGATGATGACCAGTGTTAGTTGGGTTTTGTAATATGTTTCCCCTGCTGGCATCTGTTGCTCTTGGTCGGTGCATGTTCAGTCATGGTTTGTCGTGGAATGTCTTAGAAATGGTGTAATGTAAGTTGGTAATTGTCATCATTGGCTGACATTTGTCAGTGCAGTGTGAATTAGCCTTTAAAGTGGTCATGGTGAACTGAGAAATCAAAATTTCTATACATATAAGAGGTCATCATACTATAAAAGCATCCTGTAAGTTTCAGAACTCAAAACTTTCTCATTAGTCTAAAAAGAGCTTATAATGAAGCCAAAGTCTGCCAAAATGACAGCTTGAGGAATGTTTTACTCTATGATGTAATAGTGTGGCTAAACACCGCCTCCGCAGAAGAAGATCAATGCCGGCTTCTACATCAATGTCTGCTTCTACAGATTGCTTGATATGTACTGATTTTGTTCTTCGTTGGCTCCTTTGTCATGCGGTGTGCCCCAAGGGTCCATTTTAGGCCCTCTTCTTTTTTCACTTTACATGCTTCCCTTGGGTGCCATTTTTAAGAAATATAAGATTTCCTACCACTGCTTCCAGCAAAAACTGACAGCAGTGATTCTTTGATTGTGCTCTACGACTGTTTTGAGGAGATAAAATGTTGGGTGGCTAATAATTTTTTGCAATTAAATGAAAGCAAAAGTGAAATTCTGATTTTAGGCCACTCTAGGACTTCATCTGTTTTTAATTTAGGTTTTCTCTCTGCCAGTGTTCAACCCTATGTAAGAAAACTTGGGGTTACATTTGATTCGTTACTCAACTTTGAGAAACAAATTAGCACAGTGGCAAAGGGCAGCTTCTTCCATCTGAGATCAATTGCTAAACTGAAACAGATTTTGCTACACAGAGATTTGGAGACTGTAATCCATGCTTTCATAACATCACGCCTGGATTACTGTAATTCCCTTTACTGTGGCCTGCATCAAATGGCGATTTCTCGTCTGCAAATTGTCCAAAATGCTGCAGCGAGGTTTCTTACTGGAATAAAAAAGAGGGATCACATTACTCCAATTTTAGCGTAAAGTTTAGAATTGATTTTAAAATAGCTGTCTTTGTGTACAAGGCTTTATCTGGTCTTGCACCAAAATACATCAGTGACCTTCTGATTCCTTACTCTCCTCAAAGAGCTCTTAGGTCTAGTAATCAGCTTCTCTTAACTGTCCCATGTTGTCGCTGTAAAACCAAGGGTGGTCAGGCTTTTTCAGCTGCAGCTCTTAAACTTTAGAATAGTTTGCCTGTAAATGTGAGACTTGTTCCTTCACTAGCCAGTTTTAAGTCTTATCTCAGATCTTATTTGTTTTCTCTGGCTTTTGATTAATGTCAGTTTAAGGTTTAGCTGTCAGTTTGCTCTTATTCTATTTTAATGTGTTAATTTTTCATATGATGCATGTTTCCTATTATGCTTTTTATATACTGTGTTTTGTTGTACAGCACGTTTGCGCAACTCTGTTGCTTTTAAATGTGCTATAGAAATACATTTTGACTTGACTTGACTTAAGTATTAAATCAGAGCAGCGTCCATCTGTGAAGGATGTAGGCTGTGAAACATACATAAGTGTTAGCCAATCACAGCAGTGGGCATTTACTTCTGAGTTTATAATCCATCACGCCTGTTCAAACAGAGCGTTCTGATGAGGGAAGTCAAAATGGGACAGAAAATAGCTTATTACTTCTAAATTATGTTTTTTTTTATGTAAGAATATTGATAATAAGTGGACCTCAGAGAACAGTAAAAAATAATAAAAAAGGCACTTCATGACCTATTAAAAGCTAAACTTTTTTTAACATGAGGGCCCCCATTTTAGAACACTCTCTGTCAAGAGTGACTGGAAAAGAATCAAACACACTAGACAAATACTTCTGTCTAGCACATTATTACTGTCATGGCCAAAAGTTTTTGCAAAAGCTGTTGTGGTGTTCATTCACATTGTTTCTAGTGTATTGTAAAGTGATCAGATGCATTTTAAATAATTGCTAAAAGCTTAATTGCTCAAAAAATATTTTTTCACAAAAAGAAAAAAAAGAAAAAAAAACAACTTTCACTGTTTTTTGATCCAGACACAAAATGACCAGCTAACATTAATTGACTAATCATATCAGCAGCGCATGTGAAAGTGTGATTAAGTACTAGTCAGGTGAAATCACTATCATACTAATTAGATTGTAAGAGCAGACTGATTGCTATAAAAGGAGGGAAGAAGTGCTTCCAATCATTGTGTCATTGTTAGCAATGGTTACCTCCAAAGAAACACTTGCAGCCATCATCGCGGTGCATCAAAATGGCTTCACATGATAGGAAATTGCTACAAAGAATATTGCACCTGAAAGAACCATTTACTGGATCATCAAGAATTTCAAAGAGAGATGTTCGACTGCAGTGAAGAAGTCTTCAGGAAGTCCCAGAGTGTCCAGCAAGCCCCAGGACCGTCTCCTCCTGAGGAGTCAGCTACAGAATCGTGCCTCCAGCAGTGAAGAGCTTGCTCAATAATGGCAGCAGGTTGTTGTGAGAGCATCTGCAAGCACAGTGAGGCCAAGACTTTTGGACAACAGCCTGGTTTCAAGAAGGGCAGCAAAGAAGCCACTTCTCTCTTAGAAAAACTTCAAGGACAGACTGAAATTCTGCAGGAAGTACAAGGATTGGACAGCAGAAGACTGGTGCAAAGCTATTTCTCTGATGCTCCCATCCGACTATTTGGGACACAAGGAAAATTGATTGTTCGGAGAAGAAAAGGTGAACGCTACCATGAGTCCTGTGTTGTGCCAACAGTGAAGCATCCTGAGACCATCCATGTGTGGGGTTGCTATTCAACCAAGGGAGTGGGCTCTCTCATGAATAAAGAATGGTACCAAAACGTCCTGCAAGAGCGACTTCTTCCAACGATCCATGAGCAATTTGGTGATCCGTGCATTTTCCAGCATGATGGAGCACCATGTCACGAAGCAAGAGTGATAAAGAAGTGGTATGAAGATCATTACATTGAAACTTTGTATCCGTGGCCAGGCAACTCCCTGGATCTCAATCCCACAGAGAACCTGTGGTCAGTCCTCAAAGGGCGAATGGACAAGCAGAAGCCCACAAATTGTGATCAATTCTGAGAACTATAAGCCAAGAAATGGTCACCATCAGTGAGGATTTGGCCCAGAAGCTAATATCCAGCATGCCAGAGTAAATTGCAGAGGTTATGAAGAACAAGGGTCAACACTGTAAATATTGACTTTTTTTTTTTTTTTTTTTTTTTGCCAATTAAAGTCTTTAAAACTTATGATATGCTTGTTTTTCAGTATACCATAGAAATGTGGAAAATCTACAAATACTGAAGCAGCAAACTTTGCAAAACACAATATGTCACTGCCAAAATTTTGGCAATGACTGTTCATTGGAAAACAGTGCAGTGAAATGCAAAAACATGTTTTGTTTCTATGGACCCTAAGACTGTACATTTTAAAGGCTTAAAAGCTAATCTGCTAAATCTAGTCAAATCACCTTTATTTATATATTGCTCTATACAATACAGATTGTTTCAAAGAAGCTTCACAGAAACTGGAAAATCAAAAAAAATCAACATGTAAACCAACAGGATCAATAGGCCTAATGTAAATGTAAGATGTAAGGATAAATGGTCATTATGTCTAATTCTAACTTCATTCAACTATATGTGTTTTTAGTTTAGGCAACAGTGTTATTATTATTCAATTCAAGTCAATGTTGATTCAATTAAGTTCAATATCATTGTCGATCCTGCACATTTCATAAATTATGAAACGATAAAAAGTGAAAGACATTAACTAAAAGCCACAAAACATCAATTTTGATATCATGGGGCCAGAGTTTTGGATGTAGAATAGAACAGAATAGTGTGCAATACACGTCAACCTGAGAGTAAATAATGTCCATTGTGTAGACTTTAGTTATTGTAGAATAGAACAGAATAGTGTGCAATACACGTCAAATTATTTCTCTCACGACCACATCAACCTGTGAGTAAATAATGTCCTTTGTGTAGACTTTAGTTTTTAGGGCATTTTTTCTCTCTCATTATGTCTGATATATGGCATTGAGTGTTGGTGAGGCTGTGATGTGTTTGCATATGCTGCAGTGTTGGTCCCAGCAGTGCTGACTGTAGTGACTGCCGCTTTCTCACGGCCCGTTCTGCACTGCTTCACCCCTCCCCGTCTGTTTCCTCTGGTGCCAGTGAGCTTGTGTGAATGACAAGTGCTGAAAGACAAACTATTAGTGAAAGTGTGTCTATGTGTCAGTATGTCTGATAAACAAACACGCACATGCTCGCACACTTCCCATAGAGGAAGTGTGTGGAGGATAGGAAATGTGAACACTGGCCTTCTGGAGTTAATCTTCCGCTGGTCCTCTTCTCATCCTCTCCAATACTCTTTACCTCATATTCCCTTTGGCCTTATCCATCTACTCATGTTCCTCTGAACACAAAGATTTCCTAAGTACAAACTATCCTGCAGATGAGTCCCAAATGTGATTACATTATTAATAAGAGTGAAGATTAGACAGCATTACAAAACACACTGACAAGAGGCTACAGTGATGCTGTTACTACATTTATTGACAGAATAATATGCAGTAATTATTTTAAGGCCTGAACTTTATTAAAAACAACAGTAAAATATATATGCCAATATAATGACTGTTTTCGAAATAGTCAAAAGTGATTTCAACCTACAAATAGCCTAAGGCTCTTTCACACTAGGGACGATAACTATAATGATAACTATAAAATTTTAATAATAGTTCTAATTCTATAAGAATAGGGAAATCTACCACAACTTATACAAAAACAGCACAGAGGAAAACAATCAGAATCCACTGATTTCAAAGAAGTCCAGCATTTAAAGTGGTAGACGAAATAACAGCTCATGCAGCACACAATAATAATAAAAAACGCTGTTGTCTGTTGTTATGAAAGCAGAAATAGCTATTGTTTTTACAGTTACCGTTCTTGGTGTGAATGAGTCTTTACTCCTAATATCTGCAAATTAAACATGCACTATGTGATTTTTTGTGGTAACAAACCTTAAAAAATTCTATTTTCTAATCTATTTCGTGTTTAAAATGGTCAGACTCACTATGTTACAGTATGTCTACAATAATGACTGATTTTGGATTGGGATGGATTTGGTGGGAAACTTCAGTTCATGTCATGTGTCTTTTTGTGTTTACATCATGTCCGTAAACAGGCAAAAGAAGGTCCGGCTATTATGGCAGCAGATACTATCAGTCATCATCAAATTTATCTGTCCTGAAAAGCATTTTAATAATAATAGTAATAATTAGACTTCATCCATAAATCAGATCTTATAGCCACACATTTCTTACACTGGAATGAAACAAATGAATAGTACTGCTTCAGTAAAGACTGAAGGGATAATAGACAAATCAACTGTCCCATATGATTTCTGTGCAGTGTTTGGTGCTAAATACCTGTACCTTGTAAATAGTCTAATGGCACAGTAGTGGAACCAGATCACACATGCACAAAACGTGGGATAATGTGTCACTCACAGGTCCATTTCTCAGGGGAAATGTGCTAAACGGAGATGAGAAATTCACTTAAAGGCAAAAGCTGTGTCACTAACTAAAATGAATTTAAAGAACAAACAGTACAAGCTCTGACAACCTGTGTAAAGAAAATGGGATATCACCTAAGAAAGCTGATAGCAAGATGAAGCAGATATACAGTGAGTATACAAGCTGGCACAATGTTTTAAAGTCCCCACAGAAAATCCACTGATCTGCAGCAGATAGTTGGTGTCCAAGCATGAGTGGGCTAGAAATGACTCAATCAAAAGGAAGGGCAAGAGCCATTTTTCCTCAAAAAACAAAATGAGCTCATGCTACAAATGCCGTGAACTTTTGTCTAATTTCCGGTTTTATGCGTGTTTGGTGGTGGCTGATGGGGATTAATGTGGTACAGTCATACTGTGGTGTCTGAGCCAAAGCTTAATCTGCTGCTTATAGTAGTTAGCACCATTATAACTCTCATTTAGTGAAGCTTTTAAATGATGTCCAAATTAGTGATACAGACTCATGTGAAATCAAAACCTTGCATCATATGAAAAATTTAAAATATCATGCCTGCTTTTATAAAGCAGTCAGTCAGGGTTGTAGATTATGAGTCTAATCGACATTTTGATTGTTGTGATTGGCTGAGGTGGGCTCTATTTTCCGTCCCTTGCTGTGCTGACACAAAAATCTAGAACAATCCCACAGGAAAGCATTATTATGATGTCATTTGTTGGCCTGGTTTATTTTGGCTCTGGGTCCAAAGAATCTAGTCAACCTGACTTCAAACTGGGCAAAAAATCCCAGGCTTTTTTGAGCTTTCACTGGCACCACATTTAAGCACATTCTCATTTACAGTAGGATCTGGCACTTGCTCAAAATTCACATGTGAATATGAGGACTCAGAGTGTTTGTGTGCACTCTCAGACATAATTACAAAAAAATTGTACCATTAGGCTTGCTACTGCGGTACCTCTATCAGGACAACTTTGTGCCTTATTTAACCTTAAAAGGTTTATAATAGTAGGTTATTATTAGGCACCTTTTAGGGGTTGATAAGGTACAGTAAGTTGTTTGAAATGCAAATTTTTTCTTTTCTTTACTTTTTTTTAAGATTTACTTTTTGGCATTTTTTACTTTATTATGATAGGACAGTAATTAGACAGGAAGCAAAGTGGGAGAGAGGATTGGGAAAGCTCTGTGAGCCAGGACTTAAACTATGTCGGCACGCTGCTCACATTTTTTCTGACAGCGCATATGTTTTCTATGCCACACATCAAAAATGAACTCTATAGCAAACGAGTGTATAGGAAGCTTAAAAAAAACTCAACAACAGAAGCATCTAAAATAAGTTTTGATATCCTGTTCATGTAAAAACAGAGAATATTTCACTGATTCTTGAGAAGTGGGACAAAACAGGGTGCAATATTGAAAAAATAAAACCTTGTACTCAGACAAATTAAACTTCATTTTTGTATTTTACATATACTAAGCTACTTAGCTATGCTTTGATTCAAACTCCCAACTTTTATTTTTTTTAATCAAAATATGCTTTTTACCTTGGACTGTGTAATATAATTGTATGTTTATCTTTACAGTTTTACACTTTCATATGTTACCAACAATTCCACAACAAATATAAAATATCATAATGAAATATTATCAAAATATTCACCTGACAGAGTTGACACATCTGAATGTGGTTATATTTATCTGAATTTGTGTTGTGTTTAAAACCTGAATTTGTAAATATCATCAATTACTGTATTAAAACAAATACAACAAACAGTGAGTATGTTATTGTTTATAAAGCTTTTATTCAAGATTCAAATTTAAGTATTTTGATATATCATTGGAACACAAATTATTTTTTTTTATCTCAGAACAGTATGTCTGCTGTGCATCTGCTATTGTAACAAGGTAACTTTTAAAACAACAAAAAATAAAATAATTAGTTCTTACCGCTATCCATTTACATTATAACAATCCAATTACATTCACCAGGAACTTAATATTCACATTTAAACATCTTAACAAATGAACCAAAAATGATCAGAATACAAACAAACTGTTTTATCCAGTGTTATGTTCCCTCGACCCTGACTCTGCTAGAAGTGATGACTATCAATCCACAAAAAGCAACATACGCTGTCAGGTCACATATTTAGTATTTATACATTATTAGAAAAATTAAACACTATTTTATATTAAATATCATTAAAAATGACTTGAAAACCACACAAATATGATGACTTCACGTTGAATATCAACTCATCATCACTGGCCCGTCATCACCGTCAGACAGAAAATCTGCCATTTGGCATTTCTTTCACAAAATAAATGGAGTTCATCCAGTAGCCCTTTTATTTTCTCTGTTGATGTTAGACGCTAATGGAACCTGCTTCAGGAGAATAAAATGATCTAAAAATTTCAAATAATTTCCTCAGAAATTGGAAGATGGTGTTGACATGGTTTTGACACAGGAAATATTAACATTAGGATTAAAAATATTCAGAAACTATAAAACTTTCCAGAGCATGTCTGATATTGATGTACTCTACAGAGGCGGAATGTGGCAAGTGGGTCCTTTATAGTGACAGCTGCCCCTGATACTCCCTGATTTTGTTACATTTTAATGAATATCTGACGTTGTTGACAAAAACACACAACTTTGAAACCTTATGAAACCCATGTCCTTGAAAAACAACTTTGCTTTGATGAGATATTATTAAGTGTTGCTTTTGATAAAACAAGCTCTTTTTCATCATTAAAAACATTTAATGCATTTTATAGCATATGAATGATTGAACCCTTCCCTTTGATGTAGTGAGAAGGCAATAAGTGTCATAGATTTTATATAATTAATGATAAAATTAAATTGAAGGGGATAATTGTGTGAAACACATTCTATTATTAACCCCCCATTCAATTTACAATTGAAAATATTTTCATTTTTAAACCTTATAGCAGTTACAATTGTTAGACATGTTTTGTCCCATGTCTCAAGAATCAGCAATTAAAGAAATTTTCAGCAGAACAGAGATAAACAGAAATAAATTATGATGGTATAGGCTAAATTACAACAATCCAAAGTCAGAAAACTGTCAAATTTAAACACATCTAGAGTTAAAAATGAAATTTTCTGGGAACACTGATATAAAGGAGTAAACATTTAAATAAAATTACTATGTACTGTAGTCCAGACGTTAAAGAACACAGTATAATTTTGTTATAAATGTATAGTTATTTATTTTGGATTATTATGTTATGTTTACCCCTCACAGAAAACTTTCTGCATTTTTATTATTTAAAAAAACTTGGTTTACTTGATTTTTATACCAGTTTCACAAATTAGGACATCCCCAAAGGGAGGTTTTTGGAGATTTTGTCAGGTTAAGCTCACTTTTGAGTACAAATTTGTCCCCAAAATATGATTAAGTAGGTACAGTACACACAATAAGTAAGGGATAATACAAGCAAGGGGTGCTAATGACAAGCTGACTATTTTTCCACTTATACCAAATAAATAAATAAATAAATAGGATGAAATAATTTAAACACAATAATTTGAGTTTAAATTATTTCATTATGTGAGAAGAAAGAGCCCACAGAGTGATATGAGAAATATGAAGCTAGCACAACTATTTAGCAAATTGGTTGCCTGGGACAACAGTTAATTAACGGTCAGTTTAATGGTAATTATACAAAAATATTCAACCCCAGTATGCCACAATTGACCAATTAAAGTAAAGTATTCCAGCGAGCTGTGTAATAATCACTGCTAATGCTTAGACCTACAGTTTATACACACACAATCAAGAGTACACTAATGCCCTTTAGATCTGTGTAATAATCACTGCTAATGCTTAGACCTACAGTTTATACACACACAATAAATTGTAGAGTAATACCTTTGCAAATATGATGATGAACACAGAATAACAGAAAATTCAAAAAGTACAATGATGTACTCTGCTGTTATTTATGCCACTGTAGCATCCTGGGTCAAGTCAGCTATATAGACTATGAAAACTGTCCTTGTATAAAAAAGACTTGACAGGTTTACTCAGTAATCATTTATTCCTGTAACAATGACAGGGCAAGTCAGACCAATGACTGGGTCAGACACACAAGGGGAACACTCTTTTAACAAATTAATTAACAATACTTCCCCACATCCAGGCTAACATGCCTGTAACATCAGGTCATACACACAAGAGGGGAACATTCTCTCAAATCATTAGCAGAAATGTTCAACAAAGTTCATTCACTGCAATTTACATACTGTAAGTGTAATTTATCGAATACAATTGGCAATATGAATGTGTCTAAAACAATCTTGCATACTAAACAAACTTGAAGAATTACGTAAATGTTACATGTATTATATATATGTGTGTGTGTGTGTGTGTGTGTGTATATACTTTTTTTTTTTTTTTTTTTTACAATTCATCTGGAGAAAAACTGGACAAGTTACTTATACTCCTTCCCACCCAAAAATGAGGAAGTCTAACAGGTGTGTCACATGTCAATAACAGTTTTCATCAACAATCACTCTAGGTCTAGGACCATTAATAAATCACAACACATTAACATATTTTACATGAGTGGGTTTTTGGAGTAGTTCACATGAGAAAAACCATATATACTTAGACACCTTGCTACAAAATGCATATTCTGCATACCCTCAGTGAGACACTTGGGCTTGCTTCTTGGAGATAATAAGATCAAGTCTTGGTGAAATGGGTGAGAGACTGACACGGAGAGTAGCATTCAAAGTAGCTTTCAGTTTGCTCCTTGCTTTTGATTTTGTGATAGTCACAGTTGAGAACCCTGACTCACATAAGTATGTGGTGGTGAAAGGCAATAGAAATTTGATTGCCCGCTTTGACAGAGAAGGATATTCACTTGCAGCCAGTAACCAAAATGAAGCAAGGTCAACCTGAGTGAGTTTGAGTTTTAGGCTACTGTCAGCTGATAGTTCCATTAGTTTGTTTTCCAACACAGTGGAGAGAGCCATGTCTTCTGAAGCAGGATCCACAGAGAATGGGTCCAAAATCCAAAGGTTTCCATGTCGAGGGTCCTCTGGGAAGTAGTCAGCAAACTTTTGAGACAATTGAGACAAGTGCTGGGTTATAACACTTGAAAATGTGCACATGAGAAGAGGCTTCAAATGTTTAGATTTGATGTGGAAACATGTCAAATCGTCCCTCCTTGACTCTTCTATTCCAAAGAATGAGTTTTTTCTTGAATCCCTCAATTTTGTCTGAAACCAAAAACACTGTGCTGTTTCTGCCTTGCATTGATACATTCAGCTGATTTAACTGATCAAATATATCAGATAAGTAAGCCAGTTTTGCACAGAATTGATCATCGGTGTAATGCTCAGCAAGAGGGGAGCGTTGCTCTTCCAGAAATGTGTTCACTTCTTTTCTCAGTTCAAAAAGACGATTAAGCACACACCCTCTTGAAAGCCACCTTATTTCACTGTGGTACAAGAGCTGCAAATGATGAGCATTAAGTCGTTCACACAGAGCTGCCAAACACCTTGAGTTGAGTGCATTTTTCTTAATATAGTTTACAGTTTTCACAGCAATGTTCATGACCTCATGCAGTTCTGGTGACATGTGCTTTGTTGCAAGACTTTCCCGGTGCAAGAAACAGTGCGTCCACTTTGCTTCTGGCGCTCGCTCTTGGATTTGTTTAACAACACCGCGATGTTTTCCGGTCATAGCTGCCGCGCCGTCTGTGCAAATACCTGAGCAGTATTTCCAATCAAGACCTTTTTCAGTGAAGTACTCATTAAGACAGTGCATAACATTATCTGCCGCTGTTCTCGTTGGAAGTTCTTTGCAAAATAGCAGATCTTCACAAAGATTACTGTCCATGCAGTATCGGACAAAAACTAACAGTAACGCGGAGTTGCTTATGTCCGTCGACTCGTCCAGCTGTATGGCAAAATAAGGGCTTGCCTTTATTCGTTCCACGAGTTGGCACTCAATGTCATCGCTCATATCAACAATTCGCCTAGCCACGGTGTCATCGGAAAGTGGTATTGACTGAATTTTGGTTGCAGCTGTGTCACCCAGTAACTCTCGACACATATTCACAGCACTTGGCAAAATAAGTTCCTCAGCGATAGTAAAGTCTTTCTTATTACGAGCAACACGAGCACCAACCATATAGCTAGTTTTCAAGGTGACTTTTGATTGAGTTGATAATGATGTTATGACTTTTTGTTGAGCCTGAAGCCCATCTTTTTTCCTTAAAAAATATTCTTTTGGCTTCTCAACACTGCCCGGGTGTTTTGAGTTCAAATGTCTCTGCAGCTTTGATGGTTTTAGCGCCTCATTTGACAAAATTTCTCCACATTCAACACACTGCGCCTTCGGATTAGTCTCAGTACCTGCCCTTATAAAACCAAATTTAATGTATTCAGCGTCGTACTTTCTCACCACACACTTCAAAGCCTTTGCTTGCACAGGCCTGTCTCCCAAATCTGCTTTTCTTTTCAGAAAACGATCCATATTACAGTAACGGAATGTTACTGCATCTGATTGAACGAACGTTCAATCTGACGTTGTGACGTGATTGGTGGTGCGACATTTAAACATAAATTAGCTTTTAGATAATGCATCTTGACTTGACTTGAGTGTTTTTGATCAAATAAATTCATAAGAACAATTAGATAATTAGAAAATAACAAGATTTGTCAATTAAAAAATAAATAAAAATGTATTTGTGGGTAGTCTACCACTGCCTACACGGCCCACCAGATGGCGCTCCGAGGCCCACTAGTGGGCCGCGGCCCACCGGTTGAGAATCACTGGTTTGGCCGCGGCCCACCGGTTATTGTCTCAACAACATTACTGACAGGAAATGGCACTTCATCCACTTCCTGCCAAAGCACACAGACTCTGTGATGAAAAGAGATCTTTGAAGGTGTAGATGAATGAAAGTAACAGGAGAAGTGGATACGGAGGCAGTGAGCTGTCAGCTAGTTCCTTAGGGAATGACTCTCATGGGCATGAACACAGAGGTCAAAGACAGACAAAGTCTGGAGGACACTGCTCTAATGTGCACACATCAGGATTTAGGCATCTAAAGTTTGTCCAACACATAAGGCTACACTAACCTACTGAGGGGTAAATAAATGAACCCTCAGTAAAGGTTAAAGAAAGAAGGGACTTCGTCAGATCTCCTTCCTGCTCAGGAAGGAACACATAAGGGTGGTTTAAGTGGATCTGACCTCCTTTAGAGAAAGACAGACAGAGAGGGAGTTATGAAGAAAGTCTGTGACTTTGGGGGAAAGAAGTATCATGGCATTCTCATGGTAATTCCAATGGGTTTTCTACCATGGTTTCTATCTAAATGCTGTAAAAGTAATCAATATGTGAGAAGTGAGTGGTTTAATCCAAGTCTTATAAAAGAGACACAATCTCTTGTGGACACATTTTATTTTAAGAACTAATTCTCATTATTACTTAACATGCATATTACCAGCATATTGTATGTAAGTCAAAATCTTATATACAGCACCTTTAATAGTTAACAGTGAAAATGTGTTCCTAAATCTAAAGTGTTACCCGGATCATTGATAGACACACGTGAAAACTGAAAGAAAATTAAGATGAAAGAGTGAATACTGGTAAAAAAAAAAAAAAAATTACAAGGGTATATCTGCAGAACTGGCAGTGTAGTTTTTGTAAGAGTTTAATTTAGGGGTTGACCGATGTGTGTTTTTCAGGGTCGATGCCGATACCGATTATTACAAATTAAGTAGACCGATAACCGATATTTTGAACCGATATGTGTCTGGTGTAAAAATGAAAATTAATGTTAAAATTAAGAATAACAATGGCTGCGGCAAAAAAAAAAAAAAAAACTTTCTTTAAATGCTTTTAAATTATTTTATAGACAAATTGGTTTTGAAAATGACCGATACAATAACCATTAAAATGCTTCATATCGGTGCCGATAATTGGTCAACCCCTAGTTTAATTTATCTTCTTATTAAGTACTTTTCTTTTCTGACACTCTATACAAACAAGTATCATTTATAAACTTGTGACTGCTCACATATGGTTCATTTCCAGCACTATATACAGGCTCAGGACAGAAGGAAGGTGCAATGAGAGACAAAAATGGAAAGATCATGTGCAAGACAAGCTATGTGAAAAGAAGCACAGTGTGAAAGTCACAAATAAAAAGAAGATTGTGTTTGTGTGAAAGTATAACTGGATGGAAAGAGAGAAGGAGTTTGTGTTTGTGAGCAGTTGGCTTTTGCTGGAGCATATTTGTCAGTGTAAGGATCAATAGGTTTGGCAGAAGTCTCAAAAAAAAAAAATGTGACCACACTGGAAAACATAAGTGCTGCACACACACACAAAGTCACTGGTTTAACCCTCACTGCAGCTCTTTCCTCTCAGGAATTTAGACTGTCAGTCAACTGTGTGGCCGCCTGGACTCAAAGGCTTCATTTAGAAACTCGTTTGCATAAAAATTCTATGAGGCTTAATTTTCTCTCCCATTCATTTCACATGCATAATTAGCCAGTGAGCTCTAGAAGCCTTCCGTAAGAGTGTGCGTGTAATGTATGAGCAGAGAAAGTGTGTGTTGTCATGAATATATGTGATCAGACTGTGCAGCTTCAGCACATTTGCAGGTCTATATTCAAACTGGCCTTATGTGTGTGTCTGTGTGTAAATAACAGTAAGTTTGTCACTGTTATTATTCCGAGTTCGTGGGACTTTAAGCTGGAATTCAATGCTGAAATATGAACTCAAGGGAGAGTGAAAACTGGAATGGCAAATGGGCAGCAGTCCCATGTCTTGAGCTTCAGCATGTTTTGTGTGTGTGAGACTGTTATGAATCTCTGTGACACAGGATCAATTTCACAGAGGTGTGTTATGATTCCATGAGCAAGGTAAACACACACTGCTGCACACACACATACTGTACAATGGCACACAAAACGGTCAATTTACGTGAGAAAAAAATAATATTATTTCATTAATATTATTTTTTTTGTAAAAAACATATTATTTTTAAATCAGACTTATTGAAAACATGAAAACAGACTTATTCAGTGCAGACTAAAAGCATACACTCTCAAATCTCAAACTCATTATTAAATATGACAGACTACAACCTTTACAACACAAATGCTGACAGCGTAAGCTCACAAATCCTGCTTCAGGAGAGAAGATGATCTCCCATCTCAAAGAAACCCTCTGACAGACGTCCTCCTGCATTACTGTCTGACCTCAATGTCTCTCTATAAAGCGTCTTTATACTTCCAGCAGTCACGGTGTGTCTCTGAGTTTAAAATATTTAAGAAACGATCCTATTACGCACTCTGTTCCAGTCATGGCTCTTAAGGTCTACACAAAAACATACAGGACACACAGGATTGCTAACCCTACCTGTTTTTCCTCTGAAGACATCTAGCCTCTCCATAATAACATCCCCAGATGGAGGGAGAGTTAGAGAAAGAAATGCTCTAGCGGCACAGACCTAGAGATACCAAAATCTAAGGTGGGAGTGAGACACTGGGCGAGAGAGGGAGGGAAGGAAAGAAAGAGGCAGGATACATGAGCACTCAGTGTTTAAGCTTGTCCCCCTCCCCACCCTATTGTCAACGCAGCACTGCTTTTTCCTTCCCATGCTCACAAGAGCCTTCCTGTCCTGCTGGAGGTGACAGCAAAACAACCAATGAGACGTCTGGAAACACTCACAGGCGATCACAGCAGCTATAAAGACCACAAAGTCCAACAGAACACAGCCACACTATACATTAACCAACCGCTCAAGCAAAACACTTACCAGTGTCCAAAATTAACACTTGCCCAGCATCAACTGGTGAGTTCAATGCACATGGATGGTAACTTTATAAAGAAATGCAATTAAAGGGATAGTTCACTCAAAAAAAAAAAATTGTCACAATTTAATCACCCCCATGTCGTTCCAATCTTATGTATATGGTTCTTTCTTATGTTGAACATAAAAGAATATATTTTAAAGTATGTTGGTAATCAAACAATTGACGGTCCCCATTCACTTCCATAGTATTTATCTCCCTAATATGGAAGTCAAAGGGGACCAGCAACTGTTTGGTTCTTCAAAAATTCTTCATTGGTTTTTTTTTTTTTTTATTTTGTGTTAGAAATTTGTAAGGGTTTTTATCTGCTTGGTTTTTTGTAAATTTTTTATTTTTTGTTTTTTGTGTGAAAGATCTTTTAAAAGATATTATAAGATATTTTGTGTTATTTACATTAGAGTAATTTTTATCTTTTAAGTACTTTTAGCGAAAAAACAAACAAACAAAAGTTTACACATGATGTTTAAAGAAAATAAAATGTCTAAAATTAATATGGTGACATTTACACTACTGTTCAAATGTTTGGGTTCTGTAAGATTTTTTTTAAATCAAAAGGCTACTTTTAATTAAACTTGAGTTTAAAAAAATCAAATGAATTCTTTCTGTTCATATAGGAATCTTGTGTTATGTATTATGTATTATGGTTTCCACAAAAATATTAGCCAGTACTGTTTTCAACACTGATAATAAGCACTAATACAGCATATTATATTGATTTATGATGGTTTTAATGTTTTTATTAGTGATTATTGTTTTTAATACAGCATATTATATTGATTTCTGATATTGATATTCTTAAAAAAAATATATAATAGAAAACTGGTATTTTAAAATGTAATAAGCACTAATACAGCATATTATATTGATTTCTGATATTGATATTGATAATATTTAACAATATTACTTGTTTTACAGTGTTTTTTGATTGTGTTATTTTTGTCTTGTCTACATGTAGCTACCAAAACAAAAATCTAAAAGAGCAAAATCGTGATGTCTTTTGCCTAACTGAGAGATGGAGACAGCTAAATAATATGATTTTGAAAAAGACTAAATGTAGAGTATATTTTTTAATAAAAATAAATGAAAATCGAAAAATTGAGGTGGTGGGGGTGGGGGGTGAGTAGGGGGTAAATCTTTGCCGTTCATTCTGCATTGGCAGTTGTAGCAATGTGAAGAGAATTTTAGCCCCTGAACATATTGTGATTTCAGCTAAATAAAAGGGTGCAATTTTATTCACAGAAATGCAGATACAACATAAATACACATAAATAGATAACTAATACATAACATGACACAGAAAGTTTCATTATATGACTGCCATCTAACCAACAGCTGCATTTATGTGTCCAAACTGCTCGTGACATCCAAGGTTAAAGACACACAGATTAGGACCACTATCTCACATACACAAAGCCAAAAGCACAAATACTCACACCAGATATATCTGTGTTTTGGTACAAAACAATCAGAGCCACCAAACCAGTGGTGAGAAAAACACTCTTTCAAGTATTGCACACGTTGTACTGGTCAAATACAGGTTTCAAGTATTTTCACACACTTGTAAGGAACACTCGGCGCGTCTTACAGATCATCTGCTTGAATGTAGTCAATTTCTGTTTATATACTATATAGAAGATCACTTATATGCAGTTCTATGAGGTACAGAGAACTAAGACATCTCATAGGTTGACACAGGAACACACAGGCACACACACACACACACACACACACACGTACAGGCAGCATCGAACAGGCTTTCAATTGACTGGCAATACCACCTGTCCGTTGCCATGACAACAGCTGCCCGGTCTCACACAGCAACACACAGCTCTTTCTCTCTGTTTATGTCAGGGTACAGCCCTTCTCTGAGAGCATGACGTCAGACTGGAAGAGAAAAGTATGAATGAAAACAATGTGTTTATAGAAAGCAATGTGTGTACAGAGCACTGTGCACTCCAGACATTACACAAACACACACATACATCACCAGTTGCAATATTTGAGGGCTAGAGCTGTGCTCTACCATCAGTAACTTGATCTAAAACAGCAGACTGCACACTCAGAGCTAGTGGCATGAATCAGAATCAGAAATACGAATCAGAATTATAATACAACCTCTTTAGTCCACATTACTGAAATACACTGCATGACAGACACGTGATCCAGAATCTTCCAGTGATTCAGATTCAGATCATTTCAGTACACTGAAAAAAAAAAACATTTTACAGCGAACCCTGGATTCAGATTCTAAGCTTCAAAATAAGATTTATAATAGCTAATAGCTAATGTCAGGAATTGCAATCAAAAACCAAATCAGAACTACTTTTTCTGATTCTCTGATTCAGAATCGTTAAGTACACTGAAAAAATACACTTTACAGCAAACACTGTATCCAGAATCAGATTATGAGTTGGGATCAAAAATCACATAACATAAAGAATAAAAATCACCTTATTCTGAATCACTGGTTTAAAACACACAGCACACTGTGCACACAAAAATCTGGATCCAGAACCAGAAGTTAGTATTAGTAATCAAAAAACACTGATTCACTGATTCAGAATCTTCAAGTACACTGAAAAATACACTGTGCAGCAAACACTGGATTCAGAATTAGAATCAGAAAACAATAAGATTTAGAATAAGAATCCCAAACGGTATCACTTTATTCTGACACTAAACCGATTTGAAACCATCTACTAAAATATAAGTCAGACTTAATGCTGTCTTCAGAATCAGGAATCAGAAATAAGAAACAGGATCAGACATGATTTGGAAAACCAAACAGATTCAGGAAACCGTCACAATACATTGCACAGTGGATTCTAAATGAGAGCCAAGCAGCATTTAACAAACCAACATTAGGAGACAAAGAGTCGTGTGCTGGATTCTGCTCCGTAAAATACCATGAAGCTGCCTTGTTTTAAACACCATACAGGCTCAGCTGGTGAGCTGTTGCCATAAATAGGTTAATCTATACTTAAGACGTGTACGCTTTTGTGTCTCTAAAGCACTGGAATTTATCTGCATTCTTATATCTTAGGAGATTCTGAAGAGTGTGATAGTGTTAAGGAAGATGTATGTTTGCTTGTACCCGTTTAGTGTGCATGTGTGTGTCCTCTCTAATTCACAGATAAGAGACAGAGTGAAAGCTCCCCATCTCCACACTTCCCTCCGCCTCTGTCTCTCTCATCTCCCCATCCTGATTGTCTTTTCCAACTGCCATCACTCCTCGTCTGTCTTAAACCTCTCTCCTCCCAATCCATTTCCCGCCACCCCTTTCCCCTCTCCTCTCATCTTTTATTTTGTTCCTCATTCTCTCTGATCCTCTCTGACTCCGGCTGTCTTCTGTGTCTATGTGGGTACACGCTTCTTAAGGCTTGTCACTTCTTTGGTCCATTCCTTTTCTCTCTTTTTTGGATAAAAGGAAGAAAGCACAAGAGGTTTCAAAGAGCTCACAGTGATAACGAGAGAGCGAACAGTGATTTTAAACCAAGCGGTGACCCTGACTACAGTAGCAACACTGATTAGCCACATGAAACCGGTCATGAGATTGATATCCTTTCACACGTGCACATACACACACACACACACACATAAGATGACATATACAACACCTGAAGTGATTGTAAAATAAGAGCATGGCATTGTGAAGTGTGATGTAGTGCAAGAATGCGCGTGTGTAAAATCCGTGCACATGTCTAGGTATGACAAAGGTGCATGTGTGTGCGCTTTACCTGTTGCCCCCTTGGTTTTGTGCCTCCCTTTGGCCCGGCGTTGGGAATTGCCCATTGCTCCGTGTTTCCTGTCCCAAAACATCACCTCATCCCAAGGTTGAAGCCACCGGATTGACAATGACTGAGAGTGTGTTAGTGCGTCTATGTGTGTGAGCACGGCAGCGCATGCATGTGCGTGTGCCCGCCTGTCACGGAGAAGTTGGCGAGACTGAGTCTGTTTGTTTGCATGAACGTGAGTGTGTGAGGGTGCGTGTGTGTGTGTGAGTGAGTGTGTGAAAGAGAGAGAGAGAGCATGCGCCCAATCCAGTTCGATTCCAGCCAGTCAGAGTACAGGCTCTGCGTTCATTTCATTGAGAGCTTGGGAATGTATGGATGTAGGGAATACCAAAACGAGGAGAGGGATGGAGAGGGAGAGAGAAAGAGGGAGGGTGTAGATAGAGGAGGGAGGTGGATGCTTTATCACCACTGAGTGATTCTGAGGAGAGGTGGAGCCGCTGCGGTTGAAGGGGGAAAAAAACACATAGCGAGAGGGGCGACAGAGGAGAGACTCAGTGCACATGAAGAACATTTTCACATGCTGTACTGTGACCATCATCAAACCATTCAATGTTTTCTTCCCAAGAATTTGAAAAAAATAATACCACATTTTATGGCAACCAAACGAAACGAAACTGAGTCACAAAAAAGGAAAAAAAAGAATAGTTCACCCAAAATTGCAAATGCTGTATGACCCGAATGACTTTCTTCTATGGAACAAAAAGGAGATATTTAGAAAAATGTCTCAGTGTTTTATTTTCCATACAATTAAAGTCAACGTTGTTTGGTTTCATTATGGACAAAATATGGTTCTTCAGTTCAATACCTTCTAAATCAAGATCTCAACCTTTATATCGTCACAAAATATAAAGTGTGATATCACTCAGCTCTTTATATGAAGTTGGATATACAGTATGAGTGTATAGTAAATCTCAACTGCTTGGTTGCTTGTATCATAACAAAATGTAAAGTATATTACTGCCCAGCTCTAATCTGCTAAATGTGAAAATACCTTCAAAAAAGTCTTGAAGATATGAGACATTATTAACATTAACCTTAAGGATATTCTGTAAAGCTGCTTTTAAACAATGTGTTTTGCTAAAACACATTAACTTGACTTTTGTCAGGAAAACTTTAATAATTAAGGAAAATGTAAAAATGCAAAAACATTTGTGTGTTATGCTCAATCATGTCTTAAAGTTGTTATACAATGAAAGTAGCGAGATCTGTACAAGATCTGTTCTTCTGTATTGTGACGTACAACTGAATGATATTGAAAATGGCTGGATATTCATTGGATGGAGCCAGATCTAAATGCCATCCTGCAAAGAGAAAGGAAAGAAACGGGGTTTAAGTGGACTAATTGATTGGAGAGGTCTGGCATACGTCACCAGAGAGAAGACTGTTGTTTCAGCAAAAGATCGAGTTATGACATTTTGGTTAATTACAATTACAAGGTAGAAAAAAAAAAATTACAAACGGATGCATTATGCATGGATGAATCATTCACAATAAAATCAATAGCATGCATTTAGGAAATAGGGTGAATTTCCATTAATGTTGACTTTAACCTTGTTTTCATTTTTCAGGCATTTTGTGAGACCTCATTGTAATTGTTTGGTCTGCTTTCGCAACACTGTACCACAGTCATGCCAATGAAGACTATGAGAGCGTGAGAGAGAGAGAGATGAGGGTGGCCATGATAGAGAGGAGGACAGAGCAAGGAGCAAAGATGCGGCAAACAGGGAGAGAGTAAGGGAAAAGAGAAGGAGAGAGAGATGAGAATCACAAGAGGCAGAGAGCTGGAGAGGAATATTGAGAGGAGGGGAGGTGGAAGGAGAGAGAGCAGACGCGGTAAGTAAAAACAGACGCTATAGGCAAGAAAGGCAAATAGAGAAAAAGGGTGGCTCTTGGTGAGAAAGGTGTTGTAAGGCGACAGCAGTGATAGTTCACCACTAAATACAAACACACAAAGGCATAGATCTACTACATAGGAGCTTGTGTGTGTGTGTGTTTACTGGAAAAATTTGTGATTGGTAGAGGAAGGATGCTTCCCAAGGACAGATGACTGTCAGCCCACTTTTTCCTGAAAAGGATGAGATAGGAACTGAGGGATGGAGTAATAAATAGCGGAGGATAATAAACGAGTGTAAAATCCTGTTATGAGCCTAGGCTGCTTGTGAGAGCAGCTTGCTGTCCGAGCTGCTGACTGGCTGCACACACACACACACACACACACACACACTGCAGTGGAAAGGGCAGGTCCCTCCCTCTACTGCAGACTGGAGGTTTAGCATTCAAAGCCACAACACTGTTCTCTATTATCAATTCATCACAGACATCTGTCTGGTAAACATCACGTGCCCCGCCCCTTCACACACACACACACACACACACACACACACACACACACACACACTCACACAGAGGTCACATCTGCAAATGTGTACACTCACCTGCTCTCACAAACCAAAAGATGCAGTGTGATCGATACACACTCTCATGACGTCATACTTGCACATTTTACCACAGACACACACACATGCAACTGCCTTCTTGCAAAATAGATTTAAGACCAGAGGGAGTGAAGAACTTTTAAAAACATATATTCATAAGAACATCACACACAACATCATGTATACTGCGAATGAACACAAAGTTTTAATCTACACATACATTTATAAAACAAAAAGGCAGGTCTTAACAAAAAAAAAAAAAAAAAAAAAAAAAACACCTCTCTCTCTCTCTCTCTCTCTCTCTCTCCCTCACACACTGCACACAGCAGCACAATGATTAATCAGCAGAGCACACACTCCAGTGACCAGAGCCTGTCTCGTGCATGTTGATAATACACACACACACACACACACACACACACACACACACACACACACACACACACACACACATACACAGTTTATACATTTATAGTTTATATATCAGGTTAAATTATATTTTCTATGTCCTGGCCCCTACCCTTAAACCTAACATCATCAGACTGAAATATAAATATGATTCAGCTAATTTATGAGCATTTGCAACATAATATTCAGGGTATTTGATTATATTTTATCATATTAGTGAGGCCATTTGCCCCTTGATAGTATAACCAAACCTGTACACACACATACACACACACACACACACACACACACACACACACACTAAACATTCGAACTGTGTACTCAGTAATCTGGAAAATCACTGGGGATAATATATTCTCAAATAAAGACCTGGCAAAGCTAAATTTTCATATAGCACACAGTGAATATGACATCAACTTAAAACAGCAGGTAACTTTGGGTGACTAGGCGTCCCAGGACAGTCCAGTATTTCAGCTCTAATTTCTTTATTTGCTGAGTGATAGCGCAAGTAGTAGTCTTCTCATACATAAGAGTTGTCTAATCAAAGGTAGCCAATCACAGTTCTTATTAACTTGCACTTAGTGAAGGGTGGGATCTAGTGTCAGTGATAGATACTGCAGAGGAGATCAAGTTGGACATGAAGATATCAAAGAAGCATGTGTGTACATTTAACGAGGACCTTTAAAACGTAATTAAACTTAAAATTAAGATAAATTAAGATACAGCATTTGTGGAGCTCGCTTTTCCACTGCAGAGGCCATTTAAAAGACAATATCTAATACACTTCCACTGGATTCAAAATTCAAATCTCAGACATTTAATAAAACACCCACTCATACCTGTAGGCCCTCTCCCCCACAAACCCAAACACATACAGGGTTTACTCTTTCACCTCATATACCATGTCAGTGTTTCCAGGACCCTCTGCAGTGATCAAACCTTCCTTTAAAAACAGGAGAGCGAGGAAGGAAGGGGCAGAGGAAGTGCTCAGGCAAAGACTGGCTCAGTTGTTGAGCGCTCTGCACAGGGCAATCTGAGGTCAAACACACACACTGACAATAACATTACCTAAGTAAACACACACTGCACAATTACACACACACAAGTCTGTTTATGTACTATTCATGCACATTCATACTCACTCATGAATACTTATGTTGCTGTTATACAGTGGAGTTCAAAAGACTGAGACCACATTGAAAATCTGTGATTCTAATTTGAGCCTGGAATTTGACAGAATGTTTTAGAATTTTGAAACATTTAAAACTAAGAAACATGAAACAAATGAAAAGGAAATATGTGACCATGGATCTTGAAACCATTCTTAAGTCGCTGGGGTATATTTGTAGCAATAGCCAAAAATACATTGTATGGGTCAAAACTATTAATTTTTCTTTTATGCCAAAAATCATTAGGATATTAAGTGAAGATCATGTTCCATGAAGATATATTGTAAATTTCCTACTGTAAATATATCAAAACTTAATTTTTGATTAGTAATATGCATTGCTAAGAACTTTATTTGAACAACTTTAAAGGCTATTTTCTCAAAAAAATATTTTTTTATTTTATTTATTTATTTATTTGTTTTGCACCCTCAGATTCCAGATTCTCTTTGTCACATACAGTCAGATTAAAAAGGTCAAGATGCTTTTTGGATCATGCTGGAGAACATGATCATCAGGTTTGACACTAACTTTTGCAGTTCATGCAGCTTGAGTGCTGCTGCCATTAAAGCAAAAGAGGGACAAATGAAAGACAAACAACAGATGTTTGGGTCAATATCACTGTAGGATGCCTTCTGGTGTCCTGTACATAAGTAACTCATTTGCCATGAAGTATTTAATTTGAAATGACTATGAAAGGGTGTGTTATATTAGGCTAAGTTTTTATATTCATAACAAAAGCATTACTTGGCTCTTTAGCTAACATGAATCTATCAATGTGGTATGGAAAAACTATATTTTTTCCTTTGCACTTTGATAAAGCTGGTCAACCAATGAGATTCAAGCTTTTGGTCACATGCCCAGAGCCGCTGCTGTTACATAAAACAAAGGCTTGGTGGCGCTTATGAGCAGACTATTTTGCAGTAAATAACAGAGGAAAAATACATAACCGGGTGTTTGAAAATGGCTTCATTTGGGTTTAGCAGCAGAAAGTCATACAGGATTGAAACTAAATGAGGGGGAGTAAAGGATAACAGAATTTTCAATTTTATGTGAACTATCCCTTTAAAATGCACAAATAAATAGTTTTGTGTGTGCAATGATGTGACTAAATGGGAATAACTCAACACTAACTGCAGTACCTGCAACATTAATCAGCACATCTTACTGCTACCA
Organism: Cyprinus carpio; assembly: GCF_018340385.1. Taxonomy (NCBI): domain Eukaryota; kingdom Metazoa; phylum Chordata; class Actinopteri; order Cypriniformes; family Cyprinidae; genus Cyprinus; species Cyprinus carpio. The sequence goes on along the minus strand of NC_056603.1, from coordinate 29,674,077 downwards.
GAAGCCATGTGAGCAGCACCTCCATCTCTCAAATTAAGTGAAGCTGAAACATCACACAAATACACGCTTTCACATCTTACTGATCACAGCTCTCGCCCTATGTTCTTTTCACCTCATTCCATCACATGAAAGCAGATGAATTTCTGAATAAAAAATATGCAAATTAGCAACATTTTAAAAGGGGTCAAAATCATCTGATGTCAAAAGTCAAAACTGCTTTCCAGCACTTCTCACTGATGCTGAATCTACTGCTATTGATTTTTATTTGCAAGTGGACAAGTGCTTATATAAACAAGGAAAACAAGGCTGATATCTTATAAAGATGCTGAGAAACAGTAAGGATGATTAGAGTTGATACAGTAACAGCTGTCTATGTCTTATCACTGTACTACAGGGGGTTGTCCTGCTCTCGAGCTGAAAGTGACAGCTGGCTTCACAGCTGCACTGATCCTATTGTTTTTCATCTGGTGCTGGACTGGAGAGAGTGTGAGAGTAAGATGAGATCAGAGTCGCTCTGCTGCTGCTGCCATCTCTTCTTGTCCTTTTCTAAGACCACACACATTGAAGAGTGACCCATGCGAAATATGCACTTTCACTGTAACTCAGGAAGAAAACCATGATTGTTATTGTAAAACTAAAACTAGGGTTATGTTCATTTAATGACTTGAGCTGAAATAAAATAGAATAAAATATAAACATTAGATGAAAACCCTAAAAGCTTTAAAAATTAGAAACGTTGCCTTGCCAACAAATTAAAATTTTTCAAACCTGAAGTTGATGTACTAAAATTACTAAACCTAAAATACAGTTAATGTATAATTTTTTTAAATTAAATAAAAAATTAATTCTTAAAACTTAAAATATACAAATAAAAGCTCATTCAAAATAATAAATACTATAGATTATGTAAATAAATAACACTAAATAACACTGCACAAAACCTGCTAAATATCTCTTCCACTGAGCTTTTCCTCTCATACTGTCCCTCTAAACTCTGTCTGAAATCATTTGCTGTGGTGTTTTGTTTTCTTAGGAGTTTATAAAAATGATAAAAGTGGCCCCTGGGGTCTATCAGCCAATGTGGATGGCGTCACATTTCCTCTCAGGAATGTGTAGTCGGCACAGTAAAGTCCACCGGTGTGTGCGAGCACCTCTGCCATCAAATTAAATGAGCTAACCAAATCAGGCCTATTTACTCCACAGAAAAAATAAACTACTGTCTTACTATATCTAGATTGGTGGCTCTCTCCACACAAATTGAATCACAGACATAGTGCTGGAAGCAGAGAGTGAAAAACGCTGGTTGATGGATCCAGAAAACTGAACAAAGGGGATAAATCGGGGTTTACAGTACCTTAGTGCAGATCCAGAGTGTGTTCAGATCAGTACCGTCAATTCACACTATCATTCAGCACCAATCCTAGTTCCTGTTTTACAGCATGAAATCAGATGTCCTACTGTCACTGAGAGGTGTGTGTGTATATGTGACCATCCGTGTTTTATCATCAGGAAGCTGAATCTGGAGCAGCGGACATCTGGCTGCAGATTGAGATTTGGAATAATTGGCTGTGGATTAATAATTTGACTCAACTGCTGGCGGCAAAGAGCAGCAAGAACATGGCAGATTACAAGCCCTAACTGTCCATCCACCCACCGGATTACACACAAACCTCTACAGTGCTTCAACTGCACTTCTCCTCTGTGCTCGACAATCGTCTATAAAACCGTACTTTAGTGCCTTAATCTGGTTTTCAGACTCTCTTTCATCTATTTATGTATTTCAAACTCTCAATTCATTCTATTCATTTCATTTGATTATTCTGTGCGTTCATCTCTTTTAAACTCCTCCGTGCAGCGCTGGATTAGGGGATTGTAATTCCAGCTAAACTGCTCAGTTTATCTGAATGAGAAGGCAGAGTGGGTTCTGCATGCAGAGCAGGGGAGATTTAAAGAGACATCGGTTTTGTCGGTCAGCTCGCGCTATGATAGGATGGAGAGAGCGGGGTGGAGCGGCTCAAATCCTCCATCAAAAGTCTCTGTGCAAACGAGGACGGCTGACCTGCTGCCAGAGACGGAAGCACAGGAAGATTTGCTTCTTGCAAGCAAAAACAGCCAACAACACAGCAACTGTGTGGATTGATTGGCTGAATAATTGACTATTGTTTATGGGCTGATCCTCGAAACTTATGTTTGAAAGGTGGAAATATGGGCTCTGACTCATGTCCGTCTGATGCACAAAATGAGGGATACAGAACACTAATTTTATAAAGCAGATCCATCAGCAAGAATGGGAATTAATGCAGATGGTTGTGGAAAAGAGTTCTTCCCAGAAAATCAATTATCCAGATTAGGGATCCTCAAACGTTTTTATGCCACAGACCCTTGTGTAAAGGCTCATTTATAAATGTTCAAAATGCTCATTTATACTGGAAAAATATAAAATAAAAAAATTACAAAATTTTAAATTTGTAAAAAATCACATGAACACTTTACTTAAAGCCTTGTATGTATAATGCATTATAAAAGTAATTTAAATGTATTAATTATTCCTTGGAATGCACCAATGCATTGTACAATCTCATGAATGTAATACATTACACTATGCATTTTCTAATGATTTACAACAAGATATAATGTATTACAATGCACATTATGAATAATTATAATGCCTTATACCCTTTAATAACCCTTTATAATGCATTATACATAAAGGCTTTAAGTAAAGTGTTATAGAAATTACTACTGTATTAAGCAAGAATGCATTTAATTGATCAAAGGTAGTAAAGACATTTATAATGTTACAAAATCTCAAAGCAGCACAACTGTTTTCAAAATTCAGCCTTGCCATTACAGGAATAAAATACATTTTATATAATATAATAATTAATATATACACAATAGAAACAATACTTTTAAATTATAAATAATATTTCACACATTATAAATCATTATAATTAGAAATAACTATAATATTATAATTATAGTTATAAAAACAATATTTCACAATGTTACTGTTTTACTGTATTTTTGATCAAATAAATACACCATTGGTGAGCAAGATAGACAAGATAGAATCTTTCAGGTTCCAAACCTTTGGATTATAGTATAAATACAAATCTCTGTTCTCTATATCATATAATATATGATATAAATACTAAATGTATAATGAAATAACTATTAAATGTATAACCTATGGTCATCAACACAATAAAATAATTGTAATTAATCTCATGATTTCTAACCATTCTTTAGGAAACAGAATTAAACTGTACTAAATTTGATATTTGGTAGATGATTTTAACCAAATCAGTTTATTCATTCCATGGAAATCAAACCCATGTCCAGATGTCTTAGCTACCGGAACACTGTTGCTCTTATTTAATTTACTTAATTCACTTGCAGCCACCCAAGATTTCCCAGACTCCAGTCTGAAAACCTCTGATCCAGATCTTTTGTTGAGATGATTCATCCTCACCAGTCTGAATTGAGCTCAGACATGATGATCTGTGTGCTACTAGAAGCTCCTGGCACAATCACTGGGGTGCCCCAGTCATTTAGTTATGTAAGATGAACCCCAGATCTGTCCCCTCAACTCGCACTCTCACATACTCCATTACATAAGCCCCGTTGGTGACAGAGTGCTGATAAATGTCTTTGCTTTCTCAACTATACTCTTGTGTAAGTGTGATCTGTACTGTATACTCAGAGAATGACATGCACTCTCTATGACTGAGCCACAGACGCACACACACATACATTGTTAAACACAAGAGTTCGTAAGAAGAATCTAACCATTAACAAAAGACACACTATTCCGCAACTGAGAGAAACCAAATGCTGCATCTATACACATTTAAAAAAGAGTCATAGAACAGTTTGTCAGTCGGCTTGCAGGCTTATGTTGCCTGGGTTTGAGCAGGTGTGTGTGTGTGTGTGTGTGTGTGTGTGTGTGTGTGTGTGTGTGTGTGTGTGTGTGTGTGTGTGTGTGTGTGTGTGTGTGTGTGTGTGTGTGTGTGTGTTTCAGCATGTAGCTGATTTTACAGGAATACTGTCTTCTTAATTTCTGCGAGTCATAGCTCCGTTGTGTATGTTTAGTATTGCCTCTGCAAAAGTAAAGCTCATTTGCACTCATTAAATCTATAAATATTTACTGTAATTATTTAGTTTTGTGTCTTGAGGCTTGAGCTTTCTTAACTGTGAAATGACTGTGAAACGCAATGCCAAAAAGCTGTCTGAACTTTAAATATTTCAACAATAATTGTTCTGTGCCAGTAGCAGTACGAAATGTAATTGCCAAAATAATTATTGTTCAAAGAAATTTCCCAAACTTCAACCACCCCTTCATTCCATTGTTTGAAAACATATAGACCTGCCTCAAACCCATGCCTACACATCACTTAACCTATCAATTTTTACAGTTGCATTTGGATTTTTACTCATGTTACTCATGTCCCAGTCTTTGTGTAAATACCCATCAAATATGTAATTCCATAAATGGAACTGATGATAGTTTTAAACATGCATAAAATGACGTTTTTTAACATTGCATCACAGCACTTAAACACCAAACTTCACTTTGAATATGGTAAAAACGTTTCTCACTGTGGTGAGAAATATTATACATTTCATAAAAAAGAAAAAAAAGGTTTTGTTAGGTCCACTGTTGTATATTGTTTGTACACAAATTACAGTAAATAAGCTAGCAATAGTGTGTAAAGTATGTTTAAAGACTCAAAACACAAAGGTCCCTCAGTTAAAAGTCTGATCTAAAGTGAATGTGTCTCTTCAGAAGACTTGGATTTAACTGCTTGATTCATTAGGATTACATTTACTATGGCTTTATGAACTTTTTGAAGCATCTATGTTTTAATTTTTGGTGATCTATCCCTTTAAGATACTTAATTTTCCAAGAATGCCGATAGTTGAGTAAACATCCATTGTCTTTATTTCCATATTAATACTTAGGCTAGGTATTCAACAAGGTATAATAAGAAACTGAACCTGTTTTTTCAAGAAAGCACCGCAAGCAAAAGCCATCATAACCGCCTCACAGCGGTGACTGCAGCTACAATGTGACCCTGTGCAGCACATCAAACAGTAGTTACCACGATTAAATGTGACAACAGCAATATTGTTAATCTTCATATAAATGCTTGACTGACATTGACACTAACAGTGAGTGAAATGCAGTTAAAGAGTAAAATGCTTCAGGGAACATCTGTATGCTAAGTCTCTGTGATTATACCTCCAGCAGAACTGTGCTAATGAAAACAAGGAGAATGATTGGATTTTCCCCATGAGACAAAACTGTATATTAGGATAGGACATGGTTTCAATAAGTTTGGCTCTTCTTCACAGTTGTCTTTCGACCATAACATATTCTGCTCCCTCAATCATTGCAAAAGCTGTGTCAGCATCTTTAGTTTCAGCACCTTCTGCCAAACCTGCAGAGTTGCTCAAAAATCATTACTTCATTCCTACACGGGAAACAGAAACAGTAAAGGGAGGAGAAACTCTGATAGCACAGCAGGTTTCATTACTCCAACAGCTTGTGAGATCTCTCATGACATCTCTCACCCCTCTGGCTCTTACAGTATGCTGGCTGTCAATCATCAGCTCCATACGCAAACTTCTCCAAAGACCTAGATGCTGGGAAATTTCTGTTGCTAGCCAGCTATTAGTCATAAAAACATAACTATAAATCTCACTGTCATAGCCTCATCAATAATTGTAATAAACAGCTCAAATCCCAGAGACATCGAAATCTGATTTGCAAGCCTGTGGAAGTAATTGCCAGGACTGACCACAGCTTTTGCAAGTTGCATTGGCAAGCCAACAAAACAAAAAATGGTCACTGAAAGCAAAACTTTTAGACTCTTTTATCTCATTCTGACAAGCAAGTTTGTAGTGATATTGGCTCAGAAGCATATACAAAACAAAGTTTACCTCTTTAACACTCACCTGGATCATAGACCAGGAGCCACCTGACAAATTCCTACAGGACAAAAGAAAAGGGAAATGGAGAAGGACACTAGCTTGTGCTGTTCTGCTCTACAGCAACAGAGGGTGAGGGGTGCAGAAGAACGCGGTCATGTTTAGGGGGCTTAGAGAGAGGAGGGAAAGAGGGTGGAGTGAAGAGAAAAATGAAAGGAGAAACAGGAGAGAGAGCCCCCCTTTTTTTTAACTCATGACAAACTTTGTGAAAACCCCATGAACCAGCCCTTGGAGGAGGGAACGCCTATCCTGGCTTTGCTCCCTTCTATTTCACTCCGTCCTCTGGAGCCATTTCCAACAATATTGTGGAGAGATTAGTGGGGAGGGGGTTGAGGCCTCCAAAGCTCCTCACCACATAGATGTTATTAAAGAAAAGAAAGAAAGAATATGGAGGACCAGACTTCGCAAAGAAACTATATGTAGCTAGCTACTGGACTTCACTCATTACATCTACAGTCATTCGCATTACCAAAACGGAGGAGGTTGCAGTTTTGTAGCTTTAAGTCTTAAAATAATATTGTTTGAACAGGGGGTGTCATGAGAGGAGGCGAAAACCATAGAAACTCAAAACAGATCAGAAAACGCACAATGTATTTTAAGCAGAAACAGATGCACGTGCAGCAGAGATGGAGGGATGATGGATGAGAAAGAGCGTTTATAGATATGAGCGCAGGATTGGCAAAACTCTGAAGATCTCTGATTTATACACACATTAAACCTTAGACACACAAACATGCCTGCACCATCTGGAGGCAAAACACAAACACAGCATAACGCAGCAGAAAAAAGATGACCTCCGAGTGAATCGTATGGAATGGGAAAAGGAGGGAAGAAAGAGAAAACACATTTGAACGGAGAACGTAAGGCTTGGAATTAGTTCAAGACTAGTGCATTGATTCTGAATGTGTTTGTGACTAAAATATCAGATCAGTCTGAAAGCAGCACATCTGATCTGATTACAGCAGCTTTGTGAGCGCTGCCACTAGCGTCCTGGGTGGGCACGGTGGGTAGAGAAGCAATCAGGGTGACTTTATACTGTGCAACTTTACTGCAGCAACAGCACCTGGCCCTTCAATCAGCCTCTCGGTTTCTCAACAGGCAGGAAGAAACAGAGTAACATGAGAGGAGAGGAGAGAAGAGAAGAGAGGGATGAATAAACCCAAAGAAAGAATGCCCTCAACTTAGCCATCTGAGAGGATTAGAACTGCTCTAGAGGTTAAAGATAGAACTTCTCTTTCTCATACGATCGCTTCACACCCCTTCCTCTAAACTAAAATGATCCTGTGACTCCTGTGACAACACATTTTATACATATATATTGCTTATGTTTTTAATATATTTATATTCAGTGGTGGAAATGGCCAAAATTAACTGGTGGTAATTTTAGATGACCTTTCAGATGTATTTATAAAACACTTTATAATTTATAATAACATTTATAAACAACTTTTTAATATTTTCTCTGCACCTGCAATTCTGGCCAAATTAAAGATACGATGTGTTTGAATTTGCACATGTTATAATGTAAGCATTATTAATGACCCCCTGTGTTTATTAATAATTTAAATAAAAAGATTGATTAGTTGAATTAAAGAATGATTTAATAAAATCTTAGAAGGATTAGTGTCTCTAATTGGCCTTTTTAGCTAAGCCCTCAAAACACTTCTTATTTACTGGTACAGTACTGCACGACTTTTTTTTAACCTTTGTAATGCCATTTTTCTAACTAAATGTATGTCATCTTTTGTGCCAAATATTTAATTTAAAAACTTTTATCAAAAATTGTAATTAAACTATAATTTCAATTAAAATAACAAGATACAATCAGGAAAAATAAGTAACCAATCAAATGAAATCAGCATCAACAATTCATATTTGCACAGCACAGAAGAGCACAAATGTGGCATTACGGAATATTTACAGAATTTTTGAAGACTCAGAGGTGGTATTGCAGTCCAAATTCAAAATATTGGAGAGGGTTTTTTTTTCATCCGGCCCCTCCTCCTCAGACTTGAAATGAAATACGCTGTGTTTTCCAGCAACCCGGGGTTCCGAAATACAATTTGGTAAACTGGCAGTGGTGGGGTTTCACAAACCAAAACAGAGGCCGACACATTTTCAAAGGAGAATAACTGACTGTAGCATTGTTTTCAGATAAACAAGTATGTTAACTTAGCATGTTTCTTAAATATCTGCAAACATATTATGGTATTTTTATGCTTTAGTAGAGTCAAAAACTTACAAACAGCACCTTTAAATAAAATTACCCCAATTTTCTTTGTTGGTGTGCCTTCCTAGTCTTGTAATGTGTTTGTCTTTGCAATTTTTTGGTCAATATCTAAAAATTTTCTTCACTGATGATATCAGTTTGAATACTTTGACAGAACATCTTTCACCACTCCCTCCATCCATCAGACTGCTATGAGCTAAAGACAGAGGTGTGCTACAATCAAGCCCCACCCTCTATTTTTTTCTTTCAATATTCTGTTTAACTCTGAAATACATCACAATACACAATAAATTCAGTTGCAACTTTCAGTTCACAGAGAAATTAAGCTATATCAGACAAACAACAGTCCCTTTGTCTAATATCAGCAATTCTGCAGGTAATCACAACAGTAAAAACCAGCACAAGTGTGAGCGATATTTTATATTTTATATTTAATGTTTGATAAACAAGATGGTTATATTAATTACCTTACATTTTAGACACAACATTTACTGTTACTTCATCTTTTCTTCCTCTACCAGTAAAAAAATTCCAAACAAGACCAAAGAAGAACCGCTGCGTATCTCAGTTGTAGTGATTTGTTCCCCAATGAATCAGTGTGTTTTTAAAAATCGGTTTAGGGAATGATTCAGTGAATCACTCCTAAAGACTGTTGTTCCTGAATGAGTGTTTTTGAATGAATTGTCTGAATGAATGATTCAATGACTTTCTCTTAAGTCACTTGTGGATACCTACTGGTGTAATGATGTAACTTGTAGAAAGGTCATTGTGGTCACTATTACTGAGTAACTAACATTTTCAGTTTTAGTACGCTTTAGTAACTTTCATGGATTTCAATACAATAGTGGGATATTATTGGCAGAGAAGGATACAGCTATGCTCCATTCAAAAATTATGATCAGATGAAGTTATTTCAGTCACCAGAATCTGACACAATCATAGGATTCAGATGTCCCTTGTTAGCTTCCAACCTGTCTTCAGAGGCAGCATTATTCAGCTTTCAAACGTGGCCAATGTTTTTAACAAAGCGGATGACTCAATGAATGATTCAGTGACTGATTCATAAAAAGTTACTTGTTGGCACCTACCAGTGTAATGATGTAACCTGTTGAAAGAGTCATTAAAATATCAGACAAACAAAAACTAAAACCATTTACAGTAGAAGTGTGTAATTGTTTGAAGCAGGATAATGTTGTTTTGTTCAGCAGTTTAAAAGTTTCAAATATCTGCCACAACCCTTTTGAATCACACAGGTCTAATGGAGTTTGCACCGGGGGGTTTCCTCCAAGGAGGCAAGGGAGGCAGTGCGTCCTCCACAGCATAAAAAAAACAATGCAATTATCACAAAACATGACATTAAACACTTGATTTTTCTAAAGTGACACTGTCCCACAGCAACACCAGCAGTTAAAGTTACAGCAGCAGGCAGCGTCTCTCTTGCCTCCCCTGAGCCTGTTCAGTCATAGGTTTGGCAGGGGGTAATTGAGAATGAATGAGGAAATGTCATCTGCAAACTGATCTGAATGAATAAATAAAGGTTAAAGGGAAAACTAATTATACATATGTAAACAACACACCCACTTAGTTATCACCAATTTATGTCATGTCACACTGAAATTTGAAATGACTTGAAAACAAAATCTGTGAGGGTTTCTTTAGTGCATAATCAGTTTGGTTAAATTAAAGGTACATAATTACATAATTTGACCATTAAAAAGAATAGCTAAACATCAGTTAACAACATCAACCTTAAAAATGTGTCAACCTTAAGTTTAACTGGAAAATGAATTGACATTAAAAAATGTGACTTTGCCTCCTCATTTCAGAACACTACTGCACACCACTGGTTTGCACAGACCTTGCAAACAGCACAACAGTTATAATGAAGAGTTGGAGGCGGAGCTGCATCTTGGACAGCGTTTGATGTAGAATTGCGTCTTATCTTTCCAGATCCCAAGAGTCATAATAGAGGAAACAGAAGAAGGGACAAAAGCAGCATAATCTCTCTCATTTCCTGATGTTATTGGTATCAAAACATGAATGCATGCTTGCAGACACGTTATTTCAAATGTGCATATACGTAATCATGTGCATGTGATCATGCATGACGTCAGTCTTCTGCATACCCATGGCAAGACTATTAAATAGCATTAAAATAGACTTTGCATTACAATTTCATGCACAAAACCCCACACTCTGGCATATAATCCCTTAAAAAGAAGGAAATAACTCAATCTACTTCAACCTATATCCTACTAAGGCAAATGCTCCCTGCCTCTTTCTTTCTCGCTGTCTTCCTCTTCATTCTGTAAACAGCAGTGTAGACAACATAATCTCTCTCAGTAAAAAAAAGGCTTCTCTCCAAGGCCTGGGGCCACTGAGTCTGCTGTTCCCCGATCTCTCTGTACATAACAGCTTTTACAAATATAGGAGGGTGAACCATCCATCGGTTACGCCAGGTGCTTAATTGTGCTGAGATTTAAAGTAAAGACCATAACAAAGTTAAGAGGACATGAGCAGGGCAGATACAGGAAGATCACACAGTTCAAGGCAGCGATGAATAGTGTTGTTATTCCCTCTAGTGGACGTGAATGGAACTGCACACACTGCCGCAGTTACAAATATATATATATATATATATACATATATATATATATATATATATATATATATATATATATATATATATATATATATATACAGTACAGATCAAAAGTTTGGAAACATTTATTAAATATTTTTAATGTTTTTGAAAGAAGTTTCTTCTGCTTATCAAGCCTGCATTTATTTGATCAAAAATACAGAAAAAAAACAGTAATATTGTGAAATATTATTACAACTTAAAATAATAGTTTTCTATTTGAATATACTTTAAAAAAAAAAAATTATTTATTCCTGTGATGCAAAGCTGAATTTTCAGCATCATTACTCCAGCCTTCAGTGTCACATGTAACATCCAGTCTATCACATGATCATTTAGAAATCATTCTAATATTCTGATTTATTATGAGTGTTGGAAACAGTTCTGCTGTCTAATATATGTGATGAATAAAAGGTTAAAAAGAACTGCATTTATTCAAAATAAAAATAAAAATTCTAATAATATATATTCTAATAATATATTTTCTTTACTATCACTTTTTATCAATTTAACACTTACTTGCTGAATAAAAGTATTGATTTTATTAAAAAAAAAAGAAAGAAAAAAAAAATTACTGACCCCAAATTACTGACCAGTAGTGTATATTGTTATTAGAAAATATTTATATTTTAAAAACATAGCTTCTTTTTTTTATTTTTATTTTTTTACTTTTTTTTCATCAAAGTATCCTAAAAAAGTATCACATGTTCTGAAAAAATATTAAGCAGCAGAACTGTTTCCAACTTTGATAATGTATCATCATATTAGAATGATTTCTAAAGGATCATGTGATAATGATCCTAAAAATTCAGCTTTGCATCACAGAAATAAATGATAATTTAAAGTATAATAAATTTAAAAACAATTATTTTAAATTGTAATAACAATATAAAAATATTACATTTTTTTTCTGTATTTTTGATCAAATAAATGCAGGCTTGATGAGCAGAAGAAACTTCTTTCAAAAACATTAAAAATAGTAATGTTTCCAAACTTTTGGTCTGTACTGTATATATACATATAGATATATATATATATATATATATATACACACACATATATATATATATATATACACACACACATATATATATATATATATATATATATATATATATATATATATATATATATATATATATATATATATATATATATATTTTTTTTTTTTTGTTTTTTTTTTTTTTTTACTTATAGAGTCGTCTCCGATTTTCAGTACAGTTTATGCTTATTATAATTAATTCTAGGAAGTCTGTTCACAATTATGTCAATTCTTGTGTATATATTTTAATAACATTTTCTATCCAAAAAAAAATATATATATTTTTATGGTTTTAAGCGTGTTATTGAAAGAAATAGTATAACTGATGCATGCTAGAAAATGTAATCTCTTATTAATCAAGCAGTTGTTATGAGGAGGACACCTGTAAAACATTTATTAAGAAATTAATTTGCAAAAGCCAGCAATTTTGAAACAAAAATCCTATTATGTGCATACTGGACTTTCAATAGAGAAGAAAGAAACAAAGAATACATTTTTAGTGACATAAGAGTACATCCAACCAAGGAAACAATATAGCAGTTCTATTGGTCATTTATTAAACACATTCATCCATTTCTCTAATGAATGATGTTGTTCATATCCCAAGAGTCAGTCCCTGTCACTGATTCAAACCGAACCTTTTTTTCCAGAAAGCCAAGAAATCACAAACACACAAGACAGTATTAGTAAATTCTAAAGGGCTTTACAGAGAGTAAAGTGTCGAGATACTGCTTTTAGCAAAGACAGTGAAAAAGTGCATTTATTCTGTAAACTAATTGACAAACAGCCATGATTAAAGGGGTCACACAAAAAGGATAGGGGGCAAAATGGGATGTAAATGTAGGAGAACAACAGAGTAGGTCATTTAAAAACAAGCACTTATCAACCGTTTTTAAGGTGTTTAGCCCTTAGACACATATACACACACCTGCTGTTTATGTGCCCATTTTCCTTTGCCTCTAGATGTGTGTGCTTACCCCACCCATCAGACTGACAGATTTAGTAAACCGCACTGAAGAAACAACAAACCAAAGACAGTTAATCAGCAATTAATCCATCACTTATGCAACACCTCAACCTAACACCATGTCTGACTCAAAATCAACAAATCTGAGTTAGCCTCAAAATCAATGACTCTTGGATGAACATCACACAATCTTAATAGAACCCCCAAGTGTGCATATTTGTGTCTGCATTCTGCTTTCAGCACATCTTAGCAAATCAGAACTGCAAAGCAGCATGAGTCCATATACCGCAGAGAAGAAAGTGAAGGAATACACAAACACACACACACACACACACACACACACACACACACACACACACACACACACACACACACACACACACACACATACATACATACACATATGTGTATACACATATATCAAATTTGCAAGCAAATATACTAACCTTTTCACAAGGATCAAAAGACACGGTTAAACAAACGGTCCAATGGTATGTTAAATACATATAGAAACTGAGGCCTGCACGCGCACACACACACACACACACTGAATTACAGAGAGGAGGAGGAGGAGTTAGGCCTCCACACACACACACTGAGGTGGAGTGACTCTTTGACTGAGCTGTGCATAGGCTCCCAGCTGGCCCGTCTTTCAGTTAAGCACTGGGCTGATCTGTTCTCCAGTATATAAAGATGCCACTATCTCCATTCTCAACTGCCTATAAAACTCAATTAAGTCTGTCAGACACTCTCCCTCCTCCTATATCCGTCTCCCAACCAATTTTCTTTTCTTTGCCCACCAAACCCATAGCAGCAAACCCACCCATAATCTGATTAATATCTCTGTACCCTTCAGAATGATGTTTTTTTTTTCAGCTTTATTATCTGTAATATAATATTTGGTCTCAGAAACATTGATTTTAGTGATTATGACCTGCTCAAGTGCAGACAGAGCTAGGAAATTTTAGTCAGCTGTTTGCAAAAATTCAATCACTGATACATTTGAGACACATTTTGAACACAGAGGCATGTGAGTGAAATTACTCGGTATTTAAGCAGGACTGGGTCAAACTCTTTCTAGATCAGTGGTTCTCAACCAGGGGTCGGGGTCCACTAGGTGGCCTCAGCAAACTTCCAAATGGGCCTCAAAATAGCTTAAAATGTTCTGAAATAAGACCAAATGAGTGTTTAAACAACTAAACTAAACTAAAACAGCTAGAACCCCTACAAAAACTATTACCTAACTTCTGGAATTCAACAATTTAATTATTTGAATTTCAATTGTAATTATTTCAGTTACTTATTTTAATCAATGTAAATATTTAATTTCTCTACATTTAATGTAAGGATTCTTCAAATATTGTTGTGGATAAATATATATATATATCTATATTTATCTATATATCTATATATAGATATATATATATATAGATATATATAAGCCTTAATTAGTGTTCTGAGACTTCTTAAACTCACAATATTATAATTAAAGGGACAGATCACCTAAAAAATTCTGTCATTGCTCATGTAATTCCAAAACTGTATGACCTTTTTATTCTGTGCAATATAAAAAAAACATAGATGTCATTGGGCTCCAATGTTGTTTGGCTCTCAGTGTCCGTAGAAATAACTTATTTTGTGTCCTGCAGAAGAAAAGAAATAAAGTCATACAGGTTTGAGGGTGAGTAAAGGATGACAGAATATGTTTTGGATGAACTATCCCTTTTAATATGATTTAATATTACTTTACACAATATTTGCTCATTTCTATACTTAAAATATTTAGGGGGTAAAAAGAAAATGTGCACTATACATTTATCAGTCAATGACTAAACGATACCATGAAAGAAGGAACTGAGAAAAGATATGTTTTGTGATTATCAAAACTGAGTGCAGATCGGGATTGAGCTCATGACTGTGGAGCACACTGTGAGATGAATTCTGCGGAATTTAAGATGATAGGTTACATTCCACTGGTGTTTCTTTAGTATTTATCCAAACCAGTCAGTCCATTGTTTGTTGTGGTGTGACACACTCATTCTAACAGTTAAATTACTGAGCAACGACACATGTAATACGTACAATTCCTCATGGGCCCATATACACACAATCCATACTGATTATGTTATGATACTAAACACTTCACTCAGACCTACAGCTAATGGAGCGCATGCTGAGTGATGCTGTAAAGACCTTATTGTGTGTGTCTCCCTCAAACCGGCCAGAGGGCACACTGACAAAGGCCTTCCCTTCCCATACACCCACTCACATAACCCTCTGTCACCGCCATTAAATCTGACACTGATTGGTGTGTGTGTGAGTGAGTCAGAAATTCCACAATAAGGATATAATTGAGACAGTGACATTGCACACACGCAAGAGTGACACAAATACACACAACACTCATTTCACACTCAGAGCTTGTGTAACTTTAAAAAAAAATAATGTGTCTTAACTTGTACCTTCCTGATCGAACAACCATCTTTTATAAAGGGGCCATGCAGGGTTCACACGGGTCTATAGCCCCTGCTGGTAGTTGTCATAACTATATCTCTCTGTTTTCTGCACATCATTACCAATCAAAAGTTTTAGGTCAGTTATATTTTATAAAGAACTTTTCAGGATGCATAAAATTGATCAGAAGTGTGATAGTGAAAACATTTATCAAATGTCTGAAAAAAATCACAGTTTCCTCAAAAACGTATCCGCTCAACTGTTTTAAATGTTGATAATAAAAAAGAAATGTTTCTTGAGCAGTAAATCATCATATCAGAATGATTTCTGAAGGATCATGTGACACTGAAGACTGGAGTAATGGCTGCTGAAAATTCAACTTTGCTGAATAAATTAAAAATTTAATACAGTAAAATAAAAACAAAAATGAAAATGTTATTGTTTTTACTGTATTTTTGATTAAAGTAAAAATATGCAGCCTTGATGCATATAAGAGACAAAAATATTAAAAACCTTACCAACCTCAAACTCTTAAATGGTAGTGCATGCATGTATATAATGTGTGTTTGTGTGTGTGTGTGTGTATATATATATATATATATATATATATATCTTACATCACCTGAAAAGAACAGTGAATAAACATTTCACAGTGCTTTAACAATATGCACTGACTCACTGAGTGATGCCATTGTTCGCCTGAAGCTGTGAAAATATATTTTCCGTGGTATAAGAAGCGGAGTTGGGTTAACCAGCAAAAGAGAATAGGGCCATGGCCTCACTGCACCATTGGGAGGTGTGTGTGGTCAGGGAAAAGCTCCTAATGTGGGCCTGCAGCATCCAAGATGAGTCTGCGTGTGCCAGGACAAGCAGCCAACATGAAGATTCAGACTCAAAGGACGAGCGGAATGAAAGGCATGTAGTGAGGCAAAAAACACAGGTTATGAATACATTCCCTCACAAAGACGAAAACATTTTAAAGAATGAACGGTGTTAAGACAATGACACGTGTCCAATCCGGGCCAAATCCCCTAGAGCATAAAGAAAACTGTTCCATAGTCTCCCCCCGGCACTGGTCTGGGTGGTCAGCTCTCTCCTTGTAACCCTGAAAATCTCTCAAAATAAACAAAACTGATCTTTGAATAGCATTTAATGGAAAGGGTTTAGCATAACCTGACTGACTTGTTATAAAGAAGAAATACCCGTAATTCACTGCAGACCATACAGATAGTGAGGATCTAAAGGAGAGATTTACCACTGTGTAAACTTCAATAACTATTCAATAGCTGGAACAGAATTATATTTAAGAAAACTGAACAATGGAGTGCAGGCACATAGGGAAGAAAGAGAATGTGAGGGAAATACGGAGAGAACGCTATTGCTCTGGAATGGCCGCCTAGCTGAGATAACTATCAGGGTAGTGAGAACGGAGTAATGGGTTGTTTTGTGCTGGAAAAGAGAGCGCTGTATTGGAAAAGATTCCTTCTTTGTTGTCCACATGACTGGATTAATACGAACATAGAAAGTGGAAAACATCTGCTCAGCATTACGAGCCATCGGGGGACGCCCATGCACCTCTTGCGCCTTGGAGCCTCACAAACACACGTGCAAAAAAACACACAATCCACACGGTGCTCATTTCCTGCTTGGAAAGCGGGGCCAGGCCCACAGCAACATTTCTTGAGTCTCGTTCTATACCTTCACTCCCATCCCCCCAGATTTCTAAAAGTCAAGTGGAAGTTATAGAGGCCTTTCCACATCAGCACTAGAATAAAGTAAATCATAAGCATGCCATCTGCACACTTATTCAACCAGATACTCGATCAGTCCTAACTCATTGAGGAATGTAAAACCAATGCAAACAAATCGGAGAGGATGACATCATTGCGAATGGAGGGGAAAGGAAAAGGGGAGGAGATTAAAGTGCTTTGAAGTGCAAGATGATGTAATTACAAGCATGAGTGTAGGCTCATGACGGTGGCTAATGTTATTAGACAACATGGAGACATTATGCATGTAATGCTGTTGCTAAAACTTTTTCACACCAGGTGATTTCACATCAGGCTCCCATCCTACTGACTTTCTGAAAGTCTGTTTCCATGGAGATGATTAGCTGACCAAACTTTCAACAAAGAGCAGATGATACAGACTCTCTGTAGACATGTTTTAAGATCTGCCTTCCCGTTAGGATGTTTTTCTTATCTAAATATTAATCACGTAACAGAATCCACAAATCTGCTATAAGACCCACACTGGGCACATACCATTGAGACTTGTCAGCAGGCCTTGGGATTTAGCTATCCCAGCATGCCTGTGAATGTCGTAGCATGGCACTAAGGCGGCAGGACACTCTCAGCGGTTTCCTCTAAAAATAAACAACAACGACAACAACAAACGCTGGGGTTAGCGCTGAGTTGCATCTGCCAAATATGAGCTAATGGCATTAGTCAGGAGGGCAAAAAAAGACAAATGCAACTTATATGTTACCTCAGCACAACAGGAGGAATGCAAGAAGTTGAACAATCACAATTCCTGGACCACATATTTAATCTAATGCCAAACCATCCCTAGTTATTTCTCTAATTTAAATACTACAAGAAACATTTAGAGATTGAAAACTCTGTTATTCTCTGTAAAACCCTTTTAAAGCATTACCACAGATCTGGCCAGACCTCAGTGTTTATAAAGACTTTAACTGAGTAAAGAAGTGGTCCCAGACTACATAACCTACTTTCCCTGCAAAACTCAGCGAAGCCCAAATCTGTTTACTTGAATTTGATACAGTAATATCGGCAAAATTGTAAAATCTGTAACACTTTAGTATGGGGACCAATTCTCATTATTAATAAGTTGCTTATTAGCATGCCTTTTAATTACATATTGGCTGTTTAATAGTACTTCTAAAGCACATATTCTGCGTTACCATATTCTACACCCCTAATCCTACCCAAAACCTCAGCTTAACAACTACCTTATTATTAACTATAACTATTAATAAGCAGCAAATTAGGAGTTTATTGAGGCAAAATACATCGTTTATGGTTTGTTAATAGCAAGAACTGGACCTTAAAATAAAGTGTGACCGTAAAATCTAATAACTTTTTGTAATATATTTTCAAATCTAATTTATTCCTATGGCAAAGCTGACTTTTCAGCAGTTATTACTCCAGTCTTCAGTGTCATGTAATCCTTCAGAAAACATTCTAATGAGCTGATTTGCTGCTCAAGAAACATTTTAAATTATCAGTGTGGAAAACATAAAATTTTTCTGGAAATCATGATACTTTCATTTAGGATTCTTTGACATTGGAGCAGTAGTTTACATCTGATTACTCTCTATTGTGGTCCATGGGTAGTCAATTGTGGTTATGTGGTCCAGAATCAAAATGACAGGACATATACAGACTCACAAGGTAATAACCTATAAATTCAAATGAAACCTGTCCAATAAATTTTTATTAAAAACATCCAATCAGTGTATAAAAAGGGTCTGTGTAGAAACCACCAATCATGAAACTCTCTGTTTTGAGTTAAAAATGAAACAATCCAGCACTAACCAGTCGTGAAAGATCTCTTTTAATCTCATCCAGCAACTCAAACTGAAAGAATAAAAGAGCATCTCAGCTCCTCAACATTCTGGACCTGTTGCCTGGACCAGAATCATAAGACTCTGAGAAACACATTTCATGAAATATGGATCAAATGAAATGCAAGAATCTCACCCAGAAAGCCAAAAACGTCTCTTAGTACCTAAAATGAAAACACAAACATCTAAACTAATTAGGTCACTTTTCGCAGGCCTCCTATTAAGGCTTAAAACAAATATACTCACTTTTAAATGGATTAAACACCATAGATGAATTCCAGTATGAAACCTTCAGTCCTTTACTGAGTGCACACATGAAAAACAAAAAAATTGGTTTGGCTGCAATGAGGTAAAAGTCGCTCCCATCTGATAGTGTCACATGATGATTGGAGCTGAAGGTCTCTATGCCCCATGCCCAGAGGGTACAGCTCAATGCTTGGCTTTATTCTGCTGCTTTCTATCTGTTTAAGTCCACAAAGCAAGTATGAAAAGAATTGCAGAAGTTGAGTCAGTGAGCAGAAATCTGAGGCCTGGCTAGTTGATAAACAGTAAACTGATACTGCAGTCATAAGACCAACATATCAGTCCTCATTCACTAATTAACATACGTAAGAGACAGTGAAAAGATGCCAGAAAATCACTACCATTCCACATTTGATAAGACATGCAATTAAAAGTGTTAACATTAATTGGCCCCCTGGGGGGGTATAAAGAATGTGACCCTGGACCACAAAACCAGTCGTAAGGGTACATTTTTTGAAATTGAGACTTATACAACATTTGAAAGCTGAATAAATAAGTTTTCCCTTGATGTATGGTTTGTTAGGACAATATTTGGCCGAGATACAACTATTTGAAAACCTGGAATCTAAGGGTGCAAAAAAAAAAAAAAAAATCTAAATATTGAGAAAATCGCATTTAAAGTTTTTCAAATTAAGTTCTTGGCTATGCATATTACTAATCAAAAATTTAATTTTTATATATTTGCAGTAGGAAATTTACAAAATATCTACAAGGAACATGATCTTTACTTAATATCCTAATGATTTTTGGCATAAAAGAAAAAGCAATAATTTTGACCCATTCAATGTATTTTTGGCTATTGCTCTAAATAAACCTGTGCTACTTATGACTGGTTTTGTGGTCCAGGGTCACATATAATATAATTATAATTTTATGATTCTAATACACTTTTATGTAAAAAGGTAATGTAATTATTTTATTTTATGTATTTCCTCTTACTTAAACTTTTTTACAGCTAACTTTTTTTACAGAGTGAACTGTGTGTGTAAGCACACTGAGGAAGTGTACGATCAGCGTGTGTGATGGAATAGAGCGCATGATGAATGAGTGACCAGTGAATACCTGAGACTGCAGCACATCATACACAGCACTATAAAATACAAGACATACAAACATACTGAATGTTACAAATCATGCACAGAGAGCACACAACTTCACCTAACAGTGTTAAAGACCAGCGCATAGATGAGCACAGTAAAGCTCCGTTACCTCTGAAGAAGGGCATGGTGAACGCTGCCTCCGATCCCCTCGCTTCCCCCTGCCTGCCCTGTCCCGGAGACCTCCGCCTCCTCCAACGCATCACTGTACAGTCCGATAACACACACACCCTTTCTGACGATCCTCTATTCCTAAAGTTGTCTGTGCTGAATAAATGACAAGTCAGGAATGTCCATTTTCCCTCGTGGACGGTGTCATACTCTGAGCACAGACGCACACACACGCACACACACACACACACACACACACACACACACCTAACACAGGAGTTCACAGAGAGTCAGGACGAGAGGATGCAGCTGCTTTTCCTTTCACACTTTCTCTCTCTTGTGCTCTCTCATCAGTTCTGTGGCTTTCCATCCTCACTGCAGCAAATTCTGCGGCGTCAGCCTCAAATCACAGTTTACACACACACACACACTCATACAAACAAGGCAACACTGTTGAAAATTAGCAACCAGCACATTCACACTGTATCACCGGTATGAAAAACCTGCTGTTTTCACATCACATCTACACGTCTATATTAGTGGTTCTCAAACGGTTTTGTTTCAGGGAAGATTTTACTTTGGTGATGCAATACAGTGCCAAAAATTAGGTAGCTTTTTGCTATTTTTTTCATAGGGGTAGAATATCACGCAATCTGTCCATGCTGGCAATATTTCGGCTATTACCTAATTCGGCTACTTCTACCAAGTGACAGACAAACTAAACTATTAAAATCTGTGGAGCTCGACTGTTCAGACAGATTTGACATTAACAGCAATAAAAATATAGGCCTATTATATCCCCATTGCCTATTGATTTATTATCCTAATTATGGTAAGTTACATTTTATTATTTCCACTTTGCATTGTTTTGCTGCATTGTTTGATTCTATTGGACTAGACCTGTGACCCATTTTCATTGTGACCCACCAGTTGAGAATCATTGATCAATATCATCTACTGCACATGAAGAAACATGAATTATCATGTGTCCAAAGTTAGACACCTGGAAAAAGTGCAGTTACAGCCCACAAAGTAAACATCAGCAGAAGATCAAAATGTGCTGCAGAAACCCAACCCAGAAATAAGTTTACATTTTTGCTTCTGTGGATCCATCATTTTGAAGTCAACGGTTTTTTGAATGGGTTTTTGGGAAAATGTCTGACAAGGTTGACATTAAAAGTCATCAGACCAAAAAGGGTACTTACATGCTCACTAGTCTGCTTTTACACACTTGTTACTCCCACTTTTGCAAACTATTCTACTCAAACTTGTAGATTTTAAATCATTTCAATGATCTGTTGAAGGCTTAGGCTGATGATAAACTGGGCAACATTTTGAGCAATGTTTTTGGGCAACTTTGTATATCTCTTGTATTTAGGCTTCTTAAAAGTTTTGTTCATTTGTGAAGGTTATCTTAATGGACAAAACCTGTAAGAATCATACACTTTTGTTGGACACATATAATCCAAAAATCTACAATAATCCAAAAGCCAATGGATGTTGAAGGAACCTAACCTCTTGGTTTGGCTATAAAAATACGTCATCCCCTGCTGCACTCTATTTCTACACACTATAACAAATCAAAGCTGGTTTACCCTTCTAGAAGTTTAGGACTGTAACACAGCAAGAAATATAAAATCATATGTTTAAGGCAGAGCCTGTAACTATAATTCATTGCTACACAGGCAGTAACGTCAAATTTCATGCACTTCATGGTGTCTGGCTAAAGGAAGCTACTCTCTTTCACTCTACATCCACAGCAGAATTTGACACCTTGAGTGATGTGATGGCATCCGCCTCTGTTCCCCGTGTTTGTGTTGTGGTCGGAAGTGCTCCAAAGACTGGAAATTAGTAGCCAGTGGAACCCGTTTTCAAGAAACATGCTGGACCCACCAGAGGAATGTGGGTTTGGTTATTTGGCTAGACGTGGAATAAAAACCACTAAACAATATCATTGCACTCACCATGCAGTGTTTTGATGCATTTATCAGATGGTTCGGCTACTGTTATGCTGTGATGAGTGTATAATTAAAAGACATTCCTTGAAATGTTCACACATATTTGTGTGTATTCACAGTATGAACAGGCAGTTGTGTGTGTGTGTGTGCGTGTGTGTGTGTGTGTGTGTGTGTGTGTGTGTGTGTGTGTGGACTGGGTGGAGCTCGAGGCCTGTAGCGCTGCACAGCACAGGGGTGCGTTCACACATACGGTCCTCATTATGGCACCAGAATTAAAACTCAGTGTGAGCCTCAGCGCTGGTACTGTCTGTTCTTGTACTGCACTCTAACACCTCTCTCCTCCAGAACAGACTGATCAACCTGCCTGTACAGTGTAGAGATATTAGGAAAAACTCCCAAGAAGACAACACTAAGAAGACTCTAGTTTTTGCACACAGTTATGGACTTTTATCATTTAAAGTGTTATGGGTCAATTTAATTTGCATTGTACACTTCTGACTTCAAAGTGGTCCTAACACTAGTCCAAAAGTTCATGCTCCAGGGTTGAAAGCGAAGCAGATCCACTTTTAAAGGGATAGTTCATCCAAAAATGAAAATTCTGTCATTAATTACTCACCCTCATGTCGTTTCAAACCTGTAAGACCTTTGTTCATCTCCGGAACACAAATTCGATATTTTTAATGAAATCCGAGAGCTTTCTGACCCTGCATAGACAGCAACGGCCCAAGACATCATTAAAGTAGTCCATGTGACATCAGTGGTTCAACCAAAATTTTATGATGCTACAAGAATACTTTTTGTGCACAAAAAAGACTTCACTCAACAATTCTTCTCCCGCAAGTTACCGTTTTCTGCCATTATAGAGAGTACCATGCATCGTGATGCGGAGGAGAAGAATTGTTGAATAAAGTCATTATTTTGGTTTTCTTTACACATAAAATATTCGTGTAGCTTTGTAAAATTGTGGTTAAACCACTGATTCACATGGACTACAGGTTCACATGGACTACAGTCACATGGACTACAGGTGCCCTACAGGTGCATCTCAATAAATTAGAATGTCGTGGAAAAGTTAATTTATTTCAGTAATTCAACTCAAATTGTGAAACTCGTGTATTAAATAAATTCAATTCACACAGACTGAAGTAGTTTAAGTCTTTGGTTCTTTTAATTGTGTTGATTTTGGCTCACATTTAACAAAAACCCACCAATTCATGATTCTCAACAAATTAGAATATTGTGACATGCTAATCTACTCAAAACACCTGCAAAGGTTTTCAGAGCCTTCAAATGCCAATTGCAGTTTGGTTCACTAGGCTACACAATCATGGGGAAGACAGCTGATCTGACAGTTGTCCAGAAGACAATCATTGACACCCTTCACAGGGAGGATAAGCCACAAACATTTATTGCCAAAGAATCTGGCTGTTCACAGAGTGCTGTATCCAAGCATGTTAACAGAAAGTTGAGTGGAAGGAAAAAGTGTGGAAGAAAAAGATGCACAACCAACCGAGAGAACAGCAGCCTTATGAGGATTGTCAAGCAAAATCGATTCAAGAACTTAAGTGAACTTCACAAGGAATGGACTGAGGCTGGGGTCAAGGCATCAAGAGCCACCACACACAGACGTGTCAAGGAATTTGGCTACAGTTGTCGTATTTTTCTTGTTAAGCCACTCCTGAACCACAGACAACGTCAGAGGCATCTTACCTGGGCTAACGAGAAGAAGAACAGGACTGTTGCCCAGTGGTCCAAAGTCGTCTTTTCAGATGAGAACAAGTTTTGTATTTGATTTGGAAACCAAGGTCCTAGAGTCTGGAGGAAGGGTGGAGAAGCTCATAGCACAAGTTGCTTGAAGTCCAGTGTTAAGTTTCCACAGTCTGTGATGATTTGGGGTGCAATGTCATCTGCTGGTGTTGGTCTATTGTGTTTTTTGAAAACCAAAGACACTGCACCCGATTACCAAGAAATTTTGGAGCACTTCATGCTTCCTTCTGCTGACCAGCTTTTTGAAGATGCTGATTTCATTTTTCAGCAGGATTTGGCACCTGCCCACACTGCCAAAAGCACCAAAAGTTGGTTAAATTACCATTGTTTTTTGTGTGCTTGACTGGCCAGCAAACTCACCAGACCTGAATTTGTCAAGAGGAAAATGAGAAACATGAGACCAAAAATGCAGATGAGCTGAAGGCCACTGTCAAAGAAACCTGGGCTTCCATACCACCTCAACAGTGCCACAAACTGATCACCTCCATGCCACGCCGAATTGAGGCAGTAATTAAAGCAAAAGGAGCCCCTACCATGTACTGAGTACATGTACACTAAATGAACATACTTTCCAGAAGGCCAACTATTTCTTTTTTTTTTATTGGTCTTATGAAGTATTCTAATTTGTTGAGATGTTGAGATTGAGTGAATTGGTGGGTTTTTGTTAAATGTCTGCCAAAATCATCACAATTAAAAGAAACAAAGACTTAAACTACTTCGGTCTGTGTGCATTGAATTTATTTAATACACGAGTTTCACAATTTGAGTCTAATTACTGAAATAAATGAACTTTTCCACGACATTCTAATTTATTGAGATGCACCTGTATTTAACCAATGTCCTTACTACTTTTCTGGGCCTTGACCGTGGTAGTTCAGTTGCTGTCTAAATGGGTCAGAAAGCTCTTAGATTTCATCAAAAATATCTTAATTTGTATTTCGAATAGGAGCAAAGGTCTTATGGGGTTGGAACAACATGAGGGTAATTAATGACAGAATTTTTATTTTTGGGTGAACTATCCCTTTAATTTTATGAAGCTATGAGAATACATTTTTGTGCGCAAAGAAAACAAAAATAACAACTTTATTCAATAATTCTTCTCCTCTGTGTCAGTCTTCGACATGCGTTCATGACACTACCATGATGCACGTAATCATCAAGTCAGTCTACTATTACCTCAAAGCCTGCTAGTTCACAAATCTTTTTAACCAGTGTTTTGTTACAAAAAGTGTTTGCAAAAGCACATATTACAAGTTCTAGAATTAGATTTTGAGACCAACTGTTAAATATATCTGTAAAACTATTTAGATGATTGAGTAAGTTGTTAACAGTGTTTACTGGAGATGTGATCTGTATGAACTGATTCAGTCTGATTTGGGAAATCAAATGGGTGTTTCACTGAAAAGAACCACTTTCCTCCTTCTAAATCATGTTGTGCATACTGCATATTGGACAATAGAAATAATTTCACTTGATAAACAGTTATCATGCTAATCGTGTTTTTGTATGCTATACTTGTACATGAGCTTACTATGTCATTGTAACATACATCATATCATAACATGATTTTGGAGGATTTGTAATCAGGCACTAAAGACGGTAGCCAATTTCAGAGAAGGGCCCAATTTCTTATGACACCACACATTACTAGTTTGCTTACTAAGTTACATAACAAAACCTTTAATTTACTAACAGCCTTGTTTCTGACCTAACCGCAGACTCCACTCATTACCACAACGACAACCCCAATTACCACAGTAAGTTACCATAGGACAATGAATGGACTCAAATTCTCTGAGCATTTTATTAAACTTGCTGGGGTTTACAGCAGTGTACTGTACAGCAGTAATATGTGTAAAACAAATCTTGAATAATTACAGATCCTACAGCTTTTCTCTTGATTTTGTGCCTTTTCTGCACTTCCATGTTTCCCTCTGCTATAAGCCACTTCACTTGCTCTCTAACATCTGGAAATCATTTCTCACCTATTACAACACTGCCAGACTCAGGCTATTTGTTGATCTTGACAAGGAGCCATTCTACAACTAAATATCGATTCTTAGTGCTAAGTAATTGTGTACTGATAAAACACTACAGTAACAGTATCAGGTGTAGATGCAGACAAACTAGAGTTGGAGTGTTAAAAGGCAACGTAACATTTCGAGCTCTGCTCTGTTTATTCATTCTCATTATCTTATGGTTGTGTGTGGTGGGTCAGCTGAAGTCCATACAATATAAACAGAGGGATTTTGTTTTCTTTGGCTGCCTGGCGCTCAGACCATGAACAGAGACTGAGACTTAAAGTGCACAACATGTAAAGCAGCATTGCTTGGAAAGACCTTGCCATATTCTTCCAATCAGGTCCCAGTATGAAATATCTCCATAGTAATGGCAGCTGCTACATGGATCTATCACAGGTCCCATGACCCAGAATTATTCCCCCTTTGAGGTAACATGAGGTCACTTCAGTCAAAGCTAATGCTCAGTACTCATAAAAGAAGACCTGTTGTCTGGTTGCCATGGTAACAAGCGGATAATAGTTTCAGTCTGCTTGTGAATGGTTTTTGAGATAGTATGGATATTTCTGGTGCATCTCCAGCTACCTTCACATAAACAGCTGCTTTTGCACAGCTGTTCACAATAGTTAGGTTTAATCATGCTAAAAGATGAGAAGGAAGATGGTGAAACTCATTAGAGTATGATGCAATGGTACACAGCTGCTAAACTTCACACAAACACTTTTTTAAACATCAGTGGCTGGTCTAAGTCTGTGGGATGTGTTTTTGTGTGTATGTTTGTCAGGGCCCAGAGGAAATGTAGTTCCTCCTCCCTCTCTCTCTCTCTCTCTCTCTCTCTCTCTCTCTCTCTCTCTTTCGATAGGAATCTTAAAGGAGAAGACAGAGTAAACACATAGATTCACAAAGTGTGTGAACACGCCTGATGTTTCCCAGCCACATTTAAAAAAATATTAATGTCAAGAATGACAAAAAGTTTTAAATTTGCAGAATTAGAATAAAAACATACCTAAAACGTGTATATATATATATATATATATATATATATATATATATATATATATATATATATATATATATATATATATATATATATATATAAACAAGAAGCTAAATAAGACACAGGCTGAATCAAATCAGTAATAGAATTGAATAGGGATATACTTAAGAACACATATACTTAAGACACAAATGGAAACAGGAACTAAACAGAGATACTACTAGATTCCAAAGTAGTTTCTATTAAAACTTTTGTCATGTATTTAAATATATTTGTAATTACATTGTAATTGTGAATGATGTAATTAAAATGAAGTTCCAATTTAGTTCATTTAAAATATATTTACATTAAATGTAATAATGACACACTACAGTTTGCTTTACATGTGCTTTATTATGTTAGTCAACATATCAAAATTAGTGTACTTTTTTAAAGCAAAACAATAGATTATTAACAGATAATGATTTAAAAATGTACTGTAAAGTAATACTTTACATAATTTGATAATACAAAATGTGCTAAAGCGTGTTTAGATAGTCATGAAAGCATAAACTCAAGTAGTCTTTTATTTTATTTTAATATTAATTTTTATTTTAACATTTTAAAAAAATAATTTTGTGCCTATGCAGTTTGTAACATACTAGAACACTCACATTTAGATTTGTAGAATTTAGCATTACATCACTTGCTCACCAGTGGATCCTCTGCAGGGAAGGATACTGTTACTTGTGGATTATTATGATTCATATTGTTACGTTTTTGCTTGAAATCAGTATACTCCATTCTCTGGAGAAGAATCACTGGTTAGCAAGTGATGTAAGGCTAAATTAATTTCTCCAAATGTTCAGATGAAGAAACACACTCATCTACATCATGGATAGCCTGAGGGGTGAGTACAATTCAAGCAAATTTTCATTTTGGGGTGAACTATTCCTTTAAGCAAAAGTGTATCTGTTTTAGTAATGTTTCCGTGTGTCTGGGGGCCAAAAGCATGTCGACCTCTGCTACATTACAGCACTATTGTGTCATTGTAAGTGCTGGACGGACTGTTGTGTATTACACACACACTCAGTCTAGTCTCAGCCAAACCCTTTCTTGCCAAGAGTTGCACAACTGCCTAGAGATGGGACGCCAGGACAGGGAAGGGCGAGCAGTGACTTACATATGTTCAACATTAAAAATACAAAAAAAAAGTCTGAACGTCTGAACTGTGGAATTATGGAGTGTGAGGGTGTTAAGTAGCTAAGTTTCTCTCCAGATATGTCTGTAGGCATCTGGCAGACAGATGCACAATGTTATAGAATTTATGCGTCAACCCTTCTTAGCCACTAGCCCAAAAAATAAGCATATTAAAGGTGGAAAGAAATAAAGTTTCTGGAGGTGGAAGCTCTTGGACTTGTTGCGCAACTGTTGCATTTAATTTCAGACAAATTCATTCCTTTTTGTGTTTGGTAAAAAGGTCAAAGTGAGAAATAATCCAACTTGAGATGGGAACATGGCATTGTATTTTGTCATACTATAGCGTGAGAGGTGACACCTTCTTGTAACTATGGTTGGGTTTATGCAATGAAAAGGTCTGCATGGGTTTTTTTAGTCATTTAAAATAATATGACGATTACTATGGCAACTCAGGAGCCCAGACCAGAAGAGCTAAAGGAGCAAAAGAGGCCAAAAATAAGACAATTTGAAGTTTTTTCTCCATTCAGATGAATACATATTTGCCACTCTGTCCTTGAACACATTGGCCCACTCACTTTTCTCCTTCCATCCTCTGTTTCTCTGATCTTCTCACTCATTCTATCTATCCTCTCTTGCTCTCTCACACACTCTTATTAAAATTCCAGTTAATCTTGCAGACTATAAAAGCCTCTGAAAAAAAGCAATGGCTTCACACTTTGCCTCTAAAAGTCAGGGATATTCTCTCTATATAAATCTTCAAACATTAATATGAAAGTCACTTCAAGATTTACATCCACAATCTGCACCAGATTCATGACATTTTGCACATAACCATTTACAGATATATTAAACTCTCAGCCAGTGAGACGAACTCAAAAAGATCTGAATAAATCAAGTTTATTCATTTAAAAGTACATTTTGAGAATTTCTGATTTGCTTTTTGGCAGTGCTTGGGAAGAACAGTCTATTAATGGACACTACATCATCAACTTACAGATACTAAACACTTGCCAGCAGCAGGGATACAAAGCAATACATGTATATATAAAATTAATAAATAAATGAAATTATACCAATAAGCTGATAATTATTTTTATGGTAAAATTACAAATGAAAGACTAAAATCAATCACTTTAAATGCAACTAGACCTAGTTTTTAATGTAAGAGTGGGTGTGGATTCTACCACTTCCAGTTATTTTTGCTGTCTGTTATGCTGCTTGATATTACAAACTGATATTTCTTATCATATTATTTTAATCATAAACACACTAGTTTGGAACACAAATGTTTTAATTGGCCAATGACTCATTCCCAGAATACTATTACTATGTAATAAAATAAATGCAGTACGTAAACGTACATCACTTATTTAATTGGATTTCCTCAAGACTACATTTGATTGTGTTTTTAAATTATTAGGGTTTTTTTTCAGATTTAAGTGAGAGTTAGATGACGGCAAATGTAATCAAAATGTAAAAATGAGAGAAAGAGCAATCACAATCAAATGTCCAACATCGGCCAATACTGATAGATTAAAAAAAAATCTATTATATTGTTGGATTCCCAATTCACTATGCATCCCTAATATAAAAACTATATAAAAGATAAAGCGAGCCATAGCCTCCAGGCAACACAAGTTTAAGTCCCAGGACTTCCGTCTTTTCCCGATCCCAATCTCTCCTCAACTGTCCTATCAAATTAAGCCCTAAAACTTAACTAAAGAGAGAGAGAGAAAAGGTTTAAGGATCAGAACTCCTTAAATAACCCACTTGATCCTTCTGTCCTCTGCCTGAACACACACATACCGTACTCTTGGTCTTGTGACTTTCACGTGAATGCCTGAGGAATGAGGCAGTAATCGCTGGAGTTGACTGACATTCAGGAAGAGCTGAATCAACTGTCAGTTTTAATGCAACTGCAAAACTGTCTCTGGTTCAGTCACTGTAAAAACAAGCCTCCAGTCTGCTCCTTCACCTCCTGTCCCCATCAAACAGTCTCCAGAGGGACCTGACCTCGCTCCCCACACTACAGTGGAGAAGAGTTCCCAGCCAAAGAATCCACTGCATACAGAGATCCACATCATTTATCTTCCACATGTCAAAGCATGGCGCATGTTCAAGCTGCTAATGCTTCACGATTACGGTATTAAACAAATACAGTACCAGTGATCTCCTCCTGAACTTAGAGGATAATCTCCATGCTTTGTTTCTACTGTGGTCTGCCACTGTAAAATGATAAGGACAGAGGAAAAGAAGCACTCCAGCACTCTGCCAAACGTGCCGGGCTCAGGGTTAAACTAAACAATAAGAGAGGCTTTCTCTGATAAGACAAAGGAAATGGATGGAGGAAATATTCTGCACATCTTCAGATGGTGAAAGTTGGCAAGGTTTGTCTAGTTTCAGTGCACTGAGCAGTGTGGGAGGTGTCAGGGGGAGTAGATGCCAAATGCGTCTCAAATGCAAATGGGATAGATTTAAAAACAACAGATTATAATGTGAAAGTTAAACACAAAGCCAAGTGTGAATGTGTTTGTGATAAACAGCCATGCTCCATGGAATGGACAATGCATTTGTTTATTGTTCATTAAGAAGTGTTGGTCATTACCCTAATACTTGAATAGCTGTCAAATGACTTCTACTGACACTGATTTGTTCTGTTTAAACAAGACCATCTCTTGTTTGTTCACTATATGTTTGTGGCAATAGCAGTTTCACGCCATCTTTCTCCCTCGCCAACGCAGCCTAGATACACTAGCAGTAATAATAGTAAAAACTGACAACACACGTCACAAATTAATCTACAAAAAGATACTAGAGCTGATTCTGTTCTCTTACATAAATGCATGATGGTAACCATAGTTTCCCAAACTCCACAGTTACAACAGTTATTGTTAGTACTAACCTGGTAATGTCATAAAATTACAATAAACAAAATGGCAAAAAGACAATTAATAATGTTTAATAAAATGAATTGTTTTGTCAGTGGTCCTTATATGTCAAATTCATCATGCATGCGAAGAACAAGTTTTGACTTTTAATCTTTTGGATCAAAATTTCAAATCAATATTAAAAAAAAAAAAAAAAAAAAAATATATATATATATATATATATATATATATATATATATATATATATATATATATATATATATATATATATAATATATATATATTTTTTTTTTAAAAAAGGTGACACATTGTTCTTTATGATGGGATACAATGAAGCTGAAATTTTCTCCTAAAACACTAGACTACATGACAAAATATAAAAGCTACTACTGCACTTTCATAAACACCTGCAGCACTGCAACAAACTGTTTAGCATATGAAGAATGGATTTTTTTTTTTCACACTGGAGTTTAATTCATAAAAAACCCATAAAGCTGCAGCTCTGATTACAATGTTTAATAACTAATAGCAAAATAATATAGAAGCTGGTATAAAATATGTGAGCTATTACATATTTTGTTCCAAAATTTTTTTTTGCAGAAATTGTTCCAAAATTCTTTCACATTTCAGCCTCTTATTTGTCAAATGGTGTTACTGCCTCCATCGATATTTGATATTAAAATCATATTTTAATAACATATCATATTCCTTGGCCCCAAATAAAAACACACCTGTTGACCTGTTAAATAGTTTTCAATATGGGTCAAATTTGACCCCTAGAACAATACCTGTAGTAACTATGGTAGTATATTTGTAGAAACCACAATGGTAAAAATCTTGATTGTTAATATTTAGCACTTCAGTTTTTTAGAACTAAAAACTAGCTTCGTGTTTTGAACAAAAGGACATTTGTTCTTTCCACCAGGACAGCGAGAGAAGAAACAACTACATTTGGAGACAGAACACAATATCTATAGAATTAATAAAGACGTTATTGTTGTCAAAATATGCTCAGTACCCCAAGAATGAAAGTCAAGTGATGTTTTGTTTACATAGTTGCAAACTGCGCGCGATGTTGTTTGGTGAATGTAAACACGAGTAAAGAAGACCTTGAACTTGACAATTAGCAAAGTGAGTAAACAAGTCAACCACACACATCTGTAAGTCAGCAAGAGCGTGTAAAGTACTGAAAAGTTCCTACTTTTGGCCGGCGGTTTGGTGGCCAGTGCTGAGATGTGCTTCTGCAGGCTGATAAGTTTACTCTCCAGAGCTCCGGAGCGGTAGCAGATGGAGGCGAGCTCTCCCTCCAGCTCCTCCAGGATGCTCACCGACTGACGGGATAAATCCGACAGCTGCCGGAGCACCGCGCACAGAGTCAAGCCGCACACATCCACCAGATCCGTGAACATCGCACCGCGACTCTTGCCGCCGCTCTTGCACACATCTTTAGGGACTATGGTCCTCTTGCAGAAGGGCATCTTTTCTGCTGTCACGGTAAACTCCCTTTAAAAGTGCGTGTTTCGCCAGCGCTGACTAGTGTTGGCGGAGACTCTTGCTCGGGATTGCGCGTACAGTGGAGGCATTTTATGCATTATAATTGACTGTCCACTGTGAGGAGCTCTGCAGCGCTCCAGTTCACACTAGATCACTGCAAATCACAGCTCCAAACTACCATGAGCTGCGCCTGAGAGACCTCACCCACTCGTGCAACAAGACCATATGATCTGAATCTTTCACGAAAACTCAACTGTGCGTTCAGAAAGCAGCCTTGCTCTGCGCATGCTCACAAAAATAAGGTTTTAAAAGTGACTCCAACAGGACTAAGAACAATGAGAGTGATAAAACCCCATATTTTAACCTTGCATTTGCCCATCCCTAAATACACATCTGGTCTAGTGTGTATGTGTGTGTGTGCGTGCGCGCTCCCCCACCCTGAACCAGAACTTGGCTCACCTAGATGTTTTGTTCATCCAGTCTTTCCACACTGGACGGGGAGAGAGAGCGTACCGTCACAGTATAGTCAAAATGATGAGGAGAGGAGGGCAGAGAGAGGCTGAGAGTCCTCCATGTTTTATAATCTTATCAGGCATGTTTCTCCATGGCTTCATATGAAAACTTATCTCATACAGGGAATTTGATTGGGAACATCTGGGTCTTGTTTTGCCTCACTGTATGACTGTTTTCATTGTTCCTGGTTCCCCACCCTACTCCACATGGCCCAAGTGCATGACAGGAACCACTCCTGGTGGACCTTTTCTTCACGGCAAACCTCCTCCCCCTCGTTTTGTTGAAAGGACTATTTTCTACTCTTCTGTTCCTGGTTTCTTTTCATGTCTCCTGCAATAGACTCTTTCTGCCAAGTTTGATTTGAGGGAGTGAGGTAGCCTGGCAAGGCTCACATTTAATTTTCATAATATAATATTTTTGCAATCAGATCCATGGGATAGCGGTAGCCAGACTCTTATTAGCTTACGATAGCGGACCAGAAAATGGGTGATAAATGAGGAAATACTTCAAATCTGACCTAAAGTTTGATGTAATTTAGGTGATTTATTTTCCTCTTCTAAATGTGTGATGACTATGAAAGCCCAAAAAGTTATGAAATGTCAACAATATGACATTCTATGTCAATTCTGAGATAAAATTGAAAATCATTAGATACTAAGTCATAATAACAAGTAACAACGTTGAAATTATATGTCATAATTGACTTTTTAACTCATTATTTAAACTTTTTGACATAATTTTGACTTATGTAATAATTAAATTTTCATCTTTGAATGCGTGATGACGACAGAAGCCTATTTCTGGCACAAAGTGAAAAAAAAAAATCACACTTTGGTAAATCATAATTACGACATAAAAAGTCAAAATTATGAGGTCATAATTATGATGGAAAAATATGACATACTAAGTCAAAATTATGAGACAAAAGGTCAAAATGATGTGAAACCAAGTCAAAAAGTCAAAGATTTGTGTGATTATAGACATCTCATTTTTAATTGAGGAGTTCGCCAGCCCATCCAGTGCTGATGGTTAATGGTAAACAAACGTGGCTTGCTGTTCTCAATGGAGGCTCGAAGCTGAGGCTCAGCTTGAGCGCAGAGTTCAACCCCCCATTGTGGTACTACCTAGAGGGTGAATAAGAGAACTAGAGGAGGAGATGGGGAGGTGGAAGGATGCTGAAAGAATTGACACCAAGATGGTGCAATGAGAGCTGCTTATATAGGCTCGTAATGATGATTGACAGGACTGAATGATTATGCTCCTCCTGAACCTACTTTGGAACTTCATTTTTTTTTTTTTTTTTTGTCATACTTTCAACTTGTATCATAAAAGTGACTTTTTATCTCATAACTTTGACCTTTTATGGCATTATTATGACTTACTAAATAATTTTTTTGTAGAAACAGATTTCCATTTACAGAAATATCTAGCAGAAGTCCATCAGGACAGGGAGGCGGGTGAGTGGTTTGAGGATGATTATGCTTTCAAATGCAGCAGAATGTTTAAACTCAAGGACACCAGAGCCTGTGTGTTTTTAGTTTGTATTGCGTTCTGGCAGACAGCCCCTGCAATGTGTGTTGAGGTGAGCCGTGCTGCGCTGCTGTGGACCAGCAGGCCAAAGGCTGCAGGAGGAACAGGCTGAAGCTCAGCAGGACCCATATGGCCTTCTGGAGATGAGCCTCAGCTATGGGGCACAAGAGGAAAACATACACACAGGTGTGCTCCAATCTTATCATACCACAGAATCAACAAATCCAAAGGCAGGCTCATATGTACAAATATTTTCTCTACTTTATAAACACCCACTCATTCAAACACTGCCAAAGCTAAGAAAGAGTTCAGCTGATGTTTACTGCTGAGCTGAAACCGTTCAGCTTATTTGATTTAGATAAATCTAATGACCATGTGCGAGCTCATCTTTAATCGAAGATGAAGTTTCTTTCAGTTTTAAAGCAACTTCTCAGATCCAGCTTTTCCTCATTTATGTTCCTACTATATTTTAAACTATATATTAAATTACAACAGTGGTGCCCAATCCTGTTCCTGTAGATCTATCCTCCTACGAAGCTCTAATCAAACACAACTGAACCTGCTAAAGAAGTACTGTTTTCTTACTCAACATATTTCCTGTATTTGGCCCAAGAGTTCAACTATGTATGGAGACAGCAGGTGTGTGTAGAACTTAAAAATAAGTAAATAGAAATTAGCAGTGGTGTCAAAAGTATTCACATTCATTACTCAAGTAGAAGTATAGATACTACGGTTTAAAAAGACTTTTGTAGAAGTTGAAGTATCAACTCAAGCTTTTTACTCAAGTAAAAGTGTAAAAGTACTGGTTTCAAAACTACTTAAAGTATAAAAGTAAAAGTAATGTAAGGGAAAAAAATGCTATTAAGAACAAAAGCTTAGGCCATGCCACAGGGGCCTATTGTGCACTACCCCACTTCCTCAAAAAAACATTTTTCTAAAGGCTATAGGCCATTATGACTATAATGTTATATTAAAATATTCATGTTGAAAAATTTGGGATGCACTAGATTACCTGTTTCAGCCGCATATATGCCCATTGAAAATGAACGCACTTTAGTACAATGCAAATACATTAAAGAACTAGAGATATGATGACTAGTTGCCTATAAGTATTGTAATGGTGCAAAAAGTCAAACTTCAGAGGCATGTCATCATTAACCTTTAATGGAATGTATTTAATGTACATCCAAGCTTAGCTGCAGGAATCTGCGAGGGCAATGAACAAGAAAATTGGTGTACCCAGGGCAGGCTTAGTAACAATTACCCTTGTATGGTTGTCTATTTACAATAAACATTAGTGCTGTCAAAATGAATGATTAATCCAAGTGATTAATCAAAAAATAAAAATGAAAAATAATTCATAATCCTAATACCTTCTTGATCGATAGCTTCCTGTATTCGCAACATGGTTAGAGATTTGGACTTGTAACCAGAAGGTCGCAGGTTCGAGTCTCGGTGCTGGCAGGAGTTGTAGGTGGGAGGGAGTGAATGAACAGCACTCTCTTCCACCCTCAATACCCATAGCTGAAGTGCCCTTGAGCAAGGCACTGAACCCCCAGTTGCTCCCTGGGCGCTGGATATATAGCTGCCCACTGCTCCAGGTGTGTGTTCACGGTGTGTTCACTTCTCACTGCTGTGTGTGTGCACTTGGATGGGTTAAATGCAGAGCACCAATTCCGAGTATGGATTACCATACTTGGCAAATGTCACGACTTTCACATTGTCAATCGCGTTGTCAATCGCAAACGCTAATTTATTCAAACGTCTAGTTACCGGACTACCTACAGTAGCTTAATTTGCGGAGGATGAAGAGAAAGCACCCATTTGATAAATGAGCCAGTAGTTGAGAAATAATAACTTTTAAGTAGGGTCCGGTGCCATTTCGATACTTTTAAAATGGTACCGGTGCCTGAAACGATACTTAAAAAAAGAGCCACAAAAAAAAACTGGATTAACAATAAAGAACATTACAGATATTTAAAATAAATCCATAGCTTTCACCTTGGATGCTCTCATTTGCCAAGTTGTGCTTCCCTTACTCTAAGGCTAATAAATGTATTTCACAATCTGGGTCATTATTTAATACAAAAGCACACATAATGTTTCTACTGTATCTCTGTCAATCACTCTGATATTTAGGTTAAAATGAGTGCTGTCTGTCACTGTCTTTAAGCAGTTCTGCGAATGACTGTATGGTCATTCTTTATAAAGTAGCAACAATGTCGTTTGCAAAGTACAGTACTGTGCAAAAGTCTTAGGCACATTAGTATTTTTCACCCCCAAAAGGGGTTTAAGCCATTTATTTATATCTTTTGCTGTAGTGTGTCAGTAGGAAATATCAGTTTGCCATTAATTTTAATAATAATCTAGTGTGATTTTGAATGCACAAGCAGTCTGACAACGGCAAAATGAATGTTTGGAAATGTAAACTGATTTTCTACTGGCACACTACAGCAAAATATATAAATAACTGTCCGAACACCATTCTTTGGGGTGAAAACACTAACGTGCCTAAGACTTTTACACAGTAGTGTATGTATAAAGTACGTATGATTTAATTCAGTATATTTAAATAAGTACAATTGAAGTATGTGTTCGTTTATATGTGTTAAGGGCTAGATTGTCGCTGGAGGAAACAGTGGTGTGATGAGCGGTGACAAGCGAAAACTTTACAGAAACCGACTGCTTCCTCGTGACCTTTTGTAAACTGTATTTATGACAAAGAACTGCACAGATACAGATATTCTAACAATCTATCGATAAACACACACCTTGTGTCCTCTGTTTCTGTTTAAGTGCGCTCGCGCTGCTCCACCGCCGTCTGTGGATTGAAGAGCGCGCTGAAAGACGGAGAGTAGACCGGTCTGCCGCCTTTTTCATATGAAATTTAAGGGGACTGACTCTGAGGCGATCGCGAATTTGAGTACAGTTTATGGAGCTAAATGCTATAGCCCCTATAAAAAAGCCTAGCGACGCCCATGCTTCTTGTGTAGGCCTACATATCGGAGAACCAGGACAAACATTTCAATCGATCGCTCAGGCATTTAAGAGGCACCGAAATCTGTGTCCTTATTCGGTTCGGTGCATACCGGTTCCATACCCCAACCCTACTTTTAAGAAATATATTTTTTTGATATACGAACCCAACACTGGCTATGCCCTTACTGGAGTGTGATGTGATCTGTGTCATGTGCAGGTGCGATGGATCGCTTACAAACCAATAGGGTGTCGGAACGTTATATGTTTATACTTCTCATCCAACCACAATCAACTTCACTTCATGGCGCGATTTATCTGGATAGGTGTTTTTTTTTTTTTTTTTTGGAATGATGACAAGCCGGAATGAAAACAAGCCGAAATGAGTAACGAACCTATTTTTAAAATGTAAGGAGTAGAGAGGTACAGATAATTGCGTGAAAATGTAAGGAGTAGAAGTAAAAAGTCGGCTGAAAAATAATTACTCAAGTAAAGTATAGATACCCAAAATTTCTACTTAAGTAATGTAACGAAGTATTTGTACTTCGTTACTTGACACCTCTGGAAATTAGAAAGAGTAAATGTATATGACGTGCATACATGAACAGATGTATCCTGTTACTGACAGATATTTAATATTAATGTATTTAGAGAGCATAAAAAGGTAGAACTCCAAAAAACAGGACAAGACACACCTGGATTAAAATGTGCATAAAGAAATATTAGAGAGTGTGTATACATACATACATACATACATACATACATACATACATACACACACACAAAATTATAAACGCAACACTTTTATTTTTGCCCCCATTTTTCATGAGCTGAACTCAAAGATCTAAGACTTTTTCTGTGGACACAAAAGGCCTATTTCTCTCAAATATTGTTTGCAAATCTGTCTTAATCTGTGTTAGTTAGAACTTCTCCTTTGCCGCGATAATCCATCCACCTCACAGGTGTGGCATATCAAGATGCTGATTAGACAGCATGATTAATGCACAGGTGTGCCTTAGGCTGGCCACAATAAAAGGCCACTCTAAAATGTGCAGTTTTACTGTATTGGGGGGTCCGAAAACCAGTCAGTATCTGGTGTGACCACCATTTGCCTCACGCAGTGCAACACATCTCCTTCACATAGAGTTGATCAGGTTGTTGATTGTGGCCTGTGGGATGTTGGTCCACTCCTCTTCAATGGCTGTGCGAAGTTGCAGGATATTGGCAGCAACTGGAACACGCTGTCGTATACGCCGATCCAGAGCATCCCAAACATGCTCAGTGTGTGACATGTCCGGTTATAATGCTGGCCATGCAAGAACTGAGGTGTTTTCAGCTTCCAGGAATTGTGTACAGATCCTTGTAAAATGGGGCTATGCATTATCATGCTGCAACATGAGGTGATGGTCGTGGATGTATGGCACAACAATGGGCCTCAGGATCTCGTCACTGTATCTCTGTGCATTCAAAATGCCATCAATAAAATGCACCTGTGTTTGTTGTCCATAACATAACCCCACCACCACCATGGGCCACTCGATCTACAACGTTGACATCAGCAAACCGCTCACCCACACAACTCCATACACACTGTCTGCCATCTGCCCTGTACAGTGAAAACCGGGATTCATCTGTGTAGAAAACACCTC
This sequence comes from Cyprinus carpio, assembly GCF_018340385.1. Lineage (NCBI taxonomy): Eukaryota > Metazoa > Chordata > Actinopteri > Cypriniformes > Cyprinidae > Cyprinus > Cyprinus carpio. The sequence goes on along the minus strand of NC_056603.1, from coordinate 29,634,683 downwards.
TCCAAAGTGCCAGACGCCATCGAATGTGAGCATTTGCCCACTCAAGTCAGTAATGACGACAAACTGCAGTCAGGTCGAGACCCCGATGAGGATGACGAGCTTCCCTGAGATGGTTTCTGACAGTTTGTGCAGAAATTCTTTGGTTATGCACACCGATTGTTGCAGCAGCTGTCCTGTGAGGTGGATGGATTATCTCGACAAAGGAGAAGTGCTCACTAACAGATTTAGACAGATTTGTGAACAATATTTGAAAGAAATAGGCCTTTTGTGAACATAGAAAAAGTCTTAGATCTTTGAGCTCAGCTCATGAAAAAAGGGGGCAAAAACAAAAGTGTTGCGTTTATACAGGGCCGGCGCTCCGCACACGCACATCACGCACTGCGCGTAGGGCACGAAGTGCTTGGGGGGGCACCAAAAAATCTGGGTCGTGAAAAAAATCATCACAATAGGCTACTAGTATAAATAACAAATAAAATATTTCTAAAAGCATGTTAATATACAAAAGCAATACAAAAGTAATATAGGCCTAGACCAAATTAGTCGAGAAAAAGGTGAATCTCTGTGCCAGTCTCCCTCTGGTGCCCCCCCTTCCCCACCTCCCAGTGGTCTGTTCGATTATGCCTCAAAAAAATGTCAAATTTGGCAGACACCGACCTCAGACATGGCCTCGAAAAGGCACCAAGAGTCGGGGGGAAAAAAAAGAAGAGACAGCGGGATGATGCTCGCGCGTCGCTTGCAGGTAAGACAATGTTTTAAATAAAAATGTTTGTTTTGTAGCCCTTGCGTGTAGTATGCATGTCCAGGGGCGTCGGCGCGTCCGCGTCGCTAGTAGTGCAAAAGATCCGGGGCTTTTAGCCCTGCATGTTGAGTCTTTTATTTTAACGGGGGTCCGGGGAAATTGTGAAACTTGAGCTAAAAAAGATGCAGTTTGTTTGAGAAGGAAAGGAATGCCAATCGTTGGGGTCCTCATCGTCATATTTGAATGACAATAAAGCAAATTTTCCCCGTACGGTACGTTACAGATGTGTCACGTGTGCATATAGCTATTAGTGCAGAACGTTCCCTATTGTAATTTCTTCGCTTCAATACAATGTCTATCTGCCTCAGTCTGAACTTTAGAAAAACCCTGCAACTGAACGTGATGTGATTTTGCCAAATTAGACCGCTTAGATAAAGATTTTTCGTTGTTGTACTATGGCATGCGGTCATTTTCAAGAGGTTCGGCCAAGGGCGACATCTGTTGGTGAAACTGCAATTAGAAAAAAAAAACACAATCTCAGTGTTTGTATATTTTCATATTCACAGAGTTATCAAATTATTAGGGCTGGGAAAAGATTAATCTCGATTAATCGCATCCAAAATAAAAGTTTGTGTCTACATGATATATGTGTGTGTACTGTGTATAATTGCATGGTTATTTGCAGTTTAAAATGTGCACTTTAAAATTCATACTTCATAAAATTCATACACTTATACTGTTATTTGCACTAAACTTTTTTTTGCACTTTTTAACTTTCTGTGTGTTACATTGTTCAGTTCCAATTATTCATTTGCAGCAGTTATTTTGGAAGTAAAGAGAACCTAACTAAGAAAATCTGAATGGTAGTTATTTCTTTGGTTGGTGGGTGGGTGGTTGGTTGGGGAGGGGAGGGGGGGCCCACCGCCAAGCATTTGTGCTTAGGGCACCCAAATGGCTAGCGCCGGCCCTGCGTTTATAATTTTGTTCAGTGTACTTGTACAATGGCACCAATAAAGAAAAGGCTCACTTCGAAGTGGTACCACCCCCACACCACTAGATGTCAGTACAAGTACAAACAACCGTTTCATTCTGCCATTCAAACTACTTACAGTACACCTTGCACTGTGGAATTGATGTATGGTATCCTAGCAGTGCAGTAATGGCCATGAAGATCATGGGCCAAAATACACAACTCTCTCGCCAGTCAATGTATGAAAACTGAGTGCTGAGGGAGGCACACAAGACTCTAAATGATACAACACACAATCCGATCCTAGAATGTGAAATGTTGCCAGGAAGCCGGTTTAGTAATTCATTCATCTGCAATAAAGCTATTAAATACCATTAACTAAGAGACTTAACAAAAGGTCTTTAAGATTTTTGTGACAACACTTTTGTGTTAATTGTGAGTTATGTGATGCAAGGGCCTCTTCTAAGCCCAAGATAAATTTCTCCCTAGAGACAATAAAATACTTTACCTTAAATGAAGAGCCTATCCCAACAACTACTACATGTGTACTAACATGACATGAACCCTTCTAGATTTTCAGTACTTCTAAATATCTGTTCAGTACTCCCTATGTAACAGATTACACAATTTTGTATTTGATGCTTTGAATTAAGTGATATATATAAAAACTTGGCTGCCAGATTATGGGATATCAAATTAAATTCATATTTGAAAAGTTTTCCTTAACATTACGCCATTCCAGAGCATCAGAGTTCCAGAAAATGATGAATGACTGGATACACTGGGCCTCAGATAGCACTGTGAAGCAGTATTAGTGATGGTGTGGATTTAGTGTGCTTTCAGCTCTGGCATTTATCAGATCTGGAACAGTCTTGCACACTAGTCACATGTACACACACTCAAGAGCACAAGTGTGGGTATAGAGACAAGCCTAACATAACTATTTGAATTAAAAAAAAAAAAAAAAAAAAAAAGTATCACCAATTATATTTCAGAGCACCTGCATTTGCAACAAAACACCCTTCTAGTCTTTTTTTTTTTTACTTCATGTGTTTCAACAAAAGACAAGATTCGCTGTAGTTGTAAATAACCTTTTATTTGAAACCAAGGTGTTTGCTAGTCTGTCGACTTAGCTGCTGCTCTGTTTGGCAGCCAGTCTCTTGTCTCTCTCCTCAGCAATGGTCAGGCGGATACCCTTTCCACGAGGCAGGGACACCCATGGCTTATTGCCCTGATGACAAAGACATAGTATTAGCACTACTATTAACTTAAAATACTCTAAAATCAGATATTTTTCTAAATCTACAAAAGTGACTTATTTATAAAAAAAAAAAAAAAAAAAAAACAACAAAAAACTTTTTTCAGGATGCAATTTACGCAGGACTTCCAAAATTTCAATATTTTCATGAGACAGAAAAGCAAATTTGTAGAACCGTGCAGCCCAATGAGTGGAAAGTTCACAAAGTCACAAGTCTTAATTTTGAGCATATAATAAATCACAGTTAACTGCTTGCTAACAGCCCATATTAAACAACAGAATTTTTAATCTTAAATGTGCTCACCTTGCCGATGACGAAGATGTTGGAGAGCCTGGTGGCAAAGCTGTTGCCAGTGCTGTCTTTAACATGCACCACATCAAAAGATCCAGGATGCTTCTCTCTATTGGTGATCACACCAATACGCCCCAAGTTAGCACCTCCGGTCACCATGCACATGTTGCCTATTGACACAGAAAGAAAAGTCAGTAAGTGATGTGCAACTCAAAACAAAAGAAAAATACGACAGTCTTAAGACAATATGCTCACCAACCTGTCTCAAATTTGATGAAATCTGTAATTTTGCCAGTGTCCAGGTCAATGCGGACGGTGTCGTTGACCTTGATCATAGGATCAGGGTAACGGATGGTGCGGGCGTCATGGGTCACCAGATGTGGGATTCCCTTTGTGCCGATGAGGATTTTCCTCACCTTGCACAATTTGTACTAAAACAGGACAAAAGGATTAGCTCAAAAATCTGCAGTCTCAAATTAAACTGATGTAATCCTGTCATACCATCCATTATTTTACAAGAACATTAAGCTCACCTTGGCCTCCTCGTTTGTGATGCGGTGAACTGTGAAGCGCCCCTTGACATCATAGATCAGTCTGAAGTTCTCACTGGTCTTCTCAATGCTAACCACATCTGAAAGAATGACAGCACAACATTTCATTAACACCTGACCATCAGATCACCACCACAGCTTATGTTTTATAACATCCTGATAAACAGCCTGCCGCATCCCCTGAGGTGGAAAATCAGTCACAGCAGATTAATATCATGTTGGGACCTACTAGGCAAGTATGGGTGCACAGTGGAAACGCTATGAGGAGGAGAGTGTTATAACAACACTCAGGGATTAGACACTCAATGAGTCGATTGCGGTTCAACCATCTGGTAAGATTCAGCTCGCACGCTCGATTGTGAGCGCCAGTGCAGAGACTCGGAAAGACTAGATTGTCTTATTGTATTGAGTGCAATATACTCGGCAGACAACCATATGACTGATATTTAAGAGTGTGACTAAATAAACCACACATTTCTAATCATAATGAAATGCGAGATGAAGCAGAACTTTTACATTTCAGATATTAAAAAATATGGTATTCTTAGACTTGAACATACAAGATTCCACATCCAAATTAAACATCAACCCAATGCCTCAATACTGAGACACTGCTATATGCCAAAGGCCTAAACATGTACATAGGACTGAAGCTGAAGTTGTTCAATTAGCTGAGACTGAAAGTCAAAACATGTTAAACAAGCTGAAGAGCAACAAAGTTGTCTGTGAAGCATCTCAGTATTATGCAGCTGCGGCTCTTGGGATGCTGAAGTACTGAAGGACTTGAATGGCACATTCAGACATCACTGATTAAAGGTTCAGATATACAGTTTCATCATACAAAATGCTATTCTTGAATATTTTGCTCTAAAACATGCCCACATGCTCCTGATAATGTGTTTCCTATTAATTATTAGCCCACCAGTCTAATCAGTTTCACCACAAAATATCTCTTACACTTCTCAAAATGTCTTTAACACAGTTTGGAAGCATTGCTATAGCTATAATTATCTACATTTAGAGCCAAATCTGAAACCGTGGTATGGCTTACTGCACTTATCAAATCGCTAAAGACTGCAATTTGAAATTTAGTATACAGTCTAATGTGCTGTGTGTTTCACAATGAAGCGTGGCACTGCGTTCAGTCACATGCACCCAGCATCACGGGTCACAGTACATGCAGCAAGCACTCTCTGCACATGTTGTCAGTTTAACATACATTTAGGAAAGTAATGTGCAGCACCAAAATTTTGTGGACAGCTGATTGCAATATTTCACTGGATTTGTAATAAGAAACACTCAAACTTAAAGGTCTCCCTGCAGATTTCCACTTGCATTTGAAGACCGCTGCTGTCATCTTACTGTAAAACTAGAGTTTCATACAGTCTAGCTGCATTACAATACTAATGTAACAATCTTGCTTTAATGTGTAGGTTTGTAGATGACTGCTAAAACACCAGTCCAGTGAATGTATCCAAACGTTTCACCGGAGACGAGTGCAGCAGGACTCACCCATGAAGCCAGTGGGGTAGGTGACATCAGTGCGGACCTTGCCATCGATCTTGATGAACCTCTGCATGCAGATCTTCTTGACCTCATCTCCGGTCAGAGCGTACTTGAGACGGTTCCTCAGGAAGATGATGAGGGGCAGGCACTCCCTCAGTTTGTGGGGACCGGTGGAGGGACGAGGAGCCTATAGAAATCAAACAAAAAAAAATCAATTCACTTCCATACAACATCACGTTACTTAGTTTAGTTCATTGTTTAAACAATTGTTGTTAGCAGAGATAACTCCGTTAAGGCACATGTCACTTTTCATTGAACAGGTCAACATGGTTTCTTACAAACCCTTGACAGGTGTACTAACAAGTGTCCATGATTCTACAGAGGTTTCTCAAAAGTGTGGTTAATTTCTTAAAATCTAAAACTCTAACAAATACAAAATCACTGAGGGCAGCTTTAAGAAAGTAAAGGTCCACTTACAAACACTCCAGTGAGTTTGTCCAGCATCCAGTGTTTAGGAGCTGCGACACGCTTCAGATGCTTCTTCGGTCCTCGGGCCTGAATAAGAATAGAAACAGTTCAATTCGATAACAGAACACAGTCGCGTGCAGCCGCAACGTGTACAAATACACTACAGTATTCTGCACCAAGTAACGTTAACGTTACACCATCTCGGCCAAGCGAGGCCTTCAGATTCGGTCGTGTTATTTAAATACACACAACACGAAACGCGCTATTTAAACAACGTAAGCTTAATATCAATTCCACTTCATATTTTTTGTATTAAAACTACAAAACCACTTCAAAAACTTACATTACACCATCAACACCCAGCGAGTCCCCTTTACCGCAAAGCGCTTGAGCTAAGCGTGTTCCGTTAACCTTTAAAACATTACATCTGCGCTTTTTCGCGACAATTTGTGTGTTGTTCATCTTTAACGGGGCACAAGAGCATTATTTGAAACACTAATGGAAGACTTTGCTCTTTAAAACGTCGATGATTGTGGATTATTTTGGGAGGCTATCACTACTGAAATGCACTCACCATGTTTGAGTCTGCGGAAAAGGACCAGCCACTTCCTGTCAGCGGAAGATAAGCTCGACTACCGGCGCCGACGAGGGACAATCGACGCTACTGCTATCAGCCGTGCGAGCGTCTGCCATCAAGTGGTCACACCTCAAAACATCGCCTGAGATCCTTCTGTGCTCTTTTACTGGATGTCTTCAGCCTTCTAAGATTTCTTTGAACGTGTGAGTTTCTTCATGCACGAGACCTTTTGGGTGCGAGCAGTGTCATATTGCCACATTAGTATTTAGCCTGTTGAAAAAAGTTCAGCTTACAGTTTTAAAGATATTCAAATCATAGTTTGTATTCTTTTATGACAATGTCAGGGTTTTTCCGCGCGCGCACTCTCCGTCTTCAGTTCTGTCTTTGCTCTCTCCCTCAACTGATCCTAAAGGACGGGAGACCGAATCCATGTTTCACGTGCTGCATTCGGAGAATATTTTTGCTGAATTACCGCTGGGTGTGAATTGCAGTCAAAAAAAAAAAAGTTGCCTTATCTTCTCTTACAACTTGTGACAAGCATTCCGCACGTGCAGCTGAGATAACTTTAAATAAACGCAAAAAAAAAAAAAAAAAAAAAAAATCTATCCAGTTATGAAGTGTTTTTTGTGTGTGCGTGTGTTGACAAATCTTTCGCGATGTCCTAAAAGCCAGGATTCCCACATAACACGTCCGCTAAAGTCCGATTCGCGACCTAATGACTCATTCGAGCTATTCATTATAATGAATGGTTAAAGCAGTTGGTCTGCCCGTCAGTGTCTGAATCGGTGTATAACAAATCATTACTTCTTAGAAGAACATACACATCTGAAATGAGAAAGTATGTGTGCTTACCCCATTTAGCAAGAGTGTTTAGTAAAATTTAGCCTTAATAATCCACAGTATGTATAGGCCTATGGCAATGTGTAGTAAATTACCTTTAAAATCATTTAGTTTAAAGGTAGACTGGAGTGAGATGAAACTAGATCAAAGCACAAAGCAAGCTGTTGCTAGCTGGCTGCTAATTTTATTAAATTTTATATGGTAAAAAATTACACTATTACACCTTTTAACGCTATGTTTTTAATGCTACTTTTTAATTGATATGATTATACTAAAATAATTATCAGGTCTATCAAAAAAGGATTTTATCTTTCAAAACTATGAAAGCCAGTCGTGGAAAAATCACAGCTTGTTTTGCAAAGAGGGCAAGAAAGGATGACAGAGTGACAGGTAATATCTGTGTCTGATAATTGCATAATTAGTAAACAGATAAATTGTGATACCTTTGACATTTCAAATATACTTTGGTATCGATGATGTTTACATGTAAATAAGTTGTAATCGCTTTCTTTTACTATCTAGCCTGACAGTGATCATTTTTTCATGAATAAATAGGATAAGAAAAAAAATCACAAACTGTTTCTTTGTATTTATTTTAAATGTAACATTTATTGTCAATATTGGGCTTGCGGATCATGTGGGTACTAGGGTACTCTTTGCTGTGTGTGGATGACCATGTCGGTCAGCCACCACTGAAGACCAATTTTGACCCAGGAAAAACCCTGAATGTCACAATTTTTTAACTCATTTTATTACTAAGGTGCTATGCATGAAAAACTGAAAATTATTAGGAAATTACAGCTACTTATTCTGTCCCCTTTCTGTAATCAAAATGTTTCAAATTAAACATGTTTGTCAATATTATTTGCTATTAAATATATTTGATAATTTTTTCATGTGCCCTAAAATTTCCCTTATTTCAGTCAGTTCCTTGAATGGCATGAATGACGGAATTTGCAATGGATTTAATAAATTATATAATGTTTTGTAGTATTAGGTTTGGCTTCATTTTCATCAAAACCAAGAACCAACATGTTTTTTTTTTTTAAAGTTGATGTACTTGTTTGCCAAGGGGAAAACAGTGTCTGTAGTTCAGATAAGGGGGAAGTCCATTTAAAAACAAATTATCTTTCATTGTTTAAGATAGGTAATTTCAGGTTGTGAACCAGGGTTGTGTTATTAAGCAGATCTAGGGCCGGTCATCCACTGGTCACCAGACAAACCTGAACCGCCTTATCTAGCCTGTTCTGGCATGCTATTATCTTGCATGTTTGAGTCTAATTAAATGTGCATTTATATCTTGAGTAACGCATTCCAAGAATAGGTTTAATATTAAATTGAAAATGAACTGATCTGAAGATATTTCTACATTAGCTAGACGGGATGGTGTAGTAAATGCAGTTGGACACTAGATGGCAGTACTAACCAGTTAGTCATCTCTCGCTGTCTTACGTAGGGTCTGACTGTAACTGATCACTGCTTACAATTAGATGATTTAAACAAAAAAAATCATTTTTTACCGGATTTAGATTTTCCAGCAACAGGTTTATACACCCCCAGATAATATTAGCATATTTGTTAACAATTTGAAAATATATTTTAATAGTAAATAGGCTACTTAGCTTTTGTATTGAGATATTGCATTTGTTTGGTCAGCACTTGTTCACCTGAAACCATCAAGGTTTAATTTCCTGTTTTTCATTCAGTTAAAATGTTTTTATTGGAAAGAAAAAGACAAAGACTTGTGCTTTGTAATTTTATTTTCTCACATTCAGGAAAAAAACTGAAAAGTAAACACTTAAATATAATAGGTAATAACTCTCTTATGTAGAAAAATAAATGGATGGAAGAAAAGTGCTAAACAAAAAATCTTTGATTAAGTTTCAGTAAGTCACAAATTTCAAAAACAGTAAATTAAAAAAAAAAAAAAAAAAAGACAGAACATCTGAAAGACCTCTTTCAATGGGTAAACTGAATGCATTTTAAGCATGTAAAATGTCTAACATATTTCTGGATTTTAGAGAAGACCAGCAAAGATCTACATTACAATTAACTTGTTTTATTCGTACAGCCTACAAGACCCAAAAACAAAAAGGGAGAACAGAACTGAATTAGTACATTTAAATTTAGAGGGGGGAAAAAAGATAGTAGGCATTACTCTTTTTTTAATTAACATTGACATTTAAGTGCATGAACCAATTATCTCTAGAAAAATCAACAACCTAACATATAAAAATAAGGCTATCAGACCACACAGCCTGAATCGTGGGGTAAACAGACACGTCTCATTAATATATTTAACCATGGAAAACCTTCGGCCAGGTCGAGTTCCTCTGTGACCAGCGAAGCTTGCGATGACACGGCTTCTCGAGGGAATCTCTTGAATGATGGAGGGGCTCCGCTGAGCGCACCAATTTCACAACCACCTTCCATTACACACTTGAAACACCATCCGTCTGTTAGTCCAAATAGGGGCTGAAAGTCAGAGCAACCGGCAGCCAGCAGGCAAGGGTAGCCGAAAGCCTTTATCTACTAACCATATTTGCTGTATATCTCTTCTTCCACCAACCTCACAGTGAGGTGACTTTTCAAATCCATTCCACATATCATGATGTGGATTTTATAAGGGTGTGAATGAGATTTGGAAATATAGACACTTTTAAGGCAGGGGGAAAGGATGGTCATTTAAGTCTGTGGCTTAGTCCTCTGACTTCTGAAATTCTTCCTCCACAAACAGAAGTCTATAGCTCACATAACATTAGTCTGCCCTCCAAAACTGTAAATAACAGCTCTTGACAGTTCATATCTGACAGTTACATTTTCTCTTCGTAAGCGTATTTAATTGCCATTATTTGGACACCTTGATTTCGAAGACCGAGGGAGATTTGGTAGCACCTGAGAGGGTCAGCAGCCAGCCGGCACATCCGCAATGAAGTCAAACTCGTTCTGACCCAGCCATAGCTCTGGAAGCTCATTGGCACGGTCCAAACCCAGCTCCACCACTAGTGACATCAGAACTTCCTCATCGACCGGATCAGAATCAATGATCCCAGGTGCCTGTGAAGCCCCAGGGGTGGGGATCTGTCCTGGGCCCATGGTGGCTCCGTACCCTCTACTGGGTCCGGTTGTGGCTGCAGAGGACAGATTCTGATAGTGGCTGTTGAGTTTCTGGAGCTGCATTGAGGCTATGAGATGCTGGCCGGACTGCAGGCAGAAAGGCTGGGGTTTTCCCAACACGGGGGAGCTGGGATGGAGGGCAGCGGAGGGGAACTGAGGGCTCGTCTTGCCTGAACCAGAGTAGTGCAGGAGAGAGAGAGAGTCACGATCCTTCATGGTGGCACTAGAACGCAGGAGGCTCATTAGATGGACACACCTGAAGGAAAAGAAGACGATAACATGAATGTCTCTTCAAAACATCTTTTGTGTTCCACAGCAGAACGTTTGGAATGATGGAATACACTACATGACTTTTAGAATCGGAACAGATTTTCAAATATTATGCATCATGCATTTCATTAAATGTTTCCAGAGAAGAACTAGACATCACATACGACCGAGGCTTTCAAGTCATTGTGAACACAACAAACTCATACAGAAATGTGTGCCTCATTGCAAAGAGTCGGATGACAAATGGAAACAATGTATTTTTTAATCAGCTCAAATGATAAAACATGTTTGATATCCTCAGAGTCTAAGGATTCACAGTCTGAAGCTAATAAAACATCTGTGTCCATCATTCACTACACAATTTACTTTGAAGTCTGTCAACATGCATTGACTCCTTCAAACTGCAAATCTAAGGCAAAAAAATCTGTAGTGTATTCCAGCCTTAAATGATTAAGATTTCTGGGTGAACTGAGATCACAAGGCAAGAGTTTATCAATGGATCAGAAGGGCAGCAAGTCATATGACGTTCCAAGACTATTTGTATAGATGAGCCATTCATAATCCCTCAGATGCGGGGTTAATTATGGAGTACGTGACAGCGTCCTGTGACTCCATATCCTCCTGCGTCTCACATGTGTTCGCACACACGGAAGACAAGTAATGAGGCGCTTAATCATATGTGCTGCTCCACTCTCCTCAATCCCCACTTAAAGCCATTCTTTCTGGGGGAAGGCATAATTGCTGAAAGCTGGCATGCAGCTGCAATGGACCTCCAGCAACGAGCAGCACACAGGCTCATCTCAGACGCTGACAGCTGTAGGGCATTCATCTCGAGATCTTTGTGTTTAGCTCATTGTATTCATTATTCATGGCATGGAAGCAGTCACATAAAACACGATGAGCTCTACAACTTAATTAGACCAAGATAAATGTAAAAAACGAACTTTGTGGTTATCTGCAAAGCCCAACTTTAAAATTGGACTCTTCAAAATGTCCTGTGAAAAAGCATAATGTTGATCTAGTTACATTAAATATTATTTTAAAAGTTGCCATTAAAAATCGATAACCTTTTTTATTGTCACAATCTGCGTGGTGCAGAACAGATAACTTCTCATTTCCTACTATCACTAGTCAGGGAGATGTTATGGGTTAGTGGTGTCAGTTAAACAGTCAATTATGACACAAACAAGATGAAAACATTAGTTGGTGACACTCAACTAACTGATTTAAACACAGCTGAATTACAACCACTGACTGGATTAGACCCAAAACAGAGCGATAAACGTGTTGCGTAATAAATATCCATATTTATTATTCGAGAGAGGATGTGGAATATGTAGTAAATTCTATGAACAAAAATAATAAAAACTGTTTTATCATCATTCTGTATAATTATTTTCTTGCGTCATTTAAACAACAGTAAAATTGTTTTAACAATATAGTTTAAGAATTATATAAATGTTGGAATTTACAGAATGAAAATGTATGAAAGTTAAAAAAAAAAAACAGTAAATGAACAAATGAAATTGTTTCTGTGATAACTTACCTTTATAGGAGAAGCGGTCAACTTGGGTTCGTGTTGCGAATCCAGAATGACTAAAGAACAAGACTTTTTTAATATAATTTATAGAAATGACTATATGCGTTGAGAATGTACTGCGTGAAAATAAAGCCCTTGAAATAGGGTGCTGTTGTATTTGGCAAAGACAGACACGCAGTCGACTCTGGACGTGAAGTTACAGAAATGTTTCCCGTCCTGCTGCAGGAGAGAGAGCACCCTCAATGAACTGTTACTGAATCAAAGGCATTAGCCTAAGTACACACACTCGACGCTCTCAAGAGGGATCCGAGTCCGCTCCAAAACATGGCAGGGATCATCTGCGAAACTGGACTGTGTCAAATCGAGGACAATTTAAAATTACAGCATATGAAGGATTACTTGAATTAATGTTCTGTCATCATTTACCAGCCAAAGCCATATTTTTTCTTATTTGGGATACAAAAGTTAAAACTGTAACGTAACTGGCACCATACAACTATAAAAAGTAGCCCACATTAATCCTGTGCTATTGTCTTTTGAGGCAATGTAATGTTAAATCTTTTCCTGAGACAAATATTTAATTTGAATTAACATAATAACATACATTTTGCTTTAAGGTTTTAATGGAAACTGTGAAATGTGTTTTTAATGTCGTCGAAGTCTTGAGTATATCCATAGCATATAAATTAATTTGGGATCCGTGTGCCGGAGTGGAGTTTACTCCGTGTGTTTTGTTCACTCTTACGAAGCGCGCGGACAGAGATCACGCTCACTATTCTGCCACACACCTCAATCACTTTTGCCATAATTGCTCACTTAATAATTAGATTCATAGACAGACCACAGACAATAAAAATAACGCTATATCGAGACAATTAGTCCTGGCTGAGTGTATATGTATATACATATATGTATATGCAGCAAAGTACTGCTGCAAAATCTATAACGAAGGGACAAAATTAGTTTTTTTCACGTGTCATTCTTCACTGAATCAGAAATTAATCTGAACCGCATTAATTAGAAAACCTGTTTCGACCGAAACCGGCGCAAACTACGTCTAACAAGACTTGAGCTGCTCGTCTCGATATTGATTAAAAACGAGATGCAGCCAAACGGTTGCTTTCTTTTCCGTTTTAACGGGTTTAAAGGCCGCATCTGTCGTCATTCATGAAGACACTTCACATGTAGATTAGGAGGGAAGTGACGGGTAAAGAGCAGGGCTTTGCTTTACTCCTGTGGGAAACGTTATGCAAATGAAGACAAACGGTTTTGACATGCCCTTTGTTTGGTCACAACTCAAGAACTAATGTCATAAAGGACACTTTTGTACAGAATAATGGCTCACAGTCCTCAAATCCTTCATTTCAGTCCTGTGCTGCTGACAAAAACTCTGTATAATTTCTGTCAAACGATTAATCGCATCCAAAATAAAAGTTTTGTTTACATAATAGGCCTATATGTGCGTGTACTGTGTATATTATGTATATATAAATACACACACATGCATGTATATATTTAAGAAAAATGTTGTTTATACGTTCAGAACATTTAAATGTAATATCAGTTATATTAATAAAAATATATACATGGAAATATTTTCAAAATATATACTGTATGTGTATTTATATAGACATAATAAATATACACAGTATACACACATATAATATGTAAAAAAAAATAACTTTTTGGATGCGATTAATCGTGATTAATAATTTGACAGCACTAGTATAAATCTGTTTGTAATCAATGGAGTGAATAGAAGATCAGTCAGACTGAAAGGTTGAACACGTCGCAAGGGAAGACAGACAAACACTTTGCATAAAATTCGTTGGGATGTCAAACATCAGGTGCCAGTAGAAACGTTTACTAGTCCAGGTACAAGATGATCAACAACTTTGCGGTTTATAAGTCATGACAAAGAAGCTTGAAGGGGGAAAATAGACTTTGAGTCTACATGACTAAATGTCAAAAAATGTCAAGGTTATATTTAGTTTTTCAGACATTATTTAATTTTTATTTTATTTTACAGGGAATGATATTTACCCCCCCCCCCCCCATTTTTTTCAAAACATGTTATGAATTTTATTTAAAAAATTAAAACATCATTGTAAGATAGCTGTATTCCAGTCATTTTGTATATTGCATTTTAATGCATTTGAATAACCTAATCGATCTGGACAGAAAAGTAAATAAATAAAATTGGTATCATGTTATTTTGACTCAAAATACAGCTGCAAGTATTCAATATGTATATTTTACACTATTAAAGCTTGAAATGAAACAGTATACTAGAGTGTCACGTTTCACCCTCCAAAAATAAATGTATTCAATTCCTTATTTATTTAGTCTTTCAAAAGCAACCTGCTGCAGAAAACAGAGGAAAAATCAAAAGCAGGATCATGAAGTATTGAGTAGACTGTTTGCTTCTTCACGCATTAGGGTTTTAATAGGGCAAGCCCCTGAAAATCAGTCCCGTCTCGGTTTAATTCTGCAAGTTTTACAGCGCTCTTTTGGTAGCATGGATCAGTTTATTGGGCTAAAATGCAATAAGCCCAATCTTTCAAAGCTAATAAAGGACTTAATGAATCACACTTGGTGTGCCATTCAGAGAAACCTCTGCAACCAAAAAAATCCATAAAGAACAGGACTTCCACATGTGGCAGCCCCCAGGGAAACACAAGGACAACACTCACTGAAAGAAAAAGCCACACAATTTCTTTTTTTTTGTATTTTAATACACAACAGAAAAGCATTTATACAAAAAAAATTAAAAGGTGACAGCTTGAAAACATTTGCAATTTTTTTGACTCACTCATCAAGCACAAGAAAATAAACATTGTGGTAAAAAGCCTGCCATTGGCAACATAAAAAAGTTAATGAAGCCAACATGACTTGGAATTTGGTCAGTCTGCCCATTAAATTTAACTTACCCAGTCCATAACAGGACAAGATATTGCAGTTAAAAGTTATAAAAGATGGTTTCATTAAGGGGGTGAAGCCAAACTGTAAAGATCCGAGTGACTTGCCATGTAAACCCTGGGATGCATCTTTGTCGAGGCTCTTTCAACCCTTTGACAAGATCTCATTTTCAAATGATCCCATATAGTTAAAAACAGAAAGAGTGACACAAAAGTGTGTTATTTGTGACATACAGCACCCACAACATACTGCATTCACGCTTTACATTTCATCCGAAAATGGCTTTGGATTTCTGTAAAAAAGTACACCCATTTAATGTTTGCCCCAGATCCAACATTGACTAAAACTGTTCAAAAGTGGCCCATCTCTGCATTTAAAAAAATGTTCCCTGGAAACATTCAAGTAATGTTTTCCAAGCTCCCCTCTGGTGATGGCTCCGACATACTGTCTTCATTAGAGGAGCAGGGCCTGATTTGGAAACATGAGCTGGGAGCCCACTCCTAAACTACATTCTTCAGATTCCCTGTAAACAAGCAGGGGAGGAGACAGAGAGGGGTAAAGACAATTTTTAAAAATGGGTCAAAATGAATTACAGAAAACATATTGAGCAATATTAATACAGTGATGGAGACATTTGGTGTAATCACTGTAACTGTGAAAGATTTACAGATCAAATCAGTGCTGACAAACCCAAAGATCTACAAAAACCTGAGATGTCCACCTGAACGAGAACCTACCCCAATTTAATGTCACAATGACACAAACTGAAACAAAGAAAAGAGGATTCAAATCTCGAGGGAGAAAAAAAACAGGATTTCCTATGACATATCTTACGGAAGCACAAGCTATTCAAATATTTCTAAACCTAAATCAATTTACATGGATTTTCAAACCGCAATTTGCATTGGAATTGAGCCTGCCATTCACACTAACACTATACAGTTGAGCTGAAAAAGGACGTCCCCTTTGTTCCCAACCAGCTGGTGTTTTGATAACATTATGGTTGGCTAATGAATTTGAATTTAAGGCACTAAAGGAAATCCTGGTTTTAAAAAAGGAATCGACAGGAAACCATACTATATACAAAGCCGTCTTTATAATCATTAAAAAAAATGTAATCTCTTTTAATAGACATTTTAATCCACAGTTTGTCAAGAAATGTAGATGAAGTTATGACTGTGAACAAAAAGCGTTTCCTTAATTTTTTAGGGATTTAATCGGAAGCCATACATTTACAGTGACATTTTAACACTATTTTTAAACACAACGTGCTCCTTTGACTTTGAAGGTTGCGGTTCCGAAGCCATTGAAACTAATTACCTTCAATTCTCATTTGAAATGAGCAAGATTTTCCTTTCCTAAAACTCAAGTGGTTTCACATTGAGGAAACCCATAAATGTTTATGAATCTATTTACATGTAGAATTCAGCAGATGTCTGATGATCTCCCATCTTCAAGTTTCCGGCCTACATATGCATGCTCTTTTCAATTATGGATTGTTTTCAGGGATGGAATCAACAAAAATGTCCAGTTTGTTTGTAGTCGGCTACAATATGCCCAAAACAATACGGTCTCTATTAACACCCACTGTTTAAAATGATATGGCCTTCGAGATGAGATCGATAAACTGCAGTATTTGCTGATCACAACCACTGAAAACAACCATGTATGGTGTTTACTCGTTTTTGTCTCTTTTTCTCTCAGCATTTTATAACGCAAGGCTGAGTGTCGTTAATGTTACCCAGATGTGCTTGGAAACTCCGGTAATGTGTAACAACTGCAAGCCTCTCTATTTATTACCTGCATTAATCAATCGCAGTTCTTCACAGAGAAATGGTTGTGCATATGGTCAGAACAGCCAATGTTTGGGAGGGTCAGGCAAACAGACTTCAGGTAACTCTCATCAATTCGTCTTACATTTGCTTCCCTCATCTGCACAGTTTCCCTTCCCTCATAAACACGGCGCTTATGTGATATACATCCAAACACTGAGCACAACAGAAAAACCCTAATTAAAGCGTTTAATTGATGTGAGCTGTTCAGCTGAGGCACATGGGGCTGTGTGAGCTTGTTGAAAACCGATACAGGAGTCTTTAGAAAACCCTGCACTTCAGTGGTGGAATTTAGTGCCTAATAAAACCTCATCACAAACAATTACTTCCTACTAATATAAACCCAACTATTTGTCGTCTATTGACCAGTGTGCTCCACTGACCGGACTATCCAAACAACATCTACAATTTAAAATAACTGCCTTACAAATAGTGCCAGCTTAGTCCAAACCACTGGCCAGGTATAACACCACAAATACTTCACCTGGCACATAGATGTCTCATGAAATTAGTTTAGTAAACTTTATTTTTTCATTTCATTCATTCAGTCCTAATTCAATTCTATTGTTCAATCCACTTATATATATATATATATATATATATATATATATATATATATATATATATATATATATATATATATACGCACAAACAAATACACTGAAAGTTTATTTAATCCATTTGTGTTAATAAATAATTTTTGATGCATTAACTGAAACTTTGCAGTGTTATTTTTAAAATATAAAATAAATGATGTATATTTTAAATCGTAATTTATTCCTAATTAATTTATCAATTGTAATTTATTTTTATTTTAATGCATTTATTAATCATCTAATTTATTTACAATTTATTAAATTGCTATTTATTTAGTCATTACAGTGTCACTGGGATCATTCATCAGAAAGCAATCAAATTTGTTGATTTGGTGCTCAAGAAACATTTTTTTCATTATTATCAATGTTGAAAATGGAATGTGCTGCTTAAAACTGTTGTGGAAACCATGATATAATTGTCTAATGATTCTTTGCTGAATATAAAGTTCAAAATAACAGCATTTATTTAAAACGCACTTTATTGTAACATAAAAGTATGTCAATTTTGATTAATTTAATGCATCCTCACTGAATTAAGCTATTACTTTCTTCAAGGAAAAAAAAAATCTTCCTGACCCCAAACTTTTGAACTGTTGTAATTCACAAACTTATCTTTGTACTTGTTCGATTTCAGGAACCTACTCTGGATATGTTACATAAGATGTGCCACGTAAATGTAAAATTACAGACAGTAATCGCTCCATCAAAACACATTTTAAACTAAAAATACTCAAAAACAATTATATCTGAGACATAGTTAGAGGTTTTACATAGCGCATTTAACATACCACACATAAATCCTGTGTTTCAACATGGCAGAACAGATGCCACTGAAAAGTCATACATGCCTATATAAACACACTGGTTAACCTAAAGAAGCCATATAGAATCTAAGTACAGGAGTTTGTCAGTTCTCATAAAACTAAAGATGTGATGTGTTGCGTGCAGCACGGGACACTTAACCTGGCTCCACAAGCTGACCTCTGTACACTATTTCACTCACTATGACCCTCTGTAAGCAGATGGTCCTAAAAGCCAAACTGATCTGGAATCTGTGCTCATGTGTGATAGCTTTGCACATACAGCAGTCCTAAGAGATGGAAACCCTAAAATGGAAGTTGAGCAGTCTGCGCCTTAAGCCCTTTTTAATTAGTCTCTAGAGCTGCGGGACACTGCAAACACGTAGCACATGCTACCCATGCCGCATGGGCACACAAAATAAGCATGTTTGTGCATATTTGTCATGTACTGTTTAAGCAATAGGCAAAAAAGAATACATGAAGAAAAAACAAAAAAACACATACGAAAATTTCAGACTCAGTGTGCAAGGACCTTTCAGACTGACATCACAAAAAATGGACTGTGTCAGACGAAAGCCTTTATGTGATATTTTACTGAAAACTGAAAATGAAAAAAGTAAAAGTCAAGTAGTGTATTCCAGCCTTAAGTTGAAGTGAAGGTCAGAAAGGAGGCTGTCAGTTGTCAGACTGTACTGACTGTTTCCTCGTACGATGAGGTGGTGACCTCTGAGGGACCTTTAGGTTAGCAGCAAAGATGCCTGTTCTCAAGAAGAGTAAGTGGAGAAGACGTTAAGCAGAGCAGGGGCCGGAGCGAGAGATCAATAAGATGTAAATGGGGAGAGAAATGTTTAGTCGTAATTGAAACGCCACTAAGTAGACTGAAGCTAAGGTGGAGCAGATGTGACTGTCTGTTTCTTCAGCTTGTTCATGAGTATTTAAACTCATGGGCTGCTCAAAAGTCAAGGGTGGTTAAACAGGTCAACTGCATCCCATCAGGAGTGAGGTGATAAGAACAGGAGACCACAAACTGCCACTCTTGTCTCTCTCATAAACACCAGTGGTTAAGAGGGATGAACACTCCTTTCTTTAAACAGATAGTTCACACAAAGATGAACATTCCGTCATTATTTATTCATGACACACAAAAAAAGATTTTATCCGTACTATGGAAGTCCAGTGTTGTTTTGGACCTCTTTGACTTTATGGCCAAAAGAGTTATCAAAACATCATCATCATATATTTTTGGGTGAACTACTCACTTAACACATCACACCAGTGTTGTTATTGTAAACTAAAACTATTGGATTTGAAATAAAGCTGATATAAAATTAAATATTAGATAAAAACTTAAATTGGAAATGTTGCCTTGTCAACTACTTAAAATAAAATAAGTTATTTTATAAGTACTATAAATAAGCACTAAATCAAGTACTGAAATGACAAATTAAATAAATGAAATTTAAATAGAAAAAAAATAATAAAAATGTCAAAAGCACAACATTATTTAAATCCAAATTATGAATCTGAATCTAAATCTCGAGAAGCAGAGCATTTTTATGTTAAAGAATGTAATAGTAATGGTAATATATTTGACCCTGGAGCACAAAACCAGTCTTATGTAGCACGGGTATATTTGTAGCAATAGCCAACAATACATTGTATGTGTCAAAATTATTGATTTTTCTTTTATGCCAAAAATCATTAGGATATCAATTAAAGATCATGTTCCATTAAGATATTTTGCTAATTTCCTACCGTAAATATATCAAAACTTAATTTTTGATTAGTAATATGCATTGCTAAGAACTTAATTTGGACAAATTTAAAGGTGATTTTCTCAATATTTAGTTTTAATATAATTTATATATATTTAATATAATTTAATATAATATTTTTTGCACCCTCAGATTTTTAAATAAATGTATCTCGGCCAAATATTGTCCTATCCTAACAAACCATACATCAATGGAAAGCTTATTTATTCAGCTTTCAGATGGTGTATACATCTCAATTAAAAAAAAAAAAAAACCATTATGACTGGTTTTGTGGTCCAGGGTCACATATTTTCACTTTCTCACATATTGTATATTGTATCATGTAAAGTATGCACTTTGTGTTAAAATAAAGACAGTATGAAATTACTTTCAATTAGGAGTTTATGGCTGCATGAACACAGACACATTATGAATCATTATCAGATATTAATTAATTCATTGGTATTGTAACAAGTTTTAGATATAAAACTGAATAATTCAGTAAGACAATGTGGTGTAGGTCAAACATGATCTAACAATGATCTACATACCTGTAATGAGATGAAGATTTTTTATTATTAGGTGAGCAATCTCTCTAACATTTTTAATGTTGATATTTATATCCTAACACAGACTGCAGTGACCCAGCACTCAGCTAGTCTGCCAACGATACAACCAGTTGTAGTTTTAATATCAGTTACTTTTAATACTTTTATGGAAGTATTTTTCTAATGAGCTACTTTAACTTTACTTGAGTCAATAAATATTCACAAATGTATCTTTACTTTTACTTACAGTAAATATAACAATATGGTATTTTAAACAACAACAGGAAAATAACACTGCACCACTCTATGAGTAAAGTGAAGGACTTGTTCTTGTTCTTAGACACAAATAATGCCCATGTGTTAATATTCGGTACACTGCTTTTCCTTTTTCGCTGCCAGGTTTTTGCCCATTCACACAGATGTTAGAATGAGCGCCAAAGGAAAAATCTTTATTTTATTACATCCAAGTGGCATCTGAAATGTTCTCAGCATAGCTCTGAAACATGTTTTGAGTCTTAAGACTATTGTCCCTTGAGAAGGTGAAAAGGCAAGAGTTTGCTGAAACCTCAAATAAACACACACACAGAGTTCATGCACAATTGCAGCCATAAAAATAAGTTCTGACTTATAAGAAGAACATAAAAACAAAACCGTGTGTCAAAGGAGTAAACCAGACACTTTGTCAAGAAACATCTCGTAAAATGTGTGGATAAGTGCGTGTCTGGGACCCTGCACGTACATGTGTGCAAATGTTCCTAGTTTAGCCTGTTCTCATTCTCATTCCAGCCGCTCTCTTGAGACTTCAGCTTCAAGTTTCTAAGAATGCTTTGCTTATTTGTTTACTAATGACCGGGAACATCAAACAGACATGTTTCTCTTTTCTACAGCTGAGGAGAGCCTGTCACAGGGGACAACTGTGGTTGGTTTAAAGGTCTCCCTGGTCACTGGAGGGGGGTAGGACACAAAGTTCTTGAGGAGGCTGGAGGGACAGCTGGATGAACGAATGACTGACACGCCATCCTACCCATCATCAATGGTTTTCCAAATAAACAGACCCTTACTTTAAATATTTTAACCAGCTTTGAAAAGGACAAAAGTCATTCCATCTGTGGAAATGGTATTGGATTTAGTGTGGAGAAAGGGTGATATTCAGGGTTGGTGTTCGTGTTTGGTGAGTTTCTGGCTGTCGTCATGGTGATTACCTTTGATGGTGCTGATGACCCGCTCCAGATGCTGGCTCTCGTTGCGGTCGGGTCGGCAGCTCGGGCTGATCTCCAGGGAATAATCCGGGCCGTATTCGGTGAAGTACTGGATTAGAGATAAGCAAAGCATCCTTAAAGTGACAATTCTTTACTGGAGCGTTTATTATAAATGATTTATTTGTGCACTTATTTTTGTCCAAATCCATGAAACACAAATGAAGATATTTTGAAAAATGTTTTTACGTTCAAGGGCTCTTTTTTCACAACACTGTCACAGTTGAAATGTTCTTCAAAAGTCTTCTTTTACTACATGGATGGATTATGGGTTTGAGATAACATGAGGGCAAGTGTATGATGACAGAATGTTTATTTTTGGGCAAACTATCCATTTAATTAGATATTATTTGTTATTATGTGTATGCTACTTACACATCTTATGACTTGCACTCAAAGGAAGTGCAAATGACCAGCATGGCGGGCAAACCAACATTTCTCCAGCTAGAACAGATATCTGCTAAAAACAGTTTCACTAATGACCTTTTAATGTGATCTAGGTTTCCATCAATAAAATAAGTCCTGTTTTTGCGAGTTTTTCTCAGCTAGGAAGCAGCATATACTTAAGTAAATCTGGGAAGGTTTAGTCATACTTCCACTTTCTTCCCAACACACACACACACAAATATACATCATCTTGCTGGATAGCTGTGCTTAGTCTGTCACAGTGTTCTGACCCTTGGATTGAGAAGGCAAGCCAAAAAAAACAGTTAAAGTTTCCCCTATCATGAACTGCATCTGAATTACAATTAGCATTGCATTATGATTTTGAAATGGAAACTATATGAACTGGCCAAAAAGACAGCCAGGCATTCAAAAACACTCTCTGCATTGTGTTGGTAGGGTTTCTGGTGTTTAAATTGGATAGAGATCAGATTTGGTTGTATGTGTGTTACATGCATTAGCTCAACTCTGCTTTCAATTACTTGTCTTTTGTTTATCCGGCTTACCTCCGGTCCCAGTGTGCTCCAACATGTTAGGGATTATACAACATATGAGTCTGTGAATGTGTGCAGTCTCACATGTTTGCACACACGCCTAAGTAATGTGGGAATAGGATGCACTTGGACAATGAATTTTACACACATAATTAGTTTGATTATACTGTTAATACGCATTCACACACACACAGGAATCCACAGCATGCCACTTGTTTTCCCATGAACTCAACTTTTCCCAAGAAGGCTAATCTGAAACAGCATTGTCCACAGCTCTGCTGATTGTTTAGTTTGGACCAAACTAAGATCAGGTTGAAACTCTCTATATTAAAGGGGTTACATCACCCAAAAATAAAAAATTCTGTCATCAATTACTCATGTTGTTCCAAACCCATAGGACTTGTTTATCTTGAAAACACAAATGTTTATTTTTAATGAAGCCTGAGAGATTTCTGTCACTCCATTAAAAGTCCATTCCACCATATCTCTGATGTGCATAAAAATATAGAGAACATAATCCATCTGAATTTATGCCATAACGTTTTATTTTGGGTGAACTATGCCTTTAACTTTTGCCATGATGGAGAAAAATGAACTTGTTTCAAAAACAGATGACAAACAAAGTTGATTAAGTCAAGAGAAAAAATTAGACAATACAGAATATGGTCAGTAACTCTCTCCTCAACAGGGCAGACTAAGAAAAAAATACAATAATGACCCACTCTCAGAGTCAAAATATGACCCAACACTTCATTGTCTCTCAGTGTCCCATCATAAAGGTGACTTTAGGTTTCATCTCTTGACCTTTTGAACTCTGACCCTTAACTATCAACACCACCCAGCATCCATTATGGACTTCCCCAAAGCTCATTTCCAGCATTTATTCCACTCCGGAATTCTGGGAGCCAGCTACTTCCTAGACGCAACGGCACAAAAAGTCCCACCCATAGAAGAAGATACAGAGGCCACACTAACTGTTACTGTTGTGGCGTCACAAGTTTTCTTTCAAGATGAATGAGATTGGAGGGGTTAAGGAACACCTGAAGACCTGTTGTCTCCTCTGCTCAAAATTCATAGTTGACAAAGCTTTATGAAATCATAAGCTCACACAACATTCCCTAAATCACTGAACACAGGGTGTTTTTATTAGCATCTTAAGTCAATAACATGGGCGGAAAAACAGCATCTACTGTCTGAAACACTTCCCTTCTAGATTGGTCAGTACGTGCGGGTGGCAATGAGCCAAACCCGTGCTGACAGTCTGTCTGTCTCGCACTTTACAGTGAAGTACCAGACCTGGTTCAAGGGGCAAAACTACAGACAATGCAAACATAACACTCCTGGCACTCACAACATCCTGTTGAACTTGCTGTGAAAAAGCTGGCAGCCAATAAGAACTTGTGTACGTGCATCAAAAAAAGATTTCAAATGTTGTAACACTGAGACAAGAAACTAAAACAGCTGAACTGTGACGGCGGACTACCCTGCTGTGCATTATGACTCAATACAAATCAATTTGCAAGGCAACTTGCCCATCTAAAATGGCTCCACATTCACACATCCATACTCGGGTTCTCTAAAAGGTCTGTGCTGTCTGTTTCTGTTATGCCTGGTGGGGTCTTCACCCCCTCCTCAAGTTATTCAGTCAGGACAGAAGACCTTACAATCCGTTTAGCACTGTTTGACTAGCGTAACCACAGCTGTCATCTTGAGACTGTGTTCATGTTAGCTGTCTGAGCTCATTAATGAACGATACACCTGTAAACTCTAAGTGGCTAAGTGTTTGAGATCATGGATGGAGTACTTCAGTTGCTCAACGGTATGTTGAAGTTGGTCTGTAAGAGACACTGTTTGTACAATTGGGAGAAGTGATGCAGATTGTCCATTCCTTGTAACCCCCCTCTGAATTCTTATTTGTAGTGGAGCTCAATAAAAGAAGAGAGAGAGAGAGAGGATCAGACGTCTATCTGGCTGACTGGCTGCAGGGGGGAAACAGAGCTCTGGGTGTTTGTTATTTCATTGGGCTGTGCTGAAAATAACTTGGCAGAAACAAGTGAAAAGAAGTTTTTTTTTTTTTTTTAAAGGAGGATGTACAGATGTTGACTGGCCACAGAGCAGTGAGGGCTGTTTCCACCCGCGGATTGAGCTGAGTCCCTGACAGCACTCAAACAAAAACACAGCAAATTTCCTACCACTCGCTGATAAGATTTGACCAGAACAAAGCCACACATTCCCAGTCTAGCCAAACTGCCCATCAACAGGAACTTTTTTGTAGATTTAACACTTTCCTGTCCTCTTAACCAATACAGATAATGTTAAAGGTACAGTATAGTTCACCCAAAACTGCAACTGTTATCATTTACTCAACCTCTTGACATTGCAAAATTTGTATTGAAAGATATTTTGAAGAATGTTTGTAACCAAGTTGTTTTGGTGACCATTTACTTAAAAGAAGATTACTATCTTACCACTTAGTGTGGGGACCAATTCTCACTATTAACTAATTCCTTATTAGCATGACTATTATTAACATATTGGCTGTTTATTACTACTTATAAATCACATAATATTGGCTGTTTATTCTATATCCCTAATCCCACCCAATATCTAAACCTAACAACTATCTTACTATTAATAAGCAGCAAATTAGGAGTTGAGGCAAATGTCATAGTGTCTTTGAGGCAAATGTCATAGTTAATGGTTTGCTAATAGCAAGAATAGGACCTTAAAATAAAGTGTGACCAAGAAGACATTTAAAAAAAAAAAGGTTGTTTTTTTTATGTTCCACTAAAGAAAGAAAGATATACAGGTTTGGAACAACATGAATTTCATTATTGGGGAAACTATCCCTAACTTTTTTTATAACACAGATATTTCGATTTTTTTGCCAGTAAACAACAATGCTAAGTTGTCAACTCTACAATATTCATTCTCTTAGACAAGAAAAAAAAAAGCTTTAGTCACACTGAGAAAGTCTGCAACGCTGCTTCATCTATTAAGGTAAAATTCACTCTCTTACAGTAGGTGTTGCTTCTAGAAAAGCAGAATTATCACAGAAACCCTGTAAACAAAAAGTTTATCAAACAGCACTCATATTTTCAAATGTTTTTTACACCAATACATGTCTGCATTTTCATCTGGGACAAAAGATGTCAACCCAGAAAAGAAACTGGTTGAAAGGGTTCAGATTCTTCACTGTTGTGCTTTAAAGTAGTGTTTTTTTGCACTTTAATCTGTTTAAAACATTTGTTTACTTTAAGCATATTTTGTGCAGTTTTTTTTTGTATTTAAATGTTCAAGGTTTTTTTTATTATTTGGGGGAAAAAAGTGCTTAAATTTTTAACAATGAGAACAACACTGATGTCTGCTTACCTTCTCAAACTGTATTTGTAATGTAATTCAGTACCGTAATAATAAACAGTGATAGCTTTAGCAGTTGTGATATGAAAACTTTCATACCGTCTTATGCATAATTCTAACTAAATCAATACTGTGAGTTTAGGGCATGGGTGATTTATTGAATAATTACAGTCGTGCACAACAGAAGACGTGTCTGGGAAACCTCTCTGGAATTCCATTTGGTGTTATTAGTGGCACAAAAATTACACACTTCACCTTTACACAACAACTTTAATTACATACTTCCCAGTGACACAACAACTTTAATGCCACAGCATCTCAGAGACTTGCATGTCTCGTGATGTTAGTCACCCTACAAGGTAAATAATTCACTGTGTGTCCAGAGATGCTGACTATCACAACATCTCAATCAGCTAAATCTTGCCAAGGTTTGTGCAATGATTTAATCAAAATATGCTGAGAGATCGAAGAGAGATGCATAGTTGGTGCAAAAGTGCTGTCAGAAAGTATCTAGATTGACACACCGTGGTCTTGCATTAAAAGGAGACAATGGTGCTAATAGTGCCAACAATGGCGTTTATTTAAACCAATATCAGGGCTGTCTTGGCCCAAGCACAGCACAAGCTTTTCCAATTCATCAGCTTCTTAAAGAGAAACAATTCAGGTCTAAATAAAAGGCTCTGCATTTTTTTCCTAGGACTCTCCCTTGTGAGAGGACTGTCTATATTAGCCTCACTTTTTCATCTCTCTGTGTCTGTGACAGGGCCTGAATGAGCTCGTTGTATGCCTCCACTCCAGTCTGTCTTCATTGTTTGCAGTCCTGGCAGGGCAGAACCCAGACCGAGCCGCCTCAGAGTCTCAGCAGCTGGACCGGCTCGAGGGGAGAGAGAGAGCGAGCGAGCGAGATTGCACAGGTACAAAGTGCTTCTTGTTCCACCTCTCTTTTCCCAGCTTCTTCTACGCTGCAATACTCTTCTATCTTTTTTTTTATACCCCCATTGGTGGATGCCTCTCTGTCTTTTAACATCCTTATCGCTCTCTCTGCCTCTCTCTCTCCCATCTTTGTCTTTATGGACTCACACTACAGTTAAATAGTGTTTTGTTTGGCTGGGATGGACACACAATAACAGTGCTGGTAAGGAGATGGGGGTTCCACTCTCTAAGAGGGAAGGAAAGAATGTTTCATGCTTTGAAAAGCCGATGGAGGGAACAATAAAGGAAAAGAAGCTATAGAGAGAAAGAAGAGGTATGAGAAGGAGATGAGAGGAAGGGGGAGAAGGAGTGGTGGTCCTAAAACCTCAAATATGCTGTGGACCGGCAGACTTCGGCAGAGTTCTTAGGAAGGGCTGGTTCATAAGGCCGTCATATGAAGAACATAATGTTTGGAACCAAATAAATGCTTTTCACCATTAAATAGAACAGAATAATTATCAGGGCAAAGACCATAAGCACACCACAGCATGTACACTGACTACATTGTAATGAACTATGAATACCAAAAGCTATAAGGTTTAAATTCTAAAGGTTTTAAACTACAAAATGTTTTACAAAAGAATTAAAAATGTTGCCAAAAAAGGTGCTGAAAGAGTGCAAGCATTGCCAAGATACAGCATTACTGCCCATTTGTCAATGACTTTGAGGTACTTTTTGTAGGGTACTGACTGACGATCATCTGATCTGAACTGGGTGAAGTCTGGACAAACATTCTTGGAAGGAATAGTGAACAGTTTTCAATAAGAGTCACAATGGACAATAAGCAGTTTGGCCAGCACTGACAAACAGACCTGAACGAACTCTGCATCATCCAAAGAATATGAAGAGAGCAGAACCAGGAATTTATAAAAAGGATTTCCAAAGTTACAAAGCACATAATAAAAAAAAAAAAAAAAAGTATTAACCACTAGATAATTACTGTATATTTTCCCACTTATTTCACAACAATCAATAAATCAATAAGGGTAACATAGAAAAATACATACTGTTTAAAAGTTTGGGGTCAGTGAGATTTTCTTTTTTTAAAAACTGATCTGATCGTTTTATTCAGCAAAAATTGATCAAATTAAGTTGATCAAAAGTAAGAGTAAACACTTTCATAATCTTACAAAAGATCTTATTCTTTTGAACATTCTATTACAGTTTCCAAGTAATATTAAGCAGCACAACTGTTTTCAACTGTGTTAATAATAAGAAATATTTCATAAGCGCCAAATAAGCATATTAGAATGATTTTTGAAGGATCCTGTGACTCTGAAGACTGGAATAATTGCATAATATAATTAAATAGTACAACTGAAAACTGTTATTTTAAATTGTAATGATATTTCACAATATTGCTGATTTACTGTATTTTTAAGATTAAATAAATGCAGCCTTGGTGAACATATGTGACTTCTTTCAAAAACATTTTGGAAGTCCATTTCACACATTTTTGAGTCCTCGAAAAAAAACTGGCCTTAGTAAAACATCCAATATAACAAACTGTAAAATGTACCAAATATATGTAGGAAAAATGTTAAAATGCATATGCAATTTTGAATGGCTCTCAATGGAGAAGGATGCATTTTATAACTAGATGGTGAAGTTGCTCCCAGCAGGGGTTATTGACTTCTAGAGCCAATTACAGTTTGACATCATTACATAATAATATTGTAACTTGTAGTGCCATGTTTTTTTTTTTTTAATACAATCATCAGAAAAAGAAAATCTTTGATTAACAAGTCTTGACATATTCCAGAAAGCTCCACTGTATTAATCATCACCACAACCAACACCCTGGAGGTTATCTACACTGCTTTATTTTGGTTGCTTGCCATGTGGAGAGGTCAAAGGTTAACATGAAGGTCATGTCAGCTGAAACAATGGCATCTTTTATTGCGGTGACCATGAAAACGCGCTCTATAAACATTAAAAGACCTTCTTTGTGAGCTGGAAGAAAAGAGAGATATCAAACTCTCCCAGACCAACCAGAAGGCCTTTCCAGCCCTTCATCTCTCCTCAGAAGCTTCTCAAAAAAGCTTGAAAAAGCTCTTAAAAGGGCTCACTCAGAATTGGGTACACACATTCTCTTTCTCCAAGGAAAAAGAAAGAGGAGAGAGGGGGCATAAACAGTTGAGGAAAGAAAAGCACAAGTCCCTCTCAGTCAACCTGTAGGGACAGAGTAGTATTGTTAAGACCCCTTCACTGGTGTGCACACGCACGCCCCCCTCCCTGCTCCTGAATCACATGAAAACAAACCCGGTTATTGAGAGGTGCTTGGACATCTTTGATTAGACCGGGTGACTCAGCAGGAATGGAAGAGGAAGAGGAGGAGAGAGTGGAGTTTTATACAGCTGCTGAAAGTAGAGAGCGGGGTCTCACCTCGTGGTCCGGGATCTCAGAAGACAGAGTCTGTCCTAGGACGGTCCCCGTCAGATAGGTCCAGCAGCGGGCAGTATTGGCAAGGTTATAGCCGCCTGAGAAGGACAGAGAGAGGCAGATTTGTATACGCAGAGAACGAAAGAGAGAGAGAAGGGGGATTCAAGTCAGCAAAAGGGCTTCATTGTACTAGTGTAATTACTACCTTTCATCTAGAGCTTGGCTGGGCAGGTCTGCAGCTTAGAGCTCATTTCAAAATGGGCTAAAATCACAAAAGTTCACTTTCTTCTCTCAGCCCAACCCCCCCTGGCAGTAACAACACACTAATAAACTTTTTGGCCGAGTCAGAGAGCTGGCAACAAGGACAGAAGATGTAGTTGTCACTGTTAAGGCATGAAGGGAGAACAAACTTAGGCAACGCTGCTGAATACGTCTATCGACATATGTTTTTGAAATGTTAGCTGACCCAAAATGAAAATTCAGTCATCATTTACTCACACTCACGTCATTCAAAATGCAAATGAAGATTTATATTTAATGATCTAACATAATTTTTTTCCCATCCAGTGAAAGTCTTATGCAACCAAAACTTGCATGAATAAGTACAAAAGGACAATGTAAAAGGAATTCATATGAATCAAGCGGTTAAACAGAATGAATTTTATTTCAGCTTTTATTCACATTTAACACTGAACAATGCATGAATAAAAGCAAAAATTAAATCTGTTCATCATAAAACCAAACATGTCTTTTCAGATGGCATGGATTAAACAGCTAAACTGCTTTTACGTACTCTTTATAAACTGTGTGAAATGTAAAAATTCATTATTATTAAAAGAAAAAAAAAAAAAAATTCATTTGTGTCCAGAACATGAACAAAAGTCTTTAGAATGACATGTGGGTGTGTAAATGATGACAGAATTTTTATTTTTGGGAGTGTAATAACAATTCAACAAAAACAATGACACAAACCTCCTCCTAGAAGCAGAGTGGGTAACTCCCAGTTCAGTATATAGCTCAGACATTTTCCAACTCCAATGGGAGTCATATTAAAGGAGCACATGGGGTCACCCGCCATGGTGTCCGCTCCAAGTTGCATCACAACTGCTTCAGGGTTAAACAGAGCTTTGACTTCCTGCATCACACTGAAAGAAACCCCCAAAAAAGAAATAATGTCTGTACACTGTACAATGAGGACAAACAAAACATTGCAAAGAACTTAATTAGATGGCTGGTTACTGGATATTTACAGACCTATTGAAGGTCTGGCAGTACCGATCATCACGGATGCCATCTTCGAGGGGGACGTTAACAGCGTACCAGCGTCCTTTACCCAACCCAGTGTCAGTCACATCACCTGTGCCTGTGCAAAAAATCATAATGATAACCTAAAGTTTGAAGGTCATTCATATGACTGATAGAACTGATGAGCTAGTATGAATCATCTACATGAAGTTTTATTGAGCACTGATGTGGTCATTTTCAGTATTGTTTAAAAGTTTGGGGTCAGTAAGATATTTTTTGAAAGAATTATCCATTTTATTATGAATTTATGCATTAATTTGATCAAAAGTGACATGAAAGATATTATAGCATAATAACTGCTGTTCTTTAGAACTTTCTATTCATCAAAAAAAACAGATAATAATAATAATAATCAAAAACTGCATTACGGTTTCCACAAAAACAATGAGCAGTTTTCAACTGTTGTCAACATTGATAATAAGAAATAAGACAATAAATCAGCATATTAGAATGATTTCTGAAGATCATGTGAGACCTGAAGAAAATTCAGGAATAAATTACGTTTTAAAATATATTAAAATAGAAACCAGTTATTTTAAATTGTACTAATATCTCACAATATTACTGTTTTCATGTATTTTTAGCAAATAAATGCAGCTTTGGGTAATATAAGAGAATTCTTTCTAAAACATTAAAAATAGCTTACTGACCCCTAACTTTTGAACGGTAGTGTACTTTTCAGATGAAGCTGTTGCAGTGCATTTTCATACTCAAAAAATATATTCTTGCCGAATTATAATTACTGAACAATTTTTCAACCTAATTTTCGTGATGTGCAGTCTGTTAAAATTTAAACCAATTGTGCGACATGGACAAATTTTAATTGGCGTTACCGCACCACTGCTGAAACTGTGCAGGGGATTTCCAGTTCCCAGCATGCTACACATGGAACTGGACTGGGAAAGAAATGTTGAAATGAAGTGTTATTTCACATGTTTTTGAAGATGAAAAATTGGGGGAACTTGCTAGTGTTTAATGTTCTATGTTATATTTGGATTTAGAAGAGTTTCTGTTATGTTGGACTTTTGGGTATTACCGCTGCGGTGAAGAGCAAAGCATGTGCTCAGCAAGTGGACAGGCTAAAATAAAGACTACGCTTTACTCAGAGGGCAATTACTGTGCAGTTTCTTCTGCTTCTGGCCAAAACCATACAGTCCAATTTTTTTTTGCATTGTACTCAATTCAGTCAGGTTTCTGTTACAAGCATCTGAATAGAGTGGAGTTTGTAATTTTATTTTAATGTTAAGAAAATCGATTCCAAGAATGTCCACATGAATTAATATGAATTCTGAATGTGTCATTTGGGAAGATCACTTGGCAACTGTGTTTGGCAAGAACAATCCATGAATAAACCATTACGTAAATAATAATTAAATCGCATTACATCTTGCATTTATAGAGCATTTGGCCAGTTACCTTTCCAAGCGCTATTGTTAAACTACTGAAGGGGCTCTCAGAGTCTCCAAGAAGCCACAGAGCTCCAGTCTCTGTTATCAGCTGGGTAATCAGACTCTGGGCGCTGGAGTGGAGCCTGCAGCTCCAGCTCTGGCATGGCTTGAAACATGACTGTCAATTAATGGAATTAAAAGACGTGCTGGTCTTCACTGAGGCGTAGAGGCATGCCGAACTAACCTGGGAAGAAGCCAGGGGAGAACTTGTGCAGAGACACTGTCATGACTTTAGAGGTGAAGCTGAAAGCGTCCTCCACACCTGGAGAGGAAACAATGGGAAGGATATTAAATTATGGCCGAGTAAAAGCTTAGAGGAAGTGCCCTTTTTCACTGATGGATTTGAGAAATAACCGGAACTGATAACAGATAAACACAAACAAGAAATGTGAGCTATACTATCTAAATGTCTGGGTCAATCAATAACAAATAAAAGATTGTACAAAATTACCTGGTATAAAATTTTTGAGAACATTTCTATGAACAAAAATTACATTATATTTTTAAAGACCTTAACACACAGTCATAAGGGTCTAAAGTGGTCCTTTCTATGATATATTTTCCTGTTGTATGCAGTTTTTCTGAATGTTGTTTGCAGCACATGATTTGTATTTTTAAGATATAAAAATAAAATGTTATGCAATACAATGTGATAAGGTTTTTATTCAAGAACTATGATATCAGGACAGTTATTTCAACCTGACTTTGTTACATTTATATGTTTGATGTTTAATTTGGATTTTTTTTTTTTTTTTTTTTTTTTTTTTTTAAATGCTCATCATAGAAAAGGTGCATTGAAACCACTGTGTATATGAACTGCATTTTCAAAATTTCTAATAAAAATAAGTGTCATGTCACTGACCCATCTAACATTTGCTCTTGGTGTTAATGTGAATTTGGAAGTCAGATATAAATCTAAAGCCAATTTGTGGACTACTTGTGGAAAAGACGCATGTTAAATGCTATTAACAACAACAGGCTGTTATGGTTATTGTTATGGAAGTGTTATTACCATCTCCATGGTGAAGGTCCACATCCACATAGAGAACTCTCTCATACTTCTGGCGCAGTTTGAGGATTCCAAGAACAGCGTCATTCACATAACAGAACCCAGATGCCTCATCCTTATACAACAACACACATTCAATCAGCTGCTCCAGTGACCCACTGAACAATGTCCGACACATACATACACATTCATCTACAGTAAACAAGCCTGTATGACAAGCTGCCGCAATCAAACTGTAACATCAAAATTTGAGCTTGGTTTAAACTGCAAAGCATGCAGAACTTCTTAGTACTTATGTTAAAGATGCCACTGGCATCTCATTGATTGATGTGGACGTGAAACACAAGAGGGTGGGCACAAGGCCTGTTGTGCCGAATTACTTCTTGGCGTGATGCCACCCTCCGGCCCAGTTGATGGCCACATCACACTTTCCATCCAGCAGATTCTGGGCAGCAGTCAGAGTGGCTCCTCCAACGGCAGCGGCGTAATCAAAAATACCTTCCACCACCGGACAGTCATAACCTGAACAAAAGAGAGCGACAAGAGGCGGGTTGATAACACAGAGGGACAATGGTATGGGGTGTAGAGAGGAAAGTGAGAAGAAAGATACTGATGGAGCGGGAGAGTGAGAAAGAACAATAAACTCCGAGCTACATTTAAATAGATCCTTTGGCAAGAGCTTTGTTTTGCCCTCAAAAACAATAACACTATTATCTAACCCTGGAGATTAGTATGAAGTGTCAGTCTGTCAGGCATTTAAATTACACATGGCTGTGATCCAGTACAAAAATGAACCACTGATTGGAATAACTGGAAAGTTTGAGAAAGATTCAAATGTAATACTGCCCTCTGCTGTAAACAAGAGGAAACTGCATGCACTTAAATAAGGGATACTACTAGCTAGAAGCCTTTTTTTGCTTTTTGTTAATTGTAAAATACATAAAAAGAAAACAAATAGATAGAACACAAAAAAGAAGAGAAGCCAGTGTTAGGTTTTTTTTTAAAGAAAACAAGTAGTTAGTAAATGAATAGAGTGCAATTCTAAAAGGGATTTTTAATAAATTATTTATATATATATATCACATTATTTTTTATCACAGAGTATAAGTTTTTTTTTTTTTTTTTTTTTTTACATGAAAATATATAGCTATATAGCTGCTTTTATATTTTAGGAAAGGAGTCTCTTGCAAGGGGTTTGTTATGTTTTAGGGGGTTGTAATCAAAACATTGAAAACACCTGCTTTATGAAAATTTGAGCAAAAGTCATGCAATTGCCTTTCGAGCCGGGCCAATCTGCCCATCATCAGTGCCTCACTGATGCTTGTGTCTTAATTCACACAGCCAGAAACAATGGTTGTCCACATACTCTTGGCCATGTAGTAGAGTAATCACGGGCCTAATCATCTGAATTCAGCTCTCACCCAGTCCAAAGTCACCAGACTGAGGGTCATCATTGTCCCCGTCCTGGCTGATCTTGTGCAGGTGCTGTAGGTAAGAGTCTGTGTGAAACACGGCCATCTCCTCTATTGAAGCAACAACTGGCTTCACCACCCTAACACACACACACACACACACACACACACACAACAGTTTCAACATAACATAAACATCAGTTAACATTATTTACTGAGAAATACTGAGAATTTGTCAATTTCGCACAATCTTCACACACCTCATGTATTTTAATAAGCCATACGCCTCAATCAATGAATGAACCATACTCGCCTGTGAGAGAAAGAGAGAGAGTAAAGAAAACCAACCAGATTACAGTTAAAAAACAAACAAACACACCAATACTGTGTAGTTAGTAGTACCACGGTACTGTGATGATTTCAGAAGATACATTCAATAATGTGTTTCCATATATTCCATGGTATTAGACTTGGGTAAAGTTGGTTTTATATTCGCACATTCGCAACTTTTCCCACATTTCCGCGTTCAATAACTTTCAAATTATATGTGCAATAAAGTTTTTTTTTTTTTTGGCATATTCTAATCAGCGACATCATTGTGAACCAAATTCATTGGTTTCAAAATCGATCAAAATGGCCAAATATTGTTTTTATGGGCATATTTAGAAGCGAATGTCTGCTGAATGTCCAATGTAGTGCTGGAAATTCGTTAGGGACCGGCTAAAAATTTTCGAGTTTTTTCATTGTGTGCGAACAGACAAGTATTCTGTAGCCAACTACAGATGTGCCAGCAAGTATCACTTACATTGTTATCACTTACACTTACTTACTTGTAATGCTGTAGAATTTATTTTAGCCACAATAAAAATGGCATTATAATGATGGTGTTTGAAAAGATGTTTAGGAATTTAAAAAGAATGAACGTACATGAACTGTAATGTAGTAACAATTCAGACAAGTGGGAAATCACGTGTAATCTCCTGAACATAGTTAATGACAGTTAAAACAACTTTTTTATTTATGTATTTGCCTCAAAATGAACAAGAACTGTGTTGATGTATTGCTTGTAACAATGACATATGATTTATTTCAATAGGTTTTTGAAAGCATGGCTTACCTTCTCTGAAGCAAGTTGGAAAATCTTGTCTGGACCCTACAGAACATACTACAACCCACATCTTGTTTTATTCACCTTTTTTTTCTCCTTTCTGATTTTTAAGTATAATAAAGACTTAACAGTGGTCTCCAGGTGTTGAATAAAAATAATGTCTAAACTATCTTTTATGGTTTTCTATTGTATGACATCTTTGTTTAACATGAAACTCTCACAATTCACGTGCATTGATTAATGTTTGCAGTCCTGCAAAAATATCGCTTTGCATGGTACTGAATCCATCAGATTATTGACAAGTACTCAGAACTCCTGACAGCACACAGGATGTTCATTTTGGGTGAACATTTAGAAAACTATGGCAAAAACTGTCTTTAAGATGGTTTATAAAGAATTTGTGCCTCACATATATATTTAATTTGGACCATCACTGATTTTTATGGGATTCCTCAATGTCACGTCATCCACTTTAGTAGCTTTTGAAAGAAGGGAACAGGTGCTAAGTAGCAATATATGTATCTGACAAAAAATAACACATCAAGTCTGTAATGTACAAGTATTTAGTGTAGATGTTCAAAAAGAACCATCACTATGTATTTGTCCATTGACACAAATTCCAGTGCAATAACTTTTCACAAAATAGTCTCATATTGTAGCAAAACAAGCTGCTAAATAATTAGGTGACCTTGCAGAACAGAGCAGAAGTCCTGAAATACGAGTCTCGGCCTTCAAACAGACATCTGCAGCATTCCTGTATTTCTTCATAGACACACCATGACTGCACTTCCAGTTCAATACCTTTTTAAAAGAGGCTCACACGGTTACAAAACAAGCTGCTAAATAATTATGTGACCTTGTAGAACATATCAGAGCTGATGAAATAGAAGTATCGGCCTTCAAACAGACATCTGCAGCATCCCAGAGTTTCTTCATAGACACACCATGACTGCGTTTCCAGTTCAATAGCTTTTTACAAGAGGCTCACACGGTTACAGAACAAGCTGCTACATAATCATGTGACCTTGTAGAACAGATCAGAAGCCATGAAATACGAGTATCGGCCGTCAAACAGACATCTGCAGCATCCCAAAGTTTCTTCATATACACACCATTACGGGGCTCCCAGTTCAATACCATTTCACAAGTGGCACACACCGCTACAAAACAAGTGACGACATGTTTATGTGAGCTTGCAGAACAGATCAGAAGCCCTGAAGTACGAGTATCGGCCATCAGACAGACATCTGCAGCATCCCTGTATTTCTTCATAGACACACCATGACTGCGCTTCCAGTTCAATAGCTTTTTAAAAGAGGCTCACACCGCTACAAAACAAGTGTCAACATGTTTATGTGACCTTGCAGAACAGATCAGAAGCCCTGAAATACGAGTATCGGCCGTAAAACGAACATTTGCAGCATCCCAGAGTTTCTTCATAGACACACCATAACTTCACTTCCAGTTCAATAGCTTTTTACAAGAGGCTCACACGGTTACAGAACAAGCTGCAGAACAACATAATCATGTGACCTTGTAGAACAGATCAGAAGTCCTGAAATACGAGTATCGGCCATCAGACAGACATCTGCAGCATCCCAAAGTTTCTTCATAGGCACACCATGACTGCGCTTCCAGTTCAATAGCTTTTTACAAGTGGCACAGACCGCTACAAAACAAGTGTCGACATGTTTATGTGACCTTGCAGAACAGATCAGAAGCCCTGAAATATGAGTATCGGCCATAAAACAGACATCTGCAGCATCCCTGTATTTCTTCATAGACACACCATAACTTCACTTCCAGTTCAATAGCTTTTTACAAGAGGCTCACACGGTTACAGAACAAGCTGCTAAATAATCATGTGACCTTGTAGAGCAGATCAGAAGTATTGAAATACAAGTATTGGCCATAAAAACAGTCATCTGCAGCATCCCAAAGTTTCTTCATAGACACACCATGACTGCGCTTCCAGTTCAATACCTTTTTAAAAGAGGCTCACACTGTTACAGAACAAGCTGCTAAATAATCATGTGACCTTGTAGAACAGATCAGAAGTCTTAAACGTACAAGTATTTGCCGTAAATTATACATTTACAGCATCTCTTTATTCTATGGGTTTCTTCATAGAGACACCTTCCAGTTCAATAACTTTCCAAAGGAGGCTCCCACCTGGTTACAGAACAAGTTGCTAAATAATTATGTGACCTTCTACATCATATCAGAAGTCTTGAAATACAAGTATTGGCCATAAAAACATACATTTGCAGCATCCCTGTATTTCTTCATAGACACACCATAACTTCACTTCCAGTTCAATACCTTTCCAAAGAAGGCTCACACGGTTACAAAACAAGCTGCTAAATAATCATGTGACCTTGTAGAACATATCAGAAGTGTTAAAAGTACAAGTATTTGCCCTAAATTATACATTTTACAGCATATCTTTATTCTATTGGTTTCTTCATAGAGACATCTTCCAGTTTAATAACTTTCCAAAGGAGGCTCACACCACCGTTACAGAACAAGCTGCTAAATAATCATGTGACCTTGTAGAACATATCAGAAGTCTTGAAATACAAGTATTTGCACTAAATTATACATTTATAGCATCCCTGTATTCAATGGGTTTCTTCATAGAGACATCTTCCAGTTCAATAACTTTCCAAAGGAGGCTCACACCGTTACAAAACAAGTTGCTAAATAATTATCTGACCCTCTACATCATATCAGAAGTCTTGAAAGTACAAGTAATTGCTCTAAATTATACATTTACAGCATCTCTGTATTTCTTCATAGAGACACCTACCTTTACTTCCAGTTCAATAACTTTCCAAAGGAGGCTCACACCGTTACAAAACAAGCTGCTACATAATTATGTGACCCTCTACATCATATCAGAAGTCTTGAAAGTACAAGTATTTGCTCTAAAAGATACATTTACAACATCCATGTATCATATTATATATATGGCACTGTCCGTGGTCCTGATGCTACCTGCACCTTAACATTGCCATACTTTTTCAGTGTTTGCCCAAAGTTAACCCCAAATCACTTTGTTATTAAGCACACTCCAAAGGGGCACACTACACCATGGGGATTGGCTCATTTATTACATTTAGTTGACTTTGAAAAGCAGCTATACATAAAGCTAAACAAAAAATAAATAAATAAATAAAGACCTAAAACATTTTTATTTTGTAGTATTTTGTAGATAATGAATAAAGAGTGAACTATCAACATATCTAATGTCACA
Organism: Cyprinus carpio; assembly: GCF_018340385.1. Classification (NCBI taxonomy): domain Eukaryota; kingdom Metazoa; phylum Chordata; class Actinopteri; order Cypriniformes; family Cyprinidae; genus Cyprinus; species Cyprinus carpio. The sequence goes on along the minus strand of NC_056603.1, from coordinate 29,595,660 downwards.
ATAATTTCTCCTTCACAAATCCACGTAAGTTCTTACAAACTGCATTCACTTAAAAGGCCAGCAGAAGACATCATGCACTACAACAATATGTGATGCAGAGAGAGATCCAGGCAGACAAAGTCTTTCCCTAAAATGTATTAACAACAATTATCAGTAATATGAATACAATGCAACAACAAAAAAAAATACATATAAAAAAATGACTTGGAATTATTATACTGTACTGCCTAAAGGAATATGTTGTATTAATGAATATGAAAAAGAACAACACATAAGCACATTGGAAATTTGCATACACCAATAGACCCATATCAAACATAAACCAAACACTACAAAAGTAATTCCATAACATATCAAATACGCAAGACACATTTCTTGCTGTTTTAAACACACTTTCAGCATAAGCTCCTATAAGAGCTTACCAACACAAATCACAAATCCATGCTTGTTCTTCTGGTGGCACATTACTGTTGAGGCACCGAACATGAAAAACACAATGAATCTGGAAGGGAAATATGACATGTTGTGATATATTTGAATTGTAGAAATAGTTAAAAGTAGTTGTGAAAACGCTTGTTTTCAATTTACATATAGTAGTCAACAGCAGAAATGGCATAGTGAATACCAGGTGCTTTGCTCCTCTGTTTGGGCCTTTTTCTGATTTTCCACATACAGAGCAGTACACCTGTTTTGACACTGCAGTTTTTAGAATGTAGATGGGATTATAAGTAATCTCTGTGTGTCTAACATGGAAATAAACTGTTTGTTCAAAGTGCTTTATACCTGATGCCAGCAAAATCTGCAGCAACTGCATGATGCTGTCATGTCAATATGGACCAAAATCTCTGAGGAATGTTTCCAACACCTTTTTGAATCTATGCAACAAAGAATGAAGGCAGTTCTGAAGACAAAAGGGGGTCCAGCCCTCTAGCAAGGTGCACCTCATAAAGTGGCCAGTGAGTGTATGTGTACTGTATGTGTGTCCTGTATTGCACGGAGATGATGTGCCACTACTGGAAAAGTTTGGCCAAAGACATTTGACACTGAAAAATTATGGAAATGTTAAGGTGCAGGTAACCTCAGGACCATGGACAGTGCCATGAAATACAAACATAGCCTAGTTTCCTTTGAAATTAAAAATTCCAAGTTCATTTCAGGTTTAATGCTTAGTACAATATTCAGTACGGTTCATAAATATAATTTTACCTATCTATCTATCTATCTATCTATCTATATATATATATATATATATATATATATATATATATATATATATACAAACCCGATTCCAAAAAAGTTGGGACACTGTACAAATTGTGAATAAAAACAGAATGCAATGATGTGGAAGTTTCAAATTTCAATATTTTATTCAGAATACAAAATAGATGACATATCAAATGTTTAAACTGAGAAAATGTATAATTTTAAGGGGGGGAAAAGTTGATTTTAAATTTCATGGCATCAACACATCTCAAAAAAGTTGGGACAAGCCCATGTTTACCACTGTGGCATTCCCTCTTCTTTTTATAACAGTCTGCAAAGTCTGGGGACTCAGGAGACAAGTTGCTCAAGTTTAGGAATAGGAATGTTGTCCCATTCTTGTGTAATACAGGCTTCTAGTTGCTCAACTGTCTTAGGTCTTCTTTGTCGCATCTTCCTCTTTCTTTGAATGCGCCAATGTTTTTCTATGGGTGAAAGATCTGGACTGCAGCTTGGCCAGTTCAGTACCCAGATCCTTTGGAAATTTCATACGCAGCCATGATGGTGTAATTGAATGCAGTATGTGTCTGGCATTGTCACGTTGGAAAATGCAAGATCTTCCCTTGCTTTTAGACAAGGTCTTGGATGGGAGCCTATGTTGTTCTAGAACTTGGATATACCTTTCAGCATTGATGGTGCACTTTCCTGTGATGGCTGCACCATATAACATGCCATAGCCCTCACTCATGCAACCCCATACCATCAGAGATGCAGGCTTCTGAACTGAGCGCTGATATAACAAACTTGGGTTGTCCTTGTCCTCTTTAGTCCCGGATGACATGGTGTCCCATTTTCCAAAAAGAGAACACATTCAAATTGTGATTTGTCTGACCACAGAACAGTTTTGTCCACTTTGCCACAGTCCATTTTAAATGAGCCTTGGCCCAGAGAAACCGCCTGTGCTTCTGGACTCCTGTTTAGATGGGCTTTTTTTTTTGACCTATAGAGTACACCTGTTTTTGAACACTGCAGTTATTCTAATGTAGCATTCCTGTATTATATGTAATCTCTGTTGTTTTCATCCCAATGTTTTTCTGGAACCCTTCCGCAGAGATTGTTCCAGCAAAATGCATTTCCATTACTGTGCATGTCAAATATGACCAAAATCTCTCTGAGGAATGTTTCCAAGTGCCGTCTGGCAACAAAAATTAAGGCAGTTCTGAAGATCTACGGGCACCTCATAAAGTGGCCCTCAGTGAGTGTATGTTGTACTGTATGCCTTGTTCCCTTATTTGACTGACAGAGATTTGTGGCCAGCCACTACTGGAATGATTTTGGCCAAAGACAGATGACACTGAAAAATTTGGAAATTTTAAGGGTGAGTAACTCAGGACCATCTGACATTGCCCATGATTTTAATTTCAAAATAGCCTATTTTTCCTTTGGTTAAAAATTGCCCATCTTGACTTTTGAGGCTTTTTTTTAACTGCCACTCTAGACAACTATTCTGGAACGGGTTTTCATAACCCAATATTACCTATCCACTTTATCCAAATATCTGTATGCAAAATATATATATAGCTGTATATATATATATATAACATTTAACTTTTCCGGCCCGATTCCAATTTTTAAGTTGGACACTGTCCCAAATTGTGGAAAACAGAATCTGTGATTTGAAATTGCAAATACTTCAATATTTTATTCAGATATGTTCAAACAAAATGTCATGATTATTTACTTTACCAATCTATGGACAGGGTTTAAACTGAGAAAATGTATAATTTTAAGGTGGGGAAAATAAGTTGAATGTTTTTTTTAAATTCATTCCATTTCAACACTCTCAATGTTGTTGGGGACAAGCCCATTATTTACCACTGTTGTGGAACCGTGTTTCTTTTATATACAGTATTGCAAAGTGTATGGGACTGAGGAAGACAAGTTGCTCAAAGTTTAGGATATAGGGAATGTTGTCCCATTAATTGTTTAGCAACAGGCTTCTAACTGTTGCTTGTAAGCTGTCGCTTAGGAAAGTTATTTAACGGATTTATCTTCCTCTATTTTATGAAACCCATAGAATTTTCTATGCTTGTGAAATGTATGGACTGCAAATACTTGGCCATTTTTCACACTTCAGATCCTTCTTCTACCAGTCACATGATTATTTAGCAACTTGATTTTTGTAACGGTGTGAGCTCTCCCTTTGGAAAGTTATTAAATGGAAGGTCTTCTCTATGAAGAGACCCATGATCTGTCTGATGGGAGCAAATATGTTTTTTAGAACTCTGGATATAACCCTTTCAGATGATGGTGAGCCCCTTTCCAGATGTGCTGCCCATGCCACACGTAAACACTAGGGCAATACTTGTAACTTTTAACACTTCTGATATTTCTACAGGTCACATGATTATTTAGCTTGTGCTTGTTTTGAGCCTTCTATGGAAAGGACCGTGTGGGTGTGTTCTATGGAAAAAGGTCCTCTTTATGAAGTGAAATTATGGTGGTGTCCAGAAGAAGTTTACAGGGATGCTGAAATTGTGAACTTGTTTGTCACATACCCACAGAAACACTTTCCACTATGGGCCACAGGTCACATTTAATTGAGCAGCTTGGCCCAAATACTTGAACCGTGTGAGCCTTGCTTCTGGAAAGGTTGAGATATGGAAGTTTTTTTGAACGGTGTAGAGTTTTAGCCAATGAAACACATGAAGAAACCCATAATGGCAAATGTAATTGTTTTTTATGACAATACTTGTTCTTTCAAACTTATTCCTGAGCCCATGTATGTAGAGCTTGTCCAGATACTGTAGCATTCCTGTATGTGATGCAGGTGCCGTCTATGAAGGCCCGAAGATCACGGCCTCCATGTATGGTTTTTCCGGCCTTGACCCTTAAGCACTGAGATTGTTTCCAGATTTTCTGAATCTTTGGATGAGATATTATGCATGCTGTAGATGTATGATTATGTTCAAATACTTGCAGTTTTTCTCTTCTTGATATCCTTTCTGATATGTTCACAGGTCTCACTATTATTTAGCCGCTTGTTTTGTAACGAATGTGAGCCTCCTTTGGAAAAGTTATTGACTTCTGAGAGACACTCTGTTAACTATGAAGAGGCTCATTTGAACCCAATCATGCTATAAATGTTGTTATTTCAAGTTGCAAATGGTCCTCCAGCTGCTTCCTTATATGATACTGTTTTTTAACTTTTCGCCTTCCTCTTATTGTTACCTGTCCCAGCTTTTTTGGAATGTGTAGCTCTTATGACTTGTATCCAAAAATGAGGAATATTCTGGCTATGACATTTCAAAATGTCTCACTTTGTAACATTTGATACGGGCAAATATCTACTAAGAAACACTTGTGATATGTTCTAGAAGTTTATGATTATTTGTTCAATTGTACTTTCCAACCCTTTTTTACTCACAATTTGTACAGTGTTGTAAACTTTTTTTTTGGAAGTTATTCGGGTTTCTATGAAGATATAATACAGGGATGCTGTAAAATGTATCTTTTCATGGCAAATACTTGTACTTTTAAGACTTCTGATATGTTCTACAAGGTCACATGATTATTTAGCAACTTGTTTTGTAACGGTGTGAGCCTCCTTTGGAAAGTTATTAAACTGGAAGGTGTCTCTATGAAGAAACCCATAGAATAAAGAGATGCTGTAAATGTATAATTTAGTGCAACATACTTACTATTTTAAGCCTTCTGATATGTTCTACAAGGTCACATGATTATTTAGCAGATTGGTTTTGTAACGGTGTGAGCCTTCTTTGGAATGGTATTGAACTGGAAGTGAAGTTATGGTGTGTCTATGAAGAAATACAGGGATGCTGCAAATGTATGTTTTATGGCCAATACTTGTATTTCAAGACTTCTGATATGATGTAGAGGGTCAGATAATTATTTAGCAGCTTGTTCTGTAACGGTGTGAGCCTCCTTTGGAAAGTTATTGAACTGGAAGATGTCTCTATGAAGAAACCCATTGAATACAGGGATGCTATAAATGTATAATTTAGTGCAAATACTTGTATTTCAAGACTTCTGATATGTTCTACAAGGTCACATGATTATTTAGCAGCTTGTTTTGTAACCGTGTGAGCCTTCTATGGAAAGGTATTGAACTTGAAGTGAAGTTATGGTGTGTCTATGAAGAAACACAGGGATGCTGAAAATCAATGTTTTATGGCCAATACTTGTATTTCAACACTTCTGATATGTTCTACAAGGTCACATAATTATTTAGCAACTTGTTTTGTAACGGTGTAAGCCTCTTGTAAAAAGTTATTGAACTGTAAGGTGTCTCTATGAAGAAAAAAACATGCAGGTGCATCTCAATAAATTAGAATGTTGTGGAAAACATTTAACAAAAAAAACCCACCAGTTCACTATCTCAACAAATTAGAATTCTTAAGAATAAAATAAATTGGCATGTCACCATATTCTAATTTGTTGAGATGAAACAAGACACCAAATATTGCAGATGAGCTGAAGGCCGCTGTCAAAGAAACCTGGGCTTCCATATCACCTCAGCAGTGCCACAAACTGATCACCTCCATGCCACGCCGAATTGAGGCAGTAATTAAAGCAAAATGAGCCCGTACCAAGTATTGATTACATGTTCAGTAAATGAACATACTTTCCAGAAGGCCAACAATTCACTAAAAACGTTTTATTTATTTATTTTTATTGATCTTATGAAGTATTCTAATTTGTTGAGATAGTAAATTGGTGGGTTTTTGTTAAATGTGAGCCAAAATCATCACAATTAAAAGAACCAAAGACTTCTTTAGTCTATGTGCATTGAATTTATTTGAGTTGAATTACTGAAATAATGAACTTTTCCACAAAATTATAATTTATTGATGCACCTGTAATAATACAGATGCTGTAAATGTATCTTTTAGAGCAAATACTTGTAATTTCAAGACTTCTGATATGTTATAGAGGATAGATATTTATAATGATTTATGTTTTGTAACAGTGTGAGCCTTTTTTAAAAAAGTTGTTGAACTGAAGGGGGTGTCTCTATGAAAAAAAAAAACATACAGTATAATACAGGGATGCTGCAAATGTATCTTTTAGAGCAAATACTTGTACTTTCAGTACTCCTGATATGATGAAGAGGGTCAGATAATTATTTAGCAACTTGTTTTGAGACTCTTTTAAAAAGTTATAACTGAAGGGGTGTCAATAGACAAATTGAATACAGTGATGGTACTGTACTTTTTGAACATCTTTAACACTAATACTTGTACATTAAACACTTGATGTATGTCATTTATGGTCAAATAAATATTTTGCAACTTAGCATTAGGTTCCTTCTTTCAAAAGCTGTTGAAGTGGATTGTGGAAAAGTCATTGCGGTAACCCATAAAAACAGTGATGGTACAAATTTAATATATATGTGAGGCACAAATTCTTTATAAACCATCTTGAAGAAAGTTTTGCCATAGTTTTAGAAATGTTCACCCAAAATCAACATTGTATTTGCTGTCATGAGTTCTGAGTACTTGTCAATAATCTGATAGATTCAGTACCATGCAAAGTGATATTTCTGCAGGAATGTAAACAATCAATGCACATGAATTGTGTTTAATGTTAAACAAAGATGTCATAAAACAGAAAAACATACAAGATAGTTTAGCCATTATTTTCATTCAACACCTGGAGAACACTGTTACACTGTTAAGTCTTTATTATACTTAAAATCAGAAAAACAGAGGTGAATAAAACAGCAAGACATGGGCTGTAGTATGTTCTGTAGGGTCCAGACTACATGCTCCAACTTGCTGCAGAGAAGTTGGCCCATGCTTTCAAAACCTATTGAAATAAATCATGTCATTGTTAAAACCGACAAATCAACACAGTTCTTGTTCATCTGGAGGCAATTAAATAAAAACAGTTGTGTTTTTATTTATTTTTAATAGAAACACGTAATTTGTAGATAGTCCCTCAGATAAGCGATGACGTCACGAAACTCCATAGAGGGTAAGCGTGTTTATCAGCTTCTTTAAAACGTTGAGTTCGACATAATAATGTGTTCTGAATTGTGCTCATCATGGTCGGTAATGATAATTGACCAAAAGTGGCTTTTTTAAGTGCATGTTAACAAAGTTATTGATCGCGGAAGTCCGAATGTCTGAATATAAAACCAACTTTACCCAAGTTGGTATTAGTTGATTAACACATACTTGCACCATGGTATTTATATGATAACGTACTCCAAAATAGTTAAAAGAGTTCCACGGTCATACAAATGTCCCACCAGCTAACGTTAGAGCAAACGCGGTTCTTCCTCATGTTCATGTCTCTACTTATAATATTAAGTATGAAGGATCTGCATGAAGCCAGAGGTGTGTTATTGTGTTTGGGAGTGTGTGAAGTAAAGCGCAGTTCATCTCACCCGGTTCGGCACTTTAGACAGCGAGTCGCATGTCTGGATGTACTCCGGACTGTACACATACACCACGCTGCGATTTCTGCTTTGATCATCATTACTCTCGCTTTTGTCACTCATTTAAAATCAAACAATTAAAATAAAAGCACCTCATGAATCGATACAGAGCCTTTCGGTGCGCTCTGGCTGTTCCGACAATGAACGTCCGTCCGTTGTTTCAAAATAAAAGTCCGGATTTTAGAAGAACCGCTGCTCTCATCAAGATACTGTGATGTTTGCTGTATGGCTTTGCTCTTTTCTTATAGGAAACAGCAAAAATCCACAAATGCCTGGGTAATTCAATAAGTAAAATACTTTTATTTAAATTTCATTTTCATTCAGTTGTAATTTTGTAAGCAAAATAAATAAGTTACTATCCCACATTGGCTTCCTTAAGTGCATGCAAACATCTACTACTGGCTGGTAACAGCAACAAATGCAAGTCTAAAACACTAATGTAAAATACCATACACAAGTAGGCACCTGTAAACACACTACATTCTTATCTTAGCAGTATATCTCTTCATTTGCATTGGCAAACAAAAATCAAAAAGAACAAAAACTGAGTTTCATGCTTAATAGCCGTTAGTCAGGATAGACATGATACTGAATTTTACTCAAATTTGCCTTTATGAGCACAAACTTACAATCTTGACAAACAACACTGCAATACATTTCCATTCTTCACAGCCTTGTCAAAAATAAAATGTGTAGCTACCCTGACTAAGGTCTATAGAAAACCTAAATTATGACTCTTGAATGGCAACACCATCAAACGGTAAACTACCAAAGCATGTGGTCAATAAGTTTATTCATTTTTGTTTAAAACGGTTGCAGATTTTGCTTTCACACTCAAACTCACACAAACACCTAAATAACTGCTCTAAAATAGTGGTCTCTTTCTCTGTACAATAAAAACTATACTATTTAAAAACTTCATGATATCACTGTACAGTACAGGCGCCACTAGGCAGGAAGTCCTGGACGTAGATAGCCACAGCTTTAGTGAGGTAAGTCATGGAGCCAAAGCGACCGCTGGGTGCAGTGTCATACAGGAGCCGGCAGATTCCCGTAGAGAGGTCCTTTTCTAAAATACTGTCCTCTGCACCAAGATCCTTCTGCAGCAGCGAAAGGAAATTAATTAACATTTGATGATAATAAATACCAAGTGAAATCATGTTACTGAAAACATTTCAGATAAATACACCATACCTGGTCCTTGTAGAACATGTCATTGGCAATGTGAACTATCTTCTCTATGTGGATGATGCTGCCAACGCTCTGAATGTCCACATCAGCCAGCATTGTAAGTACCAGGATCCCTTCGACCAGCAGCTGCCTATATTCAGGCTGAGGGACACGGTTCAGCACCATTTCCACATGTACCGCAAACTTTATCTCACCCGGGGTCATCTGGAGAGAGGGAGAGATATAGCGGTGGGGAGGAAAATTTACAGTCAGTGAGAGAAAGCAATGAGAGGAACTGGTGAAATGATTTTTAAGACACTTTTAATGGTCCTAAACCTCTCTTGTAGTAGAAGATGGGAGCACAAAGCCTTCTATTGAAAGGCCATGACACTGTGGGCAAAAAACAAACAAACAAAACAATAAATGAATATAGTGCACTCTTCTGCATAAAAAACTTATACTATGTGTTTTACAGTCTATTTAATGTTATTAGCATAACAATTTCCTCTCAAATTCTTCCAACCTTCTGCAGAATCTTCCAGACTTTTTGATAGAAGCCTACAGGAACTCTGTTGAGCGCACCGTCAAGCCTTCTTCTGCGCAGCCACTGGCCCTGCCGACTGTCCCGGGACGCACCAACACTGATTGAGCTGTCAAGTGCATCAATTGAAGGCATCGGGCACCTCTGTAAGTCACATATTATTAGCACAGGTCAATAATCTGTAAAACCGCTTGGTAGTAAGACATACTAGTGATGCACCTTTAAACAACAACATTATGCCTATTAGGCAACTAATAAAAACAGCTGTTGACTTAAGAACTAAATTACAAGTAGGACACCCATTTGCCTTCAGAACTAACTAATTCTTGCATAAATGTGACCGTGGACCACAAAACCAGTCATAAGGGTCAATTTTTCGAAATTGAGATGTATACATCATCTGAAAGCTGAATGAATAAGCTTTCCATTGATGTATGGTTTGTTAGGATAGGACAATACAACTATTTGAAAATCTGGAATCTGAGGGTGCAAAAAAATCAAAATACTGAGAAAATTGCCTTTGAAGTTGTCCAAATGAAGTTCTTAGCAGTGCGTATTACTAATCAAAAATTAGGTTTTCATATATTAACAGTAGGAAATTTACAAAATATCTTCATGGAACATGATCTTACTTAATATCCTAATGATTTTTGGCATAAAAGAAAAATTTATCATTTTGACCCATACAATGTTTTTTTTTTTTTGTTTGGCTATTGCTAAAAATACACCCCAGCAGCAACTTAAGACTGGTTTTGTGGTCCAGGGTCACAAATTTCATCCAAGTATTGAACAGTGCATTTGTATATTGCGACACTACTCAAGACATGAAGAAAATGTATATCCGTTTTAAAAAAAAATCTGGTGACTGGGAAGGCATGTGACTTCATTCTGGTGTTTAGTGACACCAAGTTTGACTTGGTTTAATAACATGGTTAAGGGAAGTAACATCCTGGTATATGGGAACATCATTAAAGAAATATGTTGGGAATGTGGAGCTAATGTTATAATCTAGTTTATTATAATAGCTTTGTATTTCTTGGCCAAAGAATGTGTGCAGAGATTATGTATTTTTGTAGGCTGACCCAAAAGTTATAATCACAACTTGAATTTTGAAGCCTAAATACAACTGCCAGAAGTAGAAACCTAAACATAGAGTAAAAATGAACTACATCACAGTCGCATGACCGAAATTCTTTCAATCTTAATTTAAAATCTACAAATGTGAATGTTTGTGTTAGAATAGTTTGCAAGGGTGCAATAATAAACACAGAGGATGTGTTGACTAATAAAAGGCTGACTAGTAGTGAGTCGGTAAGTTTTCATTTTCAATGCTGAACAGGTAAATCTACTTACTAGTCTGCCTTTTATTAGTTTATCACACCTGTTTACCTGTTCAATGTCTTTTAAGAGCCGAGTACTTACCTCTGACTCCATGTGCTCTGTGTCAAAGGATTGACCTGAAAATGTCTACAAAGGGAAAAGACAGACAGCAATGTGGGTGGTCAGTTTTATGAACTTCCTACATGACCTAAAAAATATTTTAAGCCTCATTCAACAATTATATTCACATCACCTGTGGAATTAAACACATTGCCAAGCACCTTCAGACCCCATGAAACCTGTATATTCTCCTTCTTGTGACACACAGATTCAAACTTCAGATGTACCATGGATTTCCTCCCACAGCATTACGATAATCAACCCACCAAATTAAGCAACTAATGTCAGTTTGTATCTTGACTTTGAGTGTCTGAAGTTAATTTGAGATTAGACCCATACATGAGACTGAGTCACAGCTCATAAGACACATCACCTTACTTTGGATCGACCATGACAGTCGACGTTCTTCCAGCTGAAAATATTTAAAAACTATTAAACACATAGAGTCATGACATATATGGTCACTATAATGTTCACACAACTTAATTTAATTGTGCCTTTGTAATATCTGGCCTCTGTTATGTTTTTGTTCCTCTAGTCTGGGTGTGTGGTCACCTACCATCTTCATGTCACTCTTCAGTTTGCTGATGCCTGCACGCTCACTCTTGGTAGCACCAACATTGCCGACCTCGTGGATGGAGATAACAGGACTGGCGCCGGGCTCAACTGAACGAACTGAACAGCCAGCATGCACACATCCAAAACCAAACCAATCATAAAAATATTAGCTATCAATGCTAAACTTGTATTTTTACACAAACTACACAACACAGTAACTCTCATGAAGTCACTCACCACTTCTCTCAACACCAAATTCTTTGCCACTCAAAATGTTGTGGAGAAGATTCTTCAACTCGGAGGGACTCAGTTTCATCAGACTCTCAGTTGCCTCTTCACCTTTGACACACATAAGACATATTTATTTGCTTAGAAATGAAAAGCACATTCTTAAATTTCCTAAAATGCTCTATGAATACACGATGAATGATAAATGCAGTACCCGAGCAGTTTAGAGACTGGGCAAGCTCAGTAGCCATAACTTGAATGATGAGACCAATCCTCAGCCGAAACATCTCACTGAACAAACTGGGCTGTGTTCTGATGATCATTGCTAGGTACACTATGATCTCCTAATGCATACACAAAAACAAACACTTGTATCGAAAACAAAAATGATCTCACACAAATTAAAAGATCAAAAAACATTTGGTAACACTTTAGTACAGGGACCGAGTCTTACTAATAACTAGTTGCTTATTAGCATTATTAACATATTGTCTTTGTTAGTATTTATAAAGCACATATTCTGCATGACCATATTCTACATCCCTAATCCTACCCAAAACCTAAACTTAACTATCTTACTAACTATTAATAAGCAGAAAATTAAGAGTTTGAGGAAAAAGTCATAGTTAGTGGTTAGTTAATAGCGAGACTTGGGGCTTAAAATACAGTGTGCCCAAACATTTTATAAGCAAGGCCTGAATGGAAGCTGTATGTACAGAATTTAATAGAAAGCTTTATAGAATTTGAGATGTTTATGAAATATTTTGGCTAAATATGATGAATCTGTGCACCATCGATATGAACATATTAGTCTCATAAAGTTTAAAGAAAATAATTTTCAGAAACTACTGTTCATAAGTTTAGGGTTGTTAAGATTTTTAATTTTTTTGAATGCATTTCTATGAACTAGAAATCTTTTGTAAGAACATAAATGTCTTTACTGTCAGTTCGCATCCTTAATTTGTTACTGTATTTTACTGACCCCAAACTTTTGAATGGTAGTGTCAAATCAGTGTATGTTTGCATGTAACCTGTGTGAGGATGGCAACAGTGATGTTGTTCTCGCTGGCTTGATCAATAAGTAAGGCCAATTGGTCAGGTGGCAAAGGCCTGCAGAGAAACATCCAGATAACCCACATGCTAACAACATAGTACAGCATTTTGTTGCCATCTGCACTGTGAATGACTATGAAAACTCACGCAGTAATGGTCTTCTCTCTGGGCTCCGGTGGTAAACCCACGGTCAAGTGCTTTTGATGGGCCAGCAAATCTGAGCAGGCCTACAAACATGACCATCAGGCAAAATACAGAACAATTCACGAAGGAAATACAATATAAACACATCCTGTGACAATCTAACAAAAAGAGCATATGTAACATTTCTTGGATAAGAAGAATGCAAATATCAGCCGGTGTTATAGTTTCTTTTCCACAAGCTTGCATTTAGATCTTACCCAGTCCAGTTCCTCCACTTTCTTGCAGAGCACGCCTGAAATCATACGGATGAGATCCCAGCAACGCAGATCTCCCGCCTTCTCATAGAGCTCCACCAGCAAACTCTTGACAGTGGTGACTTTCCCATGCAGCTGAGTGTCCCAGTCCATTCCCCTGTGAGAACACACATTAGACTGAATACAAAAAAAAGTATAGACAACTCTTATAACTTTGATTCAAATCTGGCAGTGGACTTACTTGTCTTTAAAAAGGATGTAGAGGATGTCGGCCTGGTCATGAAGGCTCTGAGTGTCTTTTAGCGCCTGGACTAGACCACTGTAGTCAATGCCACCATGAGTGTCCCGAGGCAGGTTACACTCAGAGGACACAAGCACCTCGGGACTCTACAGAGATCAAGGAAACATATTAAAAAGGTTTCTGTCGTCTCAGTTTTGCATTTTTAAAAGATCCTTTGTGTGTGTGCATATACACACATGACTTCTGTGTTGTCCTGGGAAATCTTTTAGATTAAACGCAGGCTGAGGGGAGTGGAAAAGTTTATTGGGAAGATACATGTTCACATCTGAAAACAGACAAGAAACCAAGGAACAGAAAAAGACAGGAAAAAAATGAATGGAAATGTATAAAGACAAATGGTGTACTCTTTCCCTTGTTAGACATATGCCCTTATTGATTTTGTGTTGCTATCGAACTACAGTTTCTTTGTTTTTTTATGCCTCTATTGTTTTTTTAAATGGACAGTTCACCCAAAATGAGAATTCTGTCATCATTTACTCACCATCATGTCATTCTAAACCTGTACAAATTTCTTTCCTCTGTAGAAAAAAAATATTGTAAGAAATGTTTTGCTTCGTCTTGTCTGAATGACATGGTGGTAATTACATGATGACAGGAAAAAAGAAAAAAAAAGCATCAGGTGTCTTGAACTGCTAATCTGTCAAAGCACTTGATGTAACCTGGCCACATAAAACTATACAGTTAAGCTTTTTTACTATTTTAATGTAACATCCTCTCATGCTTACATCTTTACAGCAATGATATACAAGCAAAAAGACCAAGCTAATCAATTTTGTAATTCATTGCTGACCAATTCCATTAAAGACTAGTTGTTGCATCCCTAAATATTACCCTTCAACAAGTATGATTTCAGTTTGAGCACAGTAGTGGTCGATATTGGTTCAGCTCACTGTGGATTTGGAGCTCCTTGGCTTTGTTCATGAGAGACACCATCTCACATGTCTTAGTGGCTGCAGCCTTGAAGCGAATCAGTCCTTTTGCCTGTGCCTCGACTCTGAGCCCCCGCTGAGGCACCGCTGCAGTCAACAGCTGGTCTAGGTATTGTGCTAGATCATCTGTATCTGAGAAAAAAGGGTTAGGAGTCAGGATTTGAAAGAAAGACATGAGAAAAAGAGAGTTTGTTGGATTGGAGGCGACAATAAGCAGCAAGACATTCAGGGAAAACATTTTGCAATGCACCAAACTAAAGTGCTTTTGTGACATTACAGCCTACAGTCCAAGTGCAAATGCATTCCTTAGAGAATAATTCAAGCTTGATAAGCCAGACTGTTCATGTCTAATCAATCCTCCATTTCATTCCTCATCAGAAATGCCATAGATTCTTGAATAAAATGCAAAAGAAATTAAGCTAAAAAATGCATACATTTTGAGCAACATGATGCTGTGTTCACACTGCAAGTGCTCATTGCAAATGATCAACTTAAAAATCACAAGGATAACACAACTTGCAATGATGGCAGAGAAAAAACCAGAAGAGTCAAAAAATTCTTCATTATGTAAACTATTTAAATCATTTAGTTACAAGGTCTCCCTAAAGACTGGATTCGAAAAGATCAAAATAAATAACATTTGGGAACGTTTACGCTAAAGATGTAGTCTATACCTAAAAGTAAAGTAAAATGCGTAAAAGAGGAAAATGCAAATGATTCATAATAACTAATATAATAGAAAACACAAAGAACTAAGAGTTTATCAATGGGAGCTATTCAAATCAAAACCCTACATCAAGGACTTCATCTCCAAAATTACCAACATCAGTATTTGACCAATTCAGAAGTCATCGTCAAACAAAAACTCTTCATCAGAATATTATTTCCCCTTACCATCACTGAAGCTCAGGTCATGCACAGCACCTCTAAAGCAGCCGTCCTTAACATCATCATCTTCATCCGAGCCCCTATTGGAGCGTGTCTTACCACTATCGAGGAAGCTCAGATGAGCACAACAAGACGTGGTCAGGAACTCAGATAACTTGCCGGTCTGGATCCTAGCAAAATTGCGAGCAGCAAGCAAGTAAGCTGAGACTGTCCTTGAAAATGTATTGTTGATCATTACATTTATTTATAGCCTCATTGTCTGACCTTGCCCCTCCAAAGTACCCATCCTGTAGTTTCTTAAGGGTAGCCAGCACAGCAGGGTCCAAGTCTGTGTGTTCATGGTCTAAGAGGTAACACACAAAAGAACTTCACACCTCACATCTAGCATTTTTTGAGATGACTCCACATTTTCAGAGGTGCCAGTTTTCACTCACTAAGCATGGTCTGGGAAATGGGAAAGGTGACGGTAGGACGGCCAGTCATCCTCCAGCGAGAGGAGAGGTAGGACAGGTCAGTCCGCAACATTTCCACGATCATCTTGTTGTCCAGAGCCAGATAGAACTGCTGATGATCTATGAACTACAGGGAAGTAACAAACACAGAGAAATTAGGACAAATAATGTGAAAAGACTGAGAGATTTTGAAAAACATTTGGCATTTAGCATATATTTTAAAAGCTGTGACCATTTTTCTCTGGCTTTCTGTCTCAGCATAAGCCTCAAACATGCCAATTTCAGCACATTATGAAGAACCTGAGGTGTGAAGCTAAAGATGGTGTTGCGGACGATGTAAAGCTTGGAGGTTCCTAACACGCCAATCCTACGGTAAGGTCTGCCGGTTAGCCCCAGTCTCTCATTACGCCCTAGAGAAAGATAAACACACACATGTATCCTAATTACAATTTTTTCAGCAAAAAATAAAAAATAAATTAACAGCATTGTTTAAAAAATAATAGCATGTTTTGCATTTCTTCATACTAGTGTTAAGTGAGACCTTATGATGTACCAGTTCCTACCTAATCTAGCATAAATATGGCTGAGAACTCGAGATGGTTGCACTCTGATGGGGTGGATGTCTGCCACTGTCTCCACATCAATCCCATTCTTCTGCAGGAGTGCCTTAATATCCTCATTCTCAGCAAGGATGGACACTGTCAGAACAAAATGCAAACATCAGGGTAAATTTCAAACATGCAATACATAACATGGAATCAAGTGTAATTGTTTAAAAAAAATGTTTAAACCTTGTACAACAACATCTGGTTTAGGGATGGTAGAGAACCTGCGGTTTAAAGGGTCTATCTCTCCAGGAGCCAAAAAACCCTGAAATGGAAAGGACGAGAGAAGTTTGAGGTGTTTATCATACTTTCACATATATAACTTGGTACAAAATCAAATCTTTCAAACAATAGGTATAGCAAATACATGACCTTTAACTTCTCACCTCTGCTAAAAGATTGCCCAGGACATAAAGGGACTGGCCCCACTTCAGAGGACACTTTCCCATTGGGATCCTCTCCACCGTGTGTGGATTAACATACTCTTCATCCACCTGAAATCATTTAAAACGTTAATCCAGTGATATTTCATTGCTATTCAGATTTAAAAAAAGAATCAGATCAGTTTAATTGGTTATTTAGGAATCTCTCACCTTATCTGGAGGAACACTATAGAGTTCAGGCAGCAGCCGTATTCCATCTTTCTGTTTGATCATGATACCTTCCAGAGCTTCCCGATACTCCTGAACCTGAGAGGACAGAAATGTGGAAATCCAACCTGCCTGCATCTGCAGCACACATGTATTTTTAACCTCTAGAAAGTCTCTCTCAAGCTTTGTCTTGTCTGAAATCTCTAGACTAGCTGCCAGAAGGCACCAGTATTCTAAACTACATGAGCTTTACAATCTGAACAGACTCCAAGTAATTACAAAACTGTGAATCATACAGTAAACTCATGCAAAGCCAAATAAAAACCATGTGTGTTCTAAAATCAGTTCTTTGGACATGTTTGATATCATGCGACTGGATGGAATTATAGTTTAATGCTTATCATACACAAGACCATTTTCTGTGAAATCTGCCTAAAATCTGTATATTTTGTGATAGTAGTATCTTTAGCCACATGCTGAAACAAATGAAAATTAAACAACATATGCAAAATATATTGTAATCGGTTTGATAAGAAAACATCTTATCACATATACATCACTCATATTTCCAGAATGAGACTGGCTAAAAATTCTGGATGAAATTACCTGCTCTGGACTGTTGTTAAAGATGCCGTCCAAGATCAGGTAGGTCCAGAAAAGTGGCCACTCACATTCAATGTTTTCAAAAAGTTTCAGCTCTGCAGATTCATAGTACAGCCTGTTAGGGTCCTATTGAAAAAAAAAGAGGACATGTATTTTAAAAAGTAAATTCCAATTAAAAAGATGAATTTAGTTTATTAGAGACAGTTTATATATGTATTAAATACTGTGTGATGTACTGACTTCTTTAGGAGTTTTGTGGCCATCTCTAAGGAAACGACAACAGCCATATCTTCCCTACAGACAAAAAGAGATGCAAGTGACAAATATACCCCATCCTACAGTGAGAGACAGACAGCTGTTAATAAACAAGTTCCTCATGTCTGAGATCAAGTCCTGACCTGGAGCTTGGAGATGATTTCCTCCTTAGTGATATTGACTAACTCCATGTCTTCCACAGCAAAAGCTGGATATGAAATGATGGACAGGAGGCCAGCATCCACCTCTTTAGATGTTGAAGCTCTGGGCAACATGGAGCTCAGAATGGATTGAGTGGAGATGGTAATCATTTTAATATTTTTTATCAAGTCAGCTGATGATGAAGCACATGCATAGGAAAATTCAGAGCACTACGACATCTATAGCCTCACCTGACAGTGCTGTATATCATCTGCTAAGATATGAACCACAGAGTCAGGTCCCCCTTTGGCCCCAAATAGATTCAAGTCATCTAGGGCTTCGAGCGCTGCCTGCAATTACAAAGGGTCCATTCAGGGGCTGTTACAGTATTCTGTCCTGGCAAGAATCTCAATTCAATGGTCACAACAAAGCCAATATTCATTCAGTGTGTGCACTAAAATCCAGGGCCACAGAAAACAAATTAGGCATAAGCTACTCTGACCTTTACTCTTATTTTCTGTGTTAAGATCATTGAGGCTGCCACAATTTAATTTTTACAGATTTTCTAAATTCAAACCAGTATTGTATTAATTCAATGTTAAGGACTAGTTCCCTAACTTAAGAATGGTACTCAGACTACTAGGACAGAGAAAGAACAACTAGAAGCTTTCTGCTCTGAGCGAAGTGTCACAAGAGGAACAAACAGTAATGACACAAGCTGGCAGGGAAAGCTGGGAAGTAACAGTAATACCAGAGAGGCCATGTTGAGGTTACATTGGGTCACATTAATATGCAGTGTTCACGAGTGCACGGCATGAACACCCCCTCCCCATCATGGCAGTCTGAGAATTCACAGCTCTCAGAAGAGGACTGACAACATTAGGTAGAAGTGTGTGAGTGTGAAAGAAAGAGAAAGACATTTCATTGGTCTTTTTTGTTTCATTAAACTCACTTTAGCCATCCCGATTGAGCTGGCATTAAGCTCGGGGATCCCCTGATTGGTTTTGTCTCCTCTCTCCCACATCCCATAGTCCTGAACAATCATAGGAGAAAATGCCAGTTAGAGACACAGAGTGTCAATTACAGACTAAAATGACTAAAACACACAACATATAAGGCCTAAGTGATCGATATTAAGTGACTTACAGCCACTTTGTATGCAGATTCAATATAAAACAGCAGATTTTGGACCACATCCACCTCGTCCTGAGTGTACACAATGTGCAGCCCTAAAAGGACACAAGACATGGCAAAGGATATGTGGGAGAGGATCCATTAATGCTAGGCTCAGTAAGCTAACGGTGTCCAATCAGATTCCAGTATTTCTATGACTAGTTAGACATAGTTAGTTTAGGGCTGTACAATCACAACAAAAATCCTAATGGTTGGTTATTTCCCTTTAATTTTGATTGGTTTTGATCGTTATCAGAATTAATGATGCAGGTAACTAAAAAATTCAAATTCTGTCAATCTGTTTGATTAATCCTAAAAATATTCCATGTGAATCGAGTGGATTGAATCGATTGCATTGTGCTTGCTTTGTTCTCATGGATCAAGCAAGCTGAGTTTGAGCCTCAGTCTACCATATTTGATGGGCTCCATGTGTGTCTATTGATCAAAGTCTATATAAACTTTATTATTTATTTGATTACTTGTGCAAGCCTACTAAAGACTATATGACATGGACAAAAAGAGGAAAAAGGAAGAAAACTCACACACTTTTAGAGAAAGATGTGAGTGCCCATAAGAGGCGAGCTCTAAAGCGAGACCTGGAGTACCTGAGGCAGTCATCTGAGCCAGGAAGAGAAGATAGACTGAGGTAGCGTCGAGCTGGAGATGCCCCCATTCACTGTCACCCACCACAGTGGCACAGGTCTTAGTGTTGTACTTGGCATGGAGGCTGTCCAAAGTGCTCTTACTGTATTTGAACTTCTCCACTTTGTCCAGCTGCATTGATAAAATGTAAGAGGACAAGAGAGAGCACTTTAGAGCACAAAAGAACACTTCAGACAAAATATAATAGACAAAGTGACACACAATTGAAGTGGGTGCGTATGAGACTGACAGATTGCATAACCATGTACGCACATTTGTATATTTTTGTGCACATCTTCACATACACTACAGTTCAAAAGTTTGGGGTATGTAAGGTTTTGTTTTTTCTGAAAACTTGCTAATGCTCACCAAGGCTGCATTTATTTGATCAAAAAATACAGTATAAACAGTAAAACTGTAAAATATTATTATAATTTAAAATAACCATTTTAAAATTTAATATATTTTCAAATGTAATTTATTTCAGTGATGGCAAAGCTGATTTTGCAGCACCATTACTCCACTCTTCAGTTTCACATGATTCTTCAAATGATGCTGATTTGGTGCTCAAGAAACATTTCTTATTGTCAATGTTAAAAATAGTTAACTGTTTAATATTTTTGTGGAAAGTAACACATATATTTTCAGGATTCTTTAATAAATCTTAAAAGAACAGCATTTATTTGAAATAGACGAAAATACAGAATAAAATTGTTAATTTCTTAAAAAAGCAAAAAAAAACTTTCTGACCCCAAACTTTAAAAGGGTAGTGTTTACATGCATGTTTATTGGCTTATGGCCTTGATTACAGGCAGATAAACAGAATGGTAAATAAAATGTAAATTAAAAAGGAAGGTGCTATAAATGCATGTTTTGGAAATGTACAGACAAGTCTGGCTGTTGTATTTCTTACTACTGTATCTTTTTTATTTGTTAAGCATGTAGTGTGGAGGCTGAGGGTTAATGGGGGGCAGTACCTGTCGCATGATGCACTGAAGAATTCCCCTCATTAACTTCACCACACTCTGAAAGAAGCAAAAAGAAATCAAGACACACAGACTGCCTCCAAAAACAACACTTGGAAACACATGTTCAACTGTGACCTTTCAGCTCTTCATTTAATAGCACAGGCAAGAGTAACATGACACTTCAGAGCCAATGTAAAGAGACAGATACACTGACACATACACACAGTCATGAAAAGACAACTGACCTTCTTTAAAAAAAAAAAAAAAAACATGCATGGAGGTAAATAATACCCTACAGTGGTGAATATTTTGGTATGCTCTTAATGTAAGATCATTCAAATGAAACAACATTTGCCACATGTGCTCATGTGATCAGAAATATTCATCCAGCAGACCCTAATGAGTCTGTGGGTTCTTTCTGGATTTTGTATAATATGTTCTTCTCATGAACAGATGTTGTTACTGTACAAATATCTTAAAAGCTGTACTGTGAATTAATACTAGTACTCAATCAGTTCATTCAAGTTACATCAGAATCAATACCAACGCACTGCCAAAAAAAAAAAAAAAATCCCAATTTGTACCTGCTCAAGCTCATAGGCTTTAGCCTTGTCTTCATCACGGTCTGCGTTCTTCCTGTAAGCCAAACTGAGAGCCCAGACAGACAGGATGCTGTAGACATTGTCCCTCACCCAGGCATCAGGCTGCTCTTTGCTTGCTGGTAACAGACCTGTCACTGGGTCCTACAAGTTAGCAATACAGCTAGATAAAAATATCCAGTGCTCCAGGTACTGCACTATATGTATAATAAATATGCAAGCATTACTTTTACCACATAAACACAAACACACATACTATATACTATAACTATGTGTATATATATATAAAATATACTATTTATAAAACTATATATTATGTAATCTACCATTAAAAGTTTGAGGCTTAATTAAGCTTTATCCTCACAGGATTAAAAGGTTACTAGGGTTTTTATGTGGATAAAATAATGTACCTTCACAAGGGAAAACTGCCCATGAAAATAAATTCAAACGTAATTTCTAATATATTTTACATACAGGACTATTTAAAAAGTCCCTTATGCTTATGTTGATGAAAACTACAATGAAACAAGGAATATTGTGAAAAAAAAATTTAATAGTAAGTTTTTAACACAACACTAAACTGCACTAATCTTCTCTCTGCATGAATAAAAATCCAAGAACTATTCCAGATCAAAAATATCTACATATAAAGAATGAAGACATGTTTAGTAAAAACACAAACTACTTAGTGAAGCATCAACAGTTGTCCGTGTAGAAATGCAGACACTCACTTGGTGACGCAGAATAGTCAGATTAACGATCCGCGCGTAGTTGTCAAGTTTAACTCCAGAATTGCTGCGACTCCTCATTTTAGTTCTGAGCAAGTTTGTGAAAAACTTTTATGCTTCAAAAACCGCCAACATCCTCCTGCAATAAACCAATATGAATAGTAAAAAGAAGCGGTGAGCTGGACGAACATGAAACCAAGTTGTCAGACGGCTGCATGGTGTTTAGAAACGCTCGCGCTGCATGACCAAACACTGACTGCAGTTTCTCTCGCAGTGTGTTTACAATACGTGCTTTACTACGATCAAAGCTCGCGTAGATTCGGTGAATATAAACAAACCTGATCACGTAAAGGCAAAATCCGGAAGGAAAGTAAATTGCTCGTGCACACCCGCGATTATACTGAAACCAGTTACAGTCCGCTGCGAGGATCTTCCTGCTTTTCAAAATAACATACTGTAGCATGCATTCATAGCGACAAACTTTTTTTAAAAAGGAAACCCGTTTATGAGCTAGTCTGAAAAAGTTTAGGGTGATGTAGTACGGTCTTAAAAACTTTAACCTCAAAAATTACTAATAATACACAGCGTGTTAAAATAGAGAGGACATCGCGTTCCTTACGTCATCTGCGTTCATCTGCATCCGTGTATCCGTATTTCTTTTGCATTAACATGAGGACTCTGTCTAATGATATTTGGACAAACAAAAATATAGATTTGGCTTTTTTATTATAGGCTACCGTTAAAGAACGAGAGTTAAAATTCACAAATAGATTTAAAGTTTACAAATTGAGTTTAATAATTTAACTGATCCAAGAAAGAAAAAAAATGAATATATATTGTTAATTCATTTTAATGAATCAAACCCCTGACAAATTATTTGTTTTAATTTATGTCACTTAAATTAAATTTATGTGGGGTAACTGGTTATTTTCTTGCTATTATGATTGTAGCAGTAAGTACACTTTGTAAATCATCAGTCCTGTGTCTAATTCGTAGTCATAGTTTTCTTGTTTTGAAAGAGGAAAAAAAAAACACATTATGAATCGGTTTTGCACAAAAGTCACCAAAAGCGCTATGTATGTACTTTTTTCCATCAGTAATATCATTAGGATGTGTCTCGCACATGTCCACTCAGTGGCAGTATAGTCACATCTTAACATGTGTCTGAGACAGATTTCCAATCATTACATTTACTTGAAGAAATAGTTTATTTGTTCATTTCTTTGTTTGCTTACATCTCATCTTGTATCCTCTGAGTTTCAAGAGCTATCTGATTTGTTCTGTCTGCTCCATTCATCATCTCAGAATGTCACACCTCCTCCCTCTCAGCTCTAGTTCTGAATGGTGATTTGTATCAAAATAATTTTGGACATTTGGACATTTTGTCTTATCTTTCGCTATCACAGCTAATCTTGGCTTGTTATTTTGATGTGTATACCTATACTTATTTCTGAAAAGTTATAATCACGTTGGGATGTTTAATATGGTTCATTTTTAAAAATCCTTGCCTTTTTACATAAAAAAAATGCAGATGTGGTCTAAAAAAGGGAGAGCAAAATGTATACTATATTTACAGAACAACCTGTACACTTTTCAGTTTAAAACTGTAATTTACAAAACAAACAAACAAAAAAGCCACACCACCTTTAATATACACTGACATCATCATAAGGTGGTAAAAAGAAAGCCACATGACAAATCAGATTTATCAAATTTCCACAAACTTAAGTAAATGCATATAGTGGTGTGAAAAATTGTTGGCCCCCTTCCTGATTTCTTATTTTTTGCATGTTTGTCACACTTTAAAGTTTCAGATCATCAAACTAATTTAAATATTAGTAAAAGATAACACAAGTAAACACAACATGCAATTTTTTTTAAATGAAGGTTTTTATTATTAAGGGGGAAAACAAAATCCAAAACTACATGGGCCTGTGTGAAGAAATGTTTTCCCCCTAAACTTATAACTGGTTTGGCCACCCTTAGCAGCAACAACTACAATCAAGCGTTTGCAATAACTTGCAATGAGTCTGTTACAGCACTGTGGAGGAGTTTTGGTCCACTCATCTATGCAGAATTGTTGTAATTCAGCCAGATTTTTAAGGTCATGCCACAGCATCTCAATAGGATTTAGGTCAGGGCTTTGACTAGGCCACTCCAAAGTCTTCATTTTGTTTTTCTTCAGCCATTCAGAGGTGGACTTGCTGGTGTGTTTTGGATCATTGTCCTTCTGCAGAACCCAAGTTCGCTTCAGCTTGAGGTCACGAACAGATGGTCGGACATTCTCCTTAAGGATTTTTTGGTAAACAGCAGAATTCATGGTTCCATTTATCACAGCAAGTCTTCCAGGTCCTGAAGCAGCAAAACAGCCCCAGACCATCACACTACCACCACCATATTTTACTGTTGGTATGATGTTCTTTTTCTGAAATGCAGTGTTACTTTTACGCCAGAAGTAATGGGACACACACCTTCCAAAAAGTTCAACTTTTGTCTCGTCAGTCCACAGAGTATTTTCTCAAAAGTCGTGGTTTTCGTCTCGGAACTCTGCCATGCAGACCATTTTTGCCCAGTCTGTTTCTTATGGTGGAGTCATGAACACTGACCTTAACTGAGGCAAGTGAGGCCTGCAGTTGTTTGGATGTTGTTGTGGGGACTTTTGTGACCTCTCTGATGAATCGTCGCAGTGCTCTTGGGGTAATTTTGGTCAGCCGGCCACTCCTGGGAAGGTTCTCCACTGTTCCATGTTTTTGCCATTTGTGAATAATGGCTCTCACAGTGGTTCGCTGGAGTCCCAAAACTTTAGAAATGATTTCCAGACTGATAGATCTCAATTTCTTTCTTTCTCATTTGTTTCTGAATTTCTTTGGATCTCGGCATGATGTCTAGCTTTTGATGATCTTTTGGTTCTACTTTGTCAGGCAGGTCCTATTTTAAGAGATTTCTTGATTGTGAACCGGTGTGGCAGTAATCAGATCTGGGTGTGGCTAGAGAAATTGAACTCAGATGTGATAAACCACAGTTTTAACAGGGGGGCAAACACTTCTTCACACAGGGCCATGTAGTTTTGGATTTTGTTTTCCCTTAATTATAAATACCTTCATTTAAAAACTGCATGTTGTGTTCACTTGTGTTATCTTTGACATATTTAAATTTGTTTAATGATCTGAAACATTAAAGTGTGACAAACATGCAAAAAAAAATAAGAAATCAGGAAGGGGGCCAACACTTTTTCACACCACTGTACATAAGGTGCACAGTGTCATACACACAAACACAAAACACCATCATGGTAACACGACACTAAAATGATGCAATAAACATTCATTTAACAACATAAATTGCAACATAAACTCTACATGAAAATAGTAAGGGAACTTACCATTAGCCAATTAACAGTTTTTGCTTTGACATTTTTACAGTCTTTAAAATTACAATGATTTTTTACAGTTTAAAAAGAGTATTATTTTTCACTGCACTTCATGAGTATGGTATGGTCACCAATCACTAACTAGGGTTCAGTGAATTCCAGAGTTCTTTGTCACTCAGATTGTGTGTGAACAGCACACCGAGTCTGAGTGCTGAGCTGCTGCTCAAAATCTTACATAGTTCACCATATGACTTCATCTGTCGTGATCTTAATATCTCTTGCTCTATCTGTCTGGCAACAAAATCATCAATGTCTAAATCCCAGAAAATAAATTGCCATTTAAAAAGTTTAATTTTACTTTTGTTGTGTATGTTATCATCTCAGAATCTGATTTATATGTCTCTGAACATTAGTCCCCTATCTGCACTGCACATGCTTGGCTAACCTCTTTGAGGCCAAATGACTGCTGTGTGCTGCATGTGTCTCTGGTCTCAGCTCAGAAACCCTGATCACACCACAGAGGCTTGCATCACAAATCTATAACAGTGATTGACGTCCAGCTATTCAGGCTAAATTCACAAATGTTTACATTTTTAAATGCACTATAGAATGAAGTATTTTTCCTGGAACTGCAGAAAAAGTGCATTGAACTGTGCAACTGCAAATGCAATAAATGGAGTTCATGACATAAAAGCCATTTTCTCAGAACATTTTTATTTCCCTAAACCCTAAAGTTCACTCATATGAGGCATGCACATATAAAGTTACAGTACAGTAAATATAACATATAAATCTTATATAGTCTTATATAGTCAGATACATTAAAAAATTAGCTTTAAATGAACTGTTTAGTCATACAAAATGAAAAGAGAAATACAATAAATAAGTAGTCCCATACTGAAACGATGCTTGAAAATCCTGATCTATGAGATGAGGTGGAGACACTTGTATATAACAACATAAATACTGACAGGTAAATGAGTCTAAAATTAAATAAAACAAACATGAGGAGGCAAATGGTTAATAATATCTAGGCACAATCAATAATGGCAACCTTTGCACTTTCTCTGTCCCTTTTTCTCCAGACTAGCTTTGGTTTAACGACATTTGGGTTGAGCTAAGGCACTAGCAGACACGTTTGCCTACACTTGCATATATAGCTTACAAGTAACATGATCTAATACAGCAGACCAGTTTCCATGATTGAAGATGAGATGAGCTATTAGTGCCAAAGGCTATACTCTGCTCTATGGACATCCAGGACAGGGACTGGACTTAATCTGCTTCAGGGAAACTGGCCCCAACTACTGTATCACCTTCCCAGCACCACCTAAAATATGTCTATCAAAAAACCCACTCATAATGCTTCTTGTATATAACACTGTGCAGGTGGATCATGAGGTTTATGTTGATCTCTCAAAAGAGTCCACATGTTATATACCTTATGATAAGCAAAATCTTGCAGAACTTTACCTATTGCCTCATTTGTGGCTTATACTACATGTCAAACTGATGATTAACTGCATTGCTCTTTCGGTTGCCTCCTGCTGCTCACTGAAACAAACTCTCGTCATGCATGATGGTGTAGAAACGTCACATCAGAGAAGGAAGGAGTCTTCATTTTAGGAATTAATCGGCTGGCTGTAGGAACAGTGGCCTTTCCTGTGGAACAAAATAAAACTTGAGAATCGGTTCTTACATTTCTTGTTTAAAAAATATGTTTGAAAGTATTGTTAGCAGGACAAAAACTTCACCTGCATATCCCTGTCGAGCACTCGTAGTTGTTCTGGCAGTAGGCACCGTGAGGTTTAGTACCCATGATCCTCCATAACGGGGTCGTTCGAGCTGTTCTCTTCAGTGACCTTTGAACTTCCTGCACAGAAGTTGAAGGTGTGTCCAACTTTGGCACAGGACTGCAGGTCACCTGAAACACACACTCTAATAAAATGCTATATCTGTTTCATGAAAGAGATAAAATCCTAAAACTGTCTCTTCATAGTTTATGTAGTTATGCTTTACTAAATTGACTATTAGTTAATAGTATGTCCTTTTATTTTCTCAACAAAATCTAAATGAATGAAAACAAGTAGAACTAAAACAAAATTATATTTTTTTACAGCATTGTGGCTCCTTTAAAATAGTTCCACTTTAAAATATAATATTTAAAAAAAAATTAAGCAATAATATAAAATTATAATACTTAATATAATTTATTATCATAGTATTTTAGGTCATCTAAAGTATTTAAAAAAAAAGATTCCCAAGTGAACACATGACATAAATATCAAAAGTCAACCGTTTACAGAGCTGTGAACAAATTAGTTTTTCAAATATTAAAAATAAGAAAATTACAGTTATCATAATTACCTGCTGGACAAGCACCAAAAACACAAGGCACCAGGCGAGAAGAGCCCCTTTGTGATTGTGATCCTTCATGCTGAATGAGAAATGTTTCAGCTGCTGTAACACTGACCACAGAGACGATGTACTGTCTTATATACCCTCCAGTCAGCAGAAGAGAGACTCTCCCTCATCCTTTTCTCTCTCTCTTTCTCGTTCTCTGCCTCTGTCTCTCTGCTTTTTCATTACCAGATGTGGCACATGTTTGCTAAATGTTTGTGATTTGGATAAGCTGTCCTCTGGGGCTCTGGGTGAGAATGCAGCCAGAGTTGAGAGAAGCAAGGGATAAGAAAGAACAAGAGGAATGAGGGATAAGAACAAAAATCACTCATATTTTCGACATTGTCAGAGTTCAGTGATGTTTTACCAGAGTTTATTGAACTGTTCATTTTAGACAGCTATGCAGTGGTATTTACAAATAGAAAAAACAGGTTTAAATATGTAGTTGAGATTCTAAGGCCATCCTGTTTCTTCAAAGTTCCTTTGACATAGTTCTTCTGTCTCCCTTTTATCATATACACATGTGTAGGGGCCTTGAAAAAGAACAATGGCTGATTACAGGATCTGCTGTGTTTTAATGAGGAATAACAAATGGACAAAAACACAATGGAAAAAAAAGTCACAGCAAAAATGGCAGCGGGTCAGACATGAGTCGAACCACTGATCCAGCTCAACACAAAGGTTCCACACTGACTCATGGTGTTTACTGGAAATGATGCTGCTTATCATCTTGGGATTGTCAGTTCACGTAAATAATACCCAGCACTCTTTCATAAGCTGGTGGCCTTGTTTTACACATTTCTAGCATGCTCGCTGTATTGCTCATAATATTGTGATAGAGCTCAAGGTTGGAATTATCAAGGTTCTGCGAGTTTCTTGAGCGAGAAGCAAACATGATTTGTTCTGATCAATGTTGCATCTAAATCTATATTGGTTAAGTGTTTATTGTGGTCAAGCGTTGCATTCTGGTCACCTGACTACTACACTTTGAGGACTGGCCTTTCTTCTTTATGCTTGTGGTGTTTACACTTATTTCAAAAATTGCTGGTTTTAATTAATACCTTTAAAAAAATGTACCGTGGTTTTCACAAAAATATTAAGCAGTGCAACGGTTTTCTTCATTGAAAATCATATAAATAATGTTTATAATTTATTTTAATTGATTCATTTATATTTATGTTTATGATACAGGGGGAGAAAAACAACAAACAGACAATGCTGGGTAGAAATGCTGAATAATACAATAAATATTTACTCATATTAAAACAGAATGTAAAACACTGAAATAAGAAATGTTTTTGAGCACCAAATAAGCATTTTGGAATGATTTCTGATGGATCATGTGACCCTGAATACTGGAGTAATGGCGCTGAAATTTCAGCATTGCCATCACAGGAATAAATCACATTTTAAAATACATACAAATAAAGAACAGTTATTTTAAATTGTAATCATATTTCACAATATTAAATTTTTTCCTATATTTTCAAGCATCAAGAGATTTAAAAAAATATATATTATAAAGTCTTACCGACCCCAAACTTTGAACAGTAGTGTATAGTTAATAACTCTGAATAACTAAGTCAGAAATCCTGGCTAAGACATTACTTGTGACACAAGGTGTGCGAATCAGGTCACTGAAAACATATACGTTGCAGCATTTGAAATGTAAATCTAGCTTGACGAAAAATAACCTTTGAGACATTTAGCAGGGTTGAGTAATCAGCATTCATTGAGGTGAACAGAAAACCACCAATCATGTGTTTATAATGATCAGGAAAGTTTTCTGTGCAATTCTACCAGGAGATCTGTATCTAGCTCTACCTGCACAGACATGACTCCTCTCAGGTCACTGTTAGTATCACTGGAAATACATTTTTTTTGGGGATTTACACAAACTAGCAGTTTAAAATGCAAATGAATTCACTTTACATAGATTTGATGACCATACCCTGAGGGTTTTTTGGAGATAATTCTGTGAACTGAACAACAGATTATGGAGCAATACTGGAACATTCTATCATTTGAAAAAAGATAAGAGACTAAATTCCTTCCATCAGTAACCTTAAGAAAACGTTTAAGGAGTTCAGCTGCAGGGGAAGAACTACTGTATATATCCATTATACTAACGATCTCTCAATATGAATCAAATGATGACAATCCCTCAGGGAGATACTATATCAATAGTTTTCCGGGTTTGAGATGCTTGTATGGTTTTGGCAGTTTGTCATGTTTTTGAGTTTTGGGTATTAGTTAAAGGTTTGAAGACAAAGTACACCATCCCGCTGGGAAGGAGAAAAGGGTCTTGGCAGATTCATCCAGTTTTATTCAGTTTACAGAATATAGCCTACCTGCACTTATATCTGTGCATCTGAAGGAAAGGAGCTTTAACTGTGACTCATGTAGTTCAGTTCTAACTTCTCTGCTCTTCTGTGACAGAAAAATTGGAAGGTCAATCACATCATAGCCAGACACATTTGATGATAGGCTTCTCTGAATGATAACATCAAGTTTATATAAAGGTAAGCCAGACCTAGGACCTCCTGACCAACATAAAATGACCAATACAGTTTTTTTGTGATTAGATGAATCTTAAATTGGCCTCATCATAAAGCAGAATATTCGATAATATACAGACTTCGACGTATGAGGTTCCATTTGTGCCAAAAAGGAGTTGACTGTTTGTGCATTTGTCCATGTCTACAATCATTTTGCAGTTGTAAAGATAAATTAATAAATGATGATGTGTATGTTCTTTGTTTATGGCATAAATACAGTGATACAGTGTTTGCTTTGGTAGACGTGTACAGTACTGTAGACCTTTCTTTAGTTTATTGTTCTTTATTGTGTTGGGAGCTGCAGATATCTGAAAAATCACATTCATTTATCAAAATAGCTGTAAAATAAAGAGCACTTTTTAAAAGTACTGTATGTACATTGTCCACAACAATTAAAACATATATCTTCCACATCCAAAATGCCATAGAGCAAAAGTTGCTAGTATTCCACATTCGTGTAAATGTGTTTTTTGGTATACATTTTTATAGGCATTCTAGCATTAATACTGAAACAAGGATGTTCAAAACATTCTTCCAGTAGGTCAACATCTTGTCCTGATACTGCAAAGAGGCTAAACACTTGCATAAGGTTCTGAATGCACTTTCATAAACTCTATAACATCAAGCTAGTTCAGACCAGCGTTTCCTGCAGACTCCTGATATTTGCTCTGGGAAAGAGTGCCCTCTACTGACCAAATCTTAATATAGCCAAAGAAAAGCGAGAGAAATGACCACACAACAGGTATATGTAAGTTTGCTTTATTTTTTTATACAAAATAACCATTTTATTTCATCGTCTTTCATCATGGGATTAAAACATTCAAGTGCATGGATTTTAGTTTCTCCTCTAAGAAATGCATCTATGAAAGTCTCTCTTTCATATACTTAATGGATGTCTTCTTTGAGGTAGTGCAAAATTGGCATTTGCTCCTTTTCTCCGCTTGCTTTCGAATGCTGTGCCCTTTGCTTTCAGAAAGAGAATACAAATGCAAGAGACACAACAGCATTAAAGCCTATAAGTCAAAAGACAGGACTCTTACATGCGTCATTGTTTTTTTTCTTCTCCATTTTCCTGTTTTCTTTAGACAGACTTTTCAGTACAGTGTCTTCAATAAAGTGCCAAAATTTTCCATCTCCATTCCCCTCCATAAATACATTATGAAAGATTTCACATTAATACACGCAAGACAGAAACCAATGAACATACACAGACAAAGAGTAAATAGAAAACGAAAAAAAAATACATGATATTAGCTCATTCATTTAACAATCAGAATCCACTTGTTCATACCTACATCCCCAAACAGTTGGGTACTGCGAGAGATGAGACTGAATTGCTCACTCTCCACAATTCAAGTCTTATAGAAACCTCTCTGTGTGAATGCTGGAAGTACTGCACAAGAAATGGCAACAGGCAAATCAAACCCAATACAGCCATTCCTTCTCCAACTGTGCTGGTACAAATTCACATTGTCCATTAGGACCATTCAGTTCTTGTCCTTATCTGACCCTGAGCCCAAAGTCATCTGCAGGTGCAGGAGTCTGCAATCATGTCTTCATATTCTTTATAAACTATGTTTCCGTTCCTCTCCATCATTAGCACACTAACAGGATTGTATTTATAAGGAACACAGGAGGGCAACGGGATATCTGCCACACCAAGCTCGCTGATTAACGTCTGCATGATCGCGTGGTTGGGTGAATTGTAGCCGTAATGCAGGATACGAGGACAGTCTCCCATACAGTAACGAGGATTGTACTTGGGGGGTGCAATTATCCAGTGGTCCCATCCCAAATCTTTGAAGGCCACACGGTAGGAGTGCAGCTTGCACTGGTTTTTGGCCACGCTGTTCGACCCTTGCTTGTAGTTGGGGATGTCAGAGACAATGCTCCCAGGTTCCTTAGACCGACGGGTCCTGGGGCGGGAAAGGGGCATGAAGTTCTTCCCCCATTCCACAGGCTGCTTGTTCTCCTCCAAGAAGAGCAGCAAAACTGGAGCTTGAAGATGGTGTTGAGGTGGGAAGTGTTTCTGTCGTGTAATGGACATGGCGCGTTCTTGTTGAGTGCATCGATAATGGGCAAAGAAGGATACATGGCCATCTTTCGACTCTGACACGTGGCTTGTGACATCAGATTCGGTCCACAGGCTTCGAGGACCCATGATTACACGGTCACCTGCAGGAAGATCTTGAAGTGACGTGACTCTTGCCTCACAGATAAAAGGAAGATGCGATGACACAGGCGACCTTAGGTGCATAAAAGACGCCCTCACCAATTTGTCCAACAAGAGGTTTTCCAGTTCATATTTCACTGTGTAGGTATACTGGAGGTCTAGTCCAGTATGGGTTACAGAGAGGAGAGAGACAAAGAAAAGAAATGATCAGACAATAGGCCTAAATGTTTCAATAATGTAAGAGCTACTCTGCACAACACATCTTAAAAATAAAGATTACAATAAGGCTTTTCATGCAGAGATGTCATAAAAGAACCATTTTGGGCTCCCAAAAGAACCTTTCAGTGAACAGTTTTTAAACAAACTTTTTTTCTGAGTGTGAAGAATATTTTAACCATCTGACACAGATTTGTCCACTATATTTGTGCAGTGAAAACATCCATAGGTGTTAAAAACGTTCTTCATGGAAAATTAGAACTCTTATTTTAAATGTGAAGAAAAGCATCTCCTATAACATACGTCATAATGTGCTCTAGATGTACTTAAGTACAGGTTGTGTATGAGATAAGACAGAGTGATTTACCACTTGAGGTTGGGATAAAGTGTTTTTCAGTGGTGGACGCTTGAAGCAGCCTTACAGTGTTGGAGCCAAATAACCTGTGCTGCTTTGGTCGTCCATCTGCATCCGCCGCTATCCTGTAAAGATTTAACATGAGTCGCATAGCTTCGTCTTCAGTTTGGCTTTCTATGAAAGGTCTAAAGTGAGAGTTCCTCTGTTTGGGGTGTCGATTTCGGCGAGCTTCTGTACTGGCGACGCCAAATTGTGCCGGAGAGGCCATGTTCCCGGCCACGCGCGTATAAAGGTGCAGCACAAACAAACAGGACAGTGCGCAGAGTCTCAGACGGGTGTGACTGCTGGTAGCCTTCATGTTCAGCCCCTCGTACAGACGAGTGCCACCTGAAAGGCTACCATCGTCTAAGACAATCAGCGGCCGGGGTACAACCTAAACATCACCTGAAGTTGACAACCTTTTTTTGCGGCGCCGCTAATCGTGTGACGTCATGCCCAATTACCTGTCCGACGTCGGCGTTGATTTCGTGTCATTACGCGCTTGCGTGCCTATCTGCCTTAAATAGTATGGAAAATGACTAATATCACATATAATTTAGGGTGAATAGTATGCACACTGGGACGTAGGCAAGGGACCTATTTAACCCTAAAAGGGGCGACGAAGCCTGGGGGGTACAAACTTTGGGAAGCTTTGGGGAGAGGCACTGAAGGTTTAGGGGGCTTATTTCTTGGTTGACATATATTATTTGTTTCTACATTATTTGTTTAGCTCACAGGACGCATTTTTTGTTGGTTGTTTTTTGTTTTTTGTTTATTATTTGTTTGTTTATTTTTTGTTTAGCTTTTAGGACTGTTTTTAGGTTTGTATTGAAATTTTATGAATTAAATGCTTTTTTTTTGGTAATCTGTCTCTAAATGTTTGTTTCTCAGAGTCTGATTTTGTGGCTTGTGTTTTAGGAAATCAAATCTTTTTGTGATTTATACAAAACACATTTATGACACTGGAGCACAAAACCAGTCTTATGTAGCACGGGTATATTTTTAGCAATAGCCAACAATACATTGTATGGGTCAAAATTATCGATTTTTCTTTTATGCTAAAATCATTAGGACATTAAGATCGTGTTCCATTAAGATATTTTGCTAATTTCCTACCGTAAATATATCAAAGCTTAATTTTTGATTAGTAAGATGCATTGCTTAGAACTTTTTTTTTTTTTTTGCACCCTCAGATTTCAGATTTTCAAATTGTATCTCAAATATTAACCTAGTAATAGGACAAAAAAAAAACATTATAATAAAACATTACAAACAATGTTATCCGTTATCTTAACAAAATAAAACAAAGTAGTGAAACGCATGCTATTAGAATAATACCCGCTATATACAAACAAGAAGACATGACAGTCTAAATAATGCATATACTGTATAATGGAGTGTTTCTTTATGGAGCTTTGACATACTGAATGAAAACATTAAAAAAGTTAAATGAAACATCTCATGTAACCCTTTTCGTGAAATCAACACAGTCTGCACTCATTTGTTTTGTTTATAGCTAATATGTATTGACAACTGTGTGTGATCCATCAACTCTTTTTGGGTGCTTTATAGGTAAAAAATATCAATTTTTAATTTATTGATACAAATCACTATTAGTAGTAATTACTATTAATTAGTATTACATGGTGGTTAAAAAAAAATTTTAATTTTTAATTTATTCTGTATCCATCATCTACCTCCCTCTAGATGGAGCTGTCACTCGGCTCTTGTCTTCATGAACGCACACACTCTCTTCTCGATTCAGTGCTTCAGTGCTTCAGCCGACAGCAGCAGCGATGGCTCTCCTCAAACCGTCCAAGTTCATATCCTCTGTTGGGAGTCTGACACCGTCTTTGGCTACCCTGCCCATTCGATCCAGGTAAGGGTACTTCAACTAATCCGTCTTCAGTTTTCTGTGACCAGTATGTTACATTTTAAGAGACTGAATTACTTTTAATTGGATATTAATACATGCGGAATGAAACATGTTTTCACCCTCTTCAGTCTATCAGAATAATATTAATGGACTAAATTCATTCTTGCAGTTCACGCCATGATATTTGTGCTCGCACGCGCATAGTCACATCCGTTCACATGGAGTTGATGCTGTGAAGTGATACACTGCAGCTCATGATATTAGGCCATGTGGGTGTTGCCTTTATTATCTTTATCATCTTCAAGACAATTTCTAGCAGCCACTGGATCAGAGTTTAATCAAGTACAGCGCATCTCCGTGAAACGAATCATTCAGCATCCTTCAGACCTTCATCTTGCATAAGTCAAGAAATTCAGCATTGCTTTTAGTGTTCTGCATAAATTTATTAATTTATTGTAAGAGTTGTCCGTTACTTTTACTAACGGTTTTAGGATAAAACCTATTATGTTGTGTACTGAATAAGTGACTTTCATATGAGCGTCCTGTTTGGTCTCACTAGAGACCGTACCTACAGGGTTCCTGTGCGCTGATTGGGTGAAACAAGCAGGTTGAGCTTCCTGATTGGCTCTGCTGCTTCCGCGTCCTTCTGTCAAAAAATCATGGTAGTGTGTGTCCTTTTGCACCACGTTTGGAGGGCAAAGAAAACAGAGGATCGTTAACCTTCATTTAGTATATTACTGAAGTAGTTTTTCTGAAGTAACACAGGCACACCAAAACCCTCATCTCTGTGTATTTTGTAGTTAACGCTAAAGGGTTATTGAGTCACAACTTGTTTTTATACAGTCTATAGTCACAACCAAGGCCCACTTCCATTTTTTAACACTGAGATTAAATTATTCTGCTACTATAAACTGAGTTTTTGTGCAGTTTGTGTTTTTAATTGTCTGTATAATTTATGCAACACACAAAAGCTCCTAAGTAATGTCAGCTAAGTCCAAGTGTTGTATTAAAAACACTAAAACACTGGATAAATTGCACTGTGACACAAAGTATGCGGTAGGAGTTTCTGCAACTTGACTCCAGAGCTGATCTTTGACTCCACAGGACAGTGCACAGCCTCAAATGCATACTTTACTGAACATACAACCATATAGAAGAGCAAACTGAAAGTATCATGAATGCCATCAATAGGTAGCAATAGGTTTGTCTGGAGTGCAAGTATGCAGAAAGTGAAAGTCGTGACATTTGTCAAGTATGGTAACCCATACTCGGAATTGGTGCTCTGTATTTAACCCATCCAAGTGCACACACAGAGCAGTGAGAGGTGATCACACACTCGGAGCAGTGGGCAGCTATATCCAGCACCCGGGGAGCAACTGGGGGTTCAGTGCCTTGCTCAAGGGCACTTCAGCCATGGGTATTGAGGGTGGAAGAGAGCACTATTCATGTCACATGTGTGAAAGTCACATGTGCTTTGAAATGGAGCCACTGATGTGCATGTTTATTGCAAGGCCTTAACCATGTTTTGAACATTGGAGGGGAACAAACCAATTTTTTATGGTTGGAAGGATGGATTTGTAATGGTCCATTTTATTAAAGGGAATTAAATAACAGATTTAATGGAATAAAGGAAAAGAAAGAAAACCAGTAAAGAACTATAATTTGGGGTCAAGTTTGTGGATTGTTACCTGATTGATTGATTGATTGATTATTTTCTGGGATCTGGATGAATAGTATATTTTAAACATAGAGTTTGATCGCCACAGACAAGGCTGAATAGTTGTTTTTAGTAGAACTGATCTCTTTTCTAAGTTTTTTTTTTTTTTTTTTTTACTGGCCTGCTATTTTTTATGTTTTCGCTTTTTTTTAAGCTCATGGTGGACTGAGGTGCAGATGGGACCCCCTGATCCCATCCTGGGGGTGACAGAAGCCTTCAAACGGGACACAAACTCTAAGAAAATGAACCTGGGTGTTGGGGCATACAGGGACGACAATGGCAAGCCATATGTTCTCAGTTGTGTCCGTAAGGTATGTACCTTTTCTGTCACCTCACCACACTTCTGAGCCTTTGCGAAAGAGTTCTGAGTTTAAACCTGGTTACCGCTTTTTTAGACTAGCAGTGATTTTGGGAGAAAACAATACTTGCAGTGGTGCTCTGTGTAAGATGGTTTATTAAGGTCTTAGGGGACTTGTCTTGCAGTGGTGCTCTGTGTAAGATGGTTTATTAATTTTTGCATTAGGTGTTGTCTGGGACTATGGCATTGTCAAAATTCAGGGGGCGGTGTGACTTTGTTAATGTGCTTTTGTTTTTCTCTATTTCTGCAAAGTCACCCTGAGTTGAGTGATTTGTGAAGCTGCCTCTGTTTAAGCAGTATCCACCAATTACATTCATAACCCTCAGCTTTGTAACTGTGGAGACGTCATCGTAAACATTTTGTGGAAATGTTTTATGTAATTATGTAATGTATTTTTTTTTTAATGAAGCATGTTTTTGTTTAGGCCGAGGCTCTGATTGCCTCTAAGATGCTGGATAAAGAGTATCTGCCCATTGGAGGTCTGGGTGACTTTAATAAGGCTTGTGCTGAGCTCGCACTGGGGCCGGACAGTGAGGTTCTTAAAAGCAAGAGGGTGAGTGTGTTTCTCTAGGACCTATTGGTTCTTTCGTTATTGTGTTCACTTTAACACCTTTGGTTGTTTTCTTCTTTTTCTCTTTCTTTTTCTTTCTTAGAGCATTACTGTTCAGACAATCTCAGGCACTGGTTCTCTGAGGATTGGAGCCAACTTCCTGGTGTGTATTCATTCATTCTGTTCATTCCTGCAGCAAACAAGCTTTGCAGCTGTTTATTATCTCCGCACTGAAAAGAAGGATATATTCTTTGCCTCATCTAGTATTACCTTAGAATATCTTAGAAGAAGCAAACACAGATATAGCACTTGTATGTCATATTGTAATTGTTTATAATGTCTTACACCTCTTTCTCATCTTTTTCTCCATTAGTCGCGGTTCCACACAGTGGCAAGGGATGTGTACTTGCCGAAGCCATCCTGGGGGAATCACACCCCTATTTTCCGTGATGCTGGTATGCAGCTGAAAGCATACCGGTACTATGATCCTGCTACCTGTGGCTTTGACTTTACTGGAGCACTCGATGATGTCTCGGTGAGCCAGCGGCACATTGCATAGTTTCCTATACAGTCTTACGAGCCAGTAAAGACTTCTATAATGTTACAAATTCTGTTTTAAATGCATGATGTTCTTTTGAATTTTTTGAATTCATTAAAGAATCTGGAAAAGATGCATCACAGTTTCCACAAAAATATCGAACAGCACCTCTGTTTTCAACATTGATAATAATAAGAAATGTTTCTTGAACACCGAATCGGCATATTAGAATGATTTTGTGACACTGAACTAGAAATGTTTGTCTGAGATGCATCGAATGTTTATCATCTTTTCTTTGCCTACAGAAAATTCCAGAGCATAGTGTAATCATGCTCCATGCTTGTGCTCATAACCCCACTGGTGTCGACCCGCGACCAGAGCAGTGGAAGGAGCTCTCGGCTGTCATCAAGGTGCGTGTGACTGTTGCTGTGATTTATTTATTTATTTTTTTATACTTCATACCTCCTTCTTCATTTCACATTTTGCATTATTTGCTTAGCATAGCAAAAATAATGATGTTTCTTTTGAATTCCTTAAATGATAAGATACTACAGACTGTTGACCTGATGTTGCTTGACATCTTCTTGTCCACTCACTCTCTGCAGAAGAGGAAACTTCTAGTGTTCTTCGACATGGCCTACCAGGGCTTTGCTAGTGGAGATATTGATCGCGATGCCTGGGCTGTGAGATACTTCCTGGAGCAGGGGCACAACGTCCTCCTGTCTCAGTCCTTTGCCAAGAACATGGGTCTTTATGGTGAGTATATTGTGTGTAGGACACTACATTTACACTGTTAACCATTTCCTTTTTTGTATATATATTTTCTTCCAATATCCAGCCCAGATTGGATCTTGATATACAGTATGTGTAAATTGCAAAAAAATAAAAAAATAAACATATGACTCACATTTATCTAATATCTGGTCATCTGACATATGAAATATCCAATATATTTTTTGGTTTGTTTGTTTTTTGTTCACCATTTGGTGAGGCCAGTTTTTTACTTTTTAATTAAAAAAATATATAATTTTAGAAGTATAACAATTTTTTTTTTCCAGTTATAATAATTTATATAAAAGATTATCTACATACTGCACACTGGATTATTAATATGGCATCAGTGTAATTAACCATTATAGATACAGAGTGTAACGCTTTGTAAAATTTAATGGTCAATAAAGTTTAGCACTGTGTCCCTTAAATGCATCTGTTCAGTAGTCTGGACAGACACAGCCTGTCCTAATAGGGCACAAAAATATATATTTAATGACCATTTAGGGAAGAAAATAACACAAAATGTCCAAAGAAGATGAAGTCATTGAACAAAAAGCAATAAAAACCTTACATTCACTACCGCTCAGAAGTTTGGGGTTGGTAAGATGTTTTAATGTTTTGAAAGAAATCAGCAATATTTTTTTGCAATTTAAAATAACTGTTTTCTTTTGTATTGTATTTTAAAATACATTTCATGTCTGTCACAGAAAAAGTTTGCTTTGATGAATAGAAAGAGATATTTTGTAACATTGTTAATCACATTTGATCAGTGTAGTCCTTGCTGACTGAAAGTAAAAAATTAAAAAAAGCAAAAAACATTGAGCTCAAACCCTTTGACTCTCTAATAGTTTCATACACCACCATAGCCACACGACGGTGTTTGTTGTAGGTGAGCGTGTTGGAGGGTTCACAGTGGTGTGTGCTGATGCTGAGGAGGCCAAGAGGGTGGAGTCTCAGCTGAAGATCCTGATTCGCCCCATTTACTCCAACCCACCCATGAATGGCGCTCGCATCGCCTCCACCATCCTCAGCACACCAGAGCTGCGTTCTACATGGTGACTCTTGCTCGCATACTCCTTAATAAATTGCTTTTATAAAAGTTCATGCCTTTTTTGACATGCGTGTATTTCTGTAGGCTGGAGGAGGTGAAGGGTATGGCCGACCGTATCATTAAAATGAGAGAAATGCTGGTGACTAATCTGAAGAAGGAGGGCTCTACTCACAACTGGCAACACGTGATCGACCAAATCGGCATGTTCTGCTTCACTGGACTCAAACCTGAGCAGGTACAACCCTTTGCTTACTCAAAAAAACTAGAATATTTATGCATACAGTATGTATAATTAAATGTTGTGAATTGGTACATGCTCTAATAGTAGGAGGTGCTGTTGTGTTTCAGGTGGAGCGTCTGACAAAGGAGTTTTCTGTGTACATGACTAAAGACGGCCGTATCAGCGTTGCCGGTGTGACCTCTGGGAATGTGGGATACCTTGCACACGCCATTCATCAGGTCACTAAGTAGAACAAACTCATGTTGAGACAGGAGATTGGTCCACTGGTCCTGTTTCTGTTAGTCCGCCCTACTATTCCTCTTCGGACTCAGATCTCGGCTTCACTTCGTTTGGCTGTTTTGCTAGGTCAACATGAATCCTGAACATGTTATCAGGTGTCTAACGGTAACCTTAAGTCATTTCACAGGATATCGTGTGGTTCTGTGACTAATAAGCACATTTGAGATCATTTTTCATCCTGTTAAAAGTCTGTATGAACTTTATTTATTGTGTGAGTGAAGTAAAATGAACAACAATAATAAAGAGTATTGTGTCCATTTACTGATGTTTAGTTATTGTCATTGTTAAGGGATACAACAAAACACACACACACACACGGTAAACCACATTGAAACTCAATAAAATAACAGTCCATTTTTCTTGAATGAAAATTAATTTAGATTTACCCTTTGTACACTTGTACAAAAACCTGTCAAAGTGTTTGATCAGATCAGGGATTATAACAGCAGTATTTGTACTCTGTTGTAATGTAGACACATTTTTTGTGTTTTTATGTATAATAGCTGCTGGCTCTTTAATTTAAAACTGTAAATTAAGTTTTAAGATTTTAAAAGTTTTTAAAATGTAAAAGATTCTGCACTGTTTAGGTTTCTAATCAAAGTCATATTTTGCAAGCTAATTGATAAACTTACATCGACCCCCTAAATTAAATAAAGACATTTATTAGATTTTATTTTTCTTCAGTAATTTAGGTGAAGGATGAATGGACAACATGCATTAAACACTATAATTTATGTGAACAAAAATAAAAGAGCATTTCCTTGTAGTTCAGCAGTGTTGTAGAAAAGATGTAAATGTTGTGTCTTGGGTGTCAATTTAAAGTGAATGAAACTGGATCGCTTTATATTACTTGCAGTAAATAAATTATTCCTTATACTACAAAAAAGTATAAATCTATTCAAAGAAAAAAATCAAAACTTATAAATAAATAAATCTATCTGCATGTATTATTCAAAGAAAAAAATCAAAAAGAGAAGGGCATACAAAGAAGGTTAGGTTTTTTTTTTTTTTTTTTGAAAATATTGCAACATGGTCTGCAATGCCAAGTGCTACAAATGAAGTGGCGCTGCGCTGCGCTGCGCTGCGCTGACAGATCGAAATCTATCTGCATGTATCCTAAAGCTTAAAAATATATTTACTTATGGATTAAGAGAGTTTATTTCTTTATCTCAAGAGAAAAGAGCTGATTAAGATAATTTAGATTTTATTTTATTGTTTTTATTTTTTTATTTTCCCCGCTGGTGGAGATAATGCACCTTAACCTTTCAGAAACTGTAGGGCATGTAATAAATAATCAATTGTATGGCATATGAAAGGGAAAAAATCCAATTAAAAAACGATTTAATTTCTGTTGGCATAAATTCTTTAACTGTGCAGAATATCAGGTCTTTCAAAAGGATATGAAGCTCTTGGTTTTTTGTTTTTTTTTTTAAAGCAAAGTTATATAAGAAAATATAGAAAGG
The DNA here is from genome assembly GCF_018340385.1 of Cyprinus carpio. Classification (NCBI taxonomy): domain Eukaryota; kingdom Metazoa; phylum Chordata; class Actinopteri; order Cypriniformes; family Cyprinidae; genus Cyprinus; species Cyprinus carpio. Next base: position 29,553,777 of record NC_056603.1, on the reverse strand, counting down.
TAAGATAGGTGGTATTAATAATAAAAATAAAACATTCTGTCTCTCTTCTGATCTCAATGCCTCACACTCCATCCCAGTAGGTGGCGGAAGATGCACCAAAGTATGGCATCAAAGTACCGCGAGAGCGAAGACGGCTCCGTATGCGTTCGCGTCGCTCTCGCGGTACTTTGATACCATACACTGATCGATCACACCTATAGCTGCTGCTGCTGCTGTGTAAGCAAAACATACCTCACAAGATCTCAGCGGAGGCGGCAGCAGCCACGTCTGTTATTCTGTTCCTCACTGAAAAACATCCCATCGATGCTCTTCAGTACAGTACAAGATCAGCGAAGAACATACACGAGGTGAGACATCTGCTTCATCACATCTTGTTCGTACCGCGAGAGTTTATTAGCTAAACAAATGCAGTGTTGCTTTGTCATGTGATTGTGTTTACCCTCCTAGAGCAGTGAATATAGAGCATATGATAGTTATGAATGAAATGGGTGTTGCCTAGTAGTGTTTGATCATGAATGTCAGTTGCCTATACTTGGCCTGATGTCTTGATTGAATCTTGAGTAGGATTATCCCATTACATTGTGGCAGTGTCACTGCTATAATGTTGACATAAACTTCAACCACTATCTTCTGTGGGTTCTAGGACATTTAGGATCGAGATGTCAAGAAATCGAGCTGCTCTAAAGATAAGGTTCAGACAGTGCTGCATTTTTTCCTCCTGTGGACAGCATATTTCATTTCCTCATCACTTGTCTGAAATTCCTGTTTACTGATCAGCTGAGAAATACAGTCGTGTCCCGTGACTTACACACGTGCCCTAAAGTGCAAACCACAATGGCTGTCTTTTCATGATGCTGATCAGCCGTTTTAGTCCATTCATGAAAACATCTTTCAGATAGTCGCAAATACAATGTTTAAAATTGTTTTAAAAGAAATTGATGTTTTTAATCAACAAGGATGAATTAAATAGAAAGTGACAGGAAAGACATTCCATTTCAAATAAAGCTGTCCTTTTGAACTTTATGATCATCAGAGAATCCTGAAAAAAATGCATCATGGTTTCCATTGTAATATGCAGCACAACTCTTTTCAACAGTCATGATGTTTTGAATTTGAACATTGAATTGTTACTTGAGCAGCAAATCAGCATATTAGAATGATTTCTGAAGGATCACGTGACACTGAAGACTTTTAAAATATATTAAAATAGAAAGCAGTTATTTTAAATGGTAATAATATTTCTGTTTGATCAGCTGAGTAATGCAGTCATGTCTTGTGAATTCAGATTTGTCTTAGGTCACTTTATGATGCTGATGAACTGTTTGTGAAAACTACCATGTGATACTTTCTCTTTCTCTTGTTTCACAGGTGATCACTAAACACGACTTCCTCTCTGTAACTGTCTGGACTCTGTGGGTGTGTGTTAGTCCAGGTGTGTGTTTGCACGTTTGCCCCCTCATTGGTGGCGGCTCTGACTGACAGCACAAGTGTGTTTGCCTCTAGTTTTTGCCCTATGGTGTCCTTATTAATCTGAGGGTGTTTGAGGAAAGCAAGCGTCATGTCGAGGGCAGACAGGGCGATTAACAGTGAAGCGGGTGACTGGGGCTTCAGTGAGGACGCTGGTGAAAGGGCATGGCTCTTGCAGAGCCCCAGTGTGGAGTCCATGCAGCCACCTAATCAAACTGACAACCGAAGGGGAGGGACTTCAGTACTCGGGGCTGTGTTTATTGTGGTGAATGCTGCTCTGGGAGCCGGACTTCTCAATTTCCCTGCTGCTTTCAACATGGCTGGAGGCGTCACAGCCGGCGTGACCCTTCAAATGGTGAGATGCACTTACAAACTTTTGTGCACAAAACCATACAGTGTTCATTTGAAGAAGAAGTGTCTGTTCTCTGAAGTTAAATGTTGTGAAATTGCAAATGAGCCTTATTCAACTTTAACCTTTCACAGAGTATGATGGTCTTTATCATCACTGGGCTGGTGATCTTGGCTTATTGTTCTCAGGTAAGAAAAAATCTGTGTCCGAGATCAAGAGAATATGCACTACCGTTCAAAGCAAGGCATGAAAGCATTCAATTGTTAAAGTTGCAGTAAAGATTTTTAACATTGCTACTAAGGATTTCTTGTGGAAATAAAGGCTGTTCCTTTGAATTTTCTATTCATCAGCAGCTAAAAATGTTTTAACATATATGATAATAATGAAAACTAGCTAAAAAAAAAGTTTGTCAAGAGTAATGAGTAATGGCTGCTGAAAATTCAATTTTGTCATCACAGGAATAAATTATATTTTAAAATATATTACTATAGAAAACAGATATTTTATAAAGTAATAATATTTCACAATTGTTCCATTTTTTTTAGTTGCATTTTTAGTTAAATGGATGCAGCTTAGTAAGCATAAGAGACATTTTTCAAAAACATCTTTTAAAAAAATCACACTGACCCCAAACATTTGAACGGTAGTGTATTTCTGTTCTTTAAAACGCTACAATGTATTAAATCACTGTTTACAAAAATCTTGAGATGAATCATCATGTAAGTAACTGTTTTTGTATTGACAGCCCTAGCTGAATATCGACTTTGACAATAGTTGACCTCAGAATTACAAAGGCTGAAATCCACTGCTTTACACTCCACATTTCTTTAGGTGAGCAATGAAACAACATATCAGGAGGTGATTCGTGCTGTGTGTGGGAAGGTTCTGGGTGTCGTATGTGAGCTGGCCATTGCTGTTTACACCTTTGGCACCTGCATAGCCTTCCTTATTATTATTGGCGATCAGTTAGACAAGCGTAAGTATGTTCACATATATATATATATATATAGATATATAGATATATAGATATAGATATGTCAAAATAGTCTAATGCGATTAGTCTGATTTCCCGTCATTCTTCCTACAGTGATTGGCGCAGTAAATCATGAGTCAGAGAAAATGATTAGTTCGCACTGGTACACAGATCGCAAGTTCACCATCACTTTGACCTCAGTGCTGATCATACTTCCTCTGTCTATACCCAAAGAGATTGGCTTCCAGAAGTATGCCAGGTAGAAACGTCTTGTTTATTCCCACATTGTTTAACAGTGCAGTGTTATGTCATAGCTGTGATTAGTGCAAATGTTTTTGCTTAAATTGCACTTTTGATCATTCAAGATGTTTCTGAGTATTCGCTGTTTAAATCATACATGCACATTTGTACTGATTAATCTGTAGCACCCTGAGTGTTATTGGCACCTGGTATGTGACAATCATAATCATCGTCAAATACATCTGGCCCGACAAAGACGTTTCTCCCGGAATCATCCCAGTCAGGTCAGAAGTACATTTGAAATAGTTATTTGAGTTACATATTACAGAAGAGATTGAGATCACTACTGTAATGTGATGTTTGTTATCATTCAGCCCTGCATCCTGGACCGATGTGTTCAATGCCATGCCCACAATCTGCTTTGGTTTCCAGGTGTGTGAACTTCACTATTAAAAATGTTTGGGTTGGTGAGATTTTTTTTTTTTTTTTGATGTTTTCAAAAAGTATCTTATGCTTACCAAGGCTGCATTTATTTATTAAAAAAAAAAAATAAAGTACAAACAAATGTAATGGTATATTTTTACAATACAAAATAACAATTTTGTACTAAAATATATTTTAAAATATAATTTATTCCTTTGATGGCAAAAGCAGCAGTTACTCCAGTTTTCAGTGTCATGAAATCTTTCAGAAATCATTCTAATATGCTGATCTGGTGTTCAAGAAACATTTCTTAAAGGGATACTCCATCCCAAAATGAAAATTCTGTCATTAATCACTTACCCCCATGTCGTTCCAAACCCGTAAAAGCTTTGTTCGTCTTCAGAACACAATTTAAGATATTTTGGCAGTCTATGGGACAGTCTCAAGCCTCCCTGTTTTCATCCAAAATATCTTAAATTGTGTTCCGAAGACGAACAAAGCTTTTACGGGTTTGGAACGACATGGGGGTAAGTGATTAATGACAGAATTTTCATTTTGGGACGGAGTATTTTTTGTTTTTTGTCAGGATTCTTTCACGAATAGAAAGTTCAAAAGAACAGCATTCATGTGAAATAGAAATCATTTGTAATGTTACATTTGATTAAGTTGATGCATCCTTGTTGTATGAAAGTATTCTTAAAAGCAGCATATCGTTCTTAGCCAAGGACATGTCTTATTTTCACTACTTTTGAAATCTAGCTAGATCTAACTCGATTATTGTCCTCACCTCCTCACGTTTTCCCAGTGTCACGTCAGCAGCGTTCCTGTTTTCAACAGCATGAAGAAGCCAGAAATCCGGCCTTGGTGGGCAGTTGTGACAGTCAGCATGATCATCTGCCTCTTTGTGTATACAGGCACAGGTCTGCATATTTTGAATTTGCTGAAATATTCTAATGATAAAGCAGGCAGCAGCATTCATGCCAATATGAACTGGTTGTGTAATGTTTGGGCTTGTTTTTTCTCTGCAGGTGTCTGTGGCTTCCTGTCCTTTGGCTCAAGTGTAAGCCAGGATGTTTTGATGTCATATCCATCTGATGATATTGCGGTGGCCATTGCTCGAGCCTTCATCATCATCTGTGTTGTTACCTCATATCCAATCCTGCACTTCTGTGGAAGGTACCAGGCTTTATGGTCTATAGGTGTGTGTCTAAGAAAGAGACATTTATTGTCAAATCTAAAGAAAATATGTGTATTTGTTTGTGCTTTAGGGCAGTGCTGGAAGGTTTGTGGTTGCGTTTTAAAGGAGAGGAGGTGGAGACAGATGTGGCCAGGGAACGGAGACGGAGAATACTGCAGACACTCGTCTGGTTTTGTCTCACATTAATTCTTGCTCTCTTCATTCCTGATATCGGACGAGTGATTTCACTAATTGGTGGTTTGGCTGCATGCTTCATTTTTGTTTTTCCAGGTATTACAGTTAAATTGTTCTTAGACTTTACTTTATGCTTATATCCTTTCTTACAAACAGTGACTGCATTTATTGTTCTAATGTTTGTGTATAGGGTTGTGCTTGATTCAGGCAAAGCTTTCAGAGCATGATGTCAGATCAGCCAGGTAAACTCATTTATTACATATTAAAGGGAAAGTTCACCCAAAAATAATCATTAATGAATCACCCTGAAGTCATTTTAAGCCCATAAGATACATTTGTACATGTCCAAAATACAAAGGAAGAAACTGGTAATGAAACTTGAGAGATTTCCGTATTTAAGATAATTTCACCAAATAACGCTTCAAAAAGTTATTGTAAAAAAAAAAAAAAAGAATCCACTTTTATAAAGCAACTCTGCTGAAGAGACTTAATTTAGGCTTATAAACATCTAATCATATTGAACGTATGCACATATACACATATTGAACAATGCATATACATATAGTACATCGAAAATGTTGGTCGAATGATTGCCGTTTGAGCTTCTGCTGTATGTTTTTTGATCAATAGTAATAAGTAGTGCTGTCAAACGATTAATCGCATCCAAAATAGAAGTTTTGAAAATATTTACATGTATTTACATGTCTATATTTATATTAATATAATTTATACATACATATGTTATGCAAACAAAAACTTTTATTTTGGATGCGATTAATCACGATTAATCGTTTGACAGCACTAGTAATAAGTGAATAAAAGCCTAAACTAAATTGGTTTATTATATTTAGCAGTCATGTCTCTTCAGAAGCCTTGTATTAAACTGCTTGATTCACATGGATTACATTTACATGAACTTTCTGAAGTGTCAGTTTTGGTGGAATGGACTTTCAATGGAGGCACAGAAATCTCTCTGGTTTCATTAAAAATATCTTCATTTGTGTTTCGAGGATGAAAGGAAGTCTTAAGGGTTTGGAATGATGTGAAGGTGAGGAAATGATGACAAAATTTTTGGGCGAACTATCTTAATAAACAATATTCAGCAATGCCTAAAGACTTGTGTATTCAAAGATAAAACTGACAACCTGTTTATTTCTCTGTAGTTGGAAGGGAATGGTGGCCTATGGGGTTGTTATGGTTACGATTGGTGCTTTCATCTTTGGCCAGACGACCACAAATGCCATCTACCAAGATATCATCAATCCTTCCAGCAGCCCATAGACGAGTTGTTGTGACCTCATGAATATTGGGCTATGAACCAATAGAGACAAATTAAAAAACAAGGGAATGAAGCCTGTCCAAATCACGTCTACCACTGACCTCTATCAAGTCTTCAGGATACTGTTTGAAATTTCTCATACTGTAAAGCGCAGCAGTCCCACAGAAGTCTGTACCTCTTGATGTAGTGGATCATCCACATGCATGCAGCATCACGCTCTCTGCTCTGGCTGTTTGTGAATGGAGGACCCCTGTGAAGGACACTATGCTTCACTATTTTCTGAATGGATATGGACATTGTGTTAAATCCTCCAGTGTTAGATCTTCCAAATATAGCCTCTTTCTTTTGAAATCTAATTTTGTTTTTTGTCCATTCTCTTTTTTTAATTTTTATATATTTTTTTAAGAAACTGATTTTATGAAGACCTTATATACTTGATATTGCAAATGTGGTCAGTGTTCATAATGTTTTACCCTTAGAATCTTATTGCAAACTTTTTTCTTGAGGACTTGCACTGACAAACATGTAGTACTACAGCTCCATAAGATCTGAGAAGATTAATGGTGTGTGTGTGCGCTGGTATATATGGTTTATGAGGACACAGATGTGTATACTGACATTGTTACTACAACGTAAACATGGTTTATGAGGACACAGATGTGTATACTGACATTGGTACTACAACGTAAACATGGTTTATGAGGACACAGATGTGTATACTGACATTGGTACTACAACGTAAACATGGTTTATGAGGACACAAATGTGTATACTGACATTGGTACTACAACGTAAGCATGGTTTATGAGGAGACTTCCTGTGTCCCTGTAAAACCAAAGGTTAAAAAAACATACAAAACAGTGTTTTATGAGTTTCAAAAATTGCCAGTAGTTTTCTGTAATGGGTAGGTTTACTTGTACGGCGATAGAAAATACAGTTTGTACAGTACAAAAACCATTACGCCTGTGGAGAGTCCCCGTAAACCTCAAATGCAAGTGTGTGTGTTTACCACTTTAGATCAGAAGTGACACAAAGGGACAATTATTTAAACTGTATTTCAGAAAATACTTGATGAATGGTTTTTATTTTCATTTAATGCATTGTTCTTCTGAATGTGTTTTTCATGAAATTGTTGCTTAGGCCAAGGGTGCAGTTATCTCTGATTTTATTAGTTTACCGTTACTTGAGTGAGTATAATTAAGACTAGATGGTTAACTGAAAACTCAGAATTATTTTGTGTTTATTTTGTTTAAGGGGAGAAATTCTGCTACTGAAGTGTGAGAATGAGAATGTATAGGTTCCATGAAAACATTCTCCTAACAGTTTAATTGTGCAAGTCACAATTGCGGTGTGCTGGTGACCCCTTTTGTACCACATGCTCCAATTCTCAATAACGCCTACATATGAAAATTCCTCATGGATTTAATCAATAACACTAGATGCATGTTTGCTTTTGCACAGTCATGTATTATTGTATGTTTTACTGTTTCAGTGCAATCACTAAAGGGATGTTCCATGATAAATCAGCAAACTGCTTTTGTGCACCATTGTGATCCTTTTTTTGTTCTTCAACTGCAAGATGCAGTTAAACTCTCATGCATGCAACTTAAAAAGTACAAAAAATATTTAAATACACAGAAAAAGTAAATGGTTAACCACATAATGAAGGATAAGTTTAAAGTAGTAACATTAAGAACATATACATATTTAATTAGCCTACATATTTAATTAAAACGATAAACTTTTGATAAAAATATAGCAAGTAAAAACATATGCTGTTTATGAAGATTCCATCATGCATACTGATACCTGTCCTTTTCCTTTGCATGTTTTGGATAAATGCAATAACATATCTGCAGTTATTTTAAAAACCTTATATTTTATACATAGGCTCACATTTGGATAAAAGTGCTCTTCTGTATTTTTTCTACCTAGCTGATCCAGCAAAGTCATTTGAATGAATCTGCTATGTTATTTGCTATAATGATTCTTTTAGTCTGATTATAATAATCATCTGAAGAAAAGCAGAACAAGAAGGTGACTGTATTTACACACGGAAACAGCGTGAGAGATGAGTCTGGGTATATGGGCGGAGTCTAGTTTGTCCGCATCACCTGACGACTGTTAAAGTCATATGACAGACAGCGAAAGGGTAACGCAAAGCGCAACCTTGTGTACAGGTCCACAAAACCTTGTGTACAGGTCCATGCCCATCAGGCTGTGTGAAATGTTTCCTCTGCGTGTCTTCTTCTGTCTTCTGTCCGCGTCTGTGTATGTCGCGAGCGGCTTGTATGATCCAGATGAGGTGCTGGATCTGCCGGGCATGTCCTTCAAACCCAATTACCGCCAGTGGTCAGGATATCTGAAGGCCAGTTCTGGCAAGTTCTTGCATTACTGGTGAGTTTCATTAGTCTTTTGTCTTACCGTTATCAGCATGAGAAGATGCAGCATGTTTTGTTTGTGAGGAGGCGTTTCCGCATTCACGCCGAGAGAAAAACTAAGACGTTTGAAATCTAACATGCAACATTTTAATCTTTATTTTTTAAATTTAAAGTTATTTAAATATTCTTATTTTGTTTTTTTTGTTTTTTTCCCCGCCATGTAAAAGTGCTTTAATGTACTGTGATGACACTGTAGTGTACCATGGTAAATGGTATGGTTCCTGCCTAGAAAAGTGTTACATTTTGTTCATGTGTAATTGTTAAACTGTATGTACTTTTTGTGTGTGTGTGTGTATGTATGTATATATATATATATATATAATATACACACACACAGTTTTTTTTTGTTTTTGGTACTCAATTGTTTTTGAGTACTAGCAGTACTGTGTAAATAGACCTTCCACTCATTTGAATGTACTGTAGTTTGAGTCTCTTCAGTAACACATTGTAATTGTTTTGTGTATTCATTATTGCATTAAAGAGAGTGTGTACATGTTCCAGGTTTGTGACGTCTCAGAGGAACCCGCTCAAGGATCCAGTCGTGCTGTGGCTGAACGGAGGGCCAGGCTGCAGCTCTTTGGATGGGTTTCTATCAGAGAATGGCCCCTTTCATGTATGTTGATAGTTGTCTTAAAAAAAAAAAAAGGATAATAAGTATTCACAATGCATTGCTGGTTTACTCTTAAAGAGCCAAGAACAAGTGATTATAGACTGAAAAGCATTAATGTGATTTCAGTCACTGAAGTTCTAAATTGCTTTTCTGTACAACACAAACCCATAAATATCTAAATAAACATTGTGTTTGACCTGTGTCCTTAGGTCAATGATAATGGAGCTACACTTTATGAGAACGAATTCAGCTGGAATAAAATCGCCAATGTTCTTTATCTTGAGTCGCCTGCTGGAGTGGGTTATTCCTATTCAGATGACCAAAAATATCAAACAGATGATGATGAGGTAAGTGTCTAAACCTTCATAGACATTCATAGCCTATAAAAACAGACTTTTTAAAACCTTAATGTGTATTTTTTTTCAGGTGGCAAATAACAACTACCTGGCATTGCAAAGTTTTTTCATCAAGTTTCCAAATTTCACCCAGAATGAGTTTTTCATTTTTGGTGAGAGTTATGGAGGCATCTACGCACCGACACTCAGTCTGAGAGTTGCCACTGGAGGTCAGCTTAAAGTGAACTTCAAGGTATAGGTTTATTATGATTATTTCATTTTTAAAATGTAGTGAATAAAATATAACTTATGTTGTGTACTTGTTTACTAATGTTTGAAGATCTGTTATATCTATTATATGTTTTTTTTTTTGTCATTTATTTGGTTTCTTTTGCAGGGCTTTGCTGTGGGAAATGGCATTAGTAGCTTTGCACTAAATGACCAATCACTAGTCTACTTTGGCAACTATCATGGCCTGTTTGGAGAACCGTAAGCTCATGTTTATTGCAATACTAACAATGAATATTTTGATAAATGTGTTTTTTTTTTTAAACACCATTTTGCTTGTAGGCTGTGGAAGGATCTGAATGACAACTGCTGTCAAAATGGAGTCTGTAATTTCTACAACAATTCTAAAGAGTCCTGCTCTGTTATGGTAACATGAATGCATCCACACATGCTTGCAACTCTGTACAGCCTTGCCTTTATTCAAGGTGCCTAGTCTTCTGTCTGTTGCAGGTGTCGCATGCATTTAATATAGTCTATAACTCTGGGTTGAATACATACGCGCTGTATCTTGACTGTGCTGGTGGCGTCACATCTCAGAGAGCCATGATGCATCTTTTCAGAAACTTCAGGAAGCATTGGGAAGCTAATAAGGTGAGTCTTGTTCGATCTAATCATGCAACCTTCCAAATCCACTTTGATAAACTTGATCGAACAAAGGGGGAATGTACTTTCTTTTGTTTGTTCAGTTAGAAGGAAGTACTCCAAATGTTCAGGCAGTGCCTCCATGCATCAACAGTACTGCTCAGATGAACTGGCTTAACCGAGGAGATGTGAGGAAGGCGCTGCACATTCCTGATGTACTACCACCATGGGACATCTGCAGGTAAACGGACGCCTGTCCTCACTTACGGTTTCAGTGTGCGCGTGCACGAACACATGTGTGCAGCTCTTCCTGAGTTCTTCCTTTTTATGCAGCGATGTTGTGGGAAGACAATATCACACCATTTACGAAACTGTGAAGGATGTCTATGAGAAGCTGCTGGCTCTGGGTCTGAGAGCTTTGGTCTATAATGGAGATACCGATATGGCTTGTAACTTCCTTGGGGATCAGTGGTTTGTCGAGCAGCTTGGACAGAAGGTCAGATCTACTGTATGTTCTGTTCTGCAGAATTTATAGCACCTTCTAAGTTTAATGTTGGGTTTTTCTTCTTCTTCGGCGAGCACACAGTACCAACCCTGGATTTTTGATAAACAGATTGCTGGATTCTACCAGCAATTTGGCAACATCACTTTCCTCACAGTCAAGGTAAGTTTCAGGCATCCATGTAGCCTGTCTTGCCAGGTTTTTTTTTAGTTACAGCTTCCATAAGATCTATTGATGTGCAGCTGCTGTTTGTGTCTAATAGAGATTCATATGACTGGCTCTGATCTGTTAGAAATTCAGGCTAAATGGTGAAAGCTTACATGTACTAAAGCATGACATACAACTCTGCTCTTGCAGGGTGCAGGTCACATGGTTCCTCAGTGGGCTCCTGGTCCATCTCTCCAGATGCTACAGAGTTTCCTGTCCAATAAGCCTTATTGAACTTCCTCCAGACCATGCCCTCTCTTAAATCGACAAATCTAAATTGTTTAGAAGTGGTCTGGAATGGATTTTAAGAAAGTGGGACTTTAAGGAAACTGTTGTGAACATGAAGTTGCACATTAATTTTCTCAGGGACTTTTGTGTGTTTGCATGTTTGGGAATTTTGATATGCTTTTTGTGTCAATAGTTGGAATCTTTTTAAATCAATTTTTCCTTGAACACTATGGGTTGTTTTCATAGTCATGTTGATTATAACAAAATCACATAATCCCAGTTATAGATGCACTGTTAAAAACAGTATTAGTGGATATCACATGGTTTTGAAATGCTTATGTCCTTAAATCATGGGTCACTGTTGGGGGTTCTGTTAATTGAATGAGAGGTGAGATGCTCTTTAAGTACTGAGGACAATTATTTATATTCTTCATTTTCTTCCTACCTTTGATACACTGCAACAAAGTTATAGAATTCTTAATTATCTTAATCTGTGGTTATGAATGGTTTACAATCCTATCTGATTGTCAAATCCTCTAATAAAGATTATATGGATGAGCATGTAACACTCCATTTGTTTAAAGATAGTCCTTCAGGTACGTGGAAATTCAACCCAAGAAAACTAGAATTTTAAAATTATTCAGATGGAAAAAGTATAAAACAAGAAATAAAAGGCTGTTTTTAAGAGTAATTTGTCTGTGTATATCTGCATTCATTAAGCTTATGATTTGATTAACACAATGGCCACTATGTAACACAACAGCATCTACAAGTATTGACATGAGAAATGAAAATGAACTGATTTTAGTCATTTCCCTGTTGTGTGTAAACCCTAAATGAGGATATGGCCATACATACAGTAACGTGTAGTAGAGTATAAATAGAGAGAGGAAATAGATTATAGATATCACAAGTGATGCGGGATATGGAGCTGGTAATAGAGGACCCAATAGAGCAGGGGTTCTCAAACCTCTCCATGAAGTACCCCCAGCACTGCACGTATGTATGTGTCCCTATATCTGACACACCCACGCCATTTCAGGTCTTGCAGTCTCCACTAATGAGCTGATCAGTTGAATAAGGTGTGGTAGATGAGGGAGACATACAAAATGTGCAGTTCTGGGGGTTCTCCAGGACAGGTTTGAGGACCACTGAGATAGAAAACGGTTCAATGGCAATAACATGTTATCAGTTTAAAATGTGCAGTAGGTGGCGGTATATGGCACTTTCACGTGTTCGTATCTACCAGAGGAAGAAGAAAAGGCGCAAAGTCAGCGTTCACTGGCGCCTGGTTGACACACGTGCAGAAACCGCGAAGGAAGAGGATCATTGTCAGGTAACGGAAATGTTTTTGTCAGTTTAGGCAAAGAGTCACTTTTTGCCGTGCATGTTTTTACTGATCTCTATTGAGTGTATAAAACGCTTGTTTTGAGTTCTTGCGTTGAAGTGCACCGTGTTTAAGTTTCCGTGTCTGTGTGACTCTGGGAGCTACGCTGCGGTGCAACAGTATCGCTCTTTCTCTATTGTTTGGGCTTTATCTTACTGTTGGTTCTGCCCCTGTGAAAGGAGAAACAAAATATCGTCTGGTCTTAATATGAGATTGATATAGAAGCTTCTTTGTTGCTCGAATTTTCACTCATATTATGTTTATTTGTTTAACAGCAGAAGAACACATGAAAGTAAAAGAAGAGGAATCGTGCCCTTGGTAGTTTTGTATTGAAGATCAGTGGTGGCTCGTCCGGTGAAGGTGAAAATGGGAGGAGGACTATTTAATGTTAATAAAATTCACAATTCATTTCAGTTCATGTGTCAGAATGTGTATCTTTTTCTGTGTGTGTGTGTGTGTGTGTGTGTGTGTAATTTCACAGCTGTAATACATGTTACTGAAGTTGGAAAGCTGCTTTTCTATCGCGAATGTGCTGAATCTGCTGATGTAATTACAACTGGTAACGTTAGGTGATCGAGAAGGGGAGAGTTGAGCTCTCTTGCCTCCGTTGGTTAAAAAAACCTTAGCCAATCAGCATCGAGTGTTTACTTCCTTCACTGAGGAGTGTTGAGAAAAGAAACCTGGTAGGGGAGGCTAACCTCCCTTCTGGTATATCAACCAATCATAGAGACGTAAATTACGTGAACGTCTCGCGCTGCGCAGATAATGATCCAAGTACTTATGAGTATCGATATTGAATATTTGATCGCCAACAGATTTACCAAGCTGTCATTCAAACAGTGTGTATATATGTGTGTGTGTGTATATATGTATGTATATATATGTATGTGTGTATGTATGTATATATATATATGAAAACACGTCTACCCAGGTGTACATAGTTGTACAGTCAGACGGTAAGATTTCACTGACTGTGTCCCACCATGTATAAATTTGAAGTCCGGTTCTCCTGCATCTTCTGGGCGGACCAGACTCACTGCAGCACTGTGACCAGGATGAGGAAGAGCTCCATGCGAGTTAGATTTTCTCCTAAACACATTAGATCCTGAAAAACAAAGTAAATGTACATTATACGAACACATCGTTCTCATTCTAAAACACGGATGTGCTTTCTACTGATTTTATGTATTGTTGTAGACACATTAATTGTTTGTGTAATATGTGGATTTAAACAGCTCAGGGACTTCCACCACTGGCACTAGGATAAATGAGATCTAATGATCGATATCCACTGTTTCATCATTTAAAGAGCTCATCACACTGTAGAACAAACCTGCAGAGAAAGGCATGAATGCATCAAGCTTCACAAATCCCCCTTATCATTCAAGAAGTTTTGAGGGTTGAATTAATGGGGAAACTTACACTCGCTTAACTCTCTGAGAGCAGATGAACGATACAGGATGAAAATTGTCCCATGTTCTGGAAATATATTTAAATAGACACAAGCACACATTGAAAGATTAATGCTAAGAGCAAATCACAAAACTAAAATATGAACATAAAATAATTGTATTAATAATGCGTTATCCCATTCCAGAACCTAAACTGTATTTATCAAAGGATAATCCACGAGGAAATCCATGACCCATAATCCATAAACAACCAATCACACACACAATACCCCACAGGTATACTTTTGTAAACATGTATTTTGGGAAAAACTATTTTAAAGATACTTTTTTAAAAACCAAATAAGCATGACAGAACTTTATTGGATCTTTATTACTTTTGATACTGTCCCTGTCTTTGCTCCAGAAATGGAACTGTTGTCTCATTATTTTATGTCTGATAATAAAATGTCTTTCTCAGTTTATGTCTCAGTTGTTAGATCTTGTTCATACAAATATTTACACGTGTGGAAATAAAAGCAGGACATTTCTTTCTTTCTTTCTTTCTTGAGATGGATAAACGTTTTGCATGTAAATAATTTACTTCAACGTGAAAAAGTTTTTAGAACAAAAACTCAGTAAGAGGGAGGAAGATGAAGAGGTTCGACACATCTTACCCACATTCCTTACCCTCTATATGAGTGTGGGTCATCAGATAGAGCATTAAAGTGCAGAGTGTGTTTGAGGTTGTTTCAGTTCCATCCACAAACAGGTCAAACAGCAAAGTGACCATCTGTGGTGCGTTGATCTGCCCTTTTGAAAAAAAAAACAGTTCACTAACAAATCATTGTAAAGCAAAGAACATTAAACTGATATTGTACTGATAAGTTCATAACACACACAAATACTTAAGGGTATATCTTACTTTCTCCATCTCCTCCAGGTAACAGTCAATGAGGTCTCTGGGCTCCCCAGTAACATGTGACTTCCTGTGCTCATCCACTACTTTAAGAATGTGATTTTTGATTCCTGCAAAACAATGAAAAGCCTTGCAGAATGGCAGTGGGAAAACCCTTAAAACTGGGGCTATTTCGTAGAGCTACAATTCAAAATAAAATACTAAACTGCAAAAAAGTAAATAACCTTTAGCAACAAGGCTGGCTATTTGCATTCATTACAAATAAACAGCGTCTTTACTTGTTATTGTATTTACCATTGTCCAATGACAATCTTAGTTTTTAAATGTTTGAGATCAATGTTTGGAAATATTCATCCTTATAATTCATAATTGAATCACGACCCAGAAATGATTGAGGCAGTGATGTTTGAAGCAGCTCGGTGGTACAGATGTTCAGGATCAATCAACTTTGCTTGTAGGGATGTAGAGATAAAAGAGATGTTTTCCATTCTTGAATTTGAATATTTTCTAGCATATTTTGTCAAGGTCATTGACATGTCTATATTCAAACATTAGACTCTGAACATGTGATTGTATAAATGAACTATGTTGATATAAAGATTAAAGGTGTCACAGATGATTGTATATACCAACAGATTCCTCCAGATGTGAGCAGATATATTTGACCTCCTCGAGAATCCTCTGCTCAATTTTTCTCTTTCCAAGGCCAAAGTTCCTCAGTGTGGTCAGAGCAAAGCGTCGATGTTCTCGCCAACTTTCTCCATAATTTGCCATGAACACCCCTAAACAAACAAAGTAATCAGTTAGGAAGCCTTTAAGCCCAGCAGGGAGAGTTTTGATTATATTCTCTGCTGAGTGCAGTGCACTTATATGAGTAGCTGGCTGCATTCTGTTAAACTGCATTACCTTTGCTATTTCCTACACGGCTGATCATCATGTTGTCTGATCTGCCAGCAATGATCTGTCTGATCATTTTCTGACCTGTCAACACCCCTGCTGGCTGGCTACCAATGAACAGCCCATAGATTGACCCATAGCGCTGAGCAAACTGCACAAAAACATTCATGTTGAAGACAGCATTAACAATTTCTTTGTTTCTGGCAAACGAAAACTAAGGTGTATTTAAAGTCTAGTGTAGTTTCTTATAATATATGAAGAAAATAATATATGAAGAAATATATGTGTGTTGACTTATTTTAGTGTTTTTTATAAGGTGGTGGATAAAGGCTGTGTGATCAGATGTGCTCTTAGAAATGCACAAGAGAGTTAAAAGTGAATTGTATTTTCATAGTACTGAAAATGAAATTATGTTTAATCAGTATCTTTCCAGTTTTATCCTGTACCTATACTCCAGCTGAGGCACAACCTCAGTTAAACTGGGATTTAAGCCAATGTTCAGATTTCAGCATCAGATATTCTGAAATGAACTGACAAAAATTTTCAGAGTAAGCTTATTTAACGAATGAAAACTGCAACTGAACACTATACTGAGTTGTGAACCAGTGTAGGCATTGCTCACAACTAATTGTTTTCAGACCTTGCTTTTGGTCTTTGGACTAAACTTACCTCTTTAGATCTCTGGTAAATGACCTCTTGGATCAGAACAATTATGCAATATTTAGTGATAATGACAAACAAGTGTTTGTGTGTTTTAGGAGAAACTAAATCTTATTTATTTACCCCGAGATCTGTTAAGCTGTTTTAGAGGAAAACTAACAACCCATTTAAGGTCTAATAGTGTAAAACGCACTGACTCGGTTGATATGAGCTCTTGTTACGTTTTTATTTGCTCTTAATAATCTAAACGTTGAATACTCTACAGACAAGTTTATTCAAAATGAAGAGCTTTAAATGTGTCGCTGTATTCTTGTACGTACATTAAGTTAGCACGAGGTGGCGTCAAATTCAGTTTTTTGGGGGGGAGCATCTGTGACGCATTTTCCAAGCGCCGGAAACGTGCTCGCGAATGCTGATGTGTTATTTTGCTTAGGTGTTATTTGGTATTTGTTTGGTTTTGAAGATTATTCTTTAAAAGATATTCAGATCCGTTAGTTTTTTAGATGCCTAAAGAGAAAGGCGTTATCAGGTGAAATAGTCGCACGAGAAGGATCACTCAGGGGAGATGGCGGTATGAGACAATATTGAATAGCTATTAAAACCGAGACATGATTAATAACTGTGTGTCTTTTAAATGTATTCATGTGATAACTGTATATTCTATCTAGCGAGATTTTCTGCGTGTCAGTGCTGTCCTGTTAAGTAATATGTCTCTCTTTAGCCGAAAGGAAAAGTTGGAACCAAAGGCAAAAAACAGATTTATGACGAAAACCAGGATACTCTCAAGTTCTATAGCAGAATCATCCTGGGAGCAAACGTAAGGCATGCATCCGAGATTCAGTGCGCCTTTATAAATGTGTTTAAATTTTTAAATTGATTTATTTGTTGTATTCTTTTCAGGCTATTTATGTAGCAGTCGATCTCTTGCTCTTTTACCACTCGTCTACATTTTGGACATGGGTGAGTCAGAGTATGATGTGAATAAGAGCATCATAATTTAGCATTTGTGTATTTTGTGCTTTTGCGTTCAGTGGTGTGTGTGAGAAAATCTTACAGATGTTGCATGCATATCTGACGAGGGGTTTTCAATCTTTTAGATGTCATGGACCCCCATCTGTATGTGAGGGGCCCCCATTCTAAAATGTATAAGGCAGCAGTATTTTGTATGTATAAAGACCCAATCTGTACTATACAGACCCTTGTTTGAAAAGCCCTTAAGAAACAATGATGTCCGTCTGTCCACCTCTATGGCTTTGCTTGTCCTTTATGTAGACCGCTGTTTATGGGTTTTTGGTCAAATGTGAGATGATACACTTTTGGAGGTATCTTTTGGTAAATATCATTCACTTCTCTCTTTGTCTCCTTTGTACCAGTTCTTTCTACTGTTCGCACTGGCAGTCTACATTGGCAGCTACAAATCTATGTCAGCAATGGCCAAACCTGCCTTTGCTGAAGATGGTAGCTTGCTGGATGGAGGGATTGACCTTAATATGGAACAGGGCATGGCGGAGTGAGTTGGATGTTTAATCTGTATATTTTTATGTGTTGTATATGTCCAGACAATGATTAATACTCTTCATGACCATAACTTAATTTTTTTTATATTAACATGCAGACACCTGAAGGATGTGATTCTTCTTACTGCTATTGTTCAGGTCCTCAGCACTCTGTCATCGTACTTCTGGTACTTCTGGCTCTTGGTGAGACTGCATAATTGCACTGATTGTGATTTCTTTGAGGTTTCGCGATTTGCATTTTTACTGAAACCATTTTATTTTCTTTCTCTTCACACCAGGCACCTGCAAGGGCTTTGCATTTATTGTGGGTGAGCTTCCTGGGCCCCTGGTTTTCTGCTGAATCGCAGGCAGCCCCCGAAGAGAACGAGAAGAATGACAAGAAACAGAGGCGACAGGAAAGACGACAGATGAAGAGATTCTAGACTTGTCTGTGCTTAATTTTTTACCTGTATTATACAATTACAAAGAACATGCAATCTAAATTATTCTGAGATATTTGATACGACAGGCTAGTCCAGACAATAGATGGGCATTGTTAAGTGTCTTTGACTTTCTCTCAAGTGTGATCAGCTGCGCCGTCCTTTTCAGCCCTCTGGTTCCTTTCTCTCAGTTTGTCCATCTTAAAATCTCTAGCTCAGGTATGCCTCTGAGTGGGGCTCCACATATTTTTTTTTAATCATAAAGTGAGTGAAATGCCTTTGCTTACTATAGTGAGCTTTCATATTATTAGTTTCAGTTGCTAATGAGTACTTTTCAACAGGTGCAGCTACATGACACATTGACCTCAGCAGTTTAGACCCGAGGCTATATGAGCTTCACCAACCACATGACATTTCAAAGCACTCGAGTTCAACTTTTAGAATTCCCTCTTCGGCCTTTCAGAAGATATTGCTGTGATTGTTCAGTATGGGGGAAATCATGCGCTGATTCTGAATCAAAGGTAATAATCTTTGAGATGTGGTATTCCGGTGAAGCTATAGGTGCTGCCTTGATGGAACGCAAAGTAGATAAAGATAAAAAAATAATCGACCTTGAGTGGCAATAAAGGACTGTCTGGTTACTTATTTTAACTGGTCAAATGGAACTATACTGCTTTATGAAAGTTGGATGGGTTGGTATCAAGAAGAACTTTTAATAAGCATGACCTCACAGTATTGACTGGCCCAACAACAATTTAACATTTCAATGGTCTTAAGATATAAACTGTCTTGACATCATGGTAAAAAAAAAAAGTCACTTCAGCTGAAAATTATGGAGACCCAGTGATTATAAATAAACTGTTATAAAATGATGTATTGATGCAAAATTTATTTTAAATTGATAT
This sequence comes from Cyprinus carpio, assembly GCF_018340385.1. Taxonomy (NCBI): domain Eukaryota; kingdom Metazoa; phylum Chordata; class Actinopteri; order Cypriniformes; family Cyprinidae; genus Cyprinus; species Cyprinus carpio. The sequence goes on along the minus strand of NC_056603.1, from coordinate 29,534,389 downwards.
AATAATTTCTAAGTTCCTGGTTCATTCAGACTCAGTCCAGGATGAGTGAAGGACAGTGTTCCTGGGGGCCATCCCAACAGTACATGCTTTGGATGTCAAACACCTGATTGAACTCACAAGATTTTTAGTAGTGTATTTAAAGACCTGAAATATATTAAGTGATTACTATTGAGAATTTGTTTTCCGTCGTGATAGCCCCTGGTGCTGCACAATTTGGATGTATTCCTCGTCTGACCTTCAGATTGGATTCTCTGCTAAATACCTTGATAAATCATGTGTTAAATGAAGGTTGCTGCAGAACCAGGATCGAGAACAACTGTATTAATGCGGCCATGGTTCAACTGCGCATGCGCATTCTCGTCCTAAACTAATCTTTTTCTTATTAGTGCTGATCTGATCTGTTTATCGGCAGACTGCAGCCATGAGAGTCCCCTGTTTAACCAGACTGACCGTCTCCAGTACGAGGGAGGTAAGGAGCACTGTTGCTATGCTATCGCTAGTTAGCAACTAACTCAATCAGAAACAACATGACACCAGCGAAATTCAAGTGTGTAAAGTGGGTCGATGTTTGTCGGTAGATTGTGTTATCGTCAACTTTCATCTCATAAATATACGCAGACGATTTCTGGACTTTAACAGCATCACAGAACAGATAAGACAATCAGGTAAATGTAGGATATTTGTTTACAGTTCAGGGAGGAGTTCGTTAGCCACGTTGCGAAGCTAACAGCGGAAAGTTGTCCAACAAAAACAAGTTCGAGTCATTAAAACCCGTTACTATGTTTATTAGAATAATTTGTTAGTAATGCTTTTAACAGAGTTAGAAAGAGATAATGATCGAAAGTAGATCGATAGTTTACAAATTAGTACTGTTCAAATACAACTGCTAACTTCGCTGTGAAACAGACTCGCGTGGCCAAAGTGACCGCAACTGGATGTGCGTCGATGATTTATTTAATCTTTCACCAGTTTCAGACTTTATGTAAGTGGTAGAATGTGTGTGCATAAATGTTTTGTTAGATAAATAAGGAGGTTAGGCTTCAGCCAGACGTGAAAGATCGTCGTTTAAACGGCGATACCTGGCTGCGCTTTGTCCATAAACGCCTTGCATTTGATCGCTGTGTCATGATAAACATGATTTTACATCGAATAACTGCTTTAATTGGTGTTATTAGCTCTAAAGAACAATATGTATTTACTATCGGGGTAAGTAACATTACCATTGGTAATTTTACAATTCAGTAACCAAGGACAAAGCAGAAACCCAGTGAAAGAGATTCGTCTGAAATGTAAGTTTATTCTATTAACTTTACACACTTTATTCTATGACTTGCACACAGACAGTTATAAACCATGTTTAGTTGCCGATGTTATAATTAAATAATAGCATAAAAGCCATTTTGATGCAAAGCGTTGATGTCTGCAAGTGTTTTGTCCAACACAAAAGGTTTGTCCAATGAACCTTTTAGCAATTATTTAAAATGCATCTGATCACTATAGGCTTTCATGCACATCGATGTCGGAAATGTACATCTGATTCACGAAACTGTTAACTAATGAGTATTCAATTAAATTAAATAAAAAGCACTAGTAACGACGTGATACTCAAGTCTTACCCCAAAGGTCTAATCTTATTATTTCACTCCAAAAATGAAAACATATTTAAAAAAAAAAAATAGTGTTTACAAATTATTAATTAACGCATAGGCACAAAAACGTTGATGTTCAACATAATGCTGTGTCCCAGATCACTACTTTCCAGATACACAAAATGATATTATTGACCTTTCGACAGTTACATAAACGTTGATATTCAGATGAAATTAAGAATAACTGAGCCATTCGTTAAATGTTTTGAGATGTTTTCAAGAGAAAAAAATGAAGTTGGGGTTTTGTAATAGTTCTGTAATAACTTAAAAGCAAGTTCATGAAATGGTTTAAAAAAATAACTTTAACTGTGTCTTCTATATCAATCTAGATCAAATATGACCCACATTAGCCCAAATCTGACATGTTTTAAAAAAAAAAAAAAAAAAAAAAAAAAAGCTGTATGCATCCTTTTTTTCCTTTTCTTAGATTTTGCCCCTTGCACATTGTTCACTATAGGCACAGGTAACTGGATGTAATACAACTATAATCTAAAATTAAAGATGTATTTATGCATTAACTAATAGCGGAATGTGATCTATCCAAAAGCGATTGAAAAGGGACACCTTGTGGCGAAGTGGTGTGTCTTGAAATTTAGAGTGATCGTTATGCACAGCATATTTACTCTTTGAATAAATTCTTTCATTTTAACAGATGGACAGAGAAGATAGAGTAATACCGTCACATCCCTGACATAGGTGTTGGTGACTCCATCACACGATTATCACGATGGCTCTCACCAGCACCACTATAACATCATGGAAGCTGCGTGAGTACACCGCAGAAAGTTTTTAAATAGTCAGGATCTTCATTTGAAGTTGTAGGAAATCCGTGACTGGCTTTTTTTGTCATATGTGTTGTTCAGAGGAGATTGTGGCTCACTCCAGCAATGTGTCTTCACTGGTGTTGGGGAAATCGTCTGGTCGTTTGCTGGCCACTGGCGGCGAGGACTGCAGAGTCAATATCTGGGCTGTCAGCAAACCAAACTGCATTATGGTAAAACCTTCTCTGTTATTTGTTTATTTGAGAGAATCAAGAGTCTCACAGATATTTGATGCAGTGTTTGTCTTTGTTCTGTAGAGTCTGACAGGCCACACCAGCCCTGTGGAGTCTATCCAGTTCAACAGTTCTGAAGAGCGTGTGGTGGCCGGTTCTCAGTCCGGCTCTCTCCGGCTTTGGGATTTGGAGGCTGCTAAAAGTAAGTGGTTTGTGCTGCAGCTTTTGCACTTCGGTTAACATAAAATCTATAATAACATACAGGGCGATTCTCTTAAAACCAGTAAAGAAAACGTGGCGCATACAGTATGCTGATCTCAAAAATCAGGAGAAAGAAAATATGGTCTGACTTATTGGTTGTCCCTAACTGCTGTGTACTTATGTAAAAAATTGTTAGGAAAGACACTTCGAAATTAAAAGTGGGTCTGTAAAATATTGTAATCATAAATATAGACTATAGATTTTATTTATGGGAACTCTTTCTGTAGAGTTAAGCCCGGGACATGGCGGGCTAGTTTGTTTGGTGTGTTCCACTTGCCGGCTCTCGTCGGGCTCACGTCGGTGGCGAATCAGCGTCGGGACTGTCGGTGCGTGTGAGAGCTCTGATTGGATGTTCAGTTTAGCAAATGAGTCAGTGCCCAAGAATTAAAGTGAAAGTGATGAAAACAAGCGCGTAAATGTAGGTGGTACAGACAGAAGGCTGTTTATATATTACGTGATCTTTCCCAATCGTTGTAATACGTGAATGTTTTCATAACAACATGAGCTGCTTGAAATGATTAAAGTTATCAACGTTACTGATATTCAGAATGGTAAGCAAGCGCTGCTTTGTTTACGTTTTGTATATATATGCGTTTATCTCATATCTTTGGCTTGGTTTCTCCTTTTGAATGACGAATATATACTATTGATAGCTGCTGATATAGACAGTTCATTCCTCTCACGCATGCGCTTGGTGTGTCCAGAGACAGAAATTGACTTGACAGGCTTTGAAATTCACCCAATCAATCTTAGTTGATAAATCATTGTTAAAAATGTGTCAGCCTAATTGTTTTTATTTTTTTTATTTTTTTTTAATTGATGTCTGCACGGTGATGGGGCACCAGGCAAACATTTGCTGTAGACATGATGTAGAAAAACAGATATCGTTAAATAGCATTCCTCTCGCTTTCTGGGATGATTAAATGAACCTGTTTGGTGGAAGAGGTCATGTAGTTATCCTTCCACTCTGATCCTTGAAGACAAACAGGGGCCATCTGACCAGAAACACTTTGAGTAAATTGTTCAGAGTATGTTTATCTATAGCTGAATTAAAATTGTTGTTGTTGGTTTTTTATAAAGTTCTGCGCACTTTGATGGGGCACAAAGCCAGTATCTGCAGTCTGGACTTCCACCCCATGGGAGAATACCTGGCGTCTGGCTCTGTGGATAGCAGTATTAAGGTTTGTTAAATGCATTTGCCTTGAAAGTTGTATAGAAATAATTTGATTCTCTCTCATTTACTGATATATTTGTTGATATATCATTGTGTGTATTTCTTGAAAGATTAATTCTCATGTCTTTATTTAATTTCTTGTCTAGCTGTGGGATGTGAGAAGGAAAGGATGTGTATTCAGATATAAGGTAAGTACAAGACTGATGTGTTTGTGTGTGTGTCTGTACAATCAGAAGCCAGGCTAATCACCCTTAACACTCGGTTGTGTCTGAACACATGATTAATCTGTGGATTAGTGAGGCGCTCTCCATATATCTTACTCTACTGTTTTGTGCAATGGTCTGTCTTGTGTTGCAAGATTCAGCCTTTGGTTTATGCACTTAAAAGTCTTGATTTTTTTTTTATTTTATTTTTTTATAAAGACGTTAAACACAAAAAAACCTCAGGGCCATTAAAGCACTTTAGTTTGGAAAGTGTCTCTTATTTATTACATATGCACATGCTCATAATAAGTGTGTTGATGGCCTTATGTGGTTAATATGAATGTGTCTCTTGGCAGGGTCACACTCAGGCTGTGTGCTGTCTAGCCTTCAGTCCTGATGGGAAATGGCTTGCTTCAGCCAGTGATGACAGCACAGTAAAGGTGAGAGCTGTGCTGTACATCTCACTTTAGAGCGTTATCTTGCCTGGATGAATGAAGAGAGATTTTTTTTAAAAAAATTTTTTAATGTGTATGCATATTCTGTTCCCCATTTAGCTGTGGGATCTGATAGCAGGCAAGATGATCACTGAATTCACATCACACACATCAGCAGTCAATGTTGTGCAATTCCACCCCAATGAGTACCTGCTCGCCTCTGGGAGTGCAGATCGGTACTAAGTGTTTTTGTGTGTGTGTGAGGTTGTGTTTGTCCATCTATAAATACTGCAGCTTAAATTAAATGAGTTCAGTGCTGTTTTCTCTGGCACCCTCTTTATGTGTTTTGTATATTTGCTGCAGGACCGTTAAGCTGTGGGACCTGGAGAAATTCAACATGATTGGCTCGTCAGAGGGCGAGACGGGAGTTGTGAGGTGGTTATCTGTTTTCCCGTCTGGATATGTTTATTTTTTTTCTCTGTTTGACCCCTAGCTGAATTCTCTGCATTTTTCCCTTTTTGCAGGAGTATATTGTTTAATCCTGATGGTAGCTGTTTGTACAGCGGCTCTGAGAACACACTTCGAGTGTTTGGCTGGGAGCCTGACCGCTGCTTTGATGTATTGCATGTAGGCTGGGGCAAAGTGTCTGACCTGGCCATCAGCAACAACCAAATGGTTTATACTTTTATACATAATCTTTCTTTTTCATTTTACATACAGACATGAGTGGGAGTTGTAATATTTTGTGAACTTGCATGCCTCTTGCTTTCTGGGATGATTAAAAGAACCTGTTTGGTGGGAGAGGTCCTGTGGTGACCATTTCCACTCTGATCTCTGAAGACGTGTACAGGGGCCATCTGACCAGAAACGCTTTCTGAGAAAGTCTTTTGGAGGAAAGCTTTAAAAAGGCATTTTAACAGTTTCTATCTGTCATCTGTCTCTTGAATAGATTGCGGTGTCCTACAGTCAAAATAATGTGAGCTGGTACGTTGTTGATCTCAATCAAGTGAAGAAGTCAGGATCTGTGATCCAAGGGCTGATTGAGGACAAGCCGATCCCAGCTCCCACATCTGCAATGGGAGCAACACTAAGGCGGAATTACGAGCGACCCACTACATCCTACACTAGACAGGAGTGAGATTTTCTTTTTTGTCTTTGTCTAATGATGTATGACACATCTACTCATGTAGACCTTGGAATGTCACTTCTGGAAAAGAAAGTCGGCATGGTGTTTTTATGCCCGGTGTAGCTTAAACAGGGCATGGCGTTAACCACTCCAAGTGTTCAAATGGTTCCCAGGGAGTGCATGAACCTAGAAAATGTTTACCTTGAATGCATTTGCTTTAATATATAAATAAAAGCTTAAATCTAAATGCTCTACAGGAACTCTATTCAAAGGATCTTGGGGAAAAAAAAATGACAAAAATACATGTCTTTTGTGAGCGTAAGAAACTCCTTCTAAAATCGTTAAATCTTACCGAACTGAAACTTGAATGGTATCTGTCTTCACATATAACGATGCAAAAAAAATAAATACTTATGAGTAGGTTTGTCTGATATTTTCAAATGCATTTTAGGATGCTGATCTTCTGTGCTTGTGTAGGATGAAGCAGAGTTCAGAGGCCGATCGCCGGAGTCCAGAAGGAGAGAGGAGAAGTCCCAGCAGTGAGGATGAGAAAGAAGACAGAGAGAGCAGTGCAGAAATCACCAACCCAGAAGATTATAAAGAGATCTTTCAGCCGCACAGTGTCATCTGTGAGTTTTAGATGCACAAAATACAATAGGTTAGACAATTTTTACACATGCTGCTTCACATGTGCCATGGTATATAATCTAGTTTTTTTTTTTTTTTTTTCTGGGTCATTCCTGTTTTGCTTTTCCATCCTTTTCCATGCAGCACGTACTCCACCCAAAAGAACTGAACCCTTCCCAGCTCCCCTAGAGCACTCTTTCTCAGAGAGTGTACTAGAGAAACCTGGCCCGGCAGTTAAGATTGTAACTCCAGTTATAGACCGGGTAGGTTTTCCATTTCTTAAATGTCTCTTGATAAATTCATAAGTGTAGGTTATTTATGATGACTATGTATTTTTTTAGGCTGGACAGTTGAAAGGTCTCATTACCTCCTCTACTCCAGTACAAAGAGTTGAACCAACTGTGATTGCTGCTGCTCCCCGTCCAGTAGCTGTGGTGACCACATCAGTGACCTCTCCCTCTCGTCCTGTGGTAACAACCACCAAACCTAAACCTTCTACAGGAATCATCCTCTCGACACGTAACGAGCCCGTTGGCCTCATTGCAGGGGACTTCCTTTCTGTGAGTTCAATAGATGTTTAATGTTACTGTCTAGCACTATTGTTCCCTTAAGATGATTCACTTTTGTATTCTGCTGCATTCATGTCGTGTCTGAATTGCTATAATTATTAGATAGAGATTCTTGGAGCTTGTTCCAGCTCTAGCCACGTCCTTTTTGATAATTTTCAGTTTCTATGGTAATGTTCATAACCCTAAATTAATCCATGTGTGGCATTGTTGATAAAGATGGCAAAATATTTTATCACTCAATTCGTCTCATAAAAAAATACTAAAGAACAAAATGTTCTGGGTTATACTGTGCATGTTTTTTCTTATAGCCAGAGTCAGCTGTCACCAGTCCAGGGTGCTATTTATTTGTGTGGAGGAACCTTTTCATATGCCGCGCTTCCACCGAAATTACCCGGAACAATTGTACCAGGAACTTTTTTTGGCTACTGCAATTTTCCTTACTATATATTTACAATAAGACGAAATAGGCTATGATATCAAATACCACCGCCTCCTTTCGTTTCCATTTAAACATAATAATAGCCGCAGAAATTTACTTTTTTTCAGGGAAATGTGTATATATATATATATATATATATATATATATATATATATATACAGCCTACATTACAAAACTAAATATATCAATTTCCTTTTATTTTAATTTTAACATAATAGATAAATTGAATAAAGACCAAAGATTACCTGTTAGATTTACACAAAACAAATTATATTTTATGTTTAACCACTAAAGAGATATCAGAGCCAGCGGCAAATGTCCGAAGGACTAGCTGAGTTGAGACTGCTCTCGGCGGATACATGAGCAGCGAGCTCCCGCTGATCGTCTCTGAAATCGGCGAAACAGATTTTTAAATAGGTGCTGTCTTTATAAATAAACCGCAGATTTGAGTTTTCAACAACTGCATTCTCACTTGAAATACTTTTAAAACTAACATTTCATGACACAATAACAGTAATATTTTGAAAATGATCAGAATAAATAGTGGTTGAAATCACAATGCTACGTGAACTCAACCAATCAGCATGTTTAGCGCCCAAGTCCCGCCCCTGAAAGTTTCGGACCTTTGCAAAAGTACTACCTCGTGAGCAGGGACTTTCTGAGGGGCATTTTTCTACCCAGAACTTTATTTAGATCCTAGTTCCTGTGGTGGAAACACACCGAGTACCAGCCCAAAGTCCCTAGTTCCTGGGTAAAGTTGCAGCGGTGGAACCGCGGCTATAGTTGCTAGAACTATCGGCAGTAGTTCCCACTTTTTGACGTGTTTGCACCACAGGAACTAGGAATGTATTTAGTTCTAGCAACTAGGGCTGTGCGATTAACCGAAATCAAATCGCAATCACGATTTGAGACATTGCGATTCTGCTAATTGCAAAGCCTGCGATGTGGACGCGATATTACTCTGTTCCAGAGCATATGCATGACTGCCAGCCTTGAGTGGCAGCCTTACTAACCATTAGAGTGAGCGCACCTCCGTTCCCCACAATCAGCTCTGCTCTAGCCAACTGCGTAAACCCCTCCGTTAAAAAAAAAAAAAAAAAACCTGGTGAGAGAGACTGCTTTCAGTACTGGAGATTAAAAGATATATTCTTAGATGTTTTTATTAGTACATGAACGTTATCTTGCACATTTTATCCCCCCAACAGATTATAATTTGAAAGAAGTTTATAATGCATGTTTGCTATTCCCAATTCAGAAGAGTGCACGCACAGCCTGTCTCTCTGAATGCTTCTCATACTCGCTCCTCTCTGCCGCGTCTCACGGAGGAGCCGTTTACACTTGCTGCACACACGAAGTACTCGTGCGCGGCTCCGCACCGCAAGTCTTCACGAGCACATCTGCCAATATGGACGAAGCTAGACACACGCGCGCAACCTGTGGCTACTCGCGCCTGGCTCCACATTTAAAAAAAAAAAAAAAAAAGTGTAAATTCAGTCTAACTGCTTTGTTAATTTCACTGAAATGAAACATTCAGCACATTTTCTTAAAATCCCAAATACTTAAAAATGAATAAATCAGCCTATGTAACCTATGTAATACTTTAATAATTGAATTAATTTTTTGTGTTATTTTTTTTCGTGATATAGATTTTTTTTTTCTGTTTAATTGAATAATTAAGTAAATTCTGTAAAAGCAGTAATACAATTATAATATTCCCTGCTAAAAAACAAACAAAAAAAACAATAGAACCCCTCCCAAAACACAAAAGAAAATTTAATGGATTTAAGGGTTATAATGGTGTCTACTGGTATTTGATGGATTCTATTGGTGGAATGTAATTTTGGCAGATGGGAAACAATAGAACAACAGTAATTCCTCCTGGAATAATGCCCAAAACCCACTACAAAAAGGAATTTTGTAATTGTTTTAATGGAAACCATAAGAATTTCTGTGATGGTTTCTATTGGAGTTTTTTTCAGCAGGGTAATGATACCCATAAGTTACTGTGCTGCATGCTATTGACAATATTAAGTTGAAGCCTGACTTTGCAAAATTAAAATCTGAAATCAAATCGCAATCAGATATTTTCCCCAAATCGCACAGCCCTACTAGCAACTCTATTTGGAGGAACTAATGGCGGTTTCCCACTGCATGGTACGGGTCGGTACAGGTCACTTTTGGGGGGGTTTCCACTGGGTACAGTATCTGGTACTTTTTTTAAGTACCACCTCGGTTGAGGTTCCAAGTGAACTGTACCGTTACCAAAACGTGATGTGTAAACTCTGCTGATCACGGATTGGCCAGATAGAATTGTCACTATCTGCGTCACTTACTTGCGACACAAACAAAAAAGAAACACTAGATTCAAATTAGCACAGCCAGTGATGGATCGAATGCAACCGTTTTGAACGAGCGCACCTTAAGGGATCACGATGCTTAAAATGCACATATTGGTTCCTTTTAAAAGGGTACTGTACTGACCGCTTATGTACCAATATGTAAAATGCTGATTGATTCTGAATAATGTGTCTTGTTTTAACAGCATGCACGAAACGCCAAAGCCGGCGTGATGGGAGATGATGAGGCATTAGCACAGATCCGGAAAGGCCATGACACCATGTGCGTAATGCTGACCAGTCGATATAAAAACCTGGACACAGTACGCTTCGTCTGGGCCAGTGGTGATGTCAAGGTAAGTGGAACCGCACTCAAGCTGATGAGCTTTGATAAATTGTGCGACAGACAGATTGTAATGAGAGATCTGTTACTGGCTGATGGATACATTTACTGCTACACATCGAAAATGTATTTCTAATGTAATCTAGTAATGGGCCATTATTGAAAGCAGCAGTACACTAAAAGCAGTGTTTGCATTTCCCTTCATGTTGCCCAGACTTCTCTGGATTCTGCTGTATCTATGAATGATCTTTCTATTGTGGTGGACATCCTTAACATAATCAACCTCAAACCGTAAGCGTTCACACACATTACCCGCTACTTCTGTCCCACCATCATTTTAGCAGAAGGTATAACAAAAGAACTTATTGTTTTTCAGATCACTGTGGAAATTGGACCTCTGCACGTCCATCTTGCCACAGATTGAGGAATTGCTGCAGAGCAAATATGAAAGGTGACTCTTTTTAATGGTTATGACTTGTCTGTCTATGGTAATTATAGTTCCTAAAGTAGGGCTAGGTGATAAAACGGTAACATTAATGAATTCACTAACTGTACCATGCTTTTGTGGCAGAAATGTGGGATTCTTATCAACATGAATTATTATATAGAATTGTTATTTTAGTTTTTGATTATATTTAAAAGTTTTTTTTTGATTAAGCTATAGCGTTTGTGCATTTACACAATTTATTTAGACTCAAGCTACTGCTGCTGCTGTCAACTCAAGTTACTGTCCAATGTGTATTTCTAGGAGACAAAAAATGTAATAATATTGCAGCCTGCACTGCAAACTGTGCTGAAAGATGAACATCATCAAAGTCAGGCAACACAAACATGTTTCATGATTTGAAACAATATCACTCATTAGAACATTCAGAAGCTAAGAATTTTTTTATTATTATTAAGGAAAAATGGGTAAAATATTGGTTGTATCTTATTTAAATTTATGCTTCATGCTAAGATCAGAATCAGGTGAGTGTAATGTCCCGGGAGCACTTGACTGGCTGTTAATGAGTTTCCTGCTTGGTGAGCTTTTCAGATCAGTTGCTTTAGAAACTGTTTTTATTGCTTTGGCGACCTTACATTTATGGAAATAAACGGTGCAAGGTTTTGAGATGGCCATTTATAAGAGTCGTGTACAAACGCAGTGATCTAGTAACATTCTCCCTGTCCTTCTACAGTTATGTACAGACTGGTTGTATGTCTTTAAAACTGATTCTGAAGCGTTTCTGGCCATTAATCTCAGACACGTTGACTGCTCCTCCATCAGTAGGAGTGGACATTACTCGAGAGGAGAGGTTAGTACCTAATGAACACCCATGCACCACACAACAGTGGCTGTTTATTTAAAGGTGCTGTGTGTAAGATTTTGACTCTACTAACAAAGTTAACATACTTTTTTGGTTTGTGAAACCCACCAACTTCCAGTTTACCTGATTGTATTTCAGCACCCGTGTTGCCAGTTGGCGGAAAACACAGCGTATTTAATTTTGTTCATCGTCAAGTGCTCTCGTTCCTGTTTGTGTCGTCAATCTAGCAACCTGTGTGTGCATCAATTCTGAGGATGAGGGGCCGGGTGAAAAAAAAAAAACCGTCTCCAATATTTTGAATTTGGACTGCAATATCTAGTTCAACCACTCGGTGTCAATCCTACATACAGCACCTTTAAACAAGAACTTAAAACATGTATCAAAGTTTTATTCTGCATTAAATGTGTGCTGGCTGATCTACTGATGCCCCTTAGTTTAGTCAGATTTTAGTTATATTGTTGGCCATGGGCAGATTATGTTTAATTAAAATGTTAATGTTCAATTTTGCCTTTTAATGAGCCAGTAGATGCAGATTAAGCAGTGTGTTTTTTTTTTTTTTTTTTTTTTTTTTTTTTATGGAACTTGAATAGGTTTTTATGGGACTGTTGTACTGTGTTTTTCAGGCATCAGAAATGTAAAGCGTGCTATAAGCAGCTGAAGAACCTCAGTAATGTAGTGAAGAACCGGGCAGAGCAGGTTGGTCGTCATGGCAGCACTTTCAAAGAGCTACAACTACTTATGGCCCTATTGGACTACTGACACACACACACACACTCTTCAATCTCCAAACACGAAGCTCAAAGTACTGAGCTTCATGACTGAACTTGAATGGACTTTTCACCTGGCACTTAAATGAATGTTCACACAAGCACACTTTGGAGTGAAGTATTTATGTAGGCTTTCCTAATGGCTAAATTTGGATTTCTTTGTTTTCATTTCTTTGAAATGCACTACTTGTTTTTTGTAAACACTTGTCAACAATAAAGGAGAACTTTCATATGAAAGAAATTCCCAAAAATATTAAGTAGTCTAGTGACTCAATCACTTGTAACTGCAAAAACAACACGGCGTAAATGTGTGGTCAGATTTCATGGGTGAAATCCAGTCTTTTAAATAGGAATCCATGTGATCAAGAGTTTTGTGTGAGGACAAAAGTTCTCTAAGCAGATCTTGCTCCTTTTCAAATTTGCCACATTGTCCAACTGAAAATTGGTTGATCTGAAACCGACTTCTGTGCAAGAGGTGCTTCGTGTATTACTGCACTATTGAAATATTTGATGTATTTACATGAACACTGCAACAAACGGAACACATTTCTACACAAAAGCCCATAATGTATTAAGAACGCAATGAAAAAGTAATGAATAACTGCAAGGTGTTAGAGACTCAAATGTATCAGTGCCTTTTAAAGCAATTTTAAATTCCTTGCATGCTAATGTGAAAACTAAGTAAAGCCTTCTATATTTTTAGATGCTGCAGACATTTGAGGTCATGACTGTAAAACTGAATACAGCCTGAGCGAAGAAAACCGATTTAAAGCAGACGTGTATATAGTTGCTTATATTTTTAGAGCCCCCTACACTCAAGGGGAATTCACTGCCATAATTGGTGGATTACAGTATGGATTTGAAACTAATTTTTCAAGGTTAATGTTTTCAGTCCAGTATTTACTATATAATTATAGAGGCTAACATATTCAGCTGTGTAAATGAGAACAACCTACTAATGCTGCACTTATTCAGCACATTTGTGTAGTATGATATTAGCCAAAAAATCTATGATACTGACTTTTAAAAAAGAATGCAGAAACAGTCCTATTTGCCTTAAGATAGAAAACAAGTGCAAGATGCATATTACATAATCTGAAGACAGCCTTCCGAATCACCAAAGTTTGAAGTAAAGCTCAAAGGTGCTTGTAAATAATTCAGTTTCATGTTCATTCGCTATAATCCTGTTCTGTGATAAATGCTTTATGTGCAGAGACCTTTGCTTGGTCAACAGAGAATTTCATAATAACAGAGTTTCATAATAAAAATGCAGAGACGATATTTTAGTGCAGATAGTTTTTTTTTTTTTTTTTTTTTACTCGTACACCTTTTATGGTCATTACACATAAGCTTCATAATACAGACATGGGTAGAAAAATATACCACAACATTCCTCTGTAAGCATAACATAATCTCCATCTGCAGTTAACAATAATATATATTTTGTCCAAAGTTAAGACTTGTAACATCACCTGTAAAAGCCTAAAGCATCGCTATGTTCTACATTCTGGAGAGAATAGACTTAAATGTCACTATGTACAAGGTGTAATGGTTGCTTAAGATATCACATATGTCTACGTACAATACAATAAAGCATCTCGCGGTAATATACAATTCCAGCATTATGAAAACTGCCTCTCGGAAACTTAAATGGCATCACTTTGGCACTTTTACGGTAATGAATTATCTATAGAGAGGAATGATTATATAAACAATGACATCATTCTTATATCATCCCGTTTGTATTGACACCGGCCTCAACATTCAAGCAATCAAGCGTTTCGGCATATATTGCAGTGCATTAAAATAATATGCTTGGGAAGCCATTTACATTTGGGTTTTGCCCCATGTGGGTCTCTTAAGTGTACTTGCATCCAGTAAACCATCTTTGAAAAGCAGCAGAAAAACAAATCATTTTCCTCTATAAAGAGCATTTAGCTTTATTAGATTACCATAGATCTACCACCTTCCTGTCCTTTTTTTTTTTTTTTTTTACATTTTTGTCTTTTTTTTTAATAAAAAGCATAGAAAATAATTCATGAGTATATTAAAGAAATTCTTAGGTCCAATGTCATACAAAAATGTTTGAAATAAGTAATTTTTTCATTTTTGTTCATTATTATTTTATGTAACTAAGATTGACATTTTAGTAGTTCATAAATCATTTCTTTATTTACTTGCTTCGTATATTGCAACATTAAAGAAAAAAAAGTTTTACAACGTACTGTTGTAAAACTTTGTTAATCTTACCATTTGGTCTTCCAAGCGAATTTCCTTGAACATATTGATGACAGATTGGAAGAAAAAAGTACATAAGGTGCCATAATACTATTATAAAACACCACTTAAGAAGATGCTGGAGTAATAGAAGGGAAATGTCTACCTTCACCGAAACAATTTATCTCTTAAAATTCCCATGCGCCTACTCTGATGCATCAACATGCAATACCTGCATGCATTGAAATAAATCCATCCTTCCATCCTTCAATGTCCTCTGTTTGATAACAACTATTGGTTAATGCTGCATGTTGCTTTAGTTTAAATCACTGCAGGTGACAAATGGCGAAGCATCACAAAACGAATGAACCTTTTGCCTATTCAAGCTATACGTTTTCACAGACATGGGCCTAAAATGTTCACTATTATGTTTTTAGATTGATTAATAGGTTACATGACGTGTGTGAACTCTGCACTTGTATCTACGTTTTTAATAGTCTAATGCCTGTACAGAGGAGATATCGAGTAATAACATCAAGCTTTCTAAGACCCTCCATAAAAATAGACAGAAATTTCCATAGCCTCATAATATTCGAGTAAACGTATTAGCTAATATCTCATAGAACTTATATGCTAATATTCTTTACATTTCTTAAAAAAATACTAAAAAGACCATCCAAAATGAAACCTAAAAAGGTGCTTGTATATGTAAGCTGGGGCTAGTTTTGACTTATGGAAGATTAATTGTTCAGTTTTGGAACTGCAACCTAGCACATCCCCTAATATGATGGATGCGTTTCATCTCCACATATCATACAAGTCCTGACTACAGTAACAGTCAAATTCATTTGGCTCTGTTTAGTCAAAACACCCTGGATATGCTAAAAGAGTGCCTATTACTCCCAGGCAGCGGAAATGTGCAGAAATCGGCTTATATATGGACTTTCTTTTGAATAAAAGCGATATGAGACTAAATTAGCATGTGCATATAGGCCGGCTGGCCCTCTTTGGGGTGGGATTATATGGCTGACTCCATGTTCTCGCTCCAGGCGTGGTCATCGAGGTTGTAAATGAACTTGGTACGGCTGGAAGGGTTCTGTGCAATGTCCTTGCCCAGATTGTCCAGGGTGAGGTTGGAGGCGAACAGCTGGCTTGGGGTCAGGTAGTCCTCACTGTTCTTAATGTACCTGGAGTAGTTCTGACGCAGACACTGCCAGGTGACGGCATAGAGAATGAAGGCGCTGGATTTGAGAACGATAGCGATGCTGACGTAAAGGTAACGGTAGGTTATGTTGTCGTAAAGCATGCAGGCCCCTTTAATGCCACATACGGAGCTCCATAGTAGGCAGGTGGAGTCAATGCCGATGCCAAAGATCAGAGGTGGAGGAATGAAACCTGGAACGTGGAAAACATGGCTGACTGTACTGTACTTGTTTTTAATACTTATTTCCAATGCCCCGATAAGATTTTTGCTTTAATGTAAAAATTAGCTTTTATGAGCTTGAGAAATTTGTAACCATTCAAGAGTTTTTCATTTCGAAAGAAATAATTTTATTTGGCAAGAACGCATCAAAAGTAACAGTAAAGACATTTTTAAATGTCACAAAAGATTTCTGTTTCAAATAATGCTGTTCTTTGAACTTTCTATTCGAAGAATCCTTATCAAATGTATCAGTTTCCACAAAAATATTTAAGGGATACTCCACCCCAAAATGAAAATTTTGCCATTAATCACTTACCCCCATGTCGTTCCAAACCCATAAAAGCTTTGTCTTCGGAACACAATTTAAGATATTTTGGATGAAAACCGGGAGGCTTGAGACTGTCCCATAGACTGCCAAAAAAATAACACTGTCAAGGTCCAGAAAGTATGAAAAGCATAGTCAGAGCAGTCCATCTGCCATCAGTGATTCAACCGTAACGTTATGAAACAATGACAAGACTTTTTGTACACAAAGAAAACAAAAATAACGACTTTATTCAACAATTTGTCTCCTGTCTCTCCCCACATCACCGTAGCGCCATTTTGGAGAATCTGAGAAGTACGCAGGTGGTGTCAGCCGCGCCACAAGGATACGTTTTCTACATACATTTACGTTTTGATTTGAAAGAAAACAGCGCATCAGTGCAGCGCAGCTGACACAGAAGAGCATACGCCGCCTGAGAATTGTCAAAATGGCACTACGGTGATGTGGAGAGACACAGAGGAGACAAATTGTTGAATAAAGTCATTATTTTTGTTTTCTTTGTGTACAAATAGTATTCTTGTTGCTACATAACGTTACGGTTGAAACTGATGGCAGATGGAGTATTCCGAAGATGCTTTTCATACTTTTCTGGACCTTGACAGTGTAATTTACTTCGCAGTCTATTGGACAGTCTCAAGCCTCCCAGTTTTCATCCAAAATATGTTAAATTGTGTTCCGAATACGAACAAAGCTTTTACGGGTTTGGAACAACATGGGGGTAAGTGATTAATGACAAAATTTTCATTTTGGGGTGGAGTATCCCTTTAAGCACCAATGTTTTTCAACACTGAAAATATATTTTTTTTCTTGAGCACCAAATCATATTACAGTGGTTTCTGAAGGATCATGTGACACTGAAGACTAGAGTAATGGCTACTGAAAATTCAACTTATAATAATTCAAAATATATTAAAATAAATGTTAACTACTAATTGGTACAAACCAGATTTGTGTATAAAGACATAACCAAACTATCTGCATGGGTTGCTTTGGTAATATAGGTGTACCCACATATGTGACAAGGCTTTCAAAAGGGATGCAAAAAAAAAATCTTGCTCTCCAAATAAGCAATCAGTTTTCGTTGCAGTGCAGAATTCCTTTGTCGCACAAGATAACTTGTGGTGTTCAATGCTATAGTCACTGTGTGAATCCTCCTCGGCATTTACGTCACTGATTTTGACATTATCATTGTGTGTTGCGTTAAGAGATGCAAAAGACCATTTGAAATCTGATTAGAGCAGCCAGAGCATCTAGACTGAGATGCATCTGTAAAAACCTGACTGGAATCGCATTTTAAACCTCCTCCAAATGTGGTTTGATTCAGAGTAGAAAAATCACATTTCATGTGTTTTTTTTTTTTGTTGTTGTTGTTTTTTTTTTTTTGCAGTCCACACTGGGATAAAATATGGATATGCAAAAAAAAAATATTCTGGCAGTCTAGAACACAGCCTAAGAGATTTCTTTTAAAATCATCAAAGAATCTTACAGACTCAAACATTTTTGTAAAAATTATTTTAAATGGTAGTGTGTATGTGTAGTGTAACCAAACTATAATATTGTAAAGAAATTGTAAAATTATCCTGCAGAGACACTGTAGGTGTTACTTGTTATGCAAATATCTTACCCAGCAGCCGGAGCAACAGGAAGAGAACTCCAAGGGCATACGACTTCAGCTCTGGGCTCACAGTTCTACAGACAACAACAACTAATGGTTTAGTACATAATAGTTCATTATGATGTGCAGATGAAAATTTGACCAATTAAGACTCCTTAACATTTTTTTTTTAATTCAGAGGATGTCAGCGGCATTACCTGATCAGGATGATGACGGATGGAGTCTGGGCCATGGCTCCGATCATGCTGCATGCGCACACTACTGCTAAGAATGTGAGGAAGGCCTGCTGACAGCCCGGGTTGGAGCACTTCCCCGGCATGGCTGTACCAGGCCCGTCGCCATGGGCGATGCACTTACAGCCTGTCAGATTCTGAGAAAGAGAGGAGGGAGAGCAGATCTGAGTGCATATTTCATGATGGATCTTAAGCGCTGCTCTGGGGATTTCCAGGCGACCATCAGGAGAAAAAACAACCTAAGATTTGAGACAAAGGGGACTATGGAAGCCCGTTTCCAACACCAAAAGGAAAATTGGTAATTGAGACTTTTTGTCTTGTAATTCTGACTTTTTACATAGAATTGTGTTATATTAACTCACATTTGCGAGATATAAACACAATTGCAAGATAGACAGAACTGATGGATAAAAACTCAATTCTGATACAATTTTCTATGGTGGCCCAGTATTGCATAACACAACGAAATCTCCACAACACAACGCATAGGACTAATTTCATTGTGTTGTGGCTTGTTTCCATTTTGTTGTGCCAATTTCGTTATGTTGCGACTTGTTTCCGTTGTGTTGCAACTTGTTTCTGTTGTGATGTAGCATGTTTCCATTGTGTTGTGCCAATTTCGTTATGTTGCGACTAGGGGTTGGAATCACCAGATGCTTCACGATACAATATTATCACTATACTTGTGTCACGATACAATATTATTGTGATTTTAAATATATTGCGATATTCTGTGTTATATTGTAATTTATTACCTTTTAGCAACTTCAAATTATGTCCCCAAATGAAAACTTTGGCAACATCTGTTTTAACTAAAAATAAACATTTCTCAGTTTATCTCACTTCAGTTTTATTGGTGCAGTGCAAAAAGGGATTCTCAAGCAGACAAACTGACCAACACTTTCATGAAAACCTGTCAAAAATGTTGTATGCACCTGGCAAACTCAATTATTTGTATTACAGTCTAATCTAGTCTACCTTAATTAAATGTAAATAGTTATACACTGCTGTGCTACTACAGGTATTTTGAACAATGCAACTTGAACTTTTACAAAAAATTTGTGCAGACCCTTCAGCAATTGGGGTATTTGAAAGTAAATTACTGTTAAATTTAAAATAAATAAAACAGTCTTACATCTGATTTAAATGTGGACGGGGCTTTCCTGATAACTTTCCATGATGGTGCCATCTTTATTTTACTGACTTACTGTATGCTGAAGGTGACCCAGCTGACCTCACCAGAAAAAAAAACTCAAAACCACCATCTAGTGGGCTGTAAAGAAATTGATGTTATTATTCTATCAAATAGTATAATAAAAGATCGATACTTGTCATCCGTGTATTGATACAGTATTGCCGTGGAAAATATCCCGATACTATGTTGTATCGATTTTCCCCCACCCCTAGTTGCGACTTGTTTCCATTGTGTTTTGCCAATTTTGTTGTGTTGTAACTTGATTCCGTTGTGTTGCAACTTGTTTCCATTGTGTTGTGCCAATTTCATTATGTTGCGACTTGTTTACGTTGTGTGGTGGAGATTTCATTGAGTTGTGCACTACTGGTCCACCATACTTTCCTGCAAATCTGACTTTGTTTTTCAATAGAATTGTGTGAAAGAAACTTGCAGTTGCAATCTATAAAGTCTGAATTGCATGCTATAAAGTCTCAAATGTGTTGCAATTCTGAGAAAAATGTCTGAATTGTGAGATAAAAAGTCGCAATTACCTTTTAAAATGTTTATTCAATGGAGGAAACAGGATTTATAGGGAACTTGTTTATCCAAAAGTGGAAAAAATGAGCATGCTTAAAAGAGTTCTTATTTAAATGACCCCTGGAGGCAGATGAATGTCTGAGTTTATTGATCTGTATGAATATGAATGGATGTGGGAGGAGACTCACGGTTTTAGTGCAGCCAGCCAGGCAGGCAGAGAGGTAGGTAATGCCATTGGAGCCACAGACTGGGCTTAGAGAAGACGTGTAACAATTACAGCCTGACAGACACGTGGCCTCCGTCCGCTCCCATGAACCTAGGCTCCTAAATGGAGAGAATGAATATGGGATGAAACAAGGACCACATGTTCCCTTCAAATTCATAGTTTAGTGAGTCTGAACCTCTGTAAAATTAATGCTGCAATTCAGCTTAGTGCTTCTGTGATGTGAACACTAAAGTCTTTATACTCTGAGTGTCTGTATTTATTGCCAATTGTTGTGGATCATTAAAAATTTGTGTGAGGCTTTTATGGTGAAGCGCTCTACTCACTCGTTGCCATAGGCAACAGTAACCCCAGCGACCGGGCCCGTATCACAGCCAAGGAAGAGGAAGGAGACGTAGCAGGCCGTAGAGATGATATTGACTAGCATAGCCAGACGAATAGCCCCTAACGCAGACAGATTCAACTTCTTCACCAGGAGCCCACCCAGGAAAATGCCCAGACAAGCACAGGGGATTGCTGTCATACCTGAAAACACACAGATTTGATAGGCAGCTTTCAGTTAGTTGCAGGGATTTCATATGAAACAGCATTTTATGAGTTGGATGTTTTTGTGCAGTTTTGAAAATATTCAGTTTTCGTCTACCTAGGAGCTGATTAGCGGAGGACGTTGAGAGGTTGAACTGCTGTTCGAGATATTTCCCTAGGAAGGCAGCAAATCCAGCCACCACAGCGATTTCCATGCAGGCAGCGAGAATGACACAGGTGAAAACCGGGTTGGACAGCAGATGCTTAGTCACCTTAGGGATAACTGAGAAGAAATTAGACTCATTTTTAAAATCATGTCAAGGATCTGCAAATTTGATGCCCCCTTTTAAGGGTTCCTTTTATTCAATATAATGAGAGCTGTTGATTTTTATATTTAAAGACCCATTTAAACTGTGTAAGAAAATACAAAGCATGATAAAATGAAGACAACACTTTCCAAAATTGAATTACTGGCCTTGTAGTATCATAAAGAACCCCCCCCCCCAAAAAAAATAAATAAATAATAATTTGTCTTCAATTAATTGTGATAAAACAATAGGAATATAAAATAAATGTGTTAAAAATATTGCATTAAACAATTTAACTTTTTCTACAGCATCCCCACAAATGTACATAGGACAAGCAGTTTGGAGAATTGATTTATAGATGGATCAATTTTATTTATTCTCTCTGGGGGGTCCCCAGACCCTGTTTAAAAGTCCCTTTTGAGCCTTCTTCTAAAACTACTATAAATAATGAACTGACAGCAATGACAAATCAAACAAAATGATTATTTATTTAATGTACGATGGCCTATAAAACCTAATGCATGACCTGTGTGTGTTTAGACTCTCTTTGTCTTGTCCTCTCTCTCACCCTGCAGGTGCTGGCAGCAGGTGAGGCCAGTGTTGATCACTGGGTCATCTGAGGCTTTGACTCCTTCATACTCCTGCACCAGCTCAGCAGGCAGCATGGCCTGTTCACTCTCACCCCCCGGGCCCTCCCCAGGCTCGTTCAGAGACTGCGGGAACCCAAACATGAAAAGCGAGGAGAGGAAGAGGAAAAGGCCACAGATGATAAATCCGCCCCACCAGGCACCGATCCAGCGCGGATCGTCAGGAGTGATGTCCAGAGTGGCTGTTAGGAGCGAACAGAGATCTGATGAGATATTTACTGAGACACTGTGTTTCATTACATGTATTGATTTAACAGCGTGCCTTTATCTTAATCCACTTACAAAAAAAATTTCATTCATATATTTCATATTTCAGTGTGTCCATTTTTGATGCCGGCACTTACTTGTGTCAATGAAGACTGCATCAACATAAACTTTGGTGCACAGAGAGCCAAGAATAAAACCACAGGCTGGTCCAAACACCAGTGTAGAGAATAAGATACCTGTAATGCAATACCAAAGACAGAGTCAAAGAAGTTATTCATACATGCAAAGTGTTGCTAAACTGTTGTCTTGCACTTAAATGAAGTTTATTCAAAAACCCTTTACTCAAACCCTTCAGATATTAACAAGGCATTTACACTAATAATCTAGCCACTTATGTACAGTAAATAGCCTCTATTTAGGGCAGCGTTTTAGTTTATTATTATTTTTATTAGAACTATTACAGAAGGAGAAATATTAAAATATCATATTCTATTCGGAGAGAGAACCTAAAGTAGCCCAAAGTAAAAGAGCAATTTCATTTAGTTATTTTGTGCATTTTAAATATTCTCTGGGTGAAACAGGTAATTTACATAATCTACATCATCACTGCAATAACCGGCATCTGATGCGTTTATGTGAAAGCTGATAAATACACAAATTTCTCTGTTGATTATCATATCTTGTGGGAATACTAAAAGAGTAGAGGCCAACATATAGATTGAGCATGTGTTGGTACAGGTTGTACCATCAGATGTTCTACCCTTCGGCGAGTAATTATCTGTCCAGACACAGAAGCAGCACAGCATAATCATTAACAGAGAACACTGAAGTACACAAACAGTCATATACTTCTATAAATTAACGTGAGAGATAATGAGACACAGCTGATGGGATAATCTTGTTTCATCCTGAAGGGGATTATTTTGTGATAATGACCAATCGCCAACTGACTGTTCATTCTCTTATGCATTACATGCCTACTTACCAAATGATTACTCTACTATTCAAAAGTTTAGGCCTGTATTTTTTTCTTATGCTCACCATTTTCATTTGCACTATGTGCTGCATTCATTTGATCAAAACTACAATAAAATCAGTTAATTTTAAAATAACAATTTATTTGGAATTTATTCCTGAGATGGCTAAACAGAATTTTCATTCTAAAATTCAGATTTGGTGCTAAAGAATCATTTCTTACAATATCTATCTATATTCTGTGGAAACTGTACTGTACTAAATACTGGTCTTTAAATGCAAAATATTTAAAGTGTACCTGAAGTGTACTTGCAATAGTTCCACTTCAGCATGATCAAATATACTAAGTTTATCTTTAATTGGACTTCAGCGCTACTTCTGCACAATTAAAGTGCATTAAGTACATTAAGTAGTTGTTCCAATTTAGTATGCTAAAAGTATAATTACAGATTATTTTATTAAGTACATAAATATGAAAATTTATCTGTAGTATACTTAGTGTGAAATAATTGCCTTTAAAATCGACATGTACTGCGCATGTCTTCATACCTAGCACGTACTACGCACGTGCATGATGTCACCGTTTTCAAAGATTCCCGTTTTGGGTGTTTACACGGAAACAATAACAGTGGCGTTTTCAAAAACTTGCACTTTGAAACCTGTTTTCAAAAATATGCGTTTTCAGTCCCCAAAACATTGTTGTCGTGTAAACAAACAGGCAAACGCATAAAAAGTTTCCCGTTTTTGGCTGAAAACATTGTGTAAACGGCGTAATTATTATAAAACTTTATAGTTACCCATACAGTCATCATCCTTGGTGTGAACTAGCCTTTACTATGAAAAGAATGAACCTCATCTCCTTGCTGTAAAGTTAAGAGGGCAGAAAGGTGTGTAATATGACCTTTAATGGTGTATTTACTCTGATCTTTAAAAAGTGTTTTAGTTTTATCCATTAGCCTGGATGAAACTTGATTAAGCATCTTGCAATGTTACCCCTCACAAGAGAATGTAATCCTAGATCAGGTCTCTTACTCTGGTATTCAGTATAAATACAGATGCTGGATAATTCACTTAAAACAGATAGGCCTTTCTGCTTGCGCCTTTGCAAAAGACACCAAATGCATTTCTGTTCACCAGAGCCTCTGTGATCAAACAGCTAAATAACTTGATTCCACCATGCCCACCAGCAAAGTCTTTCTCCAAAGAGGATGTTCATGTTTGTGCTAGTTTATATTTTGCTTAAATGAGAGATAGGTCCAGTTTAAAGGCTAAAAAGGATTAAAAGACGCAAAAGGAAGAGAGAAAGAACCTTGCCTGGGTTGCACAGACATTAATGCTCATAGACAGACTAGTCAGCTCAATGCAAATACATCAGAAACAATGCAGGAAAGGAGACAAAGCACACACATGCAAACCCACAGACATTCCCAACTATCTTCTGGGCCTTTGAACGCTACTCAACTAGCTATAACAGTCATACATTGATCAATTTCCATGCTAGGGTTTCATTTCAGGAGATTTTTAAGACATTAAAATCTGGGGATGATCTGTTCCTTATTTGTATCAAATGTATGGAGAATTATTGTAGTCATGCGAGAGAAAGAGAGTGAGAAGAATAGAGAGAAAGGGAGAGTGTGCTGCCTGAGGGATGACAGAGCAGCCAGCACACATTAGCTTCATAGCAGAAGTAACAGGCACCGAAGGCCATCATTGCTTCTTGTTTACTCCTTAACAACATGGCAACAGGAGATTAAGACAGTGGCGCACTACACTAAACCAATGGGTCTAAGCTTGATTCTTGGAAATGTCCCAAGTGAGTTTGCTGCAAACCTAAACTACTATAGCTATTCCAGCCATATACAATATCTATGCTGTTTGTGTATCTTCATACAATGGCTTTCTGCCAGAGAGTCCTCCAAGATGCAGGATGCACTAAGGATACAACCTTTTGTGGCTTATAAAACATTAATAATAGTAAGTGCTGTAATTGCTGCAACAACAGGATATTGACGGTACTGCTACATGATATACCCTAAAACAACAATAGTACTTTGTAGTGTTTCTTTTAGTGCCTGACCAGCACATTTATAGGTGCTTTTGCAGGGGTTCAAGTAGTGCCATTTGAGGGCCTTTAAAATACAGCTTCTAAAACATTTTGTGAGATATATCCAAAGAGTCTTTCTCAGGCTACTGTGGTAACAAACACAAACTCTCTAGCTCCAACCTATTACACTTCTAGTTCACTGTTTCCTATTGTTTTGTGTAGATGCTGGTGATTGCCATGGCACCTGGTTCAAATGCAAAAGGGGAGCTTTTTAAGCAGGTGCTGTTGTTCTTTCATAGAATGGAGTAAAACAGATTAAGGCAAATAAGTCTGTTAAGAACAATTAATCTGTAACATTTTACAATAATGTTCTATATATTAGGTATATTATATTAGGTATTATGAACCAATATTACAACCAATAGTGTACAATATTTTTATTTTTATTTTTGGTAAACTTTACATTTGTTAACAATAGCTAACATTAACTAATCTGAACTAATAAATCATTTATTATTATTACTATTTAATATTATTATAAGTATTATAGCGATAATTATAATTAATCGTTTTAATAAAGGTTATTAATAATAGTTTTCATAAAATTAAATCAAAATCCAAGAACCCCTAGTTGCCAAGTACCCATCGCTCTACTAATAATTCTGTTCCTTATTAGGTAAGAGAACAAAATTATGTGTATAATGTGTGCATGTTTCCTATATTTGTAGTAGGCCTAGTGAAAAATTAATTTACTAAAATGTATTTGAAATACATTTATTTCATGCTAAGTATATACTACAAATACATTTACATATTTATGTAATACCCTGCACTTTCACAGACTGCTAGTCTGCTAAATTGGAACAACTAATTTAAATGCACTTTAATTGTGCCTAAGTAGTGCTGAAGTCCAACTAAAGATATACTGAAGTATATTTGATTGTGCTAAAGTGGAACTACTGCAAGTATCCTTTATGTAAACTTGCATTTAAAGGCCGATATTATTCAAGATCATTCAATCCTCATCAATAGGGACATTAAAACACATTTAGGCTTAATAATAAGAAATGTGCATTGTGCGCAAGTAGTACACCAGATACTTTAATTATCATGTTTATATTAGTAAGTCTCAAGCTATATGTCAGTTAATATGGTAAAAGATTTTAACTATGGTATGAAATAAATGTATTACTTTTTTTCAAGTACCTAGCAGTAAAATATAGGTGCTACTGGCTAGGTTTGTCATCTACAATACCGATGATGTCACGGCACCTTAGCCTTACTGATAGGGCTGAGGGGGTGTACATAACACAAAAAGGTTGTGCAGATCACTCTCACCAATATAAAGGGAAGAGTCTTCTCGTCTGACATGATCATCGATGTAAGACACACCCAGAGGCTGTACGGGTGTCGCTCCAATCCCCAGAAGCATTTGAGCTCCGATCAGTAGCAGGTACATCATGTTGGTATTGGTTCTATTCCCACAGATGTAACCAGGATCAGAGAGCCCTGCTCGACTTGTATTGGAGCACACATCCTTTCCCTGTCCCACTGGTCGTGACTCTCCAGACTGATATTCATACTGGTGGGTCAAGAACTCTGGCAGCGCTGACAGTAACGCTCCCAGCGCCATTACGATGCCCCCACAACCAATCAGCCGCGGCCGATGGGCCCTGGCCCCAAAGTAGCTGACGAATAGGATAAGGGCAAGGTTGCCAATCTCAAAGCTGCTGGCGATCACACCCACGTCAGCGCTCTGCAAGTTGAAACGTCGCTCTAGCGTGGTGAGGACACTGACCTAAAATATAAAGAAACATACACTGTTACAAAGCTGTATGCACATTTGAACTGACACCAAATCACTAGTTGTCTGTTAATTTAAAAAAATCTATATTCACAACTCACAATATTTCATTCATTGCTTAGGGATCTTAAATAACATAATAGATTGGTGAGATTTTGTTAAGAACATAGATGCCGTATTGAAGGTATAAATCAAATGTAAACATCCATATGAGTGTTGTCAAATTGTTAAAATGACTATGAGAAAATGACTAATCAATCATATCACTATACTCCCAATCCTACAGAGCAGATGTATTTATGTAGTGATGTAACTGTGTGCATCTATCTCTTGTACTGAAAGCTAAACATGAAGTCTACGGAAGACGATTTTAACGTTTATTCTATGGGTGCCCCCGACTAAGGATTTTCATAGTCGAATCGGAATTTTCGAATCTTGCTGATAGTCGAATCATATGTTTGGGGGCGGGGCAAAATACATTAATAAGAGTCAATGCGTCCAACGATCACAATGGGTCCTCGTCTACCTCTGGACCAGGACACACTGATTGGATAACATTCCAATCAGGAGCGCGTTTACACTTGTCTTGTGTATGTGGACAACATCCGGATACAGGTCGCACGTTAGTGCCAAGTGTAAACGCAGCCAGGCATTCGATAATTAGTCATAATTACTGACGTTAACACACAAGGAAAATGTGTAACGGACACCTCGCAGAGACAAATGGGGTAAATAATGTTTTATGTTTTGATTAATAGATAGTTAACATTAAACGTCAGCGACACCCTATGAATTCACAACATTTTTCACAAAATAGTGCTCTCATTATAACGTTATGTATATGACAGTAGTTATTAATGTTCTGCATTTCTGTTTTGAGCTGCATGCGCTGAAGGTGACCAGTAGACTGACGCATTTGATAGCAGGTTTTTAATCAATGGGATTTAACTCATCATTTATCTCATATAGAATACATTCCATTATACAACATAACGTTAATATTACAACTTAAAGGCTATCTGCGAAAAGGGCCCGAATGCACATGGATGTGTCTGTGCGGCTTTGAATGAACTCATTTTATGGACGAGTTTTAGTGCCATTTCTTACCTAGTTTTCTTTTTTCTTGTTGTATATATGGTTAGAATACTAAGAAAATATATAGTATATATAGCTTAATGGTAGCTATTTGAATAATAATTTTTTTTAAACTTAAAAAAAAACTGAAATAAGTACCAACAACAACTGAAATACGTAATAGCTGGAATCAAAGACCCCCAATAAAATTTAATAGCAATCCTTTTTTTATTATCAGAGATGGTGCACATTCATTTAAACATGACTGTAAATGCACTAGTTAAAATCTATTTTCCATCTAGTGAATATTAATTGGAAATAGTGAAATTGAAAAAAGTACTAGTCAATAACAGATTACTTCTAGTAATTAGAAAATTAGTACTAGGTTATACAGTAACAGTAACATAACATATTTTAAGGAATAAATGCCAAAGCGGCTTGCCATATCTCATCGCTCTGACATATCTGTTATCATTCTAACATATTTCTATGTGCATGTAAGTGGCTCAAAGACAAAATAAGGTAATCGTTCGTTGAGATTACCTTGTCTTGGAGCCACTGATGCACATAATGCTGAAAAGGAGAGAGAGGTGTTTGCCACAGGGCCACTCACTGGACTGATAATCATTTTTCATTATAGAGCCTCTAAATCATAAGAAAATAAAGCAGTCGCGATACACACGCAAGAAGCCCTATACCTCACGATGCTGCTTATTTCTATCGCTTTAGGGAAAAGATAAGCGATGCGCACCCGGCACCATTCAATGTCATCCACATACAGTACGTACGCAGTATGAGCTGCGTGTGTTAATGGCTCGACTCACCAGATAGGCTCCTACAGTGCCCTGTGCCAACATTAAGGCACATTCTGATATGAGGAAAATTTTGATGTTGGAGAAGCATGATGTCTTCTTCTGGCACTCGTCTGGCTCAGTGTCTGGCGTGCTTCCCTCCGCGTACATCCTCTGATGCGGACTGCAGCAAGCAGAAAGAGAGACTCGGACAGAAGGTGACCATTGAGGACGAGTGCAGATGGATCCTCAACAAGACGTGCGCGGCTCCATTAACATCGCCTCCGGTTCCAGTCCGCGTTCGAATTGAATCGTATGAAATTAATCTTGAGCCTCCTTAGTAATGTCACCTCAAAAACTGCGCACTCGCGTCTGATCCGGTGATCTGAATGGTCCAAAGGAAACGACGGAAGACCACGGCAACCTATTAATAACCATGAACATCACCGACACGGAAACTGCGATTCGGTGTTACGTGAGACGGTTATCGTGAGTCTTCCGTGAGGAGAGTTTGCCGGTGTGTGTGGAGGACTCAGCTCATGCGTGTACTCATCCACACCAAAGCCTGCACCAAATGATGACCTCGCTCTCCTTTGCCTTTACTGGCTCTCTTTATTTTCT
Source organism: Cyprinus carpio (assembly GCF_018340385.1). Taxonomy (NCBI): domain Eukaryota; kingdom Metazoa; phylum Chordata; class Actinopteri; order Cypriniformes; family Cyprinidae; genus Cyprinus; species Cyprinus carpio. The sequence continues at coordinate 29,505,417 of NC_056603.1, read as the reverse complement.
CCTCCTCCCACAAACTAATCTATTAGATAGATAGATAGTTAGATAGATAGATAGATAGATAGATAGATAGACAGACACTGACAGATTTCATTAATAATTTTATCAATAATAAAAGGGCTCCATCAAGAGAAAAAAAACAGCTTTAGTTTTTTAAAATGAGTGCAGTTTCTGAATTGTCAAAGTGATTATTATTACCAGACTAAAAATAACCCTCAGTATGTGTCCCCTGAGAGCAATGTGCCAAACTAGGGATGTATGAGCTGCTGACCAAATGATCACACAGGCCTATATTAAAGTTAGCCTACAGCATTTACTTGCCTGATATTGTTCCAAAACCATATGACTTTATTCCATGTAAAGTGACAGAAAATGTCAAGCAGAATGACAATTTCAGTCATTCACTTTCAGTGTAAAGCAGAAAAAAAGGTGCAAAACGTGAGATAAATGATAACAGGGCTTTTATTTTTGAGTGAACTGACCCTTTAATTTTACCATGTGTAATAGTCTGTTATTACTGCAAAATGAAGTTCTTCCTCAATATTTTTGTCTTCCAGTACAAATATGTAAGCATTCTTAAAGCAATATACATTTAGCCAGAGGCAGGAAAGGCAGGCAATTGCCTGGGGCCCCGCATTTTGAGGGGGCCCCCAACAGCTGACCATTTGAACAATCGGAAATGTCATTATTAACATGAAGCAATACATCTGCATCCCCCCTAGGGGGCCCCCTCTCACATTATGCTGGATGTGCTTGCTTTTTCCTTGTGGTGCATCGGCCGCAAGAGGAGGAAAAGAGGAAACATGACAGTGGAAAATGATGGAGATAAGATTGACTTAAAGTTTGCGTGAACCGGAAGTTACTGCCGACTTTATTTCATCGTTCTCGTGTGCCTTCTTCGACACAGCTGTTACAGAATACTGGACCTCAAAAAGTTAAAGTAGCGACGCCCCTTCTTTCCGATTTGTTTACGCTTGTTGTCAGTTTTTTTTTTCGTTTATGGATTACCTGAAGTATCTCCTTCCCCTCTTGAGGCAGGGACATCATCCCGATGTCTTCCTCTTGCTGCTGGAGCAGAGGAAGATACCTCTCAAGGTCCACTCGGCGATCTTCGTGGAGGTCGCCAATCATTCCAGCAATCCGGAAAGCAGCCTCTGCAGGTTCTTCCTGACGAATCTCAACAAGGAGTACAAAGCACGGTTGTCCAGAGCTGGACCTTGGGATTCATTCGCCACCTTTGTGGAGTGGGTGCTGGTGAGCAACAAATTGCCATTCACCATCGGCCCTGCCGAGGGGCATCTCAACAGTGCCACTGCAGACCCAGAGCCCAGCAAACATCACCCTGCTGCGTAGAGCCTGAGCCAGAGCCCACGGCAGACTGAGAGCCAGAGCCCGCTGCGACCGACGAGCCATTGCCAAAGAGAGCAACAGAGCTAAGGATCGCCTCGGAGTTTGAGCCTGAACCGTCTGAACAGGTGCGAGAGCCGGCAAATGAGCGTGCCCCTGTGGATGATGCAAGGGAGCACACTGCACCACTGCTGAGGACTCAATTGACTCTAACAGGGATTTATGTGTGAACATGCCCATTCTTCTCCCGCCAACGTATGAACAATTATGTCTGTCCTGTGGCGACCAGAGAGGTTGTTCCCCTGTCTGCTGTGCTTTCAGTGTTGGGAGTGACAATCTGTTGTGTGTGGGCAATGCACACCTTCCCTGAAAGCCCTGGCAAATCCCCACCCACCCTCCCTCTCCTGCCTCCTCATATCACCATTGCTGCCTCAGCCCGGCCATCTTCTGCCCCTTTGCCGCTACTGCCTGTCAGCCCCTCTGCTCACCCTCAGCCCACCATCTGTGCGGTGGGATTGCCACAGGTCTGCCAGTCTCCATCGGCGTCGTAGCTGGAGGATCCCTCGTCTCCTCCTCCAGCCAAGAATCCCTGACTCCGCCTCGGCCCGTCGGGTCCACCATGGCTCAGCTTCCTCGTCTCCACTGTGGCTCATCAGTCCACCAGCTCCGCCGGGCTTCATCGTCCCTCCAGCTCCGCCTTGGTCAGTCGTCGACCATCCGCCGCCTCGGGACTCCAATCCTTCGGTTCCACCTCATCCCTCCATCCCTCCGGCTCCACCTCAGTCCTCTGTCGCTCTGGCTCCACAGCAGGCTTCCAGATCCCTGCCTCCGCCTTGGTCGCTGGTAGGGCTGTACGATTAATCGCATGTGATTGTCATGCATGTCTCGTCAGTAAAGCTGGTTCAGTGATTAGTAGTAAATGTCCATCACCTGCTTTTAAATGGAGAGGCACTTACTACACAGAGCTGTAGTTCGCTAAAAAGCTATGCAATATTGCGTCATATTCGGAGATGAATCGCATTCGGTTATGAACGCGATATTGCGTAGCTTGTCAGATGGTCACCTCCAGAACCGCCTGCTGCCAGCCATTCTCCTGTTTCTCGTCCCCCTCCAAAAACCCCGCCATCCCTCTACTGTTGGTTCTTCTATGGCGCGAGGTCGCACCTTCCGGGAGTGGGAAATCCGCATAATAATTGTGCGAAATCCGCCAAATTGATCCGCGATTGATGGTGATAACTGTAGCAATGGATGGAACAAACTATCTGACAAGACAATGTCAAAACAGAGCTGTGCTTCAAGTGATGCAGAGTAAATTCAGAGTAACAAAACGTCTCGGGTTACTTGGGTAACCCATGTCCTCTGAATAGGGAACGAGACGCTGCATCACTATGACACATTGGGAACGCCCCTAGGCATGCCGATTGTCTGAAACCTGTATAGCAGTGGTCGGTAACAGGCAGCATGGGGGCCAAAACTGGCCCACCGGCAATAATATCTGGCCCGCGCCTGCAGCCAGATTATTTTGATAGTGGCTGGTTCTAAAATAGATCTGTCATGACAGCAACAGTTACTCACAATCACTTCGTCTTTATTGATTTCAAAATAAAAGTAGAAAGAACTTTTTTGCAGCAATGTTTTAATTTGAGATTGAGAGCTTTTAATTTGTAAAGCTTTTAATTCATGGTTGCGTCTAATATTATATTCTTTGCAAACAGTGACAACTTTGTTGCAGATAAAACACACCGGCTTTGCATTCACAAAACTAGGTAGGATGAACGCATAGTTGTGTTTCTATTCTTCTTTGTATGCCCTATTTTTGCTGTCAACATTCCTCTTTAAACACATTTATAGTGCAATTTTCTCTTACCAGCTAGCTTAAATGTTAACATCACTCTGTACACAACGTAATAGCGTACCTCCAGCACGCGAACAATAAACAATAAAAAAAAAATTAAGTTTAATACGTGAGGATGCCAAGGAATAATTAAGGAATAAGTGTAAAAGTAGGCTCCGTCAAATAATTATTACAATAATTATTACGTTAGGCTCCACTGTGTAACAAGCAAATTAAAATGATACATATTTATTATTCACATGGAAAGAGGAAATAAAACATAGTTTAAGATTCAAGATTCAAGATTTTTATTAATCACATACACAATTATATAGAGCATATATAACCAGCAGTGAAATGTGAGTCAGGTCCGCTCCATGGACAGTGCAATTATTAAAGAATACAAAACAGATGAAAATATACATAAATATAGTTATGAAAGAATGAAATAAAAGTAAACAATAAAAATATAAGAATAAAATATAAAAAAAAGATGTATACTGTAGAATTAAATATAAAATGGAAAATAATGTGCATGAAAGTATACTGTAGTCTTAAATATTAAGATACCCAGGGATGTACAAGAGGCAATGTGCATATGTGCATTATACTGTAGTCTTAAATATTAAGATACACAGGAATGTACAAGACGCAAATATGCAAACAGGTTGACACTGTCAGTATGTCAAAGTGAGGTAGAGAATGATGAATATCTTACTGATAAAGTTAATATTAAGTGGAGACATGAAGATGTTAAGAGGCTGGTTTTGAGTTTAGGAGCCTAATGGCCTGGCGGAAGAAACTCCTCCTATGTCTCTCAGTTTTTGCCATCAGGCTACGGAAGCGCTTACCAGATGGCAGCAAAGTGAAAAGATGGTTACTGGGGCGGATGGAGTGCTTGATTTTTTTAACAGCTCTGCTTTTGCAGCGTTTGATGTAGATGTCCAGAGAGGGGAGAGCAGACCCTGAGATGCGCTCTGCTTAGCGCACAACTCTCTGCAAGGCTTTGTAGTCTTGACTGGAGCTGATCCCATACCACACTGAGATACACTGAGTCAATAAACTTTCTACGGCCCCTGAATAGAAAGTTTTCAGGATTGCTGGTAAGACCCTGAATTTCCTCAGCTGACGCAGATGGTACAGTCTTTGCCTGGCTTTATTAACCTGTGTTTGAATGTGGGTAGTCCAAGTCAGGTCCTCAGAGATGTTTACACCAAGATCATAAGAGGTGTATAGGGCTGCTGCTGTCTCTTCCTGAAATCCACAATCAGCTCTTTAGTTTTGCTCACATTCAGAGAGAGACAATTGTCCTGGCACAATGATGTAAGTTTCTCTACCTCATCCAAGAATGCGGTCTCATTATTGTTGTGAATGAGGCCCAGAACCACAGTATCATCAGCAAATTTGATAATAGCTGTGGAGCTGTGGGAAGACACGCAGTCATGTGTGTAGAGAGAGTAGAGCAGGGGACTCAGGACACAGCCCTGTGGGGCTCCTATGTTCAGGGTGATGGAGTTGGAGGTGTACTGGCCTGCTTTCACCACTTGAGGACTGCCGGTGAGGAAATCAAGAATCCAGTTGCAGAGTGAAGAATTCAGGCCGAGGTCCATGAGTTTAGAAGCTAGCTTGATGGGGACTATAGTATTGAAAGCTGAGCTATAGTCGATAAATAGCAGCCTTACATAGTTTCTGTTATTGCTGTCAATGTGCATGAGAGAAGAGTGCAGGATGTGAGAGATGGCATCATCAGTGGATCTGTTGGGGCGATAGGCAAACTGAAGAGGGTCTAAAGTTGATGGAGGAGCAGATGTAGTTTTTAACCAGTCCCTCGAAGACCTTCATGACTATTGATGTGAGGGCAACTGGACGATAGTCATTTAGACAAGAGGGTTTATTGTTCTTAGGCACAGGGATGATGACAGATTTTGTGAAGGAGGTGGGAACCACTGAGGGTGTAAAATGGGTGTAAACAAACCAGCAAGTTGATCAGCGCAGGACCTCAGAACACGGCCAGAAATCCCATCAGGTCCAGCTGCTTTCCTGATGTTCACTCGCTTTAGAGCCCTCCGAACCTCGTCCTCCGACACGACGATCACATGATTATCGATGATCTGACTGCTGCTTCCTGACGCGCTGATCGGCAGACTCGCGTTGCCATAGAAAGAGTTTACAGTAGCTCGTCAGCCAGCGACGGATCTGCTCTCACCTCTGCAGAGGATTTATTTCCAAAGGCACAGATGGTCCTTAGTCCCTGCCACATGCGTCGGGAGTCATTGAGCTGGAAATGGGACTCTATGCGTTCCCTGTATCTGTGTTTTGCGGCTTTCACTGTGCGTCGGAGAGCATAGCACAATGTTTTGTACTTGCTCATGTTTCCCGACAAAAGACTGGCGTTGTAAGCAGCAGAGCGTTTGTTTACTGCTGCACGGATTGTTCTGTCCACCCATGGTTTCTGATTAGAGAAGGTCCTTATAGTTATTGTTTCAGTTGCTTGCTCAGCTAGCGTGTTAACAAAGCTTAATGCTACATCTGTGAAATCGCTGACATAAGTTGAACTCGCCCGAAACATGTCCCAGTCTATGTCATCAAGAGCCGCCTGTAGCATGGCTTCTGAGTGGGCGGACCAACGTGTCACTACCCTCTGCACCGGGGGTTCTTGAACGAGCCTTTGTTTATATTCCGGTGTGAGGAAGATGGTGGCATGGTCCGATTTGCCGAAAGCTGGTAGTGAGCGAGCTTTGTAGCCATTCTTAAACTGAGTGTAGCAATGATCCAGTGTATTCAGTCCTCTGGTTAGACAGGATACATGTTGATAAAAATTAGGCATAACTTGCCTGAGGTTGGCTTTGTTAAAGTCCCCAGCGATGATAATAGCAGCGTCACAATGTTTGTTGATGTTGCCGCTGAGCGCATCGTGAAGCTCAGACAGAGCCAAACCGGTGTCAGCTTGTGGTGGGATGTAAACAGCAGTAACAGTGATTGATAAAAACTCCCGGGGCAGATAGAATGGGCGGCAAATAATGGATATCAGAGTGGAGATATTCCTGGGGTCACACCATTTCTTGTTGATCATGAAACACACTCCTCCACCTTTGGATTTACCGGCCTCGGCTGTCCTGTCCATCCGTAAAACAGAGAAGTTATCAGACGGCATTACAGTAGCGTCCAGGACAGAGGTCGTGTGCCATGTTTCAGACAAACAAAGGATGTTACAGTCCCTAATGTCCCGTTGGAAACTTGTCCTGGCTCTAAGATTTCATCTTATTCTCCAGAGACTGGACATTGGCGAGCAGAATGCTTGGCAGAGGAGAGCTGTGTGCTCTTTTCGGCAAATAAAAGATACTTGCCAGGTTACATGTCACTACTCTGCTTTATTAATTTATCCAGTGTAAAACCCGGACACCGCCACACAAATGTGGCTTTTTGTTAATGACTGTCCTGCTACAGGATTTAACACAGAGTAACAGATCACTGCCAGTTACAAAAGACACTGTAACACTCTGTCACAGGCAATTCTAGTTTAATTTTTCATCAATTAATTTATGAAATTATCCTCTGACTATGTTCTGGCCCGCCATCTAGTGGCAAACATTTTTCTTGGCCCGATGCCAAAACTTACTTGCCGCCCCCTGCCATACAGAATCAGGCCAATTCATTGGCTGATGGCGCGGGCGCCTCCCCACGCTCTTGCGATGCCGTCCTTATACTGGCAAACACGCCATCTGCTCTTCAGATTTCTCTGCCGAAAAATACCTATTGTTGGCAGTGCGAGGAGCTTTGCAGTAGACGCAGCATTTTGTTCCCTATTCAGAGAACATGGGTTACACCAGTAACCCGGGACGTTCTCTTTCAAAGGTTCTCTCAACGCTGCATCGCTATGACACATTGGTAGCGATATACCAAACACGCCAAGCTAAAACGCTGCCATATCTGGCCCGATGAAGAACTAGATTGTATCCCCAGCTGGTTCAAGCGGACAAAACCCGGGAACCAGGAGCCATGTCAAGATCCAAATTATAGAACCTGATCCCTATATGTGCATAAGCGCTGTGACTCCATGGTGCTTCAAGCTCATCATTCTGCACTCTAGATGTGCATAAGAGCTTTGTGCAGCTCTGTTTGAAACGTTTCACATTATCAAAGTTTTGCACACAGAAAGATAATTAGGAGCCTTTCTTTTTCTCATGATGCCTATCTTATTTTCTTGAATGTATTCTGTTAGAATACAAATAGTTAACAGAACAAACATGTTTAAATTGTATAATGTGCACCAAAGATTTTTTTCAATATATTGTTTTTGCTGCTAAATTATATAGTCAGTTAGTTTAATTTCATAGCTTCTATATTTTTATTCAAATGTAGTTTTTCTCTGTAATGAGGAAGTGAGTATTAAATGGATTGTGTTTAACAAAGGGTTTAAAAAAGAGTGAACATTAGTCCCACAAACACAGTATTGATATTCTGTAGTGGTGTAGAAAAAAAATAGCACTGGTGTTGGATCGGTATTTGCTGATTCTTAGAATTAGGAATACTCTATGTAATCTTACACTGCGAAATAATAACTCAAAAAAGGTTAAAAGGAAACATCAGAATTATTCACTGAACCCTTAAATTAATCACAATTATATGATGAAAGCCATAAAAAAACAGACAATTAATCGCGATAATCGTCATAATCGTCAAAGCCCTAAAACAGACGATTAATCGCAATAATCGTGACTATTTTTTTGACAATTATTCATCAGCCAAATTTCATAATAGTGACATCCCGTGAATCAATATAAATAAATATCATTACATTTACTTAGTTGACATTATTTATTTAGCTCTTCTACTGTACATTAAATTAGCTGAGTTAACATAATTAGATGTCAACTAATAAAATTAGTAAAGCTGATAAAAACACCTCAGGTCAACAATGAACCAAGAGAGGGCTGTCAGCACTGGCACTAATTTACATACAAAGGTCTTTGGATAAGGAGGACATAGTGACAGCATCTGCTGTAGCTAAGGCTTGTAAGCACCATTTTTTTTTAGGTGACAATCTGTTACTGTACATATGAAGATTGTATTGTATCTTCAAGATTTTATTGTACAGTACAGTTTCTTCTGCCATAAAGATAAAGAATGATATTTTGTTAAAGAACAAGCATTTTGTTTTAAAAAATAAACAATATAAGTTAGGGCTGAACGATTAATCGAAATTAAATCGCAAAGGCGATAAATCAAGAATAGGCAGAAGCTCTTTCAGTGAAGCACGGTTCTGTGATCAGCAGTAAAACTCCATCCGAATGCCAGAGGGCACTCTCGCGCTGAAACTCCAAACACGCCTCGTGGTGGAACTCCAGGTAATGTTTATAGCGGTTGATGAATAAAAGGAATTTTTTATTGCTTTTGTTGATTAAACTTTAATTGTTTTCATTGGTTTAAATTGATATATGGTTTATCTGAGTTTGTCTTATTATAATGTTTATTATAATAAAGTATATAATAATGTAATGCTAATTGACATAGCCTTTATCTATGGAAGTTCTAAGAGGCCATGGATTATAAATTTTTTTCTTTCTTGTTTTGTCGTGATAACAAACTATTTATCTCGTGATCTCGACAGTAGATCAAACAATCAAAATCATTGTAAATAAAAAAACTTTCGTTATGTTGAGATCACAAGAAAATTAAGTCGTGATAATGAGAAAACAACTTTCGTTATGTCGAGATCACAAGAAAATATTAAGTTGTGATAACGAGAAAACAACTTTCGTTATGTCGAGATCACGAAAAAATGAAGTTCTGATGTCAAGAAAACAACTTTTGTTATGTCGAGATCATGAGAAAATTAAGTTGTGATCACGAGAAGACAACTTTCGTAATGTCGTGATCACGAGAAAACAAGAAAAAAAAAAATTATAATCGATGGCCTCTTAGGACTTCCGTATTTATCACTGCTAAGAATACTATGAAATATGTTACGTGGCTTTTTCTGTGTAAGAAGCCACATCATCTCACAGAAGGATTTATTTCAAACACTGACGTTATGAAGTAAGTTTGGAGTAAAAACGTTATTAAATGCGGTATTTTCACATGCTTTCAGTTGGAGCAGCATTTACTACACAGATCCATAGTTCAATGACAAGCTACGCAAACAGCTTTCATAATTACAGAACGATTTCTTCAATTTCATAATCGTGCGATTAAATCGTCTACGATTATGAACACGATTTTGAGTAGCTTGTCAGTGAACTACGGTTCTGTTTAGTAAATGCTGCTCCATCTGAAAGCACGTGCTGGAGATGTACTACTAATCACAGAACCGGCTTTACTGACACGCATGACAATCACATTCAATTAATCGTGCAGCACAAATTTATGTTCTATTATATGTGTTTTAACTACTTTTTGTATGTTGTATAAATATATATCAAGGTAATGAAGATATATTAACAAAGTAATCTTTTAGAAGCGCCTCATCTATTAATTTTGCCTGGGGCCCCCACTTCATCTTGGATCAAATAATTTTTCTGGCAGATATCATATCACTAGTTTTTTATCACTAGTTTGATAACATTTTCAGAAAACAAGACATTATATCTTCAGTCATGTTGCATTTCAAGTAAATGTATTTGATTGAACAATACTGAGGTATTTATACTTGAAAACAAGACAAAAAGAAAACATCTTGCAGTGTATATGATGTTTGATATATAGATTTTTTAAGTTCTTGATCAGCAATTTAACAGTAACATTCTCCCCTAGTCAATGTGAAGGTAAATATTAATCATATATCATGAACTCATTGTCAATCTGAGCCACTGTACAGCACACAGAAAAAAAGATAACCTAAAAATGCATTCTAAATGAACTGCTTTTAAATATAAATATAATAAGTGACCAAAATGTGGTTCTGTAATTTATGGTCTTAATTGTTCTTACTGTCTATAAACATTTGGAATGACTAAAATACTCCAAATGCAAACAGAAGTAATCTTTTTAGTCACTTAGATAAAAGACAATAGTATAGACTGCATCACACAGCAGTCATTTAGTGTGGCTATATTCACAGCAAGTATGATTGTTGGTAATCACTGGTTTTGCGCCGAAGGTCTCTGTGCTTCAATACTCTGAGGCAAAGACAATTTACTGCTGCCTTGAGAATGGACTCAGCAATAGCATAACAGTATATCTCAGACTGTCTTTGGAGGCATGGTTGATTTACACACACACACACACACACACACACACACACACACACACACACACACACACACACACACACACACACACACACACACACACACACACACACACACACACAGAGTATTGACTGGTTGTTTTTTCTTTTTTTATCCACCCTACAGAGCAAGACTCACCACTCCTTGTGTTTTCCCATCTGTCTATGGTTCTGCTGGGCCTTTACAGTGATTCATATTGAGCCAAACAGCGCTGTACTCAATTATAGCATCATAGACCCCTCTCTTTTTCCAGCACTTGCATCATCCCACCATCTTCTTTGTCTTTTACAATTAAATTATAAATTTCACCTAGTGCATAAAAGCACTAGTTGAAATGTATCTGGCGATTCTAGTTAGTAGAACTCAGTCTTGTAAGTTCAACCAAGGCCATATACTGAATTAAAGCATACAATTTGTTTTCTTGCTTGAGATCTTAGTTTTAATTAATACCATACACAAATATTTATCGGTTGATATGATGTAATTCATAATTAATTTGCTGTAGTGGGCTGATCCACTGACTTCAGGCAGTAGATATGAAAGTGTTCCTGCAGTAACAGTCTGATTCTGAATGTCAATAAAACAGACAGTTTGTACTTTTGTACTTAAAGAGACCCAAGGGAACTCCAAACATCACCTTTTACACAACACCTAATTTTCTATGCACAAAATTCATGCATGGAACATTTTATAAAATGACCTATCCAACAAAACTAAAAAAGGCAGCATGCTGGTTATGGTATACTGTGTAGTAAGAAAGCATGTTTTATACATGAGTATTGATCACTGTAATGTATTAATGTTATGGCCATACATTAGTCTTGGTCTTGTCTTCCACATTGAGCCACTGTTGTCTTGACTACAATGTTCATTAACCTTTAACCCTTAAAACCTGAGGTGTCAAATAGATGCTTCCAATAATCTTTTTGTAAGCTACAAGAGGAAAAATAGAGTTTGACATCTAAGCACTGCTACTTTGTGCAAGTTTGCATTTATATCCAAAATATTCAATGAATATGAATATACACAAAATATCTAATGAACGATTACAGCAAATTAAAAGGCAAAAACAGACAGCTTGGTGCACTTAGTACTGAGTTTAGAGAAGTATGGATAAACGCTCTCAGTATGGAGAATATAGTGCAAGGGGGCATCTAGTGGTCTAATGATGTAGTACACTGCACTGTGAAACCACAACTGAAGAATCTAATTATTTATCTTTATTCAGTTTCTATAAATGTGTCATAAGATAATCTAGTTCATGCATAGTTTACAACCTTACGTTGACTTAGATTTTAATGCTGTAAGCTTTCACAGCATTTTAAAGTAAAATTATCATAAAAATGCAATCTGTTGATCAGTATCCCTTTTGGAGCTTTTTCTAGGATATCGGTATAACATTAGTGCCGCTTTTATACTGTTATACTGTATGGATACTATTTTTAAAACATGTATTTTTACATTTATATTTATTTAATATGTTCAATGTAAAAAAATAAAAAAAAGAGTCTAAATCATTGTTGTTTATATTGCTTACCAGTTGTTTATATTGCTAATGTGAGGAACTATTTTTAAGCTTCTCACTGCTCATGCCTACAGGAGGGAAAGACAAAGAGAGGAAGAGAGATGTAACTGGAATATATGCCACATCCAAGGATGCTGTCATCACCTGGCAGAGGAACCGGCGATCTCTCATCTCAGCCAAGGTTGAACATGTCTCAGAAACTCCATTCAACAGAGTTGCTGTTTCTTTTGTTCCAAATATCAGCACGTTTATGGGCTGGAGGCACAAAGCCGCAGGTTTTCACAGATATGCTGATATTTGGTCAACATGTAATACTGCATAATAACAGTTTTAGAAACAAGTAGTTAATATTAAGTAACTGACATTTTACACAAAACCATTGTCTATTTTTGTTCTAACAATAAAAATAGTTCCAAAACGAGTCCACATCAGCAAATCAACATTGTGACTGGCAGCACACTGTAGTCATGTTTCCTTCCTGAATCAGTGTTTTGAGTTTTGTGTTTGATTGTTTGGTTAATTATTTAGGTGTATTACTTACAAAAAAAAATGTTTTTCTGTCACAATTTACAGACCCACATTTTATTCCAAACTATGATTATTTTTTTTCTGCTGCTGCACACAAAAGAATATACAGGTGCATCTCAATAAATTAGAATGTTGTGGAAAAGTTAATTTATTTCAGTAATTCAACTCAAATTATGAAACTTGTGTATTAAATAAATTCAATGCACACAGACTGAAGTAGTTTAAGTCTTTGGTTCTTTTAATTGTGATGATTTTGGCTCACATTTAACAAAAACTCATTCACTATCTCAACAAATTAGAATATGGTGACATGCTAATCTACTCAAAACACCTGCAAAGGTTTTCTGAGCCTTCAAAATGGTCTCTCAGTTTGGTTCACTGGGCTACACAATCATAGGGAAGACTGCTGATCTGACAGTTGTCCAGAAGACAATCATTGACACCCTTCACAAGGAGGGTAAGCCACAAACATTCATTGCCAAATAATGACTGGCTGTTCACAGAGTGCTGTATCCAAGCATGTTAACAGAAAGTTGAGTGGAAGGAAAAAGTGTGGAAGAAAAAGATGCACAACCAACCGAGAGAACCGCAGCCTTATGAGGATTGCTAAGCAAAATCGATTCAAGAATTTGAGTGAAGTTCACAAGAAATGGACTGAGGCTGGGGTCAAGGCATCAAGAGCCACCACACACAGACGTGTCAAGGAATTTGACTACAGTTGTCGTTTTCCTCTTGTTAAGCCACTCCTGAACCACAGACAACATCAGAGGCGTTTTACCTGGGCTAACGAGAAGAAGAACTGGACTGTTGCCCAGTGGTCCAAAGTCGTCTTTTCAGATGAGAACAAGTTTTGTATTCCATTTGGAAACCAAGGTCCTAGAGTCTGGAGGAAGGGTGGAGAAGCTCATAGCCAAAGTTGCTTGAAGTCCAGTGTTAAATTTCAACAGTCTGTGATGATTTGGGGTGCAATGTCATCTGCTGGTGTTGGTCCATTGTGTTTTTTGAAAACCAAAGTCACTGCACCCTTTTACCAAGATTTGTGGAGCACTTCATGCTTCCTTCTGCTGACCAGCTTTTTGAAGATGCGGATTTCATTTTCCAGCAGGATTTGGCACCTGCCCACACTGCCAAAAGCACCAAAAGTTGGTTAAATGACCAGGGTGTTGGTGTGCTTGACTGGCCAGCAAACTCACCAGACCTGAATCCCATAGAGAATATGTGGAGTATTGTCAAGAGGAAAATGAGAAACAAGAGACCATAAAATGCAGATGAGCTGAAGGCCACTGTCAAAGAAACCTGGGCTTCCAGACCACCTCAGCAGTGCCACAAACTGATCACCTCCATGCCACGCCGAATTGAGGCAGTAATTAAAGCAAAAGGAGCCCCTACCAAGTATTGAGTACATGTACAGTAAATGAACATACTTTCCAGAAGGCCAATAATTCACTAAAAATGATTTTTTTATTGGTCTTATGAAGTATTATAATTTGTTGAGATTGTGAATTGGTGGGTTTTTGTTAAATGTGAGCCAAAATCATCACAATTAAAAGAGTTTCACAATTTGAGTTGAAGTACTGAAATAAATGAACTTTTCCACGCCATTCTAATTCATTGAAATGCACCTGTATTTTGAAGAGTAATGATAACTAAACAGCTTCAGTTCCCTTTGACATCCACTGAATGTACAAAATACAGTGTAAATCAATGGGAACCGAAACAATTTGGCTATCAACAGAATAACAGAATTTTCATTTTTGGGTTGACTATCCCTTTAAGATGAATCTGGTAAATAAATCATTCAATGACTCAGTCATAAAGACGGTCACTTGTTGGCAGATACTGGCAATGATATAACCTGCAGAAAGAGTCACAGAAAAATCTCCACGTTTATTGAAAACAGTGACATCCTGTTTACAAACAGTCCCAGTAACAGTATACAGTCCATAGGAACCAAAACATTCTATAAACCCTACTATGGAACATTTGTCTAAACAGAATTAGGTGCATTACACATACATAGATATGGAATTATGTTAAAATTTAGGCCTGTTAATATTTATGCTTATGAGTGATGTATTGTCACATCTCTTTCAGTTTAAATTAATTTTATGTTTACAATTAATAAATAAAGATGACCAAAGGAGACATGATAAAACCAGTGCTGGAACATTTGGATAAAAATAAAGGACTTGGATTTCATAAAGATGCTTAATGTTCTCGTCCCTGAAACTGAAACCGTTTAAAGGCTACAAGGCTTTTAGAGTGGAATCAGTAGCTTGTCTGAGCTCAGCGTTTGTCCTGCTGTGGGACACACTGACCTTCCTGACAAAACTCTTTCACATCACATGTGTCTATATTGCCTCTGAGCATGATACTTACTAAGCACATCATAAACCAAAAACAAAATCACACGCGCGCGCGTGCGCACACACACAAAGTCTGGACAGCTATCCTTGTAGGGACACTCCATAGGCGTAGCAGTTTTTATACTGTACAAACCATATTTTCTATCGCCCTACACCAACCCTACACCTAAACCTATAGCCATCACAACTTTCTGCATTTTTACTTTCTCAAAAAAAAAAAAGAAAAAAAAAAAACTCATTCTGTATGATTTATAAGCTTTTGTACACATGGGGACCTCAATTTAGGGCCCCCTGTAACACAAGTCCCCATGAGTCACACACACACTTGTTTCAGTAGTAAGGACATTGTATAGACTTCCATTGATTTTATATCAGGTTAATAATATTTTCTGTCTCCTAACCAAACCTATCCTTCACAAAAACACCTGCAAATCATTTAAATAAAAAAAGTTTTAGCCTAATCATAAGCATTTTTAACTAGCCAGGAGTCAGGACCAGTAAAAATGTCCTCACTACTCATATTTTTTTAACTAGCCTGTATAAGTGAGTACATTTGACACATGCTGACTTTACGATGCAAGTGACTGAAAGGACACATTTTTCAGAGAAGCATCAAACTACCAAAACTACCAAACCTTTTCTTGCACAGTTTATAGACTTTTTTTCAATGAAATGCTTTTATCTTACCTCAATCTCTTCTTTTAAAATGCATTAGTAAACTAACCATAAGCCTCCACTAGCCACGAAAGGAGAGGTCCTTTGATCACATTTGGCTATAATCCCAATGAACCCCGCCTCCGGTGATGCTGCGGTTCGTTTAAGACTGATGTCCAGCTCATCCAGATGACCACACATCTCTGGGGTCACCAACGAGCCATGACCATAAAACAAGAGAAATTTAAGGTGTCTTTTTACGTTTAAGGATACTTTTTACGTTACCTGTAGCATAATCAAAAAAAAGTAGAGAAAATAAATAGTTTCATTAGCTGTCACTTAAAATAAGTAAAGATTTTGAATCCCCTATTGGGATTAATTTTCATCGTCCACATGTTTATCAACTCTTCACATTGATTTAACTGACCTGGCCTTAAAGCACGAAAACGAAGCACGAAAGCATGAACTCAACAGCTTATAACATCGAGGATGTTTCTCAGAAGAACTCCACCTGTAAGTATGACTTTAACTCGAGCAGCGCGGATGATCTTCCTCGTCCTCCTCCTCCTCATCTTCCGCGCTTCACCGCCGCAGCTCAGGTCCGAGTGACGCTCACGCTCCTCCTGTGCGCGCTGTCGGCGTGCTGCAATCTCGCCGTGCTGTACTCAGCCAGCCACAACCACAGAAAACGGTCCCACGTCCGGCTCCTCATCACCAACCTGGCAGTGGCGGATTTGCTGGTAACGTTCGTCGTCATGCCGCTGGACGCGGGGTGGAATATAACGGTGCAGTGGATCGCGGGGGACCTCGCGTGCAGGACGCTGATGTTCCTCAAACTCGTGGCCATGTACTCGTGCTCTTTCGTGACCGTGGTGATAAGTCTGGACCGACAGGCTGCTATTCTCAACCCTCTGTCCATCAACAAAGCGAGGAAGAGAAATAAAGTTTTGCTGAGTGTAGCATGGACCATGAGTGTTGTGTTATCCATACCACAGGTAAGAGACAAGAGAGGTAGTGTAAGATGACCCCTCCCCCCTTTAAAAAAGACCTGGGTGGCATATTGTGGCTATTGTGATTTTTCATATATTAATTATTGAATAATTGTTAAAATAAATACAATAGCCTAGTTGATTTAGTATTTTACATTACACTTAATGGCATTTTGCACATGCTATTTTTTTCTAAATATGTTACATTTTAAAAGTAAATGCACATTGATCTTAAGGAGGGCATCTCCTCCATACATCTGTCTTTTTCTTTCTAAAGTTATGATGACTTACCCTGCTGTAATGAATGATGATGCTTACCCTGGTGTAATGAAATTGGTTTATGCGTTTTAAGTTTTAAAAAATACGCATTATTTTCCACATACTGTACATTATTGTTTCTCCTCTATGCCCTGCCTTTCTAAAACGCATCGATTTTTACAAAGCTCATCGTGCTGAAAAGCGATGTGTGCTCTGATTGGCCAGCTATTCAGTGCGTTGTGATTGGCCGAATACCTCACGTATGTGACAGAAATGTTACGCCCCTCACCATACTGTGATGCCTTGTGTCATGGACCGCCGAGACAAAAACATTAAAACCCATTATGAACGAGGCATTTGTTGCATCCAGTGGGGACATAAATACTGATTATAATGACAAAACCAGTGGTTCTCAATTCCAGTCCTCGCGCCCCCCCAGTTCTACATATTTTGCACGTCTTTCTTTGTTAACACACCTGATCCAGATAACCAGCTCATTAGAAGTGAGCTCCGTGCATGAATTGTGTTCCCATTGACATGGTCCCTACACAGTGTTCATTGCTCCCTACTCCCTGAGCAGGGGAAATCTGTTGAAGTTTACCTCACTTCAGAACATTCATTTACGGATTTGCGCTGCACAACATCTTCACACATGGACAAGTGTGACATCATATACCTCTGTAAATAAATACAATTTAAATTCACATCTCGCACACTTCAGTGCACTTTGAATGGAACATATACGTTCGCGTCAAACTGGAATCATGGCGGGATATCCTGTGATGTCTGAAGCGATAAGAGAAACACAAAATGTGCAGAGCAGGGGGGGCGCAAGGACTGGAATTGAGAACCACTGTCTTTTTCCCTGTTGCCTTGCATCGTGCCGCGTAAACATAAAACCATGTCTGCATTTGTGATCGGAGAAACGACAAACAACAAGCCTATTCTACACTGCTCAAAAAACACATTTGTATGGTCAATGACAAATCCTTTACATATGTAAACATACTTAAAGACTGTGAGTCAGAACAGCCGGCATTGTAGTCTACTCCCAGGATCAGTAAACAGTCCTCCATAAAATGCATTGCTCA
This sequence comes from Cyprinus carpio, assembly GCF_018340385.1. NCBI lineage: Eukaryota > Metazoa > Chordata > Actinopteri > Cypriniformes > Cyprinidae > Cyprinus > Cyprinus carpio. The sequence goes on along the minus strand of NC_056603.1, from coordinate 29,487,599 downwards.
CATCTGAATATTTGGGTTGGACAGTTCTGGATCAATGTTGTAAATACAACTTAACCACTGATTTCTAGTTGTGTCCTCTTTTGGAAGGCCCAACAAAGTAGTTTCACTTTTACAACCAAACACCCAGCGTCTCCACAACATGGCGGCGGTGGTGCGGCAACAGCGAGAATAAAAGTTATGCCTTCTTTCTTTGCGTGAACATTTGGGTGGTGTTATGCAAATCTTCCCACACAGTGATGTAGAGATGTGGGGGCATGTTAGAACGAGCCGTTTTACGTAGGAGCAGTTGACTCTTAACTTTTATAAAGAATATCTCTTTGGATTTGAGACTTTAGTCTTTGCAACTTTACAGATCTTCTTCATGCACCAAGAGCTTGTAACACTCCAAAGAGAAAGAAAAAATTAAATCACATCATATGACCCCTTTAACTGTTGTCACAATATATGGTGTAAGATGTTATAGTGAAAACTGTCTGTTTTGAGAAGTATCTCATTGTATGTTTTCCCTTTTCTGATGTTTCTAATTATATTATTACTATTCAAATAATATTTCAAAACAGAAAGGAAGAAGTAAGCTCATAGTTTTTATTGATAGTTTGAATTGGTTTTTATATTTATATTTTCTTTGTTTTTCTAACTTTTAAGTTTATTAATTTTGTTGTGTTTTTGTCATTTGTGTTAGCTTATAATTTTTAATAATCATTTAGTAATCATTTCAGTTTGTTTAAGTGAATCAGATGGCTTACATCAGTCTATCTGGAATATCTATGCCTGTAATATGCTCTTTGTCCAGGTGTTTGTTTTCCACGTTGTAGTGATCGATTGCCCCGAGCGGTTTATTCAGTGTACAACCTATGGCAGCTTTAACTTACGCTGGCAAGAGACACTTTACAACATGCTTACCTTCACCTTCCTCTTCCTCTTACCACTCTTCATCATGATCTCCTGCTACAGCAGGATATTGTTTGAGATCTCCAAGAAAATGACAGAAGACAGCTGTAAGTCCTTTTTTGACAAAAACATATGTAATGGTAACTTCTTGATCAGTTTGCAAGTAACATGACCCTGAGGTGTCTTTGCCCTGACTTTATTACGTGTCATCTGTCACGCTAATGTCTTGCTTCTGTTGTGATCTTTGTCACATCTAGTGCTGTCCAACAAAGTGCAGCTGCGTAGGTCGAAAAACAACATCCCTAGGGCACGCATGCGCACGCTGAAGATGACTGTGGTCATTGTGCTGTCATTCATGGTGTGTTGGACACCCTACTACATGCTTGGCCTGTGGTACTGGTTCTGTCCCGCTGGCCTGGAGGAAACAGTGTCCCAGTCCCTCTCACACATCCTTTTTACATTCGGCCTATTAAATGCTTGTTTGGACCCCATCATCTATGGTCTGTTCACCATTCCATTATGCATGAGGCACAGACAGCGTGAACGTAACATTGTAGCCTTTGAGCTGGAGAACACTAATAACTCTTTGATGACTTCCATCAGAACTTCCACCTCCTCTCTCACTTTAAAGAGAATGACAGTTCAGCAGACTTCTAGAGAAAAGCTAGAATGGGACGGAGAGTATGTGCACAGGATTGGAGATGATGGGGCAAAGAACAGTGTGGCCCCAGTCATTCCACCTGTATGGACTAAAAGCCAAAACACATAAGTTGTCTATATGTATGATAGTTTTCCATTTAATTTTAATGAAGGCCATTAAGGACACTTTAACCTTATCTGATATGTATAAAGTTATCACATATAACATTTCAAAAAGGTTTTATTTATTGTAATTAGTTCATTCATTTTGGCTAATGAGGTAAATCTTTTGCCCACTGAGCCTTGAGATAACCAGACAATGAAAGTCAATGGGGTCCAGCAATGTTTGGGAGTTTTATTATACAGACTAATAGATTTTTTAAAGAAGTTGCTATTTTTATTTAGCAAGGACATATTCATTCATGTAAATGCAGTAAGGACTTTATCATTGTTACAAAAAAGTCGATTTCAAATAAAGGCTGTTCTGAACTTTCTATTCATCAAAGAATCCTGAAAAAGATGTATCATGGTTTCCACATAAATGTTTCCTATGCAGCAAATCAGCATACTGGAATGATTTCTAAAGGATCTTGTGACACTGAGGACTGAATATTAACTGTGAAAATTCAGCTTTGCAAGAATTTATTGCAATTTATATATAAAAATAGAAAACAGCTATTTAAAATTATAATACTATTTCACAATATTATTGTTTTATTGTATTTTTGATCAAATAAATGCAATATCCTTTGAAATGCTCATCTTGTACTTTGTGAACTTGGGTTTGACAGATATTTGAACACACATTAAATGCATTTCTTCTGGCAGCAAAATGAGCAGGGATCTTTTTATGTGTACAGTGATTTAAAATTGTTGATATAAGGGTTGATATTGAGTATTGTTTTATGCTTATGGTAACCCTGTTTTGCCTTGTAGTTTAAAAGTTGAAATTACAATAAAATAATTGGAAACTGAAGGCTTGAAGGCTTTGGCACAGATCATTAAATTCATACTCATGACAACTTTTGTTATTATTTTATATTACGTTTTTGTATGTGTAATTTTGTTTGTTTTTATATGTTTTAGTTTACATACAAAATAAAAAAAAAAAAAAAAAAAAATTCATACTTATGAATATACAGGCTGTGACTCATTTAATGTTCCATAACCACACAAAAATCATGATACAGCCTCTCCTCTAACCATGGGCAGTCCAATTAAAAAAGAACAAATAAAAATGTTACTAAAAACTGAATAAATAAAATGACATAAATGAATTTAATAACCTTGAGGAAGGAAAAACTAGTTACATTGATTAATATTGCAGCTCAAATTCAATTAAATTGATGTTCAGCACAGACAGTACTAATGTACTAATCGTGAAAAGATACGCTTGGTGGAAAAGACTTAAGTGGAGCAAATCTTAAAACCAGTGCCTATGGCCTGTCTTATGAAATACATAAGAACAATGAAACCAGAAAAATTGTGCTGACATTCAGTATAATGTGTTGGAGATATGATAAGCTGTGATATTATATTAACATTTTCTGACTTCAGAACAGACTATCAGACTGCATAACAGATATACTAACAATTATACTGAATTTTGTTTACTTGAACTTTGTTAAGATAACAACTACTTACTGCAACTGAACTGTAAATGTTGGAAAAATGCTAGAATCAAGTCACAATAAGCTTAATCAAATTACTCATTACTCAAATTACTCATGTATATATAAGCATATATTAGGACATGTGCATATATAAACACATTTGCATTGGCCTGGCTTCATGCAGAATAGCCTCTCGTGAAAAAGGACATGTAATCTCCTCATAAACCCAAACTGAAATGAACTTTCATTTGAATTTTAAATGTACAGTATTCAATGGTATTTTTTTAAAAATATGATATTAAAAGTTAAACCGTACAATTTTCTCTGGCTGAATGATAAATGAATGCATGCATTTGATCCACATTAATATAGAAAAAAAGAAAACACACTCTGACAGCATAGCATGGCATGTCTGGATCTCTTTGTAGCTTTATTTAATATCACGCTTTAAAAGCTTCTGCCATTGGAAAGCCAAATTTCTGTTCCTTTCCAAGAATCAGCTCTGCACACACAAAGACATTACACATGTAAAGTATACTCAGTGTTTTAAGTGATCATTGTAAAGGCCTATTAACACCAAGAATGGTAACTATGAACATCAAGTAAAAAAAAAAAAATATTCTTCTAGAATAGAAATGTGAAATTCTTTATTTTCTATTTTGTATATTCTCTATTTTCCATATATTCTGTTTGTTGACCTTTAGTATTTTCTCTGTGTACGTGACTAAAACTGTCAGCATTCCTCTAAAAGGGGAACAGCTATGACCAGTTATAACTACTCTGAGAAGATACTTTTGAAGGTCACAGTCGATCCTTGGACAGCCTCTATCAGTATATAAGAGACTGTACAGAATTGCATTCTAATTCTAAGTCTTTCTAACTCCAGAGCTTCTGTGTGTTGGATTGACTATTTTTTCACTCTCAGTCTCACATTTAGTAAAAGATTTGTCATTTTCTACGACAAACTGCCGAAGAGGATGGGAAACATAGAAACCTGAAACGTTGTTGATTGATCATCCTAATATATAAAATATAGCATTAGCCCTTACCTAGGGACAAGGGGACCAACGTCAGAGGGCCCGGACCTTCACCACTGGGATCTCAGTGGATTAAAGAAGCATGCAAAGCGGTGAGATTGATTTTGAAATTCCAATTCATATTTTCAAAATTATTTAAAGGATTGAGTGAAAAGAGTTTGATATTTCCAGAATTCAGAAAGTAGATCTAATCCTCAGACTTATTCCAAAAGTTAGTGAGACAGTCTTATAAGTCAGCGGCACAAGGTATTGAAGCCACATGGTGGTGACAACCACAGTGTGAAGGGTTTGAAGGGTACATCTGGGGTAAAGTTTTGGATTGAAAATATGGGATCTGGAAATAGCAAACCTAAGGTTAACTTAGAGGATCTGGACAGTCCAATTTATAAAGAAATGAAAAATAATTACGGGGAAACAATTGTAGATGTGGTACCAGAATGGATAGAGAATCATGGTTTCCCTAAAAGAAGCACATTCAACCTTAAATAGAGTGAAAGACAGTTTGGAGAAACATGAATGTAGGGTGAGGAGTAAAGGAAAGCTGTAGAATAAACACAAAGACAAATGCATAAGAGAGTTATGAGTCTGTGGCTGGAAGAAGCAGAACGAAGGGAAAGAAAACGAGTGTTCAAGGAAATGCCATTTAATGAAGAGGAAGGAACAGGTGATACTTCTCAGAGTTCTTCTTTGTATCCTTTTAGAAAACTGCAGTGTGCTAAGGTGAATCACGACCATAGTCCACCAGCAACGCTGCCTCTAGACCAAGATCAAACCCAAGAACTCTGGAAACAGCAATCCCTTCTGCAGCATCCGCATCATCGTCCACTCCATTCAAAATCACCATGCACTCTCAGAGGATACCAAAGGTGGAAAGAGGAACTGAAACAACTCATAAGAGACAAGACATGGGAACCAGGTCCATGACCAAGGCAGAACAAAAGATTGAACTGGATGATTTGGATGAGGAATTCCCAGGGGATGGGGAGGTCCAAATTGCAGGACCCAAAGGACCAATCATGGTGTTTCCATCCATGGTCAGTGAAAGACTTAAAAGAAGCCATGACTCATCTGCCCCACCCCAAAGTCTCTAGAGACAAATTCGCTGCCGAATTACTGGTCTTCTGTCAGGAATTTCGCCCTACCATGCAGGACCTCAAATGTCTTCTCATGCTCAAATTGGGCGCAAAGGACTGGCAAAAAGTTAGACTACACTTTCAAGTAAACAATGCTGCCATTGCTGCCATGTGGAATGGGCTCACGATGACAACAGACCATATCAAAATGCAGTGGAACTTTTGTGGCAGTGTGTTAAAACTGCATTTCCAGTGAGAGTGGACATCGCAAAGATTAACTCTTGCATACAGGGTAAAGATGAGCTTGTGAAGGACTATTATGTGCGACTGTATGAGATCTTCGAGAAGTATAGTGGAATGGCAGAACCAGCGAACAGAGGTGACCAACCTGACATTTGGGAATCATACATGAACAGCAGTTTTCTGAATGAACTGAGACCTGAATTGAGTGCTGCAGTTAAACAGAGCTGCATTGGATGAAACGAGGTCAGGGTGGACATCATCAGAAAACATGCAGTCCATGCAGAGGAACAACACAAGGAGAAACAGAAGAAGAAAAAGGAAAACGGTGACAAAGAGTTGCACAGAGAGACAGAGAAACCAACAACAGAGGGCGAGGACTTGGAATGTGGAAAACTGATTTGGATATCTGTTTCCACTGTGGAGAGAAAGGACATTGGAAGAATGAATGCCCTAACAACTGAATGGTGACTGAGGTGTCTAAAACCAAGACAGACTGGAGGGGCTGGAGGAGAGGGGGTGAACGCCAGCAGCCCTGCAAGAGTGAGGAATGAGAGATATGCAAATGCAAGTTCACTTACTAACCCATCTGCTAACAACAGCTTGCATCAGTGTATTTCCAAATTAGAAGAAGCCAACAAAAAGGTTGAGAATTATGTTCATTTAACTAGTTTAGCATAAAGACAACTGCCACAAGTAAGACTGTGGTGACTTTTCTTACAGTGAAGAAGCTGCAACCTCCCCCAAGCTTGCTACATGTATTAGAGATGCCTCACAAAAACAGCTGAATGCTTTCTTGACCTATGAGAATGAAGTTTTTGAATCCTACTGTATTAACATACTAGAAGTCAAATATAGGCAATGTATATACTGATGTGATCAAAAATTATCAAAAGGGGAAAGAATGTGATGGAAATTTCTAAATATTTCTTAATTTTCTATTTTCTATATTGTATATTTTCTATTTAACATATGTTCTGTTTGCACAGGTGTTGGCCTTTAGTATTTTCTTTGTGCATGTGACTAAAACTTCTTTCAGCTTTCCTCTAACAGGGGAATGGCTACGATCAGTTAAAAAATAATCTGAGAAAATACTGCAGAAAGTCAAAGTCGATGCTTGGACAGTATTCTTGCAAAAATTAAAGGGCCGAAAAGACAAATCCTATGACTGGTTTTTCACTTTTGTTCTGACATTTAATAACAGATTTAGAATTTTTCCACAACTGAAGTAACAACAATAAAAATTTGTTCTTCTACTGTTTGATACTGAACTACACTTCACCAACCTTTCCTGAAGGTAAAGTTTGCAGGCCTCCTCCAAATCTGAGAGTGTGGCTCTGGACTCTTTTTCACTTACAGCTGGACTTGTGAAACGATAAAGATCCATCAGTGAGCATTCTGAAAAGCTGAAGATGAAGAGAAAGCTCTCATCCTCTTTCCTATCAGTCATCTTCACCAAAGGTGTTTTTCTGTCACCCAAAAAAAATCAAGTGTACTGCATCACCATATACACAATCCTTCTGTAACTGTCACTCAATAAATAACAAATTATAATAAAAATTTGTCACCTTTGATGCATTGCATCATAACTTGAATTAAGACTTGCATAAGACGTCATTCACACAGAACAATGAAAAATGGAATGAAAAAATAATAATTAAAAAAAGGACTAGAAATTTGTTTTTTAAAGTATTTTTCGAAACATCATGTTAACTAGACCTCTGGGGTTTATAGAAAATGCTGTGTAGGCCTAAATAAAGCATGAGACATTGCAAAAGATGCAAGAAGCACATGCTACAGTCAAACATGTCCGTCTGCATGTTTATATTGAAAACAATGGAAAAGAAGCACAGTGGAATTGAAAAAGGGTGTTCTGTGTGAACATCCCCTAAAACAGAAAAGGTGTCAATCATCTAATAATAACTAACAAGACAGAACCTCATTTGTTGCTTTTCAGCTAAATTATTAATTTGTCTGAAGTTTACCTGTAATTTACCTGGGGAAGTTTACCTGGAGAAGTTTACCTGGAGAAGTTTACCTTGGTAAGTCGTGGCCTAATGGTTAGAAAGTTGGACTTGTAACCCAAAAGGTTGTGGGTTTGAGTCTTGTACCGGCAGGGATTGAATGTACAGCACTCTCTCCCACCTTGAATACCAAGACTGAGGTGTCCTTGAGCAAGGCACCAAACCCCCAACTGCTCCCTGGGTGCCGCAGCAAAAAAACAAAGTGGCTGCCCACTGCTCCGGGTGTGTGTGTGTTCACTGCTTTGTGTGTGCACTTAGGATGGGATAAATGCAGAGCACTAATTCTGAGTATGGGTCACCATACTTGGCCACGTCACTTCACTTTTTAATATATACTTAAAAAAAATATATATATATATATATATATATATATATATATATATATATATATATATATATATAGGCCTATTAGTTTTAAAACTATATATTAGTTTAAAAAACTATTTATTAGAACCAGTGAGCCCAGCACATAAGTTGTAGGCAGGTTTAAGATAAATACTGGTGCTCTATCCTCCATTTCCCATATAGATACTTGCCCATTTCTCTGCATCAACAAAATCTATAAACAATTTCAGGAATTAGTACTGATACATTTACATGCAAGTTCTTGACAGATACTTTCTCAATAAAGTGACTTAAAGGGATAGTGAAAATGAAAATGAGATGTTTATCTGCTTACCCCCAGGGCATCCAAGATGTAGGTGACTTTGTTCCTTCAGTAGAACACAAATAAAGATTTTTTACTCAAACCGTTGCAGTCTGTCAGTCATATAATGTAAGTGAATGGGAATCACAGCTCTGAGAGTAAAAAAATGCATACACAAACAAAACCAAATGAAACCCTGCGGCTCGTGACGATACACTGCTGTTTAAAGACACAAAACGATTAGTCTGTGCAAGAAACTTAACAGTATTTATATAATTTTTTACCTCTGTTTCATTGCAATGTCCGAATTGTCCTGGGCGTGTTAGTGTCTTCTTCAGCTGATAGAGTGTCAATGGTCCATTTGAGAGATAGGTGGTGGTAATGCACTTATAAGTCTGCGAACCGCCGTAAAGCAAGAAATATTTAAAGTTTAAATATTTGAACGCAAAGCTTCAGTGAAGACAGCAGTTGCGAGCAAGCAGCAAATTCAAACTAGACAGACATTTTAAGGGAAACGGTGCAGTTAACCCACTTATTACACAACATTTCACCACAAAAATAATAAGACAATAAAATAATTAAGACGAAAATGCTTTAAAACCTTACCAGTTAGTTAGTTCTCTTATAATGCATTACAGCGTACAAAACAATCGTAGAAAAATGGCAGCATCTGCGTTTGTATGAAACGAGAGCGATTCTGCGATACCAGGATGATAATGCAAACATATTCATAGAATTAAAGTATCAAAATACTTTACAGTATACCGTATTACAGTATTAATCAAGCCTACCTTGGACCTTCTGCTTTTTGCTGTGGTGGTCTCACAGAGCTGGAGCTGAGGTAGCCTACTTCATGAAAATTTTCCTAAGTGCCGCTGGTTTTCCCATTGACGACTACTAATGAAGTGATTTTGGCCCGAGCCTATTATAGTGCCTTCCTCTGTCTTCTGCAGGACCTCAGATTGACTTTTCAGAGAGGTTCCTTGAAGACATGAACAGTAAAAGAAAGACATAAACTTATTTTAAACTATATCTGCAGGGATTTCTGGAGGTTTGATCTTCATGAGTAAGACTATTGGTGACAATTTGGCTTCTGTGGTTTGTGTAGCCTATGGAAGAGACAGAAAAATATGATCATCTCATTAAAGTAATTTAGCAAACTATGCCAGAAAAACTAATTAAACATACATGCAGGAACAAAACAAACAGAATTAAAAAACACATAGGCTAACAGTTTAAAATTTCCCTCCAAGGAAATTGTGAATTTTGAACTGACATCAACAAATGCACCATGTTAAGAATTGCTTAAAACGTAAATACAGGAAACAAGAATAGAAGGTTTACCAGGTAACTTTCCAATGTAACTATAGCAGTTACCTGTTTGGTTTCCAGCTCTTTGATCCACACATCTTGTGGGAAGCGGTAGACATCCAGCCAAAACACATCCACTAGCTTCATTGAAAATATACCCCAAAACAGCATTAATGAATCAGTAGTACTTACAGTTAACTGTATTTTTAGTTTTATATTACATTTCCATATTTTAATAGGAAATGAACATAAGTCCCCACTTCTAGACACTTCAAATTTTGAACAGAGGTTTCTTTGGTTTATATCTTCCTGTGAGAAATGTAACACAATGTAATTCTAAATGTAAGTCCATTTACAACAGAAAATCAACAGCATACATAAAAATAAGCTCTTAAAATGGTATTATGAACTCAGTTTCGTTGAAGACTTTAAATATATATCCTCCATATGATGCACAAAAAGCCGTACAATACCTTAGGTGACAGAGGAGAAAATTAATATTTATAATCAAATACAGAAAATAAAAATAAAAAGTTTTTAATGTAAATTATCAGAAAAAAAAAAACACTCTCATGAAATTACCCATGTCATCCACTGTGCATGAGAGGTGTGTGGCATTTCCCAGTGAGGCACAAGAGACGCTGGTAAGCTCCACTCTTTCATCCTGCCATGTTCTTACACAGGTGTGAGTGGATGTACTGATGATTAACAGACCATGAATATGACCCAGAAACGGGTAAAGTCCATTTTCAGAGCACACAATACTGTCAGTTCTACTAAGAACCAAGAAACAAATAAGCATATGTAAAATATGTAAAATGAACATTATGGACAAATGCATACAAAGCACATATGCAAAGTAATATGATGAGGCCATATAATTATACATTAAACATATCTTCATTTCTTTAGTAGCTCTCAGCACTGGGATTTTGTCTTGCTGCTTGTTCATCCCTTTTGATCTTCTCCTGCTCTGATATAACCTCCCATGCACTGTCAACAATGTTATTTAACAACTTATTGATCACACTCGCAGACTCAGGTATATTTTTATCAGGCTGCTGCAGATCTGTGAAATAAGTCACATCATCATCTTCAGAGCTGCTGTAATCTGATGGCTCTGGGATCTCCAAACCTCTTCTGACATTCACAGCCATCTTGTGTTATTTCTGGAGGGGAAAGAAGAATATAAAACTGAATTGCAGAATGAATTTTTGGCAGACCATATTTACACACACACACATCATATATCTATCTATCTATCTATCTATCTATCTATCTATCTATCTATCTATCTATCTATCTATCTATCTATCTATCTATCTATCTATCTATCTATCTATCTATCTATCTATCTATCTATCTATCTATCTATCTATCTATCTATCTATCTATCTATCTATCTATCCATGTCAACATATATAAAACGAATCTGAGAAACATGGTGTTTTTTCATATGGTACTAAAGTAACATCATGTACCATAATACCATGATATCATTGGAATTACTTTCCAGTTAGTATTAGATAAAAATGGTGTATATGGTAATCAAACACACACACACACACACACACGCACCATATGATGATGCACCATGGCACCTCCACATTTCTACTGCAAGAGGAAATTCACAATAACAAATAAATAAATAAATAAACTAAATAATTCGTTCTAGCAGCAAGTACATATTTGATTTAGTTAGCGATTTCTCTGATATGTGGGACCTCTTGACCTTCAGATATAAGAATAATAAATAATAAGTGTGTGTCCCAACATCTTACAAAAATACATTTTAAATTATAGTAATGAGATTTTTTTTTCATGTCAATCATTTAACACATACAAATAACATTCATACTTGTAATGGGCCTTAGCTCTTAGCAGTGACACTAAAGTTTCATGCACTTTTCAAAAGGTACACTTTTCTACCTTTTAGGTACTAAAATGTACACTTTAGGTACTAATATGTACCTTTAAGTTACCAATATGGACTCTTTAGGTACAAAGGTGTGCCTTTTGAAAAGGTACCGCCACAGTGACAATTTTTGTACATTTTTTTCTGAGAGTGTGCACATTCAGCAGCACTCCCTCCACCTGCTGCTGATGGAGTGAAGCATATTATCCCACAGAGAGCTCCTTTATTCAGTTTGGTTTCTCGACAATGGACAGAATCACAACACCATGAAACAACACCAATAGATTCCTGCAGACAATGAAATAATCTAAACAAGCTTTATGCCACGTTTAATAATTCTGTTAATATGCTATTTACAAAGCCTTATAACTTTTTTTTTTTGGTTTTTCAGTTTCCACTCAGTAAAGTCTGAGACATAACAATGAGACATTATTTGGAAGCACATGCTGAGCTGACCATTATAAAGGAAGATTTATTTATTTATTTATTTATTTTTACAGATAAATAGGCCTATAACCTTAATTTAAAAAAAATCCACCAAGTTGTAGGTTTGAAGATTTTATTTCTTGAACAATATACCCAGTTATGTCTAAATACAGTGCTCAGTGAGTGAAAAATATTAACACCAAATGTAGTCTATAAACCTTCATTTGCAGTCATCATAAATGATGTGATTTTGGCAACTGAAGCGAGTCTTCAGAAAAGTGCATTAACACATTAATGCTGCGAACAATCCACAGAGGCCTGCTTCCTCTTGGGTAATGCACTCTGATCTAGAACAGTGGGGGTCCATAACCAATACTTTGTTTAAACTGGTATTCTGAACATTAGAGTCTTAAAAATTCAGGGGAATCATTGGGGTCTTTGCATCAGTAACTCCAGGGGGAAAAGTGCAACTGAGAGTGTGAGACCACTAATGTCAACAACTCTCTTAGTACAAATAAAAAGAACCATTTAAACACATCAATACACATTGAAGCAAAAAAACAAAAAAAAAAAACAAGTATTGAGCTGTGATCACAGTTGATAGCTACCATCATTCCTTTTCTGAAAGAAACCCTCATATATAGAGCCTATTTTGAGTTGTTTGTCTATAACAAAATGTTTGGTGTAATACACTCAGAAAATGGAAATATAAATAGATAACTGTAAAATATAGTAAGCTATCACATAAAATCACTAGATTTTTGGTAAACAAAGCAACAGAGTGCATGAGTATACAGTATAGTGTACTACCAAAATAAGTTATTCACAGATCAATAGGTTATTTACATATGCCTTAATGTTACATAAACAGTAACCAAACAACAATACTTTATGTTCCATAAGCTTCTGCTGCTGCCATTTCAGGAAAACTCCATTCAGTCTATGTTCATTTTAGCGCTTATCTCCATCAGCTTCATAAAAGGAGTGTAGATCTGTGACGGGCTGGTCCTCGCTCTAGGACTGCTGGTAGAGGACAGTTCTGAGCCTGTTGGAGATTCCCCATCTTCAGGGCTGGTCTGAACATAACTTGAAGTTTGTGTGGGACTGGTTGCAGTTTCTTGTGTATTTACTGCACTGGAGCACAGCATTGAGCTGTACTGACCGGGAGTGTATTTAAGAAGGCTATAGTTCAGTCTGCTAGAGGACCTCAGGGCCGATGAGATGGGGCTGGGTTGGACAGGAGCGACATACGGTGGCTCCTCAGATCTATGAACACAGGAAGAACATGTGTGTAAAGCCATGGCCTCGGAAGCAGTTTTAAATTTCTTATGGCAAGGTGATCTTGCGCTCATTACCTAATGGGGAGGTCACAGCCAACTCCAATGTCCCTGGTGGCTACTTTAGTCTCAGTTGCTTTCTGTATAGACATAAAATACTTCAACTTGTCTCCTAACTCATTATTCTAGGAAAAGAAGCAAAGCAAAGGACAGAGTCAGACCATAGGCATGGGAAATTAAATAGAGAATTCATTTCACATATAAAGAGGACACCGAACGAAGACCGATTCAGTTTAGATGTGTGAGAAATCCGAATGACAACCAAAGGGACTCAAAGAGCCCAGCTGACAGAATAGCAATGGGTTCAGGAATAGTCACATTCAGCGTGCTTATTCCAACCAATCTGTGTCTTTCTAGATTGGTGAAGATGAAGGGCATGCAAAAATCACATCTTGCTACATGGAAACCGCCGCTCTTACCTCACACTCCACAATGGCAATCCTGTCCAGCAGCTCAGCGATGAACATATCCTTCTGTGCAACTTTTGCTCTCAGTGTTTCAACCTGCAAAATTGTTTGTTTGTTTTATAATTCAAAAGATTAAATTACAACAATCGTGTCATGACTTCTTGAAAGGACATTTTGTGTACACTGTATACTCTTTATTAGCAGAACGAACAGTCTCTGTAAATCCTCACCTCCTCTATCATGGCCTTCACCTTCCTCTGTTGAGAGAACACCATGTCGTTGAGATGCTTTATTCTCTCTTTCAGTTCGGCTGCTTCCTCTTTCAGCTGTTCTGACCTGAGAAAGAACATGTTGCTTAGGAGAGACATAATATATGCAATTAAATACTGAAATACAATTCAGTATTACTAGGTATTGCTCAGTATTATTGGCCATCAGTACTATTGGGAGCTTTTTTTTTCTCTGAGGGGACAAAATGAAGACTTTTTAAAAGGGAAACACAAACCTAAAAACAAATTAATTGGTCAGGTTTATTTAATTAACCGGGATTAATCTTAACATAAAAATTTGTAGACAGAAATGCATTTTCTCTCTGAATTTCCAAATTAATATAGAAACAACAGAAAGACAGAATTTTAAAATATTTATTATATTAAATACTATGAACTAAATACTTACCAAATACCAAAACTAATTATTTATTTATTTATTTATTTTCATTTCTGGGAACAAAATTAGTAATTATAGCCATTCATCAGTATAATTAAGGACCAGGCCTAAACTACAAATCATTAGACCATTTTTAATTTATCATTTATTTACAATTACATAACATTGAAACTATTATAACAACTTCTAATTTAAGTGAACCTTAAACAATATTCACACAAACTTAAGCTGTCCACTGAAACCATCCTGAATTAAAGGAAGATGACATCACCACTGGTTTCAGCTGCAAACTTACTGTACTGTAGGTATACATTAAATGTCTTACTGTTTGGCCACAGCTTTATCTGCATGGTCAGTTTCGTCCAAACCACGTAAGCGTTGTTCACATTCGCAAAGCTTTTTTATCAGGTCACCCTTTTCCTGTTATAAAGAGACAAGTGTTGAATAAAGAGTTTCCTTCAGGGTAACAGGCAAAGGCTAAGTCAACTGATATTATTTACCTGAGCCATACAGATCAATAGCCTCTCCACCTCTGTAATTCTTTGATCCCTTTCAGCGATCTTAGCCTCAGCTATCTGAGCATTCCTCTCTGCCTCCTCCAGCCTCCTCATGTAGTCATCAAGCTGTGCCTGTGGACATAAAGGTCAGAAATACAGTCATTTATTTGCCTCCTTCATCAGTCATCATTCTCTCGGAAATCTTCACTATTACCACTAGGTGGCACCCTTACTTAAAAGTTTTGTCAACATTTTTCTCTTTCCTGGTGAATAACAACAGATGTTTCCTGTTATGAGATTGGAATCCTTACACCCTGCTTGTGAAGTATAATACAAATGTAGTCTTTTTTACAGTGGGACTTACAATCTTTCACACATTAAAACAAATGCATTTGTCACATTATCATGCAGTGCAGTTCTTGCTGAACTAGCTGGACAGTAAGGCATTGTGAGTGTCTGTTTGTTTGGTTATATCTGTACCTGCAGAGCCTCTATCTCCTCTCTGTATTTCCTCTGCTGTTCCTGCAGCTGTTCCTCATATTCCTTCTGTAGCTTTGCACTCAGCTCTTTTAATGCTTGAGTCTTGGCCTCCTGAGAAGTCTCCACCTACGTACAAAATGCAATTTAGTTGTCACATGTTAATAATCATGCTATTTGTGTAAAAAAACAGTGACATTTTTTTTTTACTTCAAACAAATTCACTGAAATCCATTGTTTCCTCCTTGGATCTTAAGATCTCAATACATGCTGGAGAACAAAATTCAGAAATCTGAGTAAAACTACCCTTTTATTCAAGTTATTGTTCTGATCATATCATTTGATTAAAATATGTGTATTAAATAATTCAATAAATAAAAAACAAATTAAATTAATTAAATTAAATAATGAATTAATTAATCCAGAATGCGGCAGCAAGATTAATTTTTAATGAGCTGAAAAGAATGCATGTCACACCTCTGTTTATCAATTTGCACTGGCTAATAGCTGCTCGCATATAATTCAAGGCATTAATGTTTGCCTACAAAACCACCACTGGCTCTGCACCCCTTTACCTAAATTCATTATTTCAGACTTATGTGTCCTCTAGAAGCTTGCGTTCTGCAAGTGAACGTTGCTTGATTGTGCCATCCCAAATAGGCACAAAATCGCTTTCACAGACTTTTAAATTAAATGTTCCCTCCTGGTGGAATGACCTGCCCAAAAACTAACACTAGCTTTTCTAATCTTTTTGTATTTTATCTATTTGTTTTCTTTTCATTTATTATACAATTAACAAAAGCAAAAAAGGCCTCTAACACTAGCTTGCTTTATTCTTTTTCTATTCTGTCTGTTTTCTTTTAATTTATTATATAATTAAAAAAAAACTTGCTATGTGTGCTGCGTTAAACTAACTGAGACTTGTCATAGCACTTGCGTATCATTGCTCTTTTGTTGATTTTGTTCTTTTGTCGCTTTGGATAAAAACGTCTGCTAAATGACTAAATGTAAATAATACAAATAAATAAATAGTTTAGAATGGTTTTATGTTTTTCTAAATCACCTTTTAGCAGTAAAGATTACATAAATAGTCCTGGTGTATGACAAATTATATTTTATTTTTTAAGTTTTAACTACTATTAACTTTTAAGTACAAATATTCTGTGTACAGTACACTCTTCAAAATAAAGGTTTCAAAGGAGTAAGGTTTTCACAGTGATGCCATAGAGGAACCATTTTGGGTCCCCAAACAAAGACCCTTTTAGTGAACAGATTTTAAAAAATCTAATTTTTCTAGATGTGAAGAACATTTAATAATCTTTAACATTTTTTACTATAAAGAACCATTTTTGTGCAATGGAAAGGTTCCATGGATGTTGAAGGTTCTTCATGGAACCATAGATGCCAATAAAGATATCATTGACTTGATTGCACAGATACTATTTAAACTGAACTTAGCTGGATGATGACATCACTGAATTCAATGATGAACTGCCTTTAACTGAAAACTGACTGTTTACTATTGTCCTTTTGCATTAATGACACTTTTTCCCTGTTTGATACTGTAAGGCTGCTTTGACACAATCTGTATTGTTAAAAGCGCTATATACATAAAGGTAACTTGACTTAACTTAAAGAACCTTTATTTTAATAATATAGTAGTCTCTCAATTAATATGATGTTTACTGTATATACAATTATTAGAAAAAGTATAAGAACAAGAAATACAATAATTATAAAAAAAAATAAGAAAAAGAAAAACAATTTAGTCCAAAGTACCATGGTATTAGGTTGTCTGTAACATGAAGGGTTTGAATGATAATAATAGTGTTGTGTAACAGCTGTTTGTGTGTGCACCTGATTTTTGAGAGAGCTGTTTTCAGCCTGTGCTGCTGCTAGTTGTCTTTCTGCTTCCTTGAGTTTCTCCTCTGTCTTCTCCAACGAGCTGCGCAGAGTTCTCATCTCATCTCTGTTCCCCACTCGATTTTGACAGCTTTCCAGCAATGATTTCTAAAACACATTTACATTCAGAAGTTGACTAAAAAATGTCATGAGTTGGACAGAACAACCCATTTTCAGTTGGCAGTGACCACACACTGATCGTGTACCTGTAGATCAATGTTTGCTGATATGAGGGAGCTGTTCATCTGGTCAAAGCTATCCATACCTGCCCTTCTCGTCCTCACCTCTGACTCAAGGTAACGCTTATGAGAGTTGGCTGCCTGGGACAAACACAGTCAGCACATTGAGAACTTGTCATACCACTTTAAAATGCATTTTTATGAAGCCTGACAGGGTAAGGCTTGGTGGCAGATAATATTCTGCCGTGTTTTGCTCACCTTTAATTCCTGAGTTAATTTTTGCACTGATTGTTGCATCCCTCCAAACTGGCCATACATGCGCTCTCTGACCTTTTCCAAAGAGTCACGTACCTATGAGAAAAGAAAGATGGTTTTTAGTTATCTGCTTGGATGTACATTCCTGAATAACATGCTAACTAGTTAAGCAATAACTAGTCTTTACCTCTCTGATGTACCTCATCTCATCCCTCAGGTGGCTGACAGACCACTCGCGTGCCATCACTTCCTGTTGGTGGCTGGTGCCTGTGCTTTGCACCACGCCATAAACTCTGGGTCCGTGCTGAGCAGGCTGTTCCCGACCGATGCCATTGGTCACAGGGTGCTGGGGGAATAGGACCACAGGGCTCAGATTTCAGCTTGGGAATAGTTTAAAAGGAGAGTGTGACACTGTTGTGTTTACAGCTGTGAAGACCAATGTCACCGCTGTGTGTCTGAGTGAGTGTACACCTACTGGAACATCATGGCTGATAAATAAGACGGATAGACTATATTTGCGAGTGACGTGCTCTGGTATTAAAAGCATTGCTGCTGAGTGTTCACAATGAGAGGCTGGGATATAGACAGTCAGAATAGTCCTCGGCAAGGGTGTCATATTTCTGCATGCCAGTCGGAAAGAATAAAAAAAAATAATAATTATATCTACAGGTTCACCATGAATATATGAAAGGGAACCTGAAACTTGGAATGCTGTTAACATTATCACGTGAAAGTACATAGAGAAAATATTTATTTCTTGAAAATGCCAAGGGGAAAGTAAAGTGATGTGAAAAATGTGTCATAATAGCAAACCCCAGGAGCAACTACAGCTAAGAAGATCCCGCTCAAGAGCACAGCAATGAGGATCAATGGCCTTACAATTTATTCTGATTCTGGATAAATGGACTTTTACACTGGGTCACTTATGTCTTTAAGATTTAGTGTCTAAAGGAGTCATATTTCATGTTTTGCATGGCTTAAGAAAGCTCTTTTGTGATATGTTTAATAAGTGAACAAGCATTTTACTGTGCAAAGAAAGCCCTGAAGCCATATTGTGCAGATACACTTGAGCTCATGCTTGCTTTGCAAACAATAACATACTGAACTCAAATATCTTTTGGGAAACAGGCACCTGTGTTTTAAACACCATCACTATCATAGATAAAATTACTCTGATAATATTACCAGGTGACACAAAAACATTCAAACATATACTAAAAATATATGTAGTCTATTATGTTCCAAAAGTACAGCATTATATAATGGATCCAGTGGAAAAATACAGTGTCTAATATCATTCAAAAATTTAGGGCAGTAAGACTGTTTTTTTTAAAAAAGAAGTCTCATATGCTCACCAAGGCTACATTTATTGATTAGTAAAACAGCAATATTGTGAAATATTATTAAAACTTTCTTTTTATCTATTTTAATTTATTTTAAAATGTATCAGATTGTAAAGGTGAACATTACTCCAGTCTTCAGTGTCACATGATCCTTCAGAAATCATTCTAATATGCTGATTTGGTGTTAAAGAAACATTTCTTGTTAAAGACAGTTATGCTGCCTTATATGTTTGATACTTTTTTTTCAGGATTCTCTGATGAATAGAAAGTTCCAAAGAATAGCATTTATTTTAAATAGAAATCATTTGCAACATCGTACATGCCTTTACTTTCACTTTTTATTCATTTTATGTGTCCTTGCTGAATAAAAGTATTAATTTCTTTAAAAAAAAAAAATTCTTACCAACTCCAATTTTTTGTCAGGTAAATATTAGAAGATTCAGATATTAATCTTGACATATGCATGGGTAATGGTTTTTGGGTTTGTTTGTGTTCTCAGAAGCTGTCATACCTTGTCTTCTTGTTGATGTGATTCTCTCCCAGGTGGTCTTTCTCTCTGCATGAGCCCATTTTTCTTTTTCCAGGAACCATTGAGCAGTTTCTCGCCCTGTGATGTAACATATATTATTTTCATAGGTCTTATCAAAATTTTCAGACATGTTGATGCTTGGGGTGATAACTGGACAACCAGGTGAAGGTGAGGTGAAGGCATTAACAAAGGTTTTACCCTTGCCAAATGTCTTTATGCAACAATGAAATCCTACTTCTGATAAGCTTTCCTGTTTATGAGGAACAATATTGCATCTTTTTCATGTGTGCTATTTTCACATCGTACTGAGGTGGAACAACACTGATGAAGTCCAGCTGTGATCACACGCTCAGGGTGTGGTATTCCCCTTTCTCTTCTCAAGACATAGTTTCTCAGAACTGTAATCTCATTCACGTCATGACCACACCTCCTC
The DNA here is from genome assembly GCF_018340385.1 of Cyprinus carpio. Classification (NCBI taxonomy): domain Eukaryota; kingdom Metazoa; phylum Chordata; class Actinopteri; order Cypriniformes; family Cyprinidae; genus Cyprinus; species Cyprinus carpio. The sequence goes on along the minus strand of NC_056603.1, from coordinate 29,467,756 downwards.
AGAACTCCTCTCCAAAATAAAACACAGAGCTTCAGCTTCCTCACTTAGAGAAATTGAATTCTGTCTCAGCCTTCAGGGTGAACATGAGAATAATTCTTCATTAAAATAGAGAATTAGATGTTTAGAAAATATGATTAATGTTTCTCTCTGATTCTGACTGAAGGGGAGCAATGTGTGGGAGTGGGTGGAGATAAGACTGAACAATGATGCCAGTGTTGTTCATGGCCTTCTGCATTGGACTTCACTGAACTTGACAGATAACCCACAAAAACACAAGCCCATGAGATTAAATTTGAGGCAGTCAAACAAGGGAGAGCTATTTAAAATGTTGAAAACAGGACCTCCAGTTTTGGCTTATGCGTAGTGATACGAGTTGTGTGTAGAAATGTTTGTGAATCATTTTGGGGATTTAATTTAGCCTAATAAATCTAACAGAGGCATTAACCTTCTGGGGTGGGCATCCTGATATTACAGTGCAGTATTATTGCTTTTGAAAAATGGTTACTTCGGAATAAAATATAAAAGGGATAGTTCACCCAAAAATTACAGTTCTGTCATCAGTTACTCCAAAACCATAAAACTTTAGTTCATCTTCTGAGTACAAATTAAGATATTTTTTTTGAAACCTAAAAGAAAATTTGTAAAGAAATTATAAAATTCAAAAAGACATCTTAAAATAAAGACATCTTCATTTGTGTTTGAAAGAACAAAACTATAATGAATCTGAAATGACATGAAGGTGAGTAAAAGAGGACAAAATCTATAAATTAAATATCAAAAATCATTACTCAAGCAAATTTGCTAAGCACCATCCTTATGCTAGAAGATACAGTTACTGTTGTAAACACTGTGAGAATTGTATTCTCTGCATGCAATGTACTTCCATTAAAAGTGCCTGACCATACAATGCCAGACAACACTAACAAAGCGCAGCTGCATTAAACTTTAATGCTCATTTTGATAATATTTCTGTGCACAATATTAATATACTAAATATAGAACTACATATCTGTCATCTTAGCCCAAGTAATAAAAGCATGTGTTTTCCCTGTTTCATATTCTACCTTGCTCACGTAATCTTACTGATTGAACTGAACACCATTCAGTGAGCTCTATTGTTGTTGTATAAAGATGTGCTCGAGGGTGTAAACTCAAGTCTAGCATCTGTGTTTCACAGAACAATATATCTGTTTGCATGCAGTGTGTGGTGTTGGCACAGCTACTCACTCCAGCTTTGCTGAGACCAGTTCCGTTGTCATTCTGTGCCATTTAGCTGAATGCTTTTATGAGAAAAACAGGCCTCGGGTCAATGTGAATTTCAGGCCTTCCTATAATATAACAGGTGTAACTCGGGCAATTCAGACCACAGGTAGACTAGTATCCCATGGAGGATAGGATTACACACACACACCCATCTTAATTTTGCAGTGGTTTCTTGTCTTGGTTTTTTGTTATGCACTAATAAAATATATCAGTTAAATGAAATGCTCTCTAGATTTTGCACTTAACTATCCTGACTGTATTTTCCCCTCTTCTCATTTAGTCTTCCTTTGACCTGGTTTCAACTTTTGTACAGTTACAATATGTCACTAATTATGATGCAAAGGACTGCATATGAAAAGGCTCTATATTCAAAATCAATGCAAAAACCCTGGCATCACCCAGATACTAGATATCCATAATGGGAAGGTTTTTCTACGCATAGCTAACTAATTAATAATAACATAAAGGCTAAAAAGTTATATTCTCAAATGTTGACAATGAAAGCTCCATGGAAACTCTCATCTCTGTTGCCAAAGGTGCAGTCACATTAGCAAATTTCCAGTAAAATTTCACAAGGAGAAAAAGTCCATTGTCAATAATGAAGCAATGTATGAAGTACCACTCATTTTTAAACCAAGCAGCTTTCTGTTGGGCAGTGTGGCAAATTTGTGCGACCAAATTGAACTCAATGTGAAATCTTTTCCCTCACTTGAAATTCCCAATCGCCAAATTCCAAATCAAATTGGCCACTGGCAGCTCATCAAGCAGGCCTGGGTTTTGTGTATTGACTCTTCACACAGAAAAATGCCCACAGCTGGCCCTTCCCATGAGACTGACGCTGATAAGGCCATCAACAGTTTTTTGTTGGCAGAGCTCCTGGATTTCTACTTCTCATTAGTATCTAGCTTATGAAAGTGCCTGATGTTCCCAAAGCAGCTCCTATCAGAGCCCAAACAGGGTGGATATCAGTTGAACTTCAAGGACTAAGAGCTGCAGTGTGCATGTTCCAGGCCAAGTTACAGATCAAACCTCTCATGTAAATGCAGACACACCTCCCTTAACTTTTTTTCCCAGCACACCACTGTCTGTAGAAGGCTTACAGCAACTACTGTCAAATATACAAATTAATTGGTCACATAGACTAACCTGTATATGTAAACAAGCTTAAAATTAACTTTACCTCCCTTAGTAAATAGGTGACTCAAATTCATGAGCTTTGTTTCATGTGACTCTGAACTCTGGGGGCCGCTCAAGGATATTTATCTGCATGAAGCCTAACTTGTTTCTAAACACATTGGCTTAGTAAGTAAAGTGACATTAAACTATGGAATCTTTGCATGTAGTTCCAAGAATGCATGCTTATCTGCATGTTTTTTATCAGTAAAGGTGCGTGGAATGTTACGGGCTAGCAGTTTGGATCTATGACACACAAACCAAGTGACAGAGCAAAAGGAAGGACACAGTCTCTGATTTATCTCTCTGAAACACTGACACAACATTAACAGACAAAACAATGTTGAAAATTTCCCCTTTCTGAAATTCCATTTTTCACATCCTTAAAAAGTAAGCCTAAAGGTAAATCCTTAAATTAAAGCCTATAATTATTATTATTATTTTTTTTCAATCGCCTTATCATATATACAATATAAATAAATATAAAATATAAATATCCAGGGGCAGACTTAGTGATTTTGAGGCCCTAAGCAAATTCCAGGTATGGGGCCCAACACAGTAACTATGTGCTCTTTTACACCTAACTGTTATTTTGCTCGCTTGGTCTCATAGTTTATAGTTTAGGCTATTTATCACTTCACAACCAGTAATAAGTCAACCTGATGCTGTATTAGGCTACCTTATTTTTTTCAGATCACTAAAGAAGACATTATAAAAAATATATATAATAATAATAATAATAAATGCTTGCACTTGTCCATTTAATAAATTGCAAACTTTTTCAATCTTTTTCCAAATATAAAATTATCCCATGCAACTCATTCCATATTCCAAGTGTTCTGAAGGCATACAGTAGGGTTTGCTGAGAAACAAATAGAAAATGTCATCTATTATTAAGCAAAAAATCTCCTGTCATTATTTACATTGTATCTACACTTTGTCATAATGAGAGGATTCCCGAGCTCGCAGAACTCAGCACTTGACAAAAACTTGGTATTTTGTGCGGTGAGTGGATTCTCACTTAAACACTTCTGGTCATTGGTTTCAAGAAATCAACAGATATGTCTATGATTGGCTATATTGCTCAAAACTGAAAATATGTTTCACCAATATCAGATGGGGCCCCCTGATTCCCCGGGGCCCTAAGCGGCCACTTACCTCGCTTAAATGTCCACCCCTGTAAATATCCACACTACCACACAAAAGTTTGCAGCCAGTAAGATTTTTTTTTTTTAATGTTTTTGACATTAATGCTCAACAAGGCTGAATTTATTTGATCCAAAACATAGTAAAAATTGTAAAATTGTAAAATATTAAAACAAAAAATCTTAAAAAGTGAAAAATGTGAAACATTAAAAAAAAAAAAAAAAAGCTTTATATATTTAAATAGTTGAAAATGTCATATAAAATTAAGAAAATGTTTTCTACATCTTTTCCACTGACCCTAAGGAGTGTTTTCAAGGACCACAGACACCAAGTTAATAACCTTGGATCGAGAGCATCTCTAGCTGATGTGTCATAACCTAAAGAAATCAGTCATATATGTTATCTTGTTGAGCTTATCCTGTTATCAGGGCATCATGCCATTTGTGGTGCTAGTCAAACAGATTGGGGACTGTGTGAAGTCAGTGAAAAGAGGAAGTTTGTTTATTATGACGTGAAAAGATGGCAAGCGCCAATCTGTCTGTCTGCAAGAGCTTTACTGAAAGATGCTAAAATGATACTTACAGAGCTGACGGATTCATTCTGGGATTTTGGACTTTCCTCAGGCCGGAGGGTTAATCTGAGACGCCTGATTCTCCTCTGATAGACATAACACATACACACAGAGAAACAACGATTAGCCACAATCAAAAAAGTTTAATTAGATGGACAATCTGATGATTGTTATCTCAAGATAAAATGGGAACAATTTCACTGAAACCAAAACAAAAACTTTAAGTCCTGTCAAAGATAACGCTTATCTATTACGAGAAAAATGTCACGCATGAAAAGAAAAAAACAAGTTGCTCCAAGTGATTTTTTATCACTGAGACAGATAGAATAACAAAACTGTATTAAAATATGACTGCCCATAAACGCTTCAGTGATTAACAACTTCAAATGTGGCCATCTATTCGATTCAAATCAATAACTACTAGTCAAAAATGTGGTTCTCATCGGTTTGATGCCATCTCTGCCAGTTAGCACCATCTGAGAGGGTGTCAGTTGATTAGCTGTAAGAATGTCTCTGAATGGCAGCTGACCGCAGCAACAGCGGCTGAGCACCAGGCCCTGATAAAATAAACATGACAGGGCCCTGCCTCCCAGGACGGTGGCTCTTATTACAGGCCCCTCTCTGAACAACACAACGCTGCCTCGCACACGTCAACAGCGCTCGATTAGCCTGGATATGGACGAGCCATTAGGGCACAGTCCAATGCGTAAGTCACAGAGGACAGAAACCGAACCAAACACAGGCAAGCAAACACCTCACTGAGAATCACTTACAGTCAGGAAAATTCAAAGTTCAAAAGAGCAAGAAAATGTGAGTGAGTGTTTCCTACCTCATTGAGGTCTGGTATCTCAGTGGTGGCTGTGGTGCTGATGGCACCAGCCATGCCATTTCTCAGCATGTCTCCTTTTCACTGTCCAAGCTACACATCCACAGAAACACTATCAACGTCTGCGCCCTCCACTGCAGGCTACACACCAGAGGAGGAGATACGTGGTCTGTCTGTGTGTGTGTGTGTGTGTGTTAAAGAGGGGAAGAATGAAAAAAAGTTCCCTTCAACAGCTCTGCCAGAATTCCTTCCCCCGGATGAGACCAGAGACCGAGAGAGAGGGAAAAAAAGAGGCTCAGTATTCCAATGTGCAGAAGTCAGTAGAAACACAGCCCTCCAGTGTGCAGACAACTCCAGAGTGACAGCGTCCCATATAGACTCCTCCTGACTGAGAGAGAGAGTGTGAGAGAGATAGAGAGAGAGAGAGAGAGAGAGAGAGAGAGAGAGAGAGCGAGCTGTCAGTCTTTCAGTATCTGTGCAGGCTACGTAAGCTTTGTTTCCCATTAGACCCGTTGAGCAACATTTCACCTGTGTGCGTTCTCCAGCTCCCACCTACCTGTAGCCGGCTGCTTTTGTGGGGTGAGGCTGATAATGCTGGGGTGGAGCCCTCTCCATTTCTACACGGGAAGGCGTCACACCTTAGGCGGGTTACACCACTTTTGACTGTAATATGGCTTGAGATATTATGCTTACAATAGTGGTGGATTTAAATTTAATTTAATTTAGTAGGATCATATCAGTGACTAACAAGAGGAAGCAGGAACAAAAAGAAAATAAAGCATGGTATAATTGACATAATTTGTTGCTATTGTGATTCATGGAGTCATAACTAAGAACTTTTTAAGTAATAATTTACCGGAAAACAAAAATTCTGTCGTCATTTACTCATACACATGTCTTTCCAAACCTGTTTGACTTTTGACTAAATGTTTTTGTCCAAACAGTGGAAATCAACAGTCATCAATGTGTTTGGTTTCCAACATTCTTCAAAATATTCTCTTTTGATTTCTCCAGAAGAAAGTCTATAATTACTATAAAACAGAGATAATGTTTTTGGGTGAACTATTCCTTTAATTGTTATTATAATTAATTACCATTTTAAAAACCATTACCATTTTTGGTGTTGTGCAAAAAACAATTGTCGAAGTCAGACAAACTGCACTGCAGATGCCTTAAACTTGCTTGAAGAAATCTTTAATCTTTGTGATTTTGTTTGCTTAACATATTTCAAAGTGCGCAAGTTGTAGGTCAATCATTAATCTAGGGAACAGATAGTCTACTACATGACTCAGTGTAATCATTAAGCCTCCTTATTTGTGAAATCCACCCCTTGGAAACCCATACAGGCTGTAAATCGCACTTATTATTGCTTTTTCCCCTCATCACAATAGACCTTGAGGCAATTTAATCAATTATCACAGGGATAAATGGGCCATTTGAGTGATTATCAATTTTTGTATGACAAAAGTCTTAACTATCTAGAAGTCCATTAGCATGATGAAGAGCTAAAGCAGCATGTGAAAGGTCACAGGGATTATGTTTCCAGCCTTTCATGATGAAAAACAGGAACCCATTTGGAGTGGTCCTACTGGAGAAGCTCTGCTAGTCCCATTCAATCCAATAAAGTGATCAATATGAGGCTACAAAGAGGTACTTAAATAACAACCGTTCAGCATTGTGTTCATCACTTTCTGCAAGTGAACAGTGCCTACATTTATTTTATTTTATTTTATTTTATTTTTTGGTCTATAAAATGCATATTTGGCATTTGGTCTATAAAATGCACACATAGGTTATCTTCTAGGACGTTTAGTACTGCATATACAAATATATATGTGCCCCTAGAGCACAAAACCAGTCATAAGTAGCTTGGTTACATTTGTAGCAATAAAACCTCACCGCATGGGTCAAAATTATAGATTTTTTTATGCCAAAATCATTAAGATATTAAGTAAAGATCATGTTCTATGAAGATATTTTGTAAATTTCCTACCGTCCATCAATATATCAAAACTTAATTTCAGAATAATAATATGCATTGCCAAGAACTTCATTTGGACAACTTTAAATGTGAATTTCTCAATATTTATATTTTTTTGCACCCTCAGATTTCAGATTTTCAAATAGTTGTATCTCAGCCAAATATTGTCCTATCCTAACAAACCATACATCAATGGAAAGCTTTATTCTTATTCATTATTATTTTTACATTTACATTTTACATTTAGTCATTTAGCAGACGCTTTTATCCAAAGCAGCCTACAAATGAGGACAATGGAAGCAATCAAAAACAACAAAAGAGCAATGATATATAAGTGCTATAACAAGTCTCAGTTAGCCTAAACGCAGTACACGTAGCAAGGGCTTTTAAATAATATAATAAATAAAAAGAAAACAGAAAGAATAGAAAAAGAATAGAGCAAGCTAGTGTTAGAGGTCTTTTTTTATAATTGTATAATAAATGAAAAGAAAATAGATAGAATACAAAAAGATTAGAAAGGTAGTTAGATTTTTTATTTTTTTTTTTAAATAGAATTAGAATAGTGAGTGCAAAAGTTGGAGGGTCAAATAAAGATTGAATAGATGTGTTTTAAGCCGATTCTTGAAGATGGCTAAGGACTCAGCTGCTCGGATTGAGTTGGGCAGGTCATTCCACCAGGAGGGAACATTTAATAACATTTAACATTTTTATTATTATATTATTTATTCAGCTTTCAGATTGCGTATAAATCTCAATTTTTTTTAAAAAAAACTGACCCTTATGTCTGGTTTTGTGGTCCAGGGTCACATAGGAGATATTTCCTCACTACAAATAAACAGATGTTTCTTAGAAAAGGTGAGTCGACTCGTGACTAACAAGTAAGTATCGATTCTCCTGTTCTCACGCAAACATTTTCTGAGTTGGTATGGTATTTTGAAAACAGTTTAATCATATTCGCTTACACGAAATGACTCCAGTCATATCAGGAGACAAATAAAGGCTGAATTATTTTACAGAGAGATGGGCTGCTCAAGTGCGTCGTGGGGGGCCTCCGTGTTGAGATCACATGACTAGAATAATACTCATCTTCAACTAAAAATAATACATTTTGGCAGCCAGCTTGCGTGTGAACGTCCCCTATGCTATCAGAGTAACTGAAAACAATTGTGGAGTCGACTCCAAAAGACTCTCTATAAATCTAACTGTGTATCAGAATCGACTGCACTATAAAACTTTAATCTTTTTTGCTAGTGACTCGTTCTTATATAGCACGCTGTGATTGGCTAAAATTGGACTATGATTTTTTTCCCGACCCAGCCTGTTTCTTTTGACAAATTCCAATAATGATCCAAATCAGCACAGCGTAATGAAATTTTGTAATATGGTCTTTAATATTTTCCTATGAGCCTTTATGGACCTTCAATGTTTATGTTTTATGTTTATAGTGAAATTATGAATGTAATTTGGCAGAACAGCTGTATTTCCACCACTGTATGCAGTCTGCACGCTAGTAAACAGTGCTCAGGTATTAAAGCACACAGTACCTGCATAAAATTGAATGGCTTTATACAGCCTACATAAATTATTCAGGGGAGCTATTGGCTGTTTCAGAGGACACACATTACAACATTTTCCTGGCTGTGAGGTTTTCCTCATTAATGCTAAAACAGGATGAAGCATATGGCAGATGAATTCTCCCCTCGTCTGACCTGAAGATAAATCTACAGTTGCACTGTCTTCCTAACCATGTGACATACAGTATTATTCAAGTTCACATACACCATTTCCCACAAAACAGTATTACTGGTAAACATTGTTACATCCATTACCTGCAGTCTATGCATGATTGCTCTCACATTCAACAAGGAAAAGAAAAGGTGAGTTAGAAGCCTACATGTACCCATTGTGTTATTTACGTATTGTCACCTTGCGTACCTGGTCTTACTAGATAGTGTGGATTCCCTGAGGTGCAGATCAGACACATTTCTGAGATGAGGAGTGACATCAGGAAAAGGAAGAAAAACAGAGAGAGGGAGAAACAGAATGCAAATGTTTGTTTGGAGAGGTTATATATCAGGAAATGTAGTGGGCCTAAAATGAAGTCAGTTACTATCACCAGACCATTTTATGAAAGAAAATGTTAACAAATAAAAGACATGCCATTTTTAACAGTTATCTGTTAAAGATAGAAAAGTAGTAATAATAAAATACTTTGTGTTTTATGGCATAATTTGACCATAAGAAGAGGACTTAGTCTGAATATTACTGAAGAAACAATTCTGTTATATTGTGTTCAGGTTGATTCCCCCATTTAGGTTAGGTGTGGTCTAGTTATATATATATCATATAATATCATAGAAGACCCTATTTAAATTTGCAGGCCCACACTTTTTTTTATTTTCCAGAGCAAATGGCTCATCCTGCCTGAAACAATGGCATATGGCCTTTTTGTAGTGTTCTCAGCCTTTTAACATGGTCTGTGACAACAGCACATGACTGGCTGAGCTGTATTATGTTATGCAATTTGACACTACATTCACTTTCAAACCCACATACATTAAAAAAAAGAAAGTATTAAAAAGTAAATTAAAAACAACCAATCTCAGAAGGCACTTGAAAGATGTGTGTGATGGCCTACTGCTGTTGTAACAAACAACACATATTGTTTAGCCAGCAACACTGCTGTCTTGGAATAATTGCCTTGTTGTTATTTGTCATGAACCATGCAGCAGATTCACCTGCAGCTGACAGGTGAGTAATTACAGCTGAATGACTATCTAACAACGTCTTACTCTGTGACGATGTCCACACAGGAGACAAAGAAAGAGCACTGAGAACTGGTTATTTGACATTTATAAGTAACACCTGGGAACATATTGTCTGTGAACGTAGTAGAGGTAAACATGCACTTGTGTGTTCTGTCAGAGTGGATGTTTTTGAGTCTACCTACACAGTATGTTTGACTCGTTAAGTAAGATTTGTTTTGGAAAAAAATAATTTTATTCAGCGAGGATGCACTGCATTCATCAAAAGTGACAGTAAAGACATTTTTGAAGTTACAAAAGATTTCTGTTTCAAGTAAATGCTGTTCTTTTAAACTTTCTATATAAAACGGTTTCCACAAAAATATTAAGCAGTACAGTTTTCAAGATTGAAAATAATGGGAAACGTTTCTCAAACACGAAGTATTGATTTCTGAAGGATCAAGTGACACTGAAGACACAAGAATAAATTCAATTTTTTTAAATGTAATAATATTTCATATTGTTACGAAATGAAATATACGATTTTAACTGTATTTTTGATTAAAAAATACAGTCTTGGTGAACATAAGAGACTTATTAAAAAAAAAAAAAGAACATTTTAAAAAATCTTACCAACCCCAAACTTTAAATGGTATTTTACTACACTGAACAGTTTAATAAACTGATAATCAATAGTTATCCTCTAAATGAACTTAAGTTTTAACTTATTGTGTTTAATTAACCAGCAGTACACCAAGAGCATTTTAAGAGCACTTAAAGAGGATAAAACAAAAGTTATAAAGGATAACGACATTAGATAAAGACATAATAAAATGCAATTAAACAAATAAGTCTCCCAGAGGAAGGACCCCAGAGATACAAGATGTTTTACAAAATCGCAGATATACCAAAATGCGTTGGTATGCAAATACAAACAGGATAAAATGATTCAAGAATATGGTGAAAGGAAAAACCTGAGAGTGAGAAGAAAATGGAAAACCAAAGACAGAAACAAAGAAAGAAAGAAAGGGCAAGAGAAAGTCCTGTTCTCCGGTGCTCTGTTTACTCTCTCTTTGTGAATCTCAAGACACAATAAAGACAAGGACGTCCCCCAGAATGAGCAAACAGTGGTGTGTATAGATGAGTTCGAAATACAAAACGAGCTGTGGCAGCCAAACAACTTCCTGTTCTCATTCAGATCAGTGATGGACCGGCCCCTAATAGAGCCTGTCTGCCAGGGGCCACTGCACACTATTAGGATTCATTAGTCTGCTCATCATAAATTTTGACTCCAGCTAGGTACAGGACGTGCCCCTGATGACTGTTCAATCAAACATATCTAATCCTGTTTATCTCTAGTCTGTTTATTAGAGATGTTTACTAAGCCAAGCATACTATTGCAATTGCACATTCTTAGGATATGGATTTGAACAATGCCCTAACACAGAGCGTCTCAAAAAGGGGGCCACAGGGTGACCTAAAAGTAAAACATTCTAAAGATGCAAAAAAAACACAAGATGATAAAAAACAACAACTTTTAAGCTAATATTTTCCACCTTAATAGCTTTAATTTTTTTTTTAATAAAAACACATAATCAGAATCTTGAGTATAATGGCAATGAGTTTTCTGAAAAAGTGCAAATCACATATGTAGTATTATTTTAAAAGGCATACAATCTGTGACTAATGATCGTAAAAGTTATGTAAGTATGTACTTTGTAAGGTTGAATGACTACCAGATGGTGTCATTATAACCTGTTTATGTATTTGAGTCAGTTCCTCAATTATACTGTGATTACTGGCCATTAGCTGAGGTCATAGTCTGATCTGAGGTTGTGAACTTTTTTAAATTCAAAAAAATTAAAAGAACAACAGGTGTTAAATAGTCACGTTATTTACATCATTAGCTGCAGGCAAAATAAAAATAAAAAAATGTTGCTTTTGAAACATGTTTGCAGAACTTTAAGTTGGTTCCAGTGAACGTCTGTACTGCGTTGGCATTGTTTACGTTCAACCCTGCAGCACTTCTTACTGACCAGAAGAGGGCGGTAGAGAGCTGTCAATCGCCAGACCTCAGTGTTCAAAAAGCATCTTGTTTCTAAGATTATGGACTAAAATAAGAAAACTGTGCCATAGCCTATGAAATAAACGGTTTAGATCACCAAAGCACTGTATGTGTGTGTGTGTGTGTGTGTGTGTGTGTGTGTGTGTGTGTGTGTGTGTGTGTGTGTGTGTGTGTGTGTGTGTGTGTGTGTGTGTGTGTGTGTGTGTGTGTGTGTGTGTGTGTGTGTGTGTGTGTGTGTGTGTGTGTGTGTGTGTGTGTGTGTGTGTGTGAGTTTGTGAGGAGTGGGTTCTGAATTTCAGGAATCTTGGATCTTCACTATAGTCCCCATGTCAGCCCAACCCTGATGAGTGAAGGCTTTGCCAAGAATCTCTGCACAGCAGGCTGAGATGCTCCTCTCACATCAGGAGGTTAGTTTGTTTTGTGCTGCCACAATACAAACCAGATCTCAAGACAACAGCCAAAGGATTTATAATGGGGCTCAGGGCCTCTCCTCTACAGCTCAGTGGCGTATAGACATGCATATCACACAAACGCAGTCCTCTCTCAACATTGGGGGAGGCTTCTTGCTCTTCTAGAAGAGCTATATCAGTTTGGTTTCTCTAGCTCATGGCACATCAGGATCAGGATCTAGACTTAAACAGTGGTTCTTCTCAACCTTTTGAATGCAAGACTCTTCCCCTGTCTAAACTTAGAACTACCTCTGGTGCTTTTGGTGTAAAAAACAAACAAATATATGCCAGTTTAATGTTATACAGGTCCTTCTCAAAAAATTAGCATATTGTGAAAAAGTTCATTATTTTCCATAATGTAATGATAAAAATTAAACTTTCATATATTTTAGATTCATTGCACACCAACTGAAATATTTCAGGTCTTTTATTGTTTTAATACTGATGATTTTGGCATACAGCTCATGAAAACCCAAAATGAAAACCCAAAATCTCAAAAAATTAGCATATCATGAAAAGGTTCTCTAAACGAGCTATTAACCTAATCATCTGAATCAACTAATTAACTCTAAACACCTGCAAAAGATTCCTGAGGGTTTTAAAAACTCCCAGCCTGGTTCATTACTCAAAACCGCAATCATGGGTAAGACTGCCGACCTGACTGCTGTCCAGAAGGCCATCATTGACACCCTCAAGCGAGAGGGTAAGACACAGAAAGAAATTTCTGAACGAATAGGCTGTTCCCAGAGTGCTGTATCAAGGCACCTCAGTGGGAAGTCTGTGGGAAGGAAAAAGTGTGGCAAAAAAACGCTGCACAACGAGAAGAGGTGACCGGACCCTGAGGAAGATTGTGGAGAAGGACCGATTCCAGACCTTGGGGGACCTGTGGAAGCAGTGGACTGAGTCTGGAGTAGAAACATCCAGAGCCACCGTGCACAGGCGTGTGCTTTGAACCAGAAACAGCGGCAGAAGCCCCTGACCTGGGCTACAGAGAAGCAGCACTGGACTGTTGCTCAATGGTCCAAAGTACTTTTTTCGGATGAAAGCAAATTTTGCATGTCATTCGGAAATCAAGGTGCCAGAGTCTGGAGGAAGACTGGGGAGAAGGAAATGCCAAAATGCCTGAAGTCCAGTGTCAAGTACCCACAGTCAGTGATGGTCTGGGGTGCCATGTCAGCTGCTGGTGTTGGTCCACTGTGTTTTATCAAGGGCAGGGTCAATGCAGCTAGCTATCAGGAGATTTTGGAGCACTTCATGCTTCCATCTGCTGAAAAGCTTTATGGAGATGAAGATTTCGTTTTTCAGCACGACCTGGCACCTGCTCACAGTGCCAAAACCACTGGTAAATGGTTTACTGACCATGGTATTACTGTGCTCAATTGGCCTGCCAACTCTCCTGACCTGAACCCCATAGAGAATCTGTGGGATATTGTGAAGAGAAAGTTGAGAGACGCAAGACCCAACACTCTGGATGAGCTTAAGGCCGCTATCGAAGCATCCTGGGCCTCCATAACACCTCAGCAGTGCCACAGGCTGACTGCCTCCATGCCACGCCGCATTGAAGCAGTCATTTCTGCAAAAGGATTCCCGACCAAGTATTGAGTGCATAACTGAACATAATTATTTGAAGGTTGACTTTTTTTTGTATTAAAACCACTTTTCTTTTATTGGTCGGATGATATATGGTAATTTTTTGAGTTTTCATGAGCTGTATGCCAAAATCATCAGTATTAAAACAATAAAAGACCTGAAATATTTCAGTTGGTGTGCAATGAATCTAAAATATATGAAAGTTTAATTTTTATCATTACATTATGGAAAATAATGAACTTTTTCACAATATGCTAATTTTTTGAGAAGGACCTGTATATCTTTATTTTTAGCATGTTTAGTACTTTAAGACTAAAAAGAAAATGTAAATAATTTTCAGACTTATTTGGTCACCCAGTAGTTTGCAGAGGGCCCCTGGTTGAGAAAAACTGGACTATAGAAATGACAAAATACTTGGGGCAAGAATCTTATTTTTAATGCACATTATTGACATTACCGATGGGGAATTACTGCCGGTACATTTTAATTTCTAATAAGAAATAAAGCACAGAACAGAAAATAGACAGAGCCTCATGGGATTAACTGTGGAGTTTATTTATTTTTTTAATGTAGATGTGTACAGAGAGGTAGAGGTAGGTTTTTTTTGTTTGTTTGAACCTTAAAAAAAATGCACTAATGACTAATAATAGCGCTTTTGTTCCATTAAACAACATTTAAGCACCGGACAAAGAGTTCACTTCAACATACAGTGCAAATCATCACAGTGTTCTCATAGGGTGATTGTCAAAACAGTAATATACAAGTTTTGCATAAGGAAAAAGGACGTTTTTTTTTTTCAACTCTGAAACAACAGGCACACAGATGCTTTCACATTTGTGCAGGTGTAGGGCAGCATCCCATGAGTAGAACAGAGGTACAGTGAAACCAATTATAAATGTTTTATAATACAATAGGCTCATATGGTTTAATCCATAACACTGTTTTGCATTTCAGAAAGGAGTGAAAAATCCTGGAAACATAAATGTGTCAATGTAATGTAACAGGTCTACAGATTGGTGCAGCCAGTTGCTGTACATTGTCATGGCGCTGTTTGGAATAATCCTAAAAGATTAAATAAACATTTACAGAAGTAAAAGTAGCTTCATATGATTAAAAAAAAAAAAAAAAAAAATTAATTATGTTTGTTTGTTAATTAAGTAAATGTTGTTTGTTGTTGTATGTTGTCATATAAAAAATGTCCCTCATACATGCTTCCCTTAATATGTATTGTCTCAATTGTCTTCAGATCTGTCAGTCCTTCACATTCCGGACAGCTAAATATCAAATCGAGTTTTTGCATTATTCAAAGGTTTTTTATGTCAGTGGTTTTAGTGGAAATGCACAATTAAAATATTTAACAGTAAAGAAAGAAGAACAGAAAGAAAAAGAAAATGCAGATAAACAAGTGTATTTTGCGCAGATATACAGTGCTATACAGTATCATTAGGGTTGAACGCATAAAAGATTACTTGTACAAAAATATAGCAATATAGCAAAAATAGCAAAAATATATAATTGAGAAAAAAAGGCATTGGGATTGGGCTCATTGTTATATGAAATTGTGGCAAAGAGTTCATAACTGAGAGCACAAATGTATCTTTCTTTATAACTCCTTTCCAATTTCCAGTAGCGTTTTCACAGAGAGAATTTGGAGATGATGGCATCCTGACTGCTGGAGCGTTTGTAGCCGGATGAAGAACTGAAGTAGGTCTCGCCATCAGTGCTGATATCATCATCATCATCGTCGTCATCATCATTGGCATTCAGGACTGGTGCCGAGTTGTTCTTGCGCTTGTGGATTAACAACAAAATGCCCATTTTTAGTTAGACTCAGGAATACAAGTATCATTTTTTATTTTAAACAAGCCTGTCCATTATGTAAATGTGTAAAATAAGTTCAAGAGTGGATTTTCAATTAGTAATAGTATACACTACTGGTCAAAAGCAGCATAAATAACGTATCACTGAATGCATGTACATGTATTAACAACTTTGATTTAAATAATTATTAGTCGTTTAAAAATGTAAATGCTTTAGTCTGACTGAAATTGTACCAGTTTGAATTCTGTGAAGTCTGACTAACAGACCTAGATACAGTAATACAACAGTAGCTCAAATTCGTCAAGCATATATACATGCTAATCAGACTACAATTGGCTTCTGAATTATGAAAGGTGATGTGCAACGTGCATTTAATCCTTAAAATATTAAATGACACATTGTGTCATGTTTACTTGGACAGAGAGATGAACAGTGTAGCTCGATTTGAACTGCACATACTGTGAGACATCATTCCATGTGGTAATGAAATATTTTAGCTGACATCACGGTGCTCCGAGTTGAACCCGGATCAGCAGTAATGTATTTATCTCAGGGTTACCTCATCTCACCACGCAGTGCTTTGAGCTGACTCTGGAGTTGTTCATTGGCCTCCTGCTGCTCCTCCAGGTCTCTCTGCAGTTTCTTCTTGTTGTGTTCCAGTCGGTCGATCTCCTCCTCCGCCTCATCCATCTGCCTCTTCAGAGCCTTCAGACGCAGGTTCAGCTACACACACACACACACACACAGCATCACATCAGATAAGAACAATACAGACTACACATTCATCACAACTCAACATTCTTGCACGGTATTGCAACATACCTAAAAGGACCCATTAAATATTCTTTCCAAATTTGAGTTTTCTTCTCAGAGGAGGATGTTTACTGACCTGATCTTTCTGATCCTGCAGTGAATGATGCTCTTCATCCACTTGCATCATCATTTCCTTCACTTTGCGCTCTAGTCGACGATTCGCCAGCTGCAGGTTACCTCGTTCCCTGTTAAATATTTAATTAAGTTACTTTTTTTGTTTTTACTTAATATCAGACATCAGACACACTAAATGCATTAGGTTTCTCATTTACTGCTCCTCTGCTTCCAGTCTTTCCTCTAGTTCCTGGATGCGGTTCTCCAGCTGGGCCACCAATCCCTCTTTACTAGGCTTGTGAGATCGCTCCAGATTCGTAATCCTGCTCTTCAGATCCTTATTTTGAAACAGAAAAGGAAAAGGAATGTATAATGATATATAAAAGGAAGTTAACAGGTGAAGAGGTTTGCTAGTTTGAGAGGTCAGGAGCTATAGGAGCAGAGGATGGTTGGTTTAAGGCATCGATCGGAGTCAGACACATTTGTTTTTTACCTGTCTCTCCAGGGAGATCTTGTCACACTCCACATCCTGTCTGCTGGCTCTTTCCTGCATCAGCTCATTCCTCATATGCTCCAACTGTCACACAAACATTAGTGGCAAACCTCACCAACAATACCAAAACACTCCTTCCCAACTAAAAACATGCCAGTATATGAAGACCTCTTGGTCTTGTCTGCGATTTACATTACCCTTCACACCATTGCTAAATGGAGCCCTAAAAGGTCATAATATCATTCATTTGATGATCATTTTTAATATTTTTTAAACTTTCAAAAAATAAAAAAATGGTGATAAACTACTGTTCATAGGTTTAGGAGAACTTTTTCTTTATATTTCTATTTTCTGTTTTACTATCAACTGCATTTCTTAGATCAAAAATACTGTATAATAATATTTTACAATAATACTTTTTCTTACCGTTTTCTATTTTATTGTTTTTAAATGTAATTTAATCCTCAAATGGAGGCCTTTAATCCAGTCTTCAGTGTCACATGATCCTTAAAAAAAATCATTCTAATGCAGATGTTGTGCTCAATAAACAATTCTTCTACTCATCATCATCAGCATTACAATTATTATTATTGTTATGTTAAAAGCAGCTCCTTAATATTTTTGGTGGAAAGTGTGATACACTTTCCTCAGGATTCTTTGATTAATAAATTCAAAAGAACATTTATTTTAAATAAAAAATAAATGTCTTTAATGTCACTTTTGGATAATTTAATGAATCCTTGCTGAATAAAAGAATTAATTTCTTTTAAAAAATAAAACCTTGGTCTAGTACAGTAGTGTGTGTAGTTTTACAGATCTAAGGCATTGAGTTGAATAGCTGATTTTTTTTAGTTGAATAGCTCTTTTTTTTCATTAGCCAAATTAATTCACATTTCTTCTATTATTCTATTATTAGTTCACATTTCTCTATAATTTCTCCAAAACATTTAGATAGAACCTGCCTGTAATTATCTGAACCAAAATATTTCTCATGGACATCAGTCACTCAAAGCATGAAATCCATAAAAGATGTTGAAAATGTAGAGAGAACTTGCCTTAAGACAGTGGCAGTGAAGACAGATATGGAATAAGGGATAGAAATTGAAAAGAAGAAATAGCGATCGATAGAGAGAAGATGGCTCTTTTTGTCTGCTGCCAGGCGCTAAGAGTGGATGATATTTTATGCCAATTAGCGTGTGACAGCGGGGCTCAGGGATGAGGGATGGGCCGCGTGTGCCGCTCTCCCCTGCAGGGCGCTGCGTCAGCAGAGCAGAAAACACACTGAAACTAATCAAAGCACGAGAGCGATACAGACACGGAGAGAAAGAGAGAGCCAGAGAGCATGGGAGCAAAGAGCGGGAGATTACTCTCATTTAGACAGCCGCTCGTGCACCTGCTGCCATGGACGCAGGTGTGCCCATCCTGACACCACCCCCCACTTCTGTAACCCACCCCGTCTCCACAGAGCCCTCTACTGTTTCCACACAAACTCACCTCGGCCTTATAGCTTAACACTATTGTGTCATTATATTCGCCTCGTTTCTCTATTTCCAGACAATTAAAAAAAGCTCACGCGCTCCACTCCTTCATAATCTATTAATCACATCTTCAGCCCTGATCTAGATTTGTCACTTTTTAAAAGGTCTAAATGTGTTGCGACAGGTGCAATCGGACCAATGCGCAGATTAGCTTTTGCAAACAATAAACGAGGGGGAAAAATTTGGGCTACTTTTGAAGAAAGTTTCAAAAGGTCCAAGTTCAAGAAGTCATAGGTCCAACCAAATGATGCATGATCCTAAAATTGCTTGCTTCAGAAAATAAACTGCACATATAAGTTGGTCTTGGTTCCATAAAAGGCAAAGATCCAACACTTCAAGTCTGAGATTGTAGAAACCAGACATTGTTTCTCAGAAAACATGTATCATCTGTGCCTGAGATTGCAACATGTTTCCTTTACTGGGATTATCGTTCAGGAAGGAAGAATTCTCTCCGGCCTCTATCTTCAAACCTCTGCTTGGGCGATTCTGGATGTTTTGCTAAAATGCTTTAGAATAAGCTTTGCCACTGGCCGGCTTGAGATGTTTGGCCGCTTGCATATTTTGGCCGAAGTGGAGCTTTAGAGAAAGCTCTTAATTGATGGCTGAAATTCGGACAGGCACTCTTTCACCAAGAGGAAGGCTGCCAAAGAGAACGATTACGCAAGCTCCTCTTACAATGCACTCCCTCTCACACTCCATCTTTCTCTTGCTCTGGTGTGAATTAACTCTGAATCTCGAGTGCAACTTTAAAAAGAAGAACCCAACAGCGGATCAAGCATTCAACTTCAATTCCGTCACTTGTATTTCACCAGGAATGAAAAAGTGTGTGTGGCTTGTAACAATATACTCATGGAGAAAGACATCGTAAAAATAATACATTTTGAGCGGCTCAGATAAGATTTGAAAATTGTGCATGTCTTCAGTTCATGTTTATGTAAAAAAAAAAAAAACTATAAAAAAAAACAAAGACTACAATACAGACACCAGTCAAATCAAAAGAGCTTACAATTAAATGTTTTACATTAGTTTGTATGAATTTTCTTATAAACTAATATTTTAACCATTGAAATGGGCAAGTTGGGTGAGATAATGAGGAAAAGGTACATATACATGAAAACTTCTTCAATACTATTTAAAATGCATCCCAGGAAGCACCTCTTGAAGAGAGACATCTGGGATATGCCCTGTCTAAAAAATCTACAATTTAAAATAGAATTATTCAGTGCAAAATTCCCATATATGTTAATGATTTAACTATTGATTATGGTAAAAATCAATAACAAAATGTGTGTCAAGAGGATCTCACTTGTTCTCTTCCTCGGTCTATTCTCTCCAACAGCAAGTCTCCGTTCTGTCTCTCCTCCTCCAGCTCCATCTGCACCGCAGACAGACGGTCCTGTTGCCAGATGAAAGCACTTTGTACATTAGAACAAATTTACAACATAGTCAACAGTTCAAGAAACATTTGATGACGGTAAAAAGAAGACATGTCTCTATTAGTGCTGCACCTCCAAGAGTTTGACTTGTCTGGTTTTGTCGTTTGAATGGGCTTTGGTCTCGGTCTCGACCTCTAGTTCAAAAACCTTCTGCTCCAGGTCCTTCACTCTCTGCAGCGCTTCATCTCTGTCTTTCTGACACTGCCGCAGATCCTCCTGCACACGAGCCAGCTGAAACACACAAACACAGTCACATTTTAGTCAGAGAACACTTTTACATCCAGACGGATGGCTGGGAACAGGCTTAAGATAAAATATTTTTCACATTTTCAGCACTGATTTTAGGAGAAATTTTTGATTTGGTAAAAATAGGTAAAACAGATCAGACAGTATTATACTCTTATTGGTATCTAAAAGCATAATTAAGTTAACCAATAAACACAGAAGTGGTGAAAAGATTTATATTCAAAAGATTGTTTTTTTTTAAAGATTTTTAAAAGCAGTCTCTAATACTCACCAAGGCAGCATTTATTTGATTAAAAAATACATTTGTGAAATGTGATTACAATTTAAAGTAACTATTTTCTATATGGGTATATTTTAAAATGTAATTTATTGCTATGATGGTAAAGCTGAATTTTCATATACTCACTCCAAACTTTTGAACTTTATATATCCTGCAACCCTACAGAGGACAAGCAGTGTGATATATGAATATTTTCATAATGTTATATATGATTTAATACATCTGCAATTGATTTGTGTCCTTTAAACATCATTACCATTTAATTTGTACCATGATATTCATGCTGTGCTACATGTGAAATTAATCTCTCTCCTGAACATGATTTGTGCATTGCTGTCCTGTTCCTGCAGTTACATTTTCTGCCACAAGATGCTGCCTTTGTCAAGAGTGAACTCCTAAACACATGTGAAATATGCACTTCAACATGAAACAAATGATTTTGAGATGTACATGTAATTTTAAAAAAAGAAGCTGGGTAGTAAATATTCAGTAAAGCAGAATAAAATGTGTTAATGTGTGTTCTGCATATAAGAAGCATACAGCTTTAATGGGTGTGATCTGGTTTTATAGCAGAGAGCAGCAGAGGTGTATCGCTCAAAGAGGAAACAGCTGTGTGACTGAGGTCATGATCTGTATGAGGAGAGTGTATCAGAGAGGAGAACATGTGTAAGATGGAATTCTGGGAGGATGAGGAGTCAGTAGGTCATCGCTCAGATCCAACACTCCCCACAGGAACACAGCATCCTTCTCTTCCTTCACACACAGCTGTGCAGCAGAGGACATCTCACTGTTGCATCTCTTCTTTTTATGGTTTGTTATTCTTTTAATTTTTCTTCCTGACACTCTGTTCCATTCTCCGCTCATGAACAGATATTTCACAGGCAGCAGTGCAGAATTACAGTCAGTCAGTGAGCCAGATTACACTCTTGTTCTCAGCTCATAAAGTGTTAATGAGATTGGGGGATGGGTCCTGTCCCCACTGTTCCACAGGACCTCATTCACAGGGCTGACCAATAATGCCTGATTCCCATAACAAACAATAACATTCTTCAAATGCCAGTGCTGACAGGGTTAAAGCACATAACAGCAGAGGTGAAAGGTTAGTCCCACTTGGGGTTGTTGAGTATATAAACTGAAGGGTTGGATTGGGAGTGCGAATAAGAGCTGAAGTGATTGAAAAATCTGATCTGCCAAAAGAATGTCGGCCGATGATTAATGGTGGCGAGGAACATTCCAGAGGTTTATTTAAAACTGAAATCGCTGATATGGTGATCTCCACAGAGTTATGCAAATTATGTTTAACATGGCATTTGGCGGAGTTTACATTGAAATATATCTCTAGCCAACTGTTATGCTTCTTCAGAAACATGCAGTACATCTTTTTATGAAATGCAAGGGTCACTTTGGCTAGATACACTTCCCATATTTACATGACTTTTTTGTGCTGTTGGATAAATAAAGAGACAACTCTGAGTATAAGGGCTTAAACACTGACAGGCTTCTCTGTGTTTCACTTTCAAATGATTACCTCAGATGATCCTACCAATGAAATGAGATTTTCCTATCTGTATTCAAGTCAAACAAACTGCATAATGGAACTTTTTTGGACAGTTACAATGGTAATACCACAGTTTTGGACATATTTAAGAGTTTTAGCCAATCAGAATTTACCCGACTTTTAAGAGTGCATGCATTTAAAGCGGCAGACAAAATAACTACAGCGTGTGCTTTATTAAGCAATTTTAATATTTTGTTTATTAAGTAGCTGCAGCTCAGACCAGCTGGTTCTTGGTCTATTTCAGGATTTAGAAATGATTTTTGTTTTGTTTTCAGGCTTGGCTTCAGGTTGGCGATTTTCTTAAATTTTGTTGATATAATGGCTCTCCTCCACCCACCTCCTCCTGAAGGGTCTTGGCGGTAAGACGTGACTTCTCCAGCTCCAGACCTCCCTCTCTCAGCTGTTTCTGCAGCTCTGCCATTTCCCTCCGGTTCTTCTCCTTGTACATGTCTATCTGCTCCTGCAGCTCCTGAGTTGAGCTCTGAGACGCCTCCACTATCTCATACATCTACACAGACAGAAAGAGATATTGAAAAACCAGTAGGACAGAGGAAAAATAAACATGCCAATTCTTCAGACATTTATCAGCTTCAGCCCAGGTTTCTGTGACACAAATCACGCTAGTTAACCAGCTCAGGATGTGCTCCTCAGTGAATTCAAAAGCGTGTACTGAAAGCAACTTACTAATGAGCTTGTTAAGACCTTTAGATGATTAAAAAAAGGACATTATTCTGACCTCCCGTTGCAGCTTCTCCACAGTCCGGTCCAGCAGCCTCCTCTCATCTTCAATCTCATTCTTGGTGTTTTTAAACTGTTCTTTCTGACTCCTCTCATCCTTTAGTCGCTCCTGCAGCTCATGGTGCTCTTGGGTCATTTTGGTCAAGTTTCTCTATGGATGGGAAAGTATCATTTAACACAGTAAAACTGACATCCTTTAGGCCAATTATTAAAATAGCAAAGCTTCTTTGAATGATAGATTTAAGACATGCAACCTAAATGAAACATCATATACATATCTGAATCTGTAAAAAAAAAAAAAAAAAAAAGACATCATTATTCAGGAATTTGACTTTTTAATTTAGACTTCTACACTAATGTTCAAAAGTTAGGGTAAGAAAAGATTTTTTGAAAGAAATAAATACTTTTATTCTTCAAGGATACATTAAAGTGACAGTAAAGACTTTTATATTGTTATGAAAATATAATTTTATTTCAAATAAATGCTGTTCTTTTCAACTTTCTATTCATCTAATAATACTTAAAAATGATAGTGGTTTCCACAAAAATATTAAGCAGCAGAACTGTTTTCAACATCAATAACACTGAGAAATGTTTCTGGAGCATTAGAATATTAGAACGATTTCAGAAAGATCATGTGAAACAGAGACCCCAAACTTTTGAACGGGAGTGTACAAAACAAGCAACATATCAATAACTCAACCAAACATGATTTTTTGCTATCTTAGCTACAGCTCAAACTTGGGTTTCCCGGGTCTCACCTGCACATCCTCTAGGCGAGTACCAAGAGCCCGGTTTGCACGGGTCATTTCCTCTTCCTGTTCCCTGACCTCAGCAAGAGACTCCTCCAACTGCCTTTTCTCTTTCTAGTCACAAATAAACACATTACAGACGTTTTACATCTCAGTGTCTGCATTTCTAGACACAGATTAAGCCATTGCCCAGAGTTAATGGGGATTCAGAGCTGATGGACCTCAAGACAGAACAATCTTAATCTTCGTCTGGGGAAACTGCCTCATGTTGAGGTAATCATTAGAATGTAATATAAAACTAAGTGGAAGAAAATCTCAGCACACGAGAAGTTCATATGACGTCTGCCTTGGGGTTGTGAGTATAAATGTAAGTGTGTTTGTTTTTCACACAATCAAAGAGAGGGCTGAAGGTACCTCCAGACGGACAGCTCGCTCCCCGAGCCTGCTCTCCTGCAGCTTGGCTTCATCAATGATGCGGTTGAGTTTGGCAACTTCATTCTCCAGCTCCTGTGCCCTCTTGCGCAGTCTCTCCAGCTCCTGAGAGAGACGGCCTGCCTGGCCCTCGGATGCCTTTCGTGCCGCCTCCACTTCCTCCTTTTGCTTACTGGCTGTAACATTGTTCTAGAGAGAGAGGACAAAACAGAAAAACAATGTTACATAAAATTACAGTTATCTTGAAAACCCACATAACTTCAGGCTCCAAAATGAACACCAAATTCAGGCAAAACACTGGATCCCACTGAATTGTAAGAACAACAGACCTAATTGTCAAGATAATGTCATTTAAGTTTATTTAGATTCTGGGGTCATTCAAATTTTTGTAAAGTTTTTGAGTAAAGTCTCTTATTCTCACCCAGGCTGCATTTATTTGATCAAAAATACAGAAAAACAGTAATACTGTGAAACATAATTACAATTTTAAATAACCTTTCCAATATTAATTTTAATTTATCTCTGTAATTGCAAAGCTGAGTTTTCAGCAGCCATTACTTCAGTTTGCAGTGTCACATGATGCTTCAGAATACGGATTTGGTGCTCAAGAAACATTTCCTATTATTATCAGCTTGAAATTAAAACATTTGTGCTGGTTCATATTCAGGGTCTATTTTTTCTTGATTCTTTGATAATTAGAATATTCAAAATAACAGAATATATTGCCAAACTCAATCGCAGCAGCTGAGTCCTTAGCCATCTTCATGAATCGGCTAAAACACATCTCTTCCATCTTTATTTGACCCTCTAATTCTAGGACTCTCTATTCTAATTCTGTTCTTAAAAAAACTAAATTGCCCCTTTTAGACTTGCACTCTATTCATTTACTAACTACTTGTTTTCTTTAAAAAAAAACAATTAACACTAGCTTCTCTATTCTTTTTATTCTTTTTGTATTCTATTTGTTTTCTTTTTATTTATTATACAATTAACAAAAAGCAAAAAAAAAGGGCCTCAAACTAGCTTCCTCTATTCTTTTTCTATTCTATCTGTTTTCTTTTTATTTATTACATAGTTTAAAAAACGCTTGCTATGTGTACTGCGTTAGGCTAACTGAGACTTATAGCAATTGCGTATCATTGCTCTTTTGTTGATTTTGATTGCTTCTATTGTCCTCATTTGTAAGTCGCTTTGGATAAAAGCATTTGCTTAATGACTAAATGTAAATGTAATATTTGAAACAGAAGTAGAAAAAAAAAAACCATAAAAAAAATCATGTTTCAGCCAGAGACAGAATCTGGCCCATCTCATATAAAATGCAAGCAACACCTACAATATTTTTTATACTGTATATGTGTTTCGTAATATGTAAGAAAACGCATTAAATAACCCAACTACCATGGGGCAAACATACTTATGTAACAAAATAATGCAAAATACAGCTTCGTTAGACATATTTATATGTTGTCAGTTTACATATTAGTAAATTTTTGAGTTGTAGAAGCTGGTTTAAAGTTAAAATTTAGACTGTAGTGCTGCAGTTGAAATACTCATCAATGAACTCCTACAACAATGCGTCTAATGGAAAAGTGAGTGTGGGACCACAGGCCTCTGACCTTTGACACCCCCTTAAATGATGTGGGCCGATATAAATGCAGTGAATCAGAGGCAACCGAGGTGAGGTTAAACTGAACGTCCCTGTACGATTTACTAGCGCCGTCCATTTAGAGTTAGCTAAGCATGTCTCCTTCAGTTTCTCAATGACTCAACCCGACACATTATACAGTTTCCTGATTCCTTAAGCCTTTTGACGAGTTACGGCTTCAGCAGCCGTCTCAGAACGTGAGCAAATTCCTTAATTAGGCTGTGCTCTGTTGGTGGCTGCCTTTTTGTCTGGTTTGGGCTTTCGCTCAGCCAGTATTAGAGCGCTCCTCGTTCTTCTTCGCCAAGTTTTATGAATAAGCGAGACTGTCCTGTAGAGCTTCTGTACATGTAAAATACATTGTGTCATTCCATTCTGCTATGGACAAGGACACCTAAAACAACACGTACAGAACTCCTTGTGGGGTTTTCACCTAACAAACCGAGACAGCTGTCATGCACCGAAGGACTCTTTATCCAGTTGATGACAGCTCAAAGATTACACACAACACGGATGGCCCCAGAACCGGATGAGCAGGTAGATTGTTTGCTATGCATGAGGGAATGCTGCCTAACTGGTTTAACCATTCACTGTGAGCAACTGTGGACAAAGACAATGCTCAAATTATAGCTAAGCAAAAAGCTACTACTGAGCAAAATTTGTTCTGTCTGATAAATGCTAGCTGTAGTCGACATTGTATTTTCTACAAATTCTAAAGTGCTTTTTTAAAATTCAGAAAAGTAAATGCCTTAATATGCCGTTTCTGAAATACCTGTGCCCTAATGGAGTGGAACTACAATTGCAAACCCTGTGTTTAACGAACAATGTGTGTGTGTGAGTGTGTGTGTGTGTGTGTTAATGTAAAGTCATTTCAAGCCTAACACAGCAGTGACCCATTAGCAGACTGGGGTGGATTTATGTCAGTTCTGCTTAGAGTTCAAAGTCCTGAAGCCCCTCTTTGAATCTCTCTCTCTCTCTGCTGCCCTGACTGGTCAGTAATACCTTACTCATTAACCACAACACCACCCAAAACAAACCCAAACATCTGTTACGCCACACCACCACCCCTAAACTACAGCCGTGCCTCGCTAATATGTACCTAGCAAAAGACGACATACTCTACGCTTGCAAAACTGCAGAAGATAACAAAGGTTGACAAAGTTTAGTGAGGAATGACCTTTTAAAATTGTAAATATCACTGCTTTTGTCTTCAGAAAAGCTGCGGCATCACATGACGCCGCTTATCATGATGTCTGTGTCCTTCAGAGAAGGTTACCACGGTTTAATTGTTGCAATATCCTTTTCCCTTTACTTGGAGTGAGGCGTTTCACCGCTGATAAACTACAGGACATAGGGATGGTGCTGAGAAACTGTTACACCGGGGAATCTGATGAAACTCTTGTTTGTATTTAAGGAACATTCACACATTCTTTTTCCCTCTGTGCCCCAGTTCCCGCAGTCAGGTCTTTGAAGAACAGAAAGGGCCAAGCGGAGCAATGTTTCTGTGCTTCTTTTCTTGACAGAGGCATTACAAAGACTCAGAGAGATTTGAGAAAGCAGTGTGCTCTGAATGGTGCTCTAGCCTGCCCTGGGCTGTTTATGTGTAGTTGGGCATTAACCAACATTGTGAGAGTGTTCAAAAAGCTCAAGAATAACAATGGCAGGAGAATCACAATCAGTTCATGAACTCCTAACAAGGACTCAGAGCGTCATCATGCTTTGCGCTGCGAAATCTTTAAAGCACTGTTTATTGCTTAAACCTTTAGAGAAACTAATAAACCTGCCTAAAGCCATCCCAAATTCACCATGATTTTCTCCTTCACATGCATCACAGTTTTTCCAAAGAGCTAAACCTCTCTAATCCATTCAAAAATCATTCAGGTTTGCATGTCCAATTTTTAATCTGAGGGGGTACAACATAATCTTAAAGCCATCCAGAAAGCCATACAAAATTTAATCACAGGATCATCGTCACACCATTTACGTACATACTGCTCTGCAGGCAATGCCATTTCTCTTACACTAACATTTCATTTAATTACATATACTGTAATTCTAAAGATAAAATAGATAAATGCATATACATAAAAATTATAAAAAAAACAATAATATTATAATTATTCCAGATATATATTATAATATTATACCAGAGACAACTGAGATAAGTTTTTTCCCCAATAAAACACATAATGACCTTCAAAAATGCATCACGTATCAAAATCATTACAACAAACCATAACTGTGTACAAGGTTTCATTGTCTTGTACCCACACAGATGCACTGATACATAACTTGTGCCTCAGCATGTTTAAGCAGTGATTTCATCCACATTATATTCAGAATGTGCAAAATTACAGGAAATCCTGCTTTCCTCGCATCCAAAATTCAGCTCTGTTTTTACCTCAGTGAAAACAACCAAGCTTGTGTTTTCACCGCGAGAGCCAAGACCAATTAGTCATCTATTCCTATGGTCAACTTTTCAATGTGACCTCTGTTTACATGCCAGGCGCTTTTCTCAATAAAAGCTTGTGACTCGACAGAAAGATAAGAGTACACAACCATAGAAACATAAGCGACAGGTCATCCAAGGTACTTGAAACTTTATCAGCAGAGCACAAAGTGTTCAGCCTTTGAATACCACAGTAACACCAAAGACTCCAGCTTCACTCCAGCTCCAAACAACACCGGGTCTGTTTCTGCATCCTGGTGGTATATGTTACAATAGCTTTACTCCTAAACAAAGGGCACATAGACACAAATGTGCCGAAGCAGGACGAAATACTAAGAACGGGCAAGAAGTGCTCAAGGTGGAAATGAAAAAGCACTGCTTGAAAAGCACTGGCTTCTTTCCAGCTGCATAAGACTGCTCCTCGTTCAGAGAGGGAGAGAAGAAAAGATTTTCTTTGATTGAGGAAGGTATTGTTGATGGCTTGTAGGGTTTAAAGTGCATACAGATTTCAAATGCAGAGATGTCAAAAAGAGCAAATGAAATCTTGTGCAAGTCTTCCCCAAATGTTTGACCAAGCAATTGTAGAGCCGTACCCTGTTCACAAAGTTTAAAACCATTGTTTTGGTGAAACGATTATGTGGCAAGTTGGTGGCCCGGGAGGCATTAGGAAATATTACACTACACACGGGATCACATGCATTTCTGGTGATCAGATCCCAAAACCTTTTGGGATTTGTTTACACTCACCCATGTCTAGATATGCCTACTTCTCTACTGCCAAAACTACCCACAAAACCCACAAAAAGATGAGTTGTTGTATTCATAAATAGTTGGAAACAGTGACGCGGCCACATAACAATGCAACATGGCAGATGTGGCATATCCAGATAATATCCAGGGCTTCAGTTGTTTTCCTTTAGTTTCTATGTACTTTTCATAATGTTTTCATGTTTTAACGTTCATTTGCTTTATTGTAAGCTACCATAAGTTTGGGGTCAGTAGATTTTTTAAGCAATTATTACTTTTAGCAAAGATGCATTGAAATGATCAGATGACAGTAAATAAATGTATAATATTACGCATGATTAAACTATTTTGAATGGAATAATGCAGCATTGCCATTTAAGGAACAAGTTACATTTTAAAATATTCCATTGAAACCAGTTATTTTAATAATATATAGTTTTGCTGTGTTTTATATAGATAAATGCAACCTTGGGGAGCATAAGAGACTTTTTTCAAAAACATTAAAAAAAATCTTACTGACTCCAAACCTTTGTACTGTTTTGTAAATAAATAAAACAACTCCTTCACCTTGTAACTATGACTCTGGAACAGAAATGAGAAGAAGGTTGGGCAAATAACTTTCCCAGCCACCTCCTTAATAAAAGCCCAATTCAAAACACCTGTTATAAACACTTTAGACATACAGATGGTGTCATGAGACTGGGTGTGATTGTAACTTAAAGCGACTCATCGCTTATTTTCTATACACAAAGACACATGCCACTACCATAACAGATATAACTGCCA
Source organism: Cyprinus carpio (assembly GCF_018340385.1). NCBI lineage: Eukaryota > Metazoa > Chordata > Actinopteri > Cypriniformes > Cyprinidae > Cyprinus > Cyprinus carpio. Next base: position 29,438,163 of record NC_056603.1, on the reverse strand, counting down.
TCATGTTCCACTCTCTCCCATCTTTAAAACCACTGCCAAGAAGTTTGGACTCAATTGGAGCCGGGGCTAAATCCTTAGCTTTGTGCTTCTGTGTTTGATCTCAAAGGCAGGAGCTCAGAGGGTCGGACCCCCTCTGCTGAGCTCATGGTGGGAGGGTTTGTAGGGTTCCAGGACGCTACACTTCATGTGACAGCAGGGGACTTTGGCTCTGCGGGACAGTGAGAACAATGGCAGAGGAATCCAGGCCAGTGCTGGAGTGAGTTCAGCCTGTAGTAAGGACCCTGCCATGGCCTACTTACACGCAAAGTGTGCGTCGCGCATGAGGGCCGCTGTTTATATGTAGACTATGAACTGTCACAGTAATTGCTTACAATCATTGTCTCTGTCCATCAAGACACTGTAAAGGTGCCAAATGTGCTTGTTGTTGTTAGGCTGAAGGGTGAGATGTAGATGCACAATCTCATTGAAGCTCTTTGCTTTCATATGGCTTTTCTTCACTGATTTTGTTCTTTTTTTTTCAGTGTTGCACATCCCTCTGTCCCTCTATCTCCTCCTACACTTCCCCTCTTCCCACTCAGGCATCCAACTGAATCACCACAGAGCAAGCCAGAACAGTTTGCTATCATCACCTGAGGAAACACACCACGTCCTGTGAGACCGTCAGCTCCCCAAACAGCCCCAAGGATGCAGTAAGCGCTCGCTATCTACCACAGCTCACAAAACAAACAAATACAGCACAGCAACGCCGCTGCACTCAAATACACCAGAGGCTACACATCCTGATACCAGCAACCGATGCAAGATCTGTTCTGGATTTTCAGTAGTGCTTGACTCTAATTGAGTTGCTCATATGAGGGACTTTAGGATAGACCAGAGACAACCGAGATATTTTTTTTTACATTTACCTTCATAACTTACACTACACTACACTTTTAAAAAAAAATCAGCAAGAACAGATTAAATTGATCAAAACTGACAGTAAAAGTTTTTTGTATATAATTTTAGAAGATCTCAACTTTAACTAAATTGTGTTCTTTTGAACTTTAAATTAATCAAATAATCCTGAAAAAAAAAATGTATCACTGATACAAAACTATTAAGCAGCACAATGGTTTCATGGTTTCAACACTGATAATAATAAAAAATGTTTCTTGAGCACCAAAATGTTTTTTAAAGGATTATGAGACACTGAAGGCTGGAGTAATATATACTGAAAATACAGCTTTGCCATCACAGGAATAAATGACATGTAAAAATATATATATATATATATATATATATATATATATATATATATATATATATATATATATATATATTAATTATATTAATTTGTTATAATATTACACAATATTACATTTTTACTGTATTTTGATCAAATACAGGTTTGATGGGCATAAGAAACTTATTTCAAGAAGAAATTATTAACTTACTGTAATATTAACCCACTCCATCTCAAAAGATATGATATAATCAAATTGCTTTAATTTTACTTAATAGGTTTTGTTTCTGGTAGAAATTCAGCAGTCAGGAATAATATGCAATTATGCATAGGATTGTTTATTTTTTAATTCAGTCAATGCAAATTTTTATTTAATAACTAGCAATACAATTGCTAATGAAAAGATTTTATATCTATAATTCATGGGAACTTTTAATTAAAGACCTAGAAATATAATACACGTTTATTGACAATAAATCAGTTATAAATGATTAATAAACATTTATCACAATCATTTTAAAAACAAAAACTCTTATCCATTCACAATCCCATTATAGAGTATAAAACTAATATGGCACAGAGGGAAAACTTTTGAATCCACCAAGTTGACATTTTGACAACTGGAATGGTTTTAAAATGGAAATAACTGGCTGATATAACAGTCCATAACTAATCTTAGTCATAATGGTAAGGGTCTGGTTTTTGAAAAAGAATCCAGTTAGGAATAAGAAAACAGGGAGTGAATCCCTTCACAAGGATGCCTAACCGTTGAGAATCAGGAATCTCTTGCTGAGAGGGGGACACTGTGACCCCCCACTTCCCTTTCTGTTCCCCCTCCTGCTATTAGGGCAGAGCAATACCTTTATATTCGGCCATACAAACGGACAGAAACAAACACTGAGTTATACTGACCACTTACAATTTCTACATTGCTGGTAACAAAAGCCTTGTAGAAATATCCACATAAGGTGCACTGAGAAACCTGAGACCAGTAGTCTAAACTAATGCAAACGTTGGAGAATACCTCATGGGAAAAAAAACAAAGGCAAACAAATCAAACTAACCTTTTTGTACAGACCTCCCCTCATTGTGTCATCTGTAAGACCCCTTGTCTGCACAGTGACCCACTTATTGGCCATGTGCAATTCCCCCAGCTATTTGCATATGAAACAAACCCATCATTCATTTTCAAAGAAAGAGAGAGAAAGACCAGCTAACCACCCCATCAGAGCCTCATTAGATTAGTGACGGCCTGCCACTGCAATTAAGCAGCGCTAAACTCCATTTAGTGCTTCACCCTTCAGTGTTCCTCCACATGGGGCCTTCCTATCAACACTAACACCATAAAGAGGAGGCGCACTGTAATACTCCTTGAGCCTGATGGCTCGGCTGCCCGCTAAGACATCCAGAACGCCAATGTCCATAATCTGTCCCTTTGTCCACTTCTCAAAGATGCAAGGACAAAACCATCCACTATTCTCCCAGAATCCGTTAGTGCAGTTATTTTTGAAAATAAGCTCTGCCCCAGGTTTACTGTGGCACCTGACCAAGATTAAGCGCTTTGTCTGTTTATGCTTTTAAAATACATCTAAACTGAGACAACAATGGCCTCCTCCGGACAGGAAGTTCCTTTGTTGCAGCAAGGAAGTTAGCTAAGAAGCAGGCTAAAGCAGTTCCAGCCACCTGTGGACACCTATCTGTCCTCAAACTACCTCTTTCACTCCTTCTCTTCCTGTTTGTTCTATTCTGTAACTCGCTACGTCTTTAATCCTGCTCTTACTGTATGTGTCTCTTCAGAATTTGGGGATTTTGTCATCGGCTTTCCCCTCATCTGAACAAAATAATCAAGGTCAACTGGTGGAAGTTGCTAGGAACTCAATTCTTATGAAAACTGATGACAAGGCTAAAGGTGAAAGTGTTTTTAATATTCTAACAATATTTATGTTGAACTGATGAATCATTTGACAAATAGTACATGTGGGTGTCTTAACATCTATGCTTGCAAGATAAATCTGCATAAAAATACTTCAAACTTCATATTTCCTTTGCCACATGGCACTTTTAGTGAGGACAGGAAATGATGGGGAGATAGAGAGGGAATATGATCAGGAAATGTTTACATGGTTTATAACATCATGCAAAGCTCTGCTGTGTTTTAGTTAAAAACATAAAAAGGCAGATCTAGATCACCTGTTTTGCTTCCTCCACAGACATTTGCAGCTTACGGATCTCCTTTTCATACTGCTCCCTAAGTTTATCCACCTCCTGATCGTGAGTTGCCACCTCCTCTTTCAGAGCTCCTTTGAGAGCGGTCAGCTCCCTCTCACGCCTCCTCAGCAGCTCCTCCTGCTCCTCTTTGGCTTGAAGCAGCTCCTGGAGGTCTAGCTTCAGTTGCATGAAGTCCTAGAGAGGACAGTACAATGTTAGAGGTTCTGCCTTCAGTTTCAAGTCTTAATTATCTTGAATATGCAAAGCTGGATCTGTTATGCTACAGATTACTGAAGAGTAAAATTTGAATGGGAAACATACGGCTTTCCATTAAATTTTATGTGCTTCAACAGAAGTCACACTATTGATCAAAAGTTTGGGATCAGTATGATTTTCTGTTATGCTTTCCAGTGGTGCATTTATTAAATACAGTGAAAAACATCAATGTTATAAAATAGTAGTACAATTTAAAATACTGGTTTTCTATTTAAATATATTTTATTCCTGTGACGGCAAAATTACTTTTCCACAGTCGTCACTCTAGTCTGTCAAATGATTCTTCAGAAATCATTATAATTTCAAGAAACATTTATCGATGTTCAAATGAGTTACGCTGCTTAATATTTTTGTGGAAACTGTAACACATTTTTAAGGATTCTCTCATGAATAGAAAATTCAAAAGAACAGCAATAATTTTAACTATTAATCTTCTGTAATATTATAAATGTCTTTTTTGTCACTTTTGTTTAATTTAATATCTGCTTGCTGATTAAAAGTATTAATGCTGTACCTCCATCATGGCCTCTTTGTCTGTGCTGTCTGTTTGAGATTGTTTGGCTCCATCCAGCTCATCGTGCATCTCTGAGAGCTGGTCCTGCAGGTCTCGGATCTCAGTCTGGTACTGCTCTTTCTCCATTTTCACCTGGTAGAGTCTGATACACACACAGAAATACACTCAGAATACCTGCATTCTGAACTGAAACAAGAGCCAACGCAGACAGGCCTGGTAATCTGCTGAGCTCATGTCTATATAAACCCCTGCCAATTCCAACCATGCTGTCACAGAGGATAATTTACACTTTATTTTGACAACCTTAGAGCCGGGATGGAGAAATCCCAGAAACTTGCATATCTGAGGGTAGTGTAGATTTTCAAAGCGTAAGAAGGATTCACATCAAGGCCAACACCTGTAAGTTTTCCTTTTGCTCCAAAGTTCACAGTGAACACACAGACCGCTCATAGGCACAAGCAGGGCCAGGCAGACATTAACCAGCAACTTCTGCTTTGAATTTGGGGTCAAATTCTGCAGAATGGATTTAAATATAATAAAAAATGTGCAGGCTAGAAGTTTAACATATGGGATTTTAACTGAATTTGTCTGTACTATTTTTAGTGAGTTTTCTACATATTTATTGTGGGTCTTTCCACAGGACAGTATCTTACTCCTCCACTGTAGTGCGCAGGTCAGCCTCTGTTTTACTAAGCTTGTCCCGCAGTCTGCTGCACTCGGCTTGACTCTGGTCCAGCTCTCTCCTCAAGTCTTTCATTCCTGCTCCCGCCTTCAGCTGAGTCTCACTCAGATCACTGCGCTTCTGCAGGAAGAGACATAAGAAGAAATGACAGTAAGGACATGAAATGACGGTAACCTTACTGAACCTTAAAAATCATTGACTGTTTGAGACACTGGGCATATTTTTTTGGATTTAAGGCCCAGTCTTTATAATAAGCCAGTAATTGGTTAATTTGATTATTGATCTTAAGGGGTGATAGGAGTGGGATTTTCCATCAACACGGAAAACAGACAGAGCAGGGGTCCAAGGTACAGTTGATGAGTTAAAGCTGCAGAGGTGTTAGTGGAGAGAGAGAGAGAGAGAGAGAGGGTTTCACCGTTACCTTGCTTTCATCCTCAAGCCGTTTCTTAAGATCAGCGATTTCTTTTTCCAGTTCTGCTTTCTGCTCCTGAAGGGCTCTAGCCTGGGCTGCAAGGTCTGGAGACTGAAAGAGGAAGGTTCATAAGCAACAGAGCTCTTTTTAACACTATATGATAGTGATTCAATACAGATTCACATACAAGCTGAATAAAAACAGCAGGTTCTAAAGAAAAATCTCTGTTCTAATCATAAATATTTCAAAAGATGGGGATTTATAATGCTCATTTTTTATAAATTAACAAATGATGTAAAAAAGACTAGGTTCTTGTCTGAATTTGCTTGAATATGTTTAAACATTAACCATGACTATGCTGTTTGCGGAGTAAATAACCTCAGTCAGCCTTTATACTTTCTCCAAGAGATAGACTAAGTCTCTCTTATAAGAGGCTCACAGTCTTAGCTGTTTGTTGAGCCCAATTACAATGCCACAACAACAGCTCACTTTGTTGTCGCCTTGCACGTTCCCAGCGGCCCGTGACTTCAAGGTCTGGATTTTTTCAAACACCAGGTTGACCTTCCTCTTGGTGGTGTCATCATTATCATTACTCCTGCAAAACATGACACAAGTGCTCATAAATCATTCAGATGGTTTGAGAGTCCTTTTCTCTTAGACAAAGTGTGTGCTGATAGTGTGTGTGTGTGTGTGTGTGTGTGACTGGATCAGAGTATAATCCCTGATATTTCTGGGAAAATCAGCCTGGCTCTTTGCCTGCGTGGAGAGTACAGAGTACTCAAGCTTTGATGTGTCACCCCATGACCTGCCAACCCTAATTACTGCCTTCTTTTAACAAGTCACAAGTCTGGGAATGTGTGTCTGAGCAGGGACGCGGACGCCCGCATGTTCCCAGGGCACTCGAGTGATGCATCGGGGAAAAGCAAAGAACATTGGGTTACTGCCATGCATATACAGACTAAAGCGTATCATTAGATTTCACAAAGAAAGAGGAGAAATCAACAGACCAGCACCGCCTCTCCTTCAAACCAACACACACCTCACACAGAGCGGACTGTCATTAACGGTTTCATGACGTAAGCTGCTGTCGCCAACAGACATGTCATGTCACAACACCGCTGACAATGTAGTTTTGCTCCATTAGAACTTCCACAACCCTGGTGCATCTACGGCACGTGCCTCTGAATGGTAACTAACCACTAGCTCAGTGTGTAGGGCTGGTTAATAAAGGTTGCCATTGACCAGAAGATATCTGATCCTACATCTGCAAGGCTTCAGAGGGTTCACAGACACTGGTGTATAATCCGCTCTGCTTACCTCCCTCCATGCAGCAAATAAGGAATGCAGAGAGGGCGGAACTTTTGACATCAAGAATATGGAGTTCAGGGAGGGCACGGGTTCAGCTATTCGCTAGAGCGGGTTGGGCCGTTGGCACTACAGCATGTGTTTGAAGCTGTGCAGTGATCATGCAGGATTAGATGAGAGCAGGAAACAGTGCTGTTTTGGGTGGAAATTTAGTCTGAGCAAAGTAAGGCAAAGAATGTTTGGAACATCTAACAAGCAGCTTTTATGAAATTACTTGCTATTTTGATGTAAAATGTTAGAGGAGGAACATTAAGAACTTGTTTTTTTCCTTGAAAGGGTGAGACAGAGGTGTGGGAGTGCAAGTTGTGAGTGGATGATTCTACTGTACACAAATCAATGTAGGGGAGGTAAAATTCTTGTAGTGTTATCATTATGTGTCAGACTATGTGGAAACTACCTTAAATTCCAAGAAAAATCTAACTTCTCAGAAAAAGAGTGAACGCTATTGAGTAAGAAACAACCATACAGCAATAAGAACACAATTAAGACTGTCTTAATTTGTCAAAACCTTTAGTGTGCCAGATTAAAGTCAAGTGGTGAAACCAACACGTAGCAGAAAAAAAAACAGTAAAGGAAATGAAATCTTATAGAGGAGCCATGCAGACCTTCATGACTGTTTGCTAAGGCCAATAATAATAGGATAAATAAATAAAATGTCAATACTCCAATAATATGACAACACTCCAAATAACCTCATAAAAACCTAAAAAACCCTCAATAATAAAATGTTTTTAAAAGTTATTATAAATATGCATGCATTAAATCGAAACATCTTTAGAAAATGGTATTCATATATTATATTTTAGATTTTTAGAAGGGTTTTCCCCTCTTTATCATGGATTCTCATTTGACAGTGACCAATTAATAAACATTTTAAGTTACTGCTTTTGTTTAAAAAAAAAAACTATTTTGAATTTGTTGATATTATGTTTAAAAAAATGATCTGAAAAGTGCACCCACCCATCTTTGAGGTAACTGAACAATATCTGCTTGGCAGTCTCTTCATTTGTTTGTTGTGAAAGCTCTTCTTGACCTTTCAGAAGATCAGGTGTCACCTGGGCAAATAATGCATACATGCATAAAACAAATTACTGGTCATCCCATAATGGTGGGAATATATTAGAATAGCAAAGAGGAAGACCTCTTTCTTACCTGAGCATCCACTTCAGTGCTTGATGTTTTATCATTGACAACGGGACGAGAAATTGATCCCATTTTCACACTTGACAGGTACTTCATACCCTGTGATGGTTTGGCCTCTTCATTTTTATTCTCTATAGGTGCTACAGAGGGGCGACTCTGGGGATTCTTGTACCCTAAAATAGCAGCTGAAGAGTTGGAGACTGTGCCCTGAGGAGAGCCTGGAGCACTTTTAACTTGTGTTGTGCTTCTTAGGTTTATCCTGGGTCCGACAGTGGAAGTTGGCGACATGGGGGAGGTCTTCACTCCAGCGGCCTTCTGCAGGAGCAGTGACGGGCGAAGGAGATGCTCTGTAGACCTGCCTCGATTCCGACTGACTTCATCCAAGTAGTCAGAGTCACCCCCAAGACCGAATGGCAAGGCGCTATCAACACTACGGGAACGCTTGCGGTCTTCCAGGTTAAGTCGATTCCTCCGCCCTGACCGACCCCTGCGTTGTTGAGTCTCTTTAATGTCAAACTTCTTGATGAGCTCATCCACACCTGGAATTGAACCAGTATCAATGTCACGCCCTGTGCCAGGCAGGAATGGGATGTAGCGTCGGTTCTCATGGCGGTTGATAGTCTCTGCATAAAGCTGGTCCAACTGGTCTTCCTTGGTTGGTGTGGTGGAGCCCAGAGTGGAGTTTCGGGAGGAGGAAGTCTGCAGCACTGGGCCACTGGAGTCAACGCGGCGCAAGGGCAACACGTCTGGTTCACGGCGACTTCGTTCCAAACTGGAGTTTGTGCTACTTACAGAGCTGGAAGGTCTAGAAGAGGCCTTGGTTTGGTCATTGGGGTTGTTGGCTATTGTAGATGGCTGAGGAACTGGAAGGCGTTGTGAAGGCTGAGACGGAGTCTGGTAAGGCACTGGAGTCTTAAATGGTGGCTTAACCTGAGGTTGTGTTTGAACAGGGGGTCTGACCCGAGGCTGTGACAGAACGTGGTCTTTGGCTGGACTGGTTTGAGGTTGGACATTGAACGGAAGTGTCTGGGGACGAACCTGAGGTTGGGCGCGTCCCCTGTCATCTGGTAAAGATGCTTCTGGAACATTGCTGGAGGATCTGGCTTGGCTTACAAATGGGGAGTTGGCTCTGGGCAGGGATCCTGGGTAGGTATTTCGATTCTCAACTGAAGGCAGACTTTGAAAGCTATCGAGAGTATTGCTCTCAGGATCATATGGCTTGAGAATCTCTGGATGCTTTTGGAAGTTTAACAGACTGGACTGCTTTTTAGGATCGGAAGTCCCATTGTGAGGACCTCCATGGAGCTTTGGAGACATAAAATCCATATATGGGCCTTCAGAAAGATTCTTCCGGCTTCCTTTGAAATCATATTCATCATAATTGGGCAGGCTTTCAGAATCCATATATCCATTATTGTTTTGTGGAACTGCATAGGGGTTCGGACCTCTGTCTTGGTTATTGAGGACCACATAGGGATGTCCATCTATTCCTTGAACTCTGATACTGAGGCCATAAGTACCATTGGTCTGGCCTCTCGAGCAGGAAGGCTGCGTATAGCCTTGTGATAGTCCAGTGTTTGGCATCCCGCTAACTCTATAAGACTCCATCAGGAACACTGAGAGAAACAACCAAATCCCTCTCTGTGGAGCAGCTCACCTCTGCAAACAAAGCCATAATCTCATTATTACACAAGTAGTCTGGGATGCTTAGCCTATCTTTGCAATTCTACAAGACCACAATGAGACTGTCTGACAGCATTTGTCTATGCCATAATAGTTTATCTTTTTAAGACTTAAAATAAGATAATTGTGCAAAATTTAGGAAGCAAGGCATTTTAGACCCCAAACCAAAGTCAAAGTAAGGATTTTAGCATGATTCTCCATCCCAAAAAAAGGTTGTTTGGACAAAACAGTACTCTGAAAAGCCTTTCATTGCTGAGTGTTTGGAATTTATTCTGAGACAAACATTGACACAGGCACATGCCACATTCTTTGTAGTTATTCCAAGGAACTTGAGTTAGATGACAACTTAAAATATCTGATGCCATTTTAACCAGTGCAATAATGACCGATAACTTCATAAGAGCATGGCAAGCATGCAAAAATTAAGTAACTGCAAGTTAAGTAACTTTCAGCCCGGTTTCAGACTTTATAATCTCAATCACACTGACATTGCTGACTAAACCTAACAGAAAGCGCTATGTAGATTACATCTCAACAAAAACAAACAATGGCAAAAAAAAAAGAAAAAGTAAATGATGTCACTGTACAGTATGGGGGCTGCATTAGAAAGATAAGCGAGGAAAAAAAACAGAGGAAGTCAGATTTAGCATTCGATTGTCTTGAAACAGCTGGTGACTAAATTGTCTGTCAAGACCTCATGTCTTTTATGGAAATAAACTAAAGTATAGCAGTGAAGACGTTTTCATATCATTTGTTTCTATGAGTACAACTTCTTCAAAATACTGCAAATTTTGACTCCAAATAACCAAAAATACCCAGTTGCACTCATACTATGTTTGACAGTGCCATCACGTCCAAAGAATTTCAGTGACATACGCAATGAGGAACAGTATTGTGCCTCAGGAATGGCAAAACACAAAGCTGCAAAACTATCACCCCACTACAGGCATCACACCAGGCAACAGGCTATTATCAGTTTCTTCTGGACCCCACTGATAACATCCTTTCACCTCAAAGCCAACAAAAGATTGCATGAGTCATATTGATGTCTTTGTTGCAACAGCAAATGGTATGACCAAAGCATGAAGTGTATTACGATGCATGCAACCTGTGAGATCCCTGAGGGCTTGACAATGAAGAAAACAAAGACGGCATTGGTTCATTTTCAATGGGCAAGTAAAGAATCCGTTCAATGAAGAATGAAGGTGACACTAGACACTACAGGTTGAAAGCATAAGATTTGAAGACCTAAAGTCTTGAGGATAAAAAAAATACTACAAAAACACTAAACAAACAAGCCAAAAAGGAAAGTTCTTCTCATCGTCCGACACACTCAAGAGAGCAGAAGAGACTCAAACTTTCCAGCTCCATAGAGGGGGATGAGAAAGAACAATAAGGGCAAGTTAAAAAGCGGCAAGCCCCCTTATCCACAAGGAACAGAGCTCTGCTGCAGAAAAAAGGATATGACACAATAGCCTCTTTCAGCTCCTGTATCACATGTACTATGTGCAGAGGGACTCAATGGTGTTAATGTAGCTCCTTTCCTCTCATTGTGCCCACTGGAAATGTGTAGCTCTGACAGGGAAGCTAACTCAGGCTGGGCCAACTCTTGCAACCAGGCCTCCACCTGCATTCCTGTTTTTCTGATGAAACTGTCTTACGTTTAACTCTCGCTACAAACTCCTAAACTTTGGCCCTGATCTAGACTAAAAACATGGAGCAGCAACAAAAAAAATGTTCAATAATAAGGTTTATGGATAATCATTCTTTAGATGACAGAGCAAACACCATAACTCTGTCAGGAGAGATAGCAGGAATCCTGAGCCATCTAACAATGAACTTTACTTTGCATTTACTTACATCAGGCAGACTGCATCAATACTGTTTGACCAGATTAATTTCATGTTTTTAATGCAAGTGAATTAATTTACATTTTGGTTTACACTACACTGCAAACCTAATCATATTGAATAATGCAACTATTTATTTTTGAGGCTGCATGTCTATGCATCTAAAACATGCATATGGGTGAGCCAAAAGATGTATTTATTTATTTCATTATTTTTTGTTGAATTGCTTTCTCTGCATACTCATTAATATTTTCCGTCATTAATACCAAACAATCATCCTAACAGATGCTCCAAGCACTGCAGTTGCAGTTTAATAATATAGCTTGGATTACAATACAAGAACATTACCTGTTTGGCTGCTCATTTAAGTTTATAAACTTTAATTTCAACGTTTTAATACACTTTATTTCACCTGCTACCATGTTGCCCAAATTCCTCTAGAACGACAGAGATTCGCACACTTATAAATAAAAACAAAACCCAAAATCAGCACTTACCGCTGTCTGTAGTTTATCCCCAAAAATAAGCGTTTATTTGCTGATCAAGCTCTGTAAACAGCTGTGACACAAAGAGAAAGCTCCATCTCCTCTCAGTTGGTCAAAGTCACTTGTTGCACGTCTTGTTTTCAGACTAGTTTTACTTCACGCACTCGGGTTATTGAAGAGCGCAGAGCCCCGCCCACACCCATCACTCACTCACTCCACCCCGCGCCGCGCCGCGCCGCAGCCTGATCCACGATCAGCTGATCTGCTCCACAGCACTCTGACGATCAGAGCGCATTTCGCTTTTCACCTGATCTCAAGACACCATGCGCAGCGCAGAAACCGGGTGTAGGCCATCCGAGCCCTTGTGCTGCCAGTATCGGTGAAATCAAGGCTTTTCATGTGATAATAAATTATTATAACAGGATAGAGGAAGTATATGGGCCATTTTCAAGATGATAACAAACATGCCCCTTGATTTTTCAGTAGCCTATTGAAAAAACCCTCAATACATTTAGTAACCTAATATTGTATTAAATATCATGAAACGAATAACTCAAAAACATTTAATTCGTGCTAAAATCCTTTTCCCCCCTTCTTTTTCTTTTTTCATAACTTTTTGTTATGTCAGGGACAATGTTCGGAAGGATATAAAGTGTCACATGATCCTTACGATATCATTCTAATACACTGATTTATTATTAGAATTATCAATGTTGGCAACAGTTGTGCTGCCAAATATTTTTTTGGAAACTGCGATACTTTTTTCAGGATTCTTTGATGAATAAAAAGTTATAAAGAACAGCGTTTATTCAAAATATAAATCTTTGCTATCACTTCTTAACAATTTAACACATCCTTGCTGAATTAATTTCTTTCAGAAAAAGAAAGAATAAAAATTTACTGACCCCAAACGTTTGAACTGTAGTGTATACTGTTAGAAAATATTATATATATTTAATATATATATATAAATATTATATATATATAATATTTTAAATAAATGCTCTTCTTTTGAACTTTTTATTCATCAAAGAATCCTGAAAAAAAAGTATCATGGGTTCCAAAAAAATATCAAGCAGCACAACAGTTTTCAGCATATTAGAATGATTTCTGAAGGATCATATGACACTGAAGACTGGAGCAATGATGCTGAAAATTCAGCTTTGCATCACATGAATAAATTAGATTTTAATGTATATTAAAATAGAAAAACATTATTTTACATACTAATAATATTTCACAATATTGATTTTTTTTCCTGTATTTTTGATCTAATAAATGCAGCCTTGAAGAGCATAAGAAACTCCTGTAAAAAAAACATTAAAAATCATTCTGATTCCATCATTCTGATTTTTACCTGAATTAAATTTTCCAGTGCTAGAGCGAATTTCATTATTTAAAAAAAAATACCAAAAATAGATGTCAAAGAAATGTCAAATTACCTAAGAGCATTCTGAACTGTTGTACTTCTCCTTGCTCTGTGATCTGGCCTACAGATATCCACCCAGCATTACACACTGACACTAACGATGCCCTGACAGCGCCATCTAGTGACAGAACACTGCAGACAGCAGATCTACATAATGCAAATAATCGACTGTTACTGTGACTCCAAACACACTTTAACACACCATAGTGTAATCACACTGCTAGAAAACTAATAGAAAAATTTAACGAGACGAGGCCAGTAATCTTAATACAACAAATAAAATCAAAAATTAAATTACATCTGAATAAATTAAACTTCAACAAACCTTACATGATAATAAAACTGTTGTACAGATGATGCCTGTTCAGGGGAAGATGCACCGGCTGCGTGTTAACAGATCTCATCAGACTTGGCTGTGACAGGCATGACGGTTTAGGAAAATAGGAAACAATATTTTTCCCAAAGTGAAGAAGAAAACCTGTGTTTCAGCCTCCTTAATATAATACTAGGAGATAAATGGGTCACAGACTGGAGGAGCATGACAGGGTGATAACTTCACAAGCAATTTTGGTGCCGGGATAGTTCATCCCAAAATGACAATTATGTCATCACTTCTCATCCTCATGTGATTTCTAAGTTAGTTAGTATAACAGAACTGAATTATCTTGTAAACTTTGAATTTGTGATTACAGACCAACCCAAGAACTAAGAGCAAAAACAACTTGCGTGTTTCTAGTGTAAGTACTGATGACTCCACCGTTTGTCGTGGGTCTGCAGTGTTTTCATTTCTCTGTGTGGGTGCAGTCGGTCCTGTAGCTGTGAGGAGGACTGTGGAGCTGCAGGGAAGCACCAAAGGATCTCTATTTAAAATCCCTGCAGCATGTTCAGCAGGGAGCGCTGTCTGTCCCCGTTTGCGGGACAACTGAGGCGTTGCAGTGTTCTCTACATAAGGCTTCTTACTTTTTCATTCAGCATAACGTCTTTAGAGCTGATACATATATTAGTGTTATTATACTGTAAAAAAATTGCTATATAGCCCTATTTATTTCTTCACTTCAAAAACTGAATGCAAAAATGAATGAATGGAGACTCACTTTCCTCTTTTTTGTCAAGAGTTTTGCGGTTCGTATTGAAGAGGCTATGACAAGTTAAAGTTTTCTTTAAAAGGCCCTTCTGGAGACTCCTGCGTTTTCTGCTACTCCACTTTTGCGTTTTGCTGTAGCTATTTTAACACAAGAAAGGGTCCTGTGTGAACAGTGCCTAATGTAGACTAGCCTACATTATTAAGACATGCACAAATATTTTGTTTCAGCTGTTTAAATGCAACTTTCCACATTTCGGATTTAAAATTGGGCTTGAAAATCTGTCAAGATAAAACTTTTTTTTCTTCTTCTATCAACCAGTGTCAGTTAAACGAGAGAGTAGCCTTCGGAAAATGTTAATCATCAACCTCAGACTAAATGTAATATGAAGTGTGCATTGTCTGTTCATATTACTAAAAATAATGCAAATAGATAAATAACATGAAAACACCTCCGTATGCCGAAATACTATATGTAACAGTCACAAATAATTAAGCTGCTTGCCTAGATCCAGATGAACATATTAGATTTATGAGATTTAAATTAGTTTATAATTTAAACTGTTTTTATTACAGTCAACTGAATCAGTTTAACAGATTAAGCAAACATGCATGATTCTGAATTATTGGATTCAAGACCTCTGACACTGACTGGACAGACTAAAATATCCATTTTAAGGAGTGGATATCAACATTTAACCATGTTACTTTTCATTAGATTTTAGATTAGATTAGATTCAACTTTATTGTCATTGCACATGTAAGGTACAAAGCAATGAAATGCAGTACTTTTGCACTTTTCATCCAAGATTAATTTTGTTAAGAACAGTTTCTCAACAGCTCTCACATTAAATGCATCACTTAAAAAAAGGTCATGGGACACCAAGTGAACAGAATTTAACTAGGGGTCAGGTTTGGCTGATAAGCAGAACCGTAGCACTGCTATACTGTAATATAAGCAAGTATTAGTAATAGTATCGCATTAGTACATGGATTTTAAACATAAAATCTGCTACATATAAAAGTCTGACTGTGGTCATCAAACATAAACCCAATAGCGATTTCACTGAAAGGAAAAGAGTCAGCAGGAACGTCATGATCAAATGCATGTCAGCCTGAGACATCCTTGTTTGCGGTCCACCAGCAGAAGCCAAGATGCTCCTGTCAGCAAGCCTACCATGACACTCCCTCGCAGATCCACAGGAAGTCAGCTCGCAAACACGGTGATCCCATGCTTATAAAACATTGCCCATTTTTCTAGCTGACTGCAAGTAAACACTCCAGGGCATGGTTTTGATAAAGGCAGGAAGGAATACAAAAACACACACCGGGAGGAAATGGGACAAAGCCTTCCCACCCAGCCAGCGGAGCTGGAGCTGGAGCGGCCTCCAGATGAGGTGTCGTGTTGGAAGGCTGTCAGAGTTGGAATTGGCCGAGGTCTCTCCAGCATTTAGCAACCTCTACCCCAGTGCCGTTCCTGTCTCACAGCAGATCTGGGGCCCAACCTGTCAGCGCAGGACAAATCCAGTGAGAAAGCGTCTTTCGCACACATGTACAGAGACGTAATTTAAGGCAGATGTGTAAGACAAGGAGATGAGTTCTGGGATTTAGTTTAGTCTTTTAATTGGACAGCCAGGACTGATGTCATTGAGTAAAAATGTACGGATGAGATGAAAAATGAGAAATGAACAGAGCGAACTGTTATTAGAGTTTCATGAGGTATGCTGGAAGTTGCATTGCGCAGAAAGACTCTGGCTGTAAACCATTCACCTCTACTGGGACAAAACAGGTGATCCCATATTTCATAACTGACACAGATATGGGAAAAACAAATCATTTAATTAGGAAGCAAAGTCAATTAACACTGGGAATACGTGGGAATATGCACACACCCCACAATGAAAGAGCGGCAGTCAAGAGTGTCATACTCCAATGCTATTTTCCCATGATCATTCACTAGAGACGCAAAGTATGTTTGTCTTTCAGTCAAGTTAAAGACAGATGTTGAACTCCTACAACTCAAATCTGAACTACTTAAAAAAAGAAAATGTTTTCTTACTGCAAAGACTTTTTTTTTCAAACAATTAAAGCAGTATAGACTATTTTATAAAGGCAAAATAAAACATTTTTTTACCTAAATATTGCATTGTGCGTTTTTACACAGTACTGAAAACAGAAAAGGGTTCCATAATGCTTTAGAAAGAAAACTAACTGTAAATATGATAAATGAACAGTGTTTGTGCAGTTGTTTAAATAGAAAGTCCACACAGATATGAAAATTCTGTCGTCATTTACTCACCAATCTGATGAATTGGTAACAGTTTTGATTTCCGTTATATTTTTTGGCCATACAACGCAAGTCAGTGGGAAATGTTTGGTTACTAATATTCTTCAGAACATCTTTAATGTTCCACGGAAGAAAGCAATACATACAGGTTTGGAATGACATGAGACTTTTTTTTTAACCTCATTTGTATGTCTAAAATCTTTTGAAAATCCCAGCAGACGCAATGCCAAGCTTTGACTCAGATACAAGGGAAATGTTACATATTTGAATCCAGTTTTACTGTATGAAGATGTAGATGAAAACCAAATGCTGAAAGAGGGAAATAAAGCCACGTACAACAGAGTTAAAAAAGATGGCACATTTATTGCTACATAAATGTTATATACATATTGTGTTTTCTGTTACAGAGACAGAAAAAAAAGAAAGAATTCGACTTCTTACTGCTGGTTTTCTGATGTGCATTGACAATACCTTGAATTTTGACATGGGTACAAATCGTTCATCAACCAACAATGCAGACTGGACACAGAGATGGAGAGCACATCCTCTGGAACATCGAGCTCGTACAATACCCCACACGTACTAGACTGCGAGCTACAATCCTACTTACAGTATGTTCTTAAGATGCTATCCATAATCTTTTTTATAATAATGGACAGGTTATGGTAAATAACCGTACATTTTTTTTTTTACTATCTAATATAGTAAAATAAAGTAAGAAACTTTTTACTCAAAACCTTTGATTTCAAAAATCTAGAAAGAGTAATATTCAGAATTCAAGAAATGTTCTTACAATATTATTGTATAAAAGACTAACTATAGTGAAAAATAAGCCAAATGTTTTTTTTTTTTATCCTTTTCATAATTTTTTTGTTATGAGGGAAAGCATCAGGGCATACAGCAAAATCTAACATATCCAACAGAGGAAAAACAGAACACAGAAAAAAAGAAGAAGAAGGGGAAAACACAGGGAAAACAAAACAACAGACAAAGAGATGACTCATAACCTCGATTAATTTTCAGCCGGCAAAAATACAAGCTCTTGAATACTGAAATGTATAACAAGGCCACAAAGACTAGTGGATTTCACGATAATTTTGTTAAGGAAGAAACTCTCCACAAAGCAAAGAAAGAGAAAAAACACAGAAGGAAAATAATGCTGATATTCTGAAATCTTTCCTTAAGTTTTGTTCTTCGTATTCGAGAGAGTGGTTCATATGAGAATGTGGCAGTCTTGTTTCGATGGTGTGAACGCATGGAAGACAAACAGAAAGAGAGAGAGAGAAAAAAAAAACATTTTTGGTCAAAGAAAAACGTGAAGTATAAAATGAAAGTGGTGACTGCTGCTCTCTTCAGATTTACAAAGAAAACAAATAATGGCAGAGAAAAATCCTGATCCAAACTGGCTTTGTTCATCATTTCCACTGTTTTGCTGATTTCGATGCCTCACAGCGTTTGAATTCATAGAGCTTCTCTTTTTTCGAACAGACATTGCGCTCACATTCTGCTGATCAAGTATCAAGTACTTCAATGCATGAGGGGAAAGACAAAGCCATTCTAAGTAGCTTAGAACATCCTTCTATTTTCACACGACAAATATACGCTTTACTATGAAGCCTAGAGAGTTGCTTTGTATACAATTACAAATAAACATATAACATGTGGTTACTTGGAGTATTTCTTCTTCTTTTTTTTTTTCTCTATTTTTTTAAGTTGTTAATGGTTTTAGAAAAACAAAAGAACATAAAACAAAACTTCAATTCAGGCCAGGTGAATGAATGGTCTTCGTTTGAAATCCAACTCTTTTCCAACAGTGCCACGTCTCGCGGTATAACAGAGATTCCTCAGTACAGATGCCCTCGGCATAACCACAGCTCTTCCACCAAATAAAGTAACGTCTCAATACAAACAAACTGAATCGCTTCACCTTTAACACTATATGGCAAAGGAATCAAAAGGACGAGACTGCGTCCCCTTTCCCGTTTAAGACACTAAGAAATATGCAGGGAATGCTGGGGTTTTGTAACGTTCTGCTTTCTGTATCTGTACTGCTCACTAATGAGTATAAACATGTCAGCTTGTGTTTGACCTTTGACCTTTCAGTAAAGCCAGAGTTTGCCGTTCCACCATCGTCTCCACGAGAGAGGGAATCCGGTCAAAACGCACAGGCTGATCCCATTTTGCCTCACTCATAACTTTCTGTCTGTGACGAGGACTCTGAGCTACACTATCAACAAACGTCATAAAGAATTAGGTAGTTTTGGTTTCTCATGCTGTTATTTGTGGAATGAATGTATGATAAATATAAATAATATATTATTTCTTTTTTCCTTTTCTTTTTAGACACATCCGATTCTTTCACAAGGGCACGGAATTTGATCTGAATATATATTAATCTGATCGAGTGGATGTCTGAGCGGAGAGGCCCTTCCGCCGCAGACAGCACACCACTCTGATGTGACGGACAAACTGCAGATCTACTGAAACGCCACCAGCTTCTCATAGCAATGTCAGAACTTTCCCTTTAAACATAGACTTACAGCTCAGTAACATAATAAATAGGAAAAAAAAAAAAAAAAAAAAAAAAAAAAGCAAGAAAAGAACAAACTGCTGTTACAATGCATTCGTCAATTCAGTTTAGGCACAAGGCAAGTTCCACGTTGAGGGTGGAGGGGGTGGCGACAGTCTCTGATTGTACAGCTGCGGCACACGGATTTTGCAGACAGCGATATGTGCTGAGGGGCTTTGATGCTTGATTTTTTTTGTTTTTTCTCTGGTGGGCAGAAAGTTGCTTATCGATATGGGATGTCTTCACAGGGAGCTGGGCACTTGCCAGTTTTCTTCTATCTCAGGATTGCTTAACGGTGGAATTTTGCTTCGAGTGGTCTGTCTTTTCAAATTTGTGTCACAAACTGTGAGTCCTGTCCGCCCGTGGAAAGCAAGGTCACCGACTCTGTCTAACACACGCCATCGGGATCCATTTGATCTGAAAGTGAGGGAAAGATTAGGACATGTCTATACAGTACCGTTCAAAAGTTTGGCCTTTTATATTTCAAATAGATGATGTGCTTTTAAACTTTCCATTCATCAAAGAATGTTTCTTGAGAACCAAATCAATATATTAGAATCAACTTTCCATTCATCAAAGGATGTTTATTTAGAAATATTTGAATATTTTATGATGGTTTATGAATGATAGATAATTTCAGTGATTTTGCTTGATTTGTTAAAAAAATTGAATGCATAAGAGACTCCTTTCTAAAACATTACAAAAATCTTTTGCATTTTGCAAACAGACATTTAAACAATATTGTAACTGCTGTACACATCAGGAGTAATATAATCTTTTATTATAAAGTCTAGATCAGTTAATGCATTCCAAAACCTTGTTTAAGGCATCGGGTGCATTTCAAATGTAAATGCTCCTAAAGGAAGGTAAGAAAGGATGCAGCTCACTAGGTTTTGGAGCAAAAGCAAAGAGTCGTGCTTGTTGTATCGTATTTTGACCACCTCCCCAGTTTTACATCTCTGTGTGGAGCTGACCGTGCTTACCTGGCTGTTCACAGATGGCCCATGGGGTTGGATGCGTCTGTGAGGCCCGGGTGCACAGGCGGGTGGGCTTGCTGGGGGTCACCTGAAACCCCTGACACCTTCTCCTCCTCCCTCCTCTTAAGGCAGGCTGCTTTGGGGTTTAGGTTCCTCTCTGCACACAGGAGAATTAATATTATCTCATTATAGTTTATAAAGCAATACTAAAAAAACAGAATCATAACACTTCTATAGAGCTTTCATTGCCTTATAAAACCAGCTTTCTGAGATCTGCTGAACTGATTAATATAAATTAGGGCTGTTGCCAGGGCTCCTAGTGAAACATTACTGATAAACCTGACAGTAGAGATTACCATACGGACCTGAGAAGCATGTTTCCTGATAGTATTTCAGCTATCATGATGTGTCTGTTTAGAATCAGAACTAGCGATGCCAGATTTGTGAATTAATAACTATTTATCTAATCAGTCAGAGGGTTTTGCAATAAGGTCTGCAACTGTTTGTGATTCAGTTTGTTACACCGAGACTGGAATTGAGACAGTTCACGAACGCACTGAATTGATTGCTTCTCACACTAAAACAGGATACTATACAAGTCAGAAAGTTGATTATTTGTGAACAACTCTTTATGGCAGCTAAATACGATATATATCCATAATAGTGTCAAAAATAAGAAAAAAAAATACATTTTGTTGACAGCAAGGTCTGATCAAAGGCTAGACACATTACCAGCTGTCGCTTAGAATTAGTTACATTTGTTTAATGCTGTTAACACATTTCTTTATTTTTACATTTCCAAAAAAAAAAAAGAACGTTTCTGACTGAAAAAGATTAATTGTGATTGAATATTTTATATAAACATGACATCATTGCATTATGCTGGACAGTGACTGACCTCTGACTTGCTGTTCGAGGCTGAGAATGACAGCGACGGCCTGGTGAAGAATGAGCAGTTTGGTCTGGGGCTTCTCGCTCTTCAGGTGCAGCTGACACATGCGGCCCAGCTCTTTGAACGCCTCATTGATATCCCGGACTCGCAGCCTCTCACGGGCGTTGTTGGCCATCCTCCTTTCTCGCTCACGCTCTGCCTTCTGCTCAGGATTCAGGTCCTCGTCTTCATTGACACTGCTGCAGAACAATTCACATCTGTCAGACAAGACGGAGGGAACAATGTGGCCTCTACAACTGAACCTGAACGTATATGTGCTTGATGCGACATTTCATTTCAGGCATTAAGTAAATAGAAGTGGTGCTCTGTGCTTATTTTTGATCACACTGGCATAGATTCACTGTCTCTGAGGTCAATGTTGAAGTGCTGAAGGACACTTCCATGAGCGGTTGCCTTGCCTTGGTCGAGTGCTTCCCCGATTCTGCTTCATATCCCTTTTATCACTCTCGTCTTCTGATTTGAGGTCGTCAGAGGAGTGGTTATCATGCATGTCATCTTTTTCGTGATTCTCAATCTTCAGGTCCAGAGAAGGAGCGACTTGACTTGCCAGAGCACTAGCGATTCCTGTCACACACAACAAAAGTACACAGTTACTTAAAGTAAACACTTAACCTCTAAAATGTAGCGCTTTGTGACTCATAAAACTGTGTATGAATCATAACTGAAGAGGCAAACACGACCAATACAAAAACAAAACAATTACTGAAAATAAAGTGGTGTATAAAAAGCTTCCAACCTCTGAATGTGTCTGCCTGGTGGTTGAGCTCTGAGCTGGAGGTGGCACCGGCGTTGGCCTGCAGGCCGCTGTGGTTGTTGTTCAGGCTGACGGTCTCTTCGCGGTGAACAGAACCCTGTCAGAACAGATAGCCATAAATACATGAGGCAGAGAACAGAGCAAAACATCAAGAGTCCCTCTGATGATGAAGCCATCTGATCAGTGCCGAGAAAACAAAAGTGATTTACATTAAATCGGGGAAGAGACAGATCTTGGACTTCAAAGTGGAGAGAGTCTCTGTGTTCTTACTGTAGAGTGTGACCTCCCCTCTGAAGAACTGAGTGGTATTCACACTACAAAGAACGACCTTCACAGCCCCAGATTTGTGCTCAGAGAGGCACTTCGGTCCTGAGTTCTGACTCTGTTCCACCAAAAAACACTCTCATGTTGTTTTCAATTTGAAAGCGTGTGTCGGTTGATGTAACACAACACTGTATGCTGCACCGCTTCAGACAATATTAGTTTTAAGGATAGTGGTAGAAGGGAAACAGCAAACATCAGGTTGTTTAAAAGGATTTAAGTCAATGTTAATTTTTCTACAATAAGAAGAATTAACAAGAATTTAGGAAGGCTACAATACTTACAACAGTAGCCTTAAACAAAGAATTATCTGCCATTCAAAAGTTTGGAGTGGGTAAGATTTGTAAAAAAAAAAATTCTCACCAAGCTCACCAAGGCTGTGTTTATTTGATCAAAAATACAGTAATAACCATAAAACTGTAAAATATTATTACAATTGAAAATAAACTGTTTTAAATATATTTTAAAACACAATTTGTTCCTGTGATGGCAAAGCTGATTTTTTAGCAACTGGTCACTTTTGACCATTTAATGTATCCTTTCAGATTAAAGGAATTAATAAAGTATTAAAAAAAATCTTACTGACCCCAAATGTTTAATATATTTTTATACAAGTTATGAAAACTATTCTTTTTTCTAGAAAAACCATGCACTGCTGCATTGTGCACAGTAAGACCAGAAATGTGTCATAATAAAGTAAATTAAATTTGACTTTTAAAGTTGACTTGAAGGATCAGTTTTTACAATACAATTTTTGAAATAGACAACCAGACATCATTTGTCAGCATTTACATGTAGAAAAACCTTCCGTTTAAACCAAATGGCTTATTCACATGTGGATACGGCACAAACAATCTGCCCTTTCATGCTGAACATCAAATGACAGTTTGACCAGCATTCGTCAGTGGTGGCTTCTAAACGCATCTGGATTTGATCAACGTCTTGCCATGCGATTAGCGACGCAATGGAGAAGAAACCACTGCAGCCCCCTTCCAACTCTCTTCCTTCCTCCCCTGCCACAGCAGGCGGGAGCACATGTTCGCCCACCATCTAGTTTCCTTTTTGAGGATCCATGGGATTGGGAGTCATGGCGAAAGGAGCACAAATGGGGGAGGAGGAGAGGTCTTCCCCCCCTTTTCCTTCAGGAATGCTTTCCTAAGTCACTGTTGGCCTCTGTTAACCTCCGTGCCGCCCAGGCCCAAACCCCTTCCCCCACGCTCTAATCTCAATGCCACTCTCAACAGGTGTCCAAACAACTCTTTGTCTGTGGCAGAAGAGGGGTGGAGGAGAGGGGGGTGCCAACTAAAGAAGGCGGCCATTTTCCTGTCTGGGCTTGATTACCATACAGCTGAGGCGCTCAGACACACACGACTAAAGCGTCAGATTTCCTGAGTTGTTAAAAAAGACGAGGGGGGAAAAAGAAAAGAGGGGAGACAGAAAGAGAAAACAGTGTGCCAAAATAAAAGCACGCTGGCTGTGCTGAATCAGGACCTTGTCTGAGTGTGTGTTTGGGTCGAGCCTGGAGCACAGAGCTCTGTTTGTGTGTGTATGAAGCAGTGTGACAGCTCCCGCACAGACGAACGGATCGTGACACAGCCCCAGCACTGCTCTGTCACTCTGCTGCAATCTCCTCTCTTCTGCCTGAATGAAACACACCTCTGTTCATCATGATTGAAAACATAAGCTGTGCCACGCCAAAAATTCATGAACATAATTTTTGTCACTATGTGGCAAACCAGAGAATGATTGAATTGTTGTTGGAAATTACAGCCACAATATAGTTAACCAAAAAATTACTTTCTTTCAATGGAATCTGAAGAAAGATATTTTTAAAAATGCTGGAAACCAAACTGTCTTGATGAGCACTGACTTCCACTGAATGGAAAAAAACAAATTTTGCGCTATATATATATATATATATATATATATGTTCCACAGAATAAAACCATACAGGTTTGAAACAGCAGGGTGGGTAAATAATGACAGAACAAAATGTATTTATATGGACCTACATGAAAGAGATTTTAGTTATTTATCATTTACATTGTTTTATTGCACTCTATAACCTTTTTGTTTTTAAAATCCTTATCCTTTATGTTAAGCACTTTAAATTACTACTGTGTATGTCAATGCAAAACTATTAAGATATCTGATGTTTAATATACATGTGGAGCTGGATTTTGGACCAATGAGATTTCATCGAGGACTACTCTGTGTGACACTGCAGAAATGCAACCAACAACTGACAGTATGTCTTTTGTCATTTTATGTAATTCCTGGTTAGAGCAGTGTTTGCGTTGTATTTGATTTTGAAATGTGTTTCTTTTAGAATGGGGCTATGAAACATTATTGGTACACATAGAGTGTCTTGTGTGGAGAGGAGAGGAACCTATAAAAAAATATATTAACTTATACAAAATGATTTCTTTAATGGTACATGTTGAGTATGTCAAACTTTGTTTTACTTAAGCATCAATAAACAGTTTTATGAAAGCTTCACTAACATGTGCTACAGCATTCCAGACATTAACTGTCAGTTTGAAATGTTAAATGAGAACAGTGGGTTGTTCATCAGGAAATTTCAGATCTTCGTGGTCAACTAGACTTTCCACCGAATTGGTCATTCATGAAAACATTTTTGAGTGTTGCTTTAGTTTTGGACAAAACCAAATAGGTCAGTGTCAGTTCATTTGAAAGCATATGAAGTTGAAAGAAAATCCAAATGTTGTTTTGAATACAGAAAAAAGGCCGTGATTATTTCCTATTATTGGGAAACCACTGGGAAACGCCTCCCTCGCTTGTTCCGACTATTACAGCTGTGTGCAGATCTCTCTGTAGAAGCGAATGAATGTCGTGGGATGGTGGGGGAGATAGAGAGCGCATTAGTTTCAGCGGGTCTCACATCATGCAGGTCCCCACAGCCCCAGCGAGCTACGGTGCGGAAACGTCTTCCAGACCGGCACTGATCTACTAGATTATACTGTGACTGCTTTTCCCATTCAGCCTGAGGAACGCAGCTTAACCTTGGGTCCAGCCATTATGCTTATGGAAAGTATGTGGGTTTAAGTTAAACTGCTCTCAGTGGAAAATAGTTCAGTTTGAGCACACGGCCAGGCCTTCACTTTAAACAGGTGGCTTAACTCTGTTTATTAGCCTATTTGGAGAGGCACAATGAAAAAAAAAACATGCATTTCTCTCCCTCGTGCCTGTAATAACTGTATGAGACCTCAAAAGTAATGAGACATTCAATGGCTCTGAAACACATAAGCTAAAGTTTCCTTCATGACAGGGAAGTTTTCTTTACCATTTGTGCTGTTCGGTTGGGGACCAATCCAGAAGCGGGGAAATTGGTGCCGATAGCTGAGATTGGCCCGTTGTGCGCTTGTCCTAACAGGCTGTGGATGTCGCTGGACAGGGCGGCAGTGGAGCCCACAGCGTGATTCCGCAGGACACGGATTGCATCATCCAGCCTGTCCAGTCGGTCCTCCATCGGAGACTGAAATGAGTGATGCAAAGTGGAGGGAGAGAAACAGAAAACAACATAAGCATAAATTATATAAATATGAACAGAGACTTTATTAAAGACAGAGAATTACAAAATGGCAAAAACTGAAAAGCAAAGGAACATTCAAAAACAAAGTGAAAAGGAAAAGAAGAGAAAAAGTGAAAGATTAAGCCACTTAAAAAATATCTGTTGAAATAAACAAAACTGAAATAAACATTTTTCCACTAACTAACTGCAATATGGTAATTTTCATGTATTAATATCATCAAAGATGAAATGGCAAAACACAAACAGAAAAAGCACAGCCAAATCAAAAGAAAGCCGATGGCTGAATGAAAAAAGAAGGACAGGACGTGATTATCTGAAGAGTGGGAATACCTCGCAGACATCCTTTAAGAAGGACATGGCATCCTGCAGATGCTCATGAAGCTGCTGGTGCACACGATTTTTCTACAGTCAGACAGGAAGAGGAGAGACACGTACAGTGAGAGACGAGACAGAAAGACTGCAGAGAGAAGCCAGCAGAGATTACGAGAGCTCGGCAGAGAAAGAGGGCAGGGAATCGAAGCAGAGCGCCAACTGCCGACATCTTGGTACTTGTTCAAGTAACTAATTACGATGAACCATGGTTCACTCTGCCAATCACAGCTCATTTCCTGATTCCTGGAGGGCTGCTGCTCATGGACGGTCCATAAAAATGCACTTGCAGCTGGCATACAAGTTTAGAGGAAATATTTACCTACACACCCCATAGTGTGAATGTATGACGTGGGAAGGAAAGTGTGTGTGTGTAAACTGATCTCCTGTTGTGGCTCAGCTCCCCAGTCGGCCCTGGAATCCTGCGGCAGTGGTTGAACATAGCAGCAGCTGCCAGCACCCCACCCCCATCACACACCCTAGCCAATCCCTAACCACCCCACCTTCACACACCCCGGCCAATCTTCATCCACCCCAGACGAGAGAGGACAGATGGCAGGAGACATGCCCCAAGGGACGGGTATTGTTCGGTCCCCACAGCCCCCTCCCAGGCCTGCTCCTGACATTTGTCAGCCAGGAATGTCCATGTAAAGCTACCCCCTGCCCTCCAGGAGCAAGTCATCTACTGACACAGTGTCCATTAAAAAGTGCTCAGTGCCAGGGGGAAGGGAGCGCCCTCTTACCAGAGAGTGAAGGGAGTTCTCGTAGTTTGGGGAGGAAGGTGCTTGTCCAGTTGCACGGGGCCACTGAGTTGTACCTGCGGACAGGGGCAGAAGAGCTTTTTAGTCACCTGACACATTACAACTAGCTGGCATCATTGCAACAGGTGAATCTGAAATGAATGAGCAATGGAAAACAGTGCTTTTTGCACCACATGTCGACTATTTATAATTTATAAATATATAAATATATAATATAATATAATTCAAAGACTAAAAAAATTGGTTAAAAACACATTCAGTGTTGTCGTTTCTACAGTAAATGGCATTTTTTTATATAATAAAATATACTTTTATTAAACTAAAACTTATTGGTTAAGAAGCACATTTACTGTAACAAATGATATTTCAAATAAATTATATATGTGACCCCGGACCACAAAACCAGTCATAAGGGTCATTTTTTTTAAATTGAGGTTTGCATTGTTTTTGTTCAGTATCACTTTTTGTGTCTCTAGACTACAGAGTTTGTTAGGATTGGACAATATTCGGCCGAGATATTTGAAAACTATTTGAAAATCTGGAATCCGAGGGTGCAAAAAAATCAAAATATTGAGAAAATTGCTATTAAAGTTGTCCAAATGAAGTTCTTAGCAATGCATAATACTAATCAAAAATTAAGTTTTGATATAATTACAGTAGGAAATTTTCAAAATATCTTCATGGAATATGATCTTTTCTTAATATCCTAATGATTTTTGGCATATAATGGCGATAATTTTGACCCATACAATGTATTTTTGGCTATTGCTACAAATATACCTGATACTTAAGACTTAAGAAGGTTTTGTGGTCCAGGGTCACATATTATATTGAAAACTTGAGAGACAGTTATTGGTTAAGCACATCTGCTTTAAAAATTTCTTTTTTTAAAAAGTAATATATAAATACAAATAAATAAAACAGTTTTATTTAAAAGATTAAGAAACACATTCATTGTTCTTGATACAGATCGTATTTTAATATACTTAAAAATATTTTGTAATAATATAATACGATACTTTTCTTTTATGTAGTGTGCAGTGCACATGGTACAATGCACTGATACACTTTCACAATAGACTAAAACTCATTTCCTATCCTGACTGATTCCAGCTATTCTCAACGTGGGCTGTTTTCCTCTAGGTCTCCAGACACATCATTTCCTATGACTGGGTCATATCCTGCAATGTGAGAAGGGTTCGAGGACGAGCCTTACATGCATACATGCACAAACCAGTGCTGAGGGACATCTCCTACTTCCCCTCATTAATGAAGTCATGACTAAAAAAACCTGGGAGAACAATGCAGGACCACGATAAGGGCGATGACTTGGACCCTGAGCGTCTTCCCTTGACTCTAATACTGCATGAGCTCAGTGGAGAAGCTCAATATTCTAGACATAACAGGATGAGACCACGACTCTCTCTCAGATCTCAACTCACACAAACAAACTACCGGACGGTGAGCAGTGATGTGACCAATCTCATGTCAGACGCTGTCAGGGAAAAGAAAAAGCACTGTTTTGCCACATTACTCAAGTAGCAGCATAAGATTTTATTTGGCTTGGTCACATTCTCAGCCCTCAGAAGTTTCGCTTTTTCCCCCCTTCAAAATTCAGTTGCTGGAAGAATTCAGTGAATGTGTTTTTGTTCTGTGGCAGAGTGTGTGAGGCTGGAAGGGACTATAATGAGGATGTAAATGACTCTGGTCTGGTCTCGGTCTAAACGTGCTGATTCTGACTGGCCATAAATCAGTCAGTCGCTATAGAAGAATGCACATCTGCTAATCACAAATCAAAACGCTGGTGGTGGGGGTCGCTTTCAATCCCTTCACTTCCAAGTCTGCTTCACTCCAACTGGCAAACAATCCACTACAAAAAAGCCTTGTGTGAAGGCTGTGGAGAACAATAAAACAGGCCAAGTACCCTTAATGTAGCATGACCCAAAGGAAGCCTTTTCGGCTTATTTACATTTACATCAGTTTAGGAGGGAGATCTGCGCTCCTCGTCCTTCGACCGACTCCACCAGGCACAGACTCAACCACTGACTCTAGGTGCTTTGTTGAAACCACAGATTTCTATTTTGCTGGTTGTCATATCTGTTTTGACGGACCTGCTGTGGTCATACCTCAAGCTCTGCTAGCATAGCGCAAGTCCTTCTCAGAAACAGTCAGTGAATTTCATCTCGACCATTCAACCATTCGTCCTTCCCAAAGTGAAAGCAGCTCTAATTTTAAGGAATTCACTCTTTAATACCACAAAGCTCTCAGAAGCAGACTCTTATTAAGGGCCTATTAAAAATTACTTTGGGGCAATGAGAAGAGAGTGCAGCATTTAATAAGGCCTCCTCATCGGCGGCCAGCTTGACAAATGAGCGTGGGCCGGTGCGGCACTCCGCACGTGCTGCTGGGGTCTAATTGGCTGATATGGGCAGCAGAGACCCTGCTACGAGCGGGTCTAATAGCTGAATTTAATAACTAATCCAGAGAAACAGATGGATGTGCTTTGCTTAATCATAACATCATGAAACAATGTGCACCAACGTCTAAGAACCATCTAATCAAAAAAAAAAAAAAAAAACCTTCAAAATATAAAAGTCCTCAGATATCAAAGGGAACGTTGACTGCCTGCATGCGAGTGTAAATCAACATAATGATGTGATAAAATTGCAGGCAGAGAGAAAGCCAAATGCGACTAAATAATAAACAGCAGACCAACATTTTGATTAATCAAACAATATTTGATAAATGAATTCTGCTCTTTCAAAAACTGTTTTCAGAAATTTTAAGTAAATAAATTTCTTATTTTAAATCTTATTTTTTACAATTTAAATATACACTACTATTCACAAGTTTTGGGGTCATTGCACTTTTTCAAGGAAATATTATTTGTTTTCAGCAACAATGCATTTAATTAATTGACAGTAAAGAGTTTTAAACGGTTAAAATCTATTTTAAATAAATGTTGTTCTTTTGAGCGTTCTATTAATCAAAGAATGCTGAAAAAACGTATCACAGTTTCTACAACAGTATTAAGCAACACAACTGAAGTATTGTGACAGTAAAGACTGGAGTAACTGCTGTTGCAAATGTAGCTTTGTCATCACAGGAATAAATTACATTTTAAAATATATTACATAGAAACCATTTTAAATTGTAATAATATGTCACAATATTACTATTTTTACTCATTTTTTTTATTAAATAAATGCATATAATCAAATAAATGAGTATAAGCGACTTATAAAAAACTTACCAAACCCCAACATTTAAATGGTAGTGTACATTAACTGAAATATATAAAATATATAAACATATTTAAAAATAACTACATTATTTACTTGCACATTTAGTCCATTTATATATTTTAAAAAAGGAATTCTTTGAATAATAAAAAAGGTGCGCTAAGATGACAGGAAGTTACATGGTAAGGTACAGACTGTCTCTGAGCTGAGTCATCCTCTCCCTCCCTTCCTCTCAGTCAGTCATGCTAATAAATGAGGATCTTTGCAGGCCGGTCTGTCATGGGCAACAGCTGTGTGAGGAACAGGGCAACAGCTGAAGCTAAGGAGTGGGACAGACACCGACACAGCTGTCAGCACTATATCAATGAACGCACACACAACTGCCCTCTCACTGAAACAACACGCTGAGAAACTGCCATTTGTAGCACCTATCTCTGTCTATCCCTTTGTGCTTCAAAATATTTTTTCATTTAAAATGACTATGCATCAGTCTTGTCAGGCGCAGATAAAATCTTCACAGTGGTCGGTTATCTATCCAGCGCTAACCAGGGCATATCTACCCTGACACCATCTTCAATCTCATCGGCTGCGGGACAGTGTGTTTACTCATTTACGTGAGGAGGACGGAGCTCGCTGTGTTTGGGCTACAACGCATCAGTGTGTTTACTAACGTTGAGTGTGTAACGGATCATGTTTACATGCTTATATACTGTATATACACAATACTGTGGTATTATGGTTGTCTGTTAATGAAATCTAAATGAAATGCAAAATGTGGATTGTGTTGAGGGCCTGTCTAAATGTGTGAAATAATGAGCTACAGTGGCCCCAAAAAGTATATAGACTTTTTGATGGACGATGTATATACTGACCAACAATTAAAAAACAAAGCGGACAGCATAGAAGAATGTGTTCTGTGTGAACAGCCCATTAGACTGACAAACTCTTTTAAGTGTCTTATGTTCACCAAGGGTGCATTTAATTGATCATATTTATAGTTTTGTGTTTTGTGTGTATATGTGTATATATATTATCTTCATTTGACACCTTTTCTAAGTTGAAATTGCATTAAACACAATTAAACATGTTTCAAATAATCCCGAAAACACTGATTGCCTTGTTCAGGTGTGTTTAATTAGGGTTGGAGCTAAACTCTGCAGGACAGTGGCCCTCCAGGACCGAAGTTGCCTATCCCTGCTCTAATAGTACACCCTTGTGACTTCACATATATACTAAAAATGGCTTTGGGATTAATTAAAAAGAATTACAAAAAGTACTATTAGCACCAACATGCTTACAAATATTGTGTTATAAGATCCCCACATTTATATATGTTTAACTGTGTCCAAATACTTCTGAGGGCCACTGTGTGACTGACCAGTGAGGGTGTGGTGTGGAGAGAATGTGTGTGTGGGGTCAAAGAGGCAGACAGGTGCTCTACCTGCCCTTCCTGTGGGGCCGCTGGCCGTCACCACTGTACCTGCTGCGCCAGCGCCCGCCTGAGCCGTCAGAGGAGAGGGAGAGCCCACTGGAGTGGAGGGGTTTGAGGGGAAACTACTGCTGGTGTGGTCAGGAGAATAAATCTGCAAATGAGAGCGAGAGAAAGAGAGAGATCAGTCTGTGAGGAAGCACGCACAACCTTTAAAACCTGCAACCTGTGGTTTCCCTCTCCAGCTTTACGGCCGCGGTTAGCATCTCTCAGTCTGTGCTCAGCCAAAATTGTCTCATCAATTCTGCTGATTTTACAAGCAGAGCAGCAGTAAGAAAATGCTCACAGCATACATATGGGCTTTTAACAGCCTGCCCCGCCCTTTATAATGTCTGCAGAAAAACACACAACCCCTCCTGCACTCTAAATGCTGTGTGACACCTGCAGTCCAGCCAGCGCTCCCTGGCTTTCTGACACATCTGTGGTTGTTATTAAGTCAAAGCCTGGGCTCTCGCCACACACCCGCTGCAAGTGAAACCACATGAGCACAAAAGATCAGAAACCCTGCAAGAGAGCGGGAAAAAGGCTAAACAAACAGTGGTGGTAATAATTCACATTAAAGATTGGCGATATGTCCAAAATCTTACAGCATGGTGACAGTACATATAAAACAATAGTGATTACAAATGTTTTATATATTACATAACCATTATTTTACTTTGTTTGCAACCAGGTTCGTATCAAAAGATAACATTATTCTGAAATGAGTTCTGTCATAACTGATATAATACTTCACACTTTTCAGTTAAAAACACAGTAACATTACAAACATGACTAGATGAGCCACATTAGAAGCCATTGTAAAATTTGCTCAAATTCTGTTTACATGGCGTCCATAACGTCACTTCTAATACATAATAGAGAGGAGATGGAATAGAGAAAAGCAGCTGGATGATGCAGAGAAAGAGAGAGAAGACATGGTCATTAATCTCTCTTTTTGGAGCTCATTAGAGTGAATGAGTCTGGCCCGTGGCTGTGTGGATGGGCGTCTCTGGCTCATCTTCAGTTATGGATGAGAGGTAATAAAGCCTCTCCCTGCCTGCCCAAAAAACTGCGACCGAGACAGGCACAGCCCTGCACACACCATAATAAACAAACAGATGCTATGAAGAAGAAAGGCCTCCAGCCTTTACCTCATAGTGCAGCACTGCCGACAGGCTTTTTTCACCTTACCGGTGTTGTTTGCTTGAAAAAAAAAATCAGAAAAATCTCTCTTTGAAACTAGAAAAGGGATTTTTTTGGTTAAGCCAAATGTCAAATGCAAGTAAACATCCCTGCCATGCTCTGCTTTCTGCTAAAATGGTTTTTCGGTCCCATAATGGAAACCACTATAAAACATGCAGGTTTTGATCCCAATTATCTGGCAGGATTTGAGAAAAACAGCTCTAAAGTTGTGGGCCATCACTTGCAGGGGATCATGAAGTCCATTTGACTTAAAAACACATCAAAATGCGGATACTATCGTTATTAATCTTCTTATTAAACCCTGAATGCCACACTTTTGTGTTTCAATCAACTCTGCAAATCCTGCCTGGGGCTTTAGTACATTCATCTCTCAGAGTAGACGGAGAGATAGAGGGGGCCAGTGATAGACAGAGAGATACAAAGAGAGAAATCCTCTGTGATATTAACAGATATTTACTGATATCAGAGGCTTTTTTTTCTTATTTAATG
Organism: Cyprinus carpio; assembly: GCF_018340385.1. Lineage (NCBI taxonomy): Eukaryota > Metazoa > Chordata > Actinopteri > Cypriniformes > Cyprinidae > Cyprinus > Cyprinus carpio. The sequence goes on along the minus strand of NC_056603.1, from coordinate 29,404,865 downwards.
CAAATGTACTCATTACTAATTCAATTATCAGCTACAAATTAAATTATCCTTGAATCCTTGAATTTCATAACATCTAAGTACTTGGTTTGACTATAAGACTTGAGCTGCCTGAACTCCACAAGTTCATGATTCATGTTTAAGTTCATGTTCTTCAACATGAATTGAGATCATTTAAAGAGCATCTTGACCCTCAATCTGACCATCTGTACAAAGAGCCACATGATCAACACCACAAATGTGCTTATTTCATTAGTAGCCTCAAAATAGCATTGAATCTGAAATATTTATTATACATTTTGTCATAATGCTACCGGGTTTTTTAATATGGCAAAATACTAAAACTTTGTATTTTTTTCCAGACTTAAATTACACAGAATCCCAATTTTATATGTAGCCTCTAACAGTTTGTTTCAAGTGAATTTTATCTGGATGTTTCCTTATTGTTCACCAGTAAAACACAGTATCTGATTCATCAAGGCGGCCGTCCGCTTTGCCCTTGTGCTTCAGGACCTCTTATGGTCATGAGTCCTGACCTAATGAGTTAAAGCGGGCCATTCAGAGCGTCCTGGCCGACTTCTGCTGTATTTCCAGTGTAACACCACTCATTTTACAAACAACAAACGGATCTCCGCCCCCTCATCAGTCACGCTGCTCTCCGCCAGCGGGGGCCCAATGAGCACAACCCATCCAAAAGGAACCTAAACAAAAGTGGCACAATGGGCGGCATGCAGAGCCGAGCCGCAGCAGTTAGGACGTTTCCCCCCACCCCAGCCCGACCGTGTCCGTTTCACCACAGCTTTATCATGCTAATAGAATTGAGTCTGCAAATACAAAAAGACTTAATTTGTGATTATCTTTCAGCCGCACTGTCTTATGTTTGTTTGTGGGCCAGAGTGTGCTCTCGTGGCCCGGCAGCCCTAACCCACAGTATCTTATTACATTTTTTCATCTCTTCTTTCTTTTCCCCAATCAAAGAGCAGCGATTAGGCATCTAATTTCTGAGAAAAGTAGGGCGCTACGACCGTTCCGACATCAAAGGTTAGAAAAAGCTTGCCCTTGTCCTCGGCCGAGAGGTGAGTCTACGGCTGCTGTCCGAAACAGTGCTGAATCAGTCCAGATGTGTTCCTACTTTAAAAAAGGCTCATTGTGACTTACTGTAGGATAAGCAAGTCTGCAGGATTTTTAGGAGCTAAATAAGTCTTTAAGTTAAGCTCGGCAAGTTTTAGAGGTTATTGTAAGCTCCAGTTTCAGGGACACATTAGGAACTCGCACGAATGCCGGCACTCATTATCCAAACCAACATATAATCCACAGGCTTTTATGTACAGCTCCTTTTCTTGTATACTGCGAGATTAAGAGCACAATTATCCGGGCTTAGGTCCAGCAACATCCACAAACAGATCCCCTGACCTTATTCAATCTCTTAACCTTCTGCACTGCTACTAATACCCAGCCTAAGAGCACAAGTCCTGTCCTTTAAAGAATTAACTGCGCCATTATGTCGGGTAATCTCGCCGGCGTCTACAACACGAAGATCCCAAAAGCAAGATGGACAACATGGGGCATGTTTACGATGCCTGAAACCATATAGCGCTCAGTGGTTAAAATAATAACAATGTCTTTTATCCATTGCATGGTCTGCAAAAGATGGAGGGATGTATAAAGCTGGAAGTCAATCCCTGTTCTCTGAAATGGTCATGTATCGATTAAGAGGTCTGGTTGAATGGAGAAGGATCTCACCGAAGCTAGGGCTTTTCCCAGTGCGTCTCCAGTCTGAGAGCTTCCAGTGGCGTTCCCTCGGTTGGCAGCAGCTACACAAAGAACACACAGAGATGCAGCATTCACATCGGAAAAGAGCTGACAGAGATATTAATGTCATGTATTTTTTATTGGCCAGTAGCAGCTGGTGCTAGGTGTGTCGAACTACAAAAAGTGCTGAAAAAAAACAAGTGATAAATAACTCTTCAACTCTTCTGGGATATTTAAAAAATGATGTAATATTTGCATGAAGAAAAATACTAATTAATGTTCAAGAACAACACTACAAATGTGGTGTGCGCAGACAACGTACCCATAACTCCCTCTGCGGTGTTGACTGGTGGGGTGTGAGATGCGGTGACGAAGGGTGAGGTGCTGGCACTGCCGCGGTGGAAGCTGGACATGGGTGGCAGGCTAGCGTTGATGTCTGTGGGCGACACCGAGTGTGGCGGGTAGTTCTGTGACAGAGACAAAAGGAAGAGGAGCTTTCTTTAGTTTTATATATGGTTATACTACAAGGTCTGTTTTTGATCTGATTCTCACCAGGCGCTCGTGTGAGTGCAGGTTGCTGTAGTTTCCAGACTGTGGCATGTGAGATGAAGATCCTCCCAGCATTCCCCCATAGCCTGGCTGACTGATCCCACTGGATGAGTTCCACGGGTCAGAGGAATTGTGGGTCCCATCTGATTAAGTGACAAGGAAGTAAATTTAAACATTAAAAACATTGGAAATAGCTTCATTTAGTTACTTTATATACGCTGGCAAAGAAGGTTTAAACTGTGAGCGAGATTAAGATGACTTTATTTGTTATCAATAATGCTGATATACAAGGAAATACACAGCATAGTTTGATATGTGAGCTGAAGCCTGACCCCCACACTTCTTATTCTGGATAGAGGATGTCAAATAGACCAGCCTCTCTTTAAGTCTGCTTTTACACTTGAGTCAGAGCCAAGCACTGAGCGCAGCTGAGATAACATTCAGCCAGCCGCAGGTCACTTCCGCCTCAACTTTTAAAGGAGAAATTCCTCACAGCCCGAAACACATGGCTTGAAATGGCCATATAATTTTTTTATCAGTCCAGATTGGCAAAGTTGGAATACGCATGGTTGGTTTACTGTCTACGTCTGTGAAGTCGGTAGCATGATAGGCAGTGAGTGAAACATAAAGAGAAGGCTTCCCAATTGTGTAAAAGAAAAAAAAAAGGTTCAAAGTGTGAGCTAGGAGAAGGAACATACCAGAAACCGTATATTTTCAGGGTCTGAAAATGTTTATATAACTAAAGCGAATTGGAAGAAGGTTCTGCTTTAGAATTGTGTGTTGCCAAAAAAAGTCCACAATTTCTAGGATGCATCTGTGTAACATCCTAGAAAATATTCAACGTTATAATGAGTTAATTTAGTGTTTGGCCTGAATACTCTACGCAAGTACATGAATGCAAATGCAGCTTGCTATGTGTTATGAAATATGGCAGACCACATTGCAATGCTATATTGTGCATATCATCTAGTAGCTTTTTCTTTCCAGACCCCTGCGCCTGAACAAAAATACTTCCCCACTATATAATAGGGGGAAAATGGTATGTGAGAGTAGCATGTCTGAATTCATAGTATGCATGAAACAATAGGCGCAAAAGTATTTGGATGACCTACTTTTTCTGCCAAAATTCTGAAATGGACACTTTATTATCCCATGAAGCCACGGGAGTTGTGAATGGCAGTGAAGTGATGCAACTGACACCATCGGTAATATGACGAAGTCAGCATGGCAGATGTTGTACACCCAGATTTCATTCATACTATATATAGAATGTCCTTTTTAATGATCGCAAAGTTTGTTCCTTGTCAAATTTAGTACCTATTCTGATTCAGTATTTCAAATGGAAGTTCAAATCAATATACACCTCAATGATAACACTACTAGTTCAACAGCAAATATATCTTAAGATATATCAATTAACCCCATTAGTACTGGGTTTATAATCGAAGAACGTATGCGATATGCATGTTCAGTACAACAAAACCGTGTGTTTGCAATGCCGTGGCCAAGCATTCTTGTCTGCACTTGCATATTTGTATAAAATGTTTCCGACCTTAAAAACAAAAAAGACTTCCTTTACAAATTCAAAACTAAGTAAACAGTATAATAACAACAAATGACAAATAAAATGATGATGACTGACCGAAGAAAGTGTTTGCAAACATACTGCTGGGGGGTTTGGGGGACGGATAAGATGGAGAGTCTCTGTTGAAGTCATCTGAGCTGGGAGATGGTGCATACACCTGCAAAAAGAAAAACAAAATGAGACATTACGACTAAGAACAACTGCACACAGACAGGTTTGAGGGAATGTAGGCTGCTGTTTTTGTCATTTCTATAAAATAGAGCGACCCTCGTACAGACACGCTCATGTCATTAAGCATATCCTCATACCCTCGGTCTAATTCACACATACCATGAAACTTGACTGCATAATAGAACACAAACAATGCAATGCAACGCATATGGCCAATTTACAAACTCTTTGATGTAACAGATGGCTAATTTAGAAGTCTTAATAAAAAAAAAGAAAGGAGGATTATCTGCAGCGTAATGTGCGCTTCAGCGCTTAATTGTAATATAATGACGACTACATGCATGCCCGCCGAAACAAAAGCATCAAAACAAATGGATTAATATGTGAGGGTGAGAGCGTTAGGGTGCATATGTGTTTGTGTTTATGCAAGAGTATTTTAGGAGCTGTGGGGTTGGATCGGGTCGGGCCAGCGGAGCAGTGGTTACAGCTGCAGAAGTGCCCATTCCAGTAGAGGAGGATCAAAGGCATGAGGCTACAGCCCAGTAATGTGGCTCTCTCAGTTCATCTGCTCCAGATGGGACAAAACCTCTCGGAGCGAGAGAGACAACACTAGCATGTATGGCACGAAAGAGAATGCTAGGTAAACATGTTAAAGAAAGTCTCGCACATTATCTGTCGTTAAGCAAGACAGACTTGCTCAGGCCCTCACTTTTAGGTGTCCGTGTCACCTGCCATTTAAATTCCACCCAGTGAGAACCTGACCGTCCCCCGTCATGTCTGTAAGAACCAATCGCTGTAACGCAGAGCAGATGTGCAGCCCAATGTGTTTCAAGTTACTTTAAGTTAAACACAACCTCTCCCTCTGCTCAACATCACAGCAACTTTTATTCTTTAAATAAAATCAAACCGCATGATATAATGTTAACGCTCTCTGAGAAACACTAGACGTTTGATACAAGTCAAACCATCAAGTGAATAAAAGGCCATAGAAAGTTAGACAGAATGAATACCTGCCCTGAAAATAACTGTTACAATTCTTTACTAAATTACATTATCTTAAATATGTCTAAACTCATTTTTTAATAATTCATTTATTAAGTTAATTATTTACACCAAATCAAATCAGTGTGACTTATCTTTGTTAATGATCAGTATCTGACATTTAAAAAAAAAGTAAAAACTGTGTGCCAAGACATCAATAAAATTCTTTACTAAATTACATAAAATCTGAAATTGATTTTATTTATTTTTAATAATTCATTAATTTATTATTAACTAGAAATTCATAATTAATAACACTGTACAGAAACACTGAACAAAACAGAATTGTAAAATAAAATACATTTAATAAAAAAAAAAAATCAACAATAGCTTAACTTTATCACAAATAAGAAATTAATATACAATACACGAACAAGTATTGTAGTAATTAAAATCAAATATTAATTGCTTTTAATTTCTATCGTAGGATCCCCCCACTCATTAATATTTCAGATGTACGCAGATCCCCTTCATCACCCACGCAAACACACGGCTGCAGCATGTCATGACACACTCTGCATTACGATCAACATCTAAAGCCTTTCAGTCAGCTTAGCCAGCTGTGTGCGGCCGGGCACCTTGCTGAGGCGGCAGTACGTGCCCATGTGATTGGCAGTGAGTGTGTTCATAAGCTGTGGCGGGCTCCCGTGGGTGTGCAGGCGCACACATGTGACCCCGGCGCTGGAAGTCCCCTGGTGATCTCAGGTTAGGGTGGCGTGGGAGAGGGGCCTTTGTCTAAGCCTCATGGCTCAATGGGCAGCATATGGCAGCGGATAATGCTAATTGTCCGCCTTACCCCGAGCTAACCAGTCGACCCGTTAATAAACCTTCCTAAACACCGGCGCCCCGCTCCACCACCAGGATAGAGAATGAAAGAAAGCGCGAGAGAAAGAGCAAAGGAAACGCTTCCTTTGACCAGGGCTTTAATTAGGAAGCTGTCAGTTATTCACAAGCCTCTGATCTAAACACCCACATTTAAACATTTTTTCCCCTCATTGTACTTTTTTAAAAATGTTAAATGTGGAAATGAACTACTCAAATAAATGATGTATATTTAGAGCGCCTGTATATTTTGACCAACACATTTCTAAGACTTTTCCAGTCATTTGTGATAAGAATTTTTATTTCTAGAGATCGCAATCACAAAGAGAAATTTATAGCTAAATAAATATTTGAATATCTTTTACATGACTTTTATTGTTATTTTTTAAAGAATTAATTTTCACAAATTTTTCCAGGCCTAAAATACCATGATATTTTCAGAACCCCAGCAACCCTGTATACGGTTTCCGAAAAGACAAAATTCATCTCAAGCTGTTATTAAAATATAGCTAGTCACGGGGAAAAAGCAATATAAATAGCTTTTTTTTTCAGTTCCTGTGTGAGTAAATGGAGATGAAGTCTCACGCTGATGAGTGAAATGAGTTTTTCTCTTTTTTTCTCACCTGTCACACCTTGCTTTGATCTGAAAACGACATCCATCACAACAATACAGGGAAAAACCACTAAACTGTCAACATATGGATAAGCCCAATGACAACAGTGAAAGAGGCAGGGAATAGAAAGAGAGAGAAATGATTATGGAGGGAGAAAAAAAGGCCGAACAACAGACAAACCCACAAGGACGGGCTGCGAGTGACAAGAAAATATCCTGCCTCTGCATGTCACTTGTTTGGAGTCGGATCGCGGCCCGAGGGCCTTCCTTTTCAACTCCCATCTAACACACTTATCAAGGCGAAAAGGCACGCTACACGCACACAATGAGCCCCTATTGAACACAGCAGCTCTGTCCTGAAGGGACACGTTTTGACTTTTAAAGCCAAGTCTGTCTACAAAGAGCAGACGGTAAAAGTTTGAAAGTTAAAAGCATTTTGTTCCTTACAGATACAGGTGGAAGCCTTTCGAGAGCAGAAAAACAACACACACTTTGCTTTGAACAACTACAGACGAGCAACGCTGACTCATTATGCAAAGTTTCTACCAGAACAAAACCTTCAAAAAGGCTCAGTATGTATCTGAGAAAAAAAAAAAAAAAGAGCATTGAGCATAGCACTGTTTTCCAGCGGAACACCACATTAGCCCTGTAAATCTTCAAGGAAAAGCCATCACCTTATACAAACACTTACAAATACGTGAATTAAAGCGAGAACAGCAGAGAGGAAATAAAATACCTCACACGTCATAAACTAACCCAATCAAAGCCGGGGAGGCCGCTTGCCCTCCAGGGCCCGGCCATAAAACTATTGGTACCAGCCTGACATTCAAACAAATCAATGTGACTTTTATCTTTGTTGATGCTCAAAGCATCTGACATTTAATAAATAAACAATATCTGTGTGCCAAGATATAAATAAAGCAACACAAGGAAGGGTTTATTGGGCATTTACCCGCTGCTTTGGATCATAAAGCTCAACTCTGACCCGAGTGAGCCACATGCTCCTCATTTTCTCTTTCCTCCCAGCCTGCATTACAAGGCTGGAAATACTTAATATAAAAAGATCAAAGTGAGCTTTGTGGTGCAGGAACAAAGAGATCTGTCATAATGGCCTACGAGGAAAGCTAACTCTGGACTCTGTCAGATGACCTCAAAAGAAATGAAAACACAAGCTGGGGTCTCACGTTTTGTCCCCAGAAACGATCGAGAGCTTGGAGATTGGAAATTTTAGAAAGTTGTGCAAACATGACTGCTGCCGCCCTTGTTAAAAGCAGCAGTAATAATGTGAATAACACATAAATTTAATAAGCAAGCTCTTATTAAATGGGTAACGGATCATTCTTAAATTCATCAAACAGATGGAGAAATCTCCAGAGCCCTGCACAAACACAGAGAGAAAGACATCGGGGAAATCTACTGGAAACTTTTTCCTCTCTACTGAAGTTGAGCGTTCAGTGCTTTGCATTGTCTGGGGAGCAGAGACTCACTTTAAGGAAGTAGGTGGAACATTCTGCACCCCCCCCCCACCCGACACACGTTTACTTGGCCATCTAATTTAGGACGGAGCATAGATATTTTTATAAAGCTAATTATACCTAAATCAGTGGGGGGGAGTAAACCAAAGTAATTAAATGTAAATATTAAAGTAACTTAATAAATAAATACCATTAACATTTACAGTTAATCATTCTTTTTCTAATTATATGAATAATTTTTCATTTTTGAGGTCATTCCCAAAGGGAAGTTTTGTCAGATTTTGCTATCTTTCCAGAAACCCTTTAAGCAAAGCCAAGTAAACTCAAATGCCCACTCGTGAGGCACAAGTGCAGGTTCGAGTCGCCACCTCCTCTTTCTCGTAAGTCCATACCACCAATCCAATCATCAAGCACCTGACAAACTTTCAGCACACATGCACACGAGCGTTCACACAGACAGCCACACATAGACAAGCAAACAGGCATCGTGAGAGGCACACAAAATCAAAGGGCCTGTGGTGGAGAGGTTTAGGAGTCCCATCAGGATTCCTGTAGATGGAAGAATGCCTGGCTGATTAAAAACAGATGGAGAAACAGCGATGCTGCAGCTCTGAGCTCAATCTGCAAACAGGAAAGTCAAACCTCAATAGACAGACTCTCTTCCTTAATCATTCCCAGACTCCCACTTGTTATTATTGTGAACCCGTCTCAGCAAAGCGGCTGCTCAGAGCTCACGGTGAGCCACAAGCATCGCCAGCATGTCACACACAACTACCAATACACAGAAAAACCTGACGTTTATGCCAAACAAGTGTGATTTTATCAAGAAAACTGCGACAGACTTGCAGAAATGTCACTTTCCCTCCAAAAAGCAGTTATATTTTAGATACTTCACATTTTGCGTGACTTAAATTGGCTTTAAACTTTCTACAGCAGTTAAGAACTCACACTTTGTAAACTGCAAATGAAAGTAAATGTTGACCCAGCTCAGACTGAGGTAATGGAAACACAGTCAGCAGTCACACACACACACACACACACACGAGCAAAGCCGAGAGCAATGAGACCCTCAACTCAGTTTCTACACACTGAACAGACACGGCTCACCACTCCATTAAACCCGACAGCCCACCGCGCGCATGAAAAACATGTTTACTTATATACATTTCCTCTAGGGAGAGAAGGCACTCACCGATTTTCCGTTGTAGTAATACATGCTGCCCATTCCAGGCACGGGGTAGGCGCAATACATGATAAAAGCCTCAGCGATACTGAGAAAGACGTGGAGCCTGATACAGAGGATCTCTTTTCAACAGCCCGCTCCCTACACATACATCCACCCGCTGCACAAGGGACTAATTCCTTCAGTGCTGGCCCCTTACACATGGATCTACTCACAGGCAACTTATGCAAAGCAGGACCGTACCAACTCAGCCGGGAGCGAGGGGGGGAGGTGGCTTATGGGAGGAGGAGGAGGAGGACGGACCAATACTGAGAGCTAGGCTACCCTAAAGCCTCATAAGTGCTGAAGCAAAGGGGAGGAGGGGGGAGATGGAGGATAAAGAGCGAGGGAGGGGTGGAAAACAAATGAGTAAGTGGATTGACTTGTACTTTAAAAAAAAAGAGACAGAAAGGAAATTAGAATGGTGGATTTTTTTGTGGGCAAAAAGGGGCTGAATGAAACACTGGAACGACTGTTATGTTCATTTACCTGTTGATTCTTCAAGTTTATTTGTATAGCACTTTTCACGATGCAAACTGTTGCAAAGCAGCTTTACAAAAAATTAAAGATTCTATATTATATTCAGTAATAGCTTATCAGTGGTGACTATCTCAAGTTGATGTCCATTATAGCAAAATTTGGTAGTTTTGTATGTTGTCTAAGGGTTGGCGTCATCTCTTCTCAGGTGTTCAGTCATCTCAGGTCTTTGTAAGGGCTGGATCCAGACTGAAGCTTGTGTAGTTCGTATTTACAACTGGATGCCAACCCCGTGGCAAAAACAGAAGGTAATAGAGAAAACTTAGCGTAGCTGCTGTTCCAACTAATCAAAAATGACGTGTTCAACCCAAGCAAAAGCATAGAAATGTGCATTTGATTAGATGTAACTGAAGTACAAAGTTATGAGACACATTATGTGAATGCTTGGCTAAAGAGATGTCTTTAATCTAGATTTAAACAGAGAGAGTGTTTCTGAACCCCAAACGTTATCAGGAAGGCTGTTCTTGTCTGTTCTTTCACAAGCAAACAGAAAATGAAATGAAACATTCACTGATATAGTTAAGAAGGGCATGCAAACACAAAAACACAAACACACACTGGTCTAAATCCGCAGCTGATTAATCTTTTTAGTGATTATTGTTTTTCTTTTATTGAGGGGTTGGATTGAGAGTATGGAGAGGATTTCCTCACTGCGTCAATAATCTTGTAAATGAAAAAAAGTTAGAGATACAGTAATACATGAAATATACGTAATCGTAATATATTTTCCTCCTACTACTACTAATGTATTTTTATAATATTATATATAATGAAGTATTATGAAATAATATAATGAAAGTGCTAGTAAAGACAAATGCTGTTCCTAAAATCCAGAAAAATATATTTCATAGTTTCCACAAAACTACTAAGCAGCATAACTGTTTTAAACATTGATAATAATAAGAATTTTTCTTGAGCAGCAAATCAGCATATCAGAATGATTTCTGAAGGATCACGTGACACTGAAGACTGGAGTAATGATGCCGAAAATTCAGTATTTAAACAAAATAATTTTTACTGCATTTTTAATTAAATAAATGCAGTATTGGTGTTTAAAGGAGCCTTCTTGCCCAAAAAAACCTTACTTAATGATATATTCTTTAATTATATGAAGATATAATAATAATAATCAGTGGTGATACACAATGAGAACCATTTCTAACACTGCTGATATTGCGATTAGACTATGCATTTCTCATGCCATGCACTTGTTCGCCCTTAACCAAGTCTTGTTCTGAATGTTGTGACCTGTGTCTGTTGTTTTAATAGTGCCCACAGTGGCGTGACAGCAAACACAGAGAGCTGTTGAACACATCCAACAGCTGCAGAGGGGCCGAGCCTGACGTCAAGCACTGAGAGCAATGACGCTCCACTTCCTCACACGTCCCCTTCTCTCGCTCTCATTGTACCCACTGCTCCCCTTCCTGGGCCTCTTGCCCATAGACCATAGGGGCGGTAGGGCGCACAACCCAAATAACAGGCGCACTGGGGTGGGAGAAGAGAATGAGGGGAAAGAAGAGAAAATGAAGGGAAATGTTAGGGTGGAAGTGGAAGAAAGGCAAAAGAAAAAGGCTGGACACAGTCATTGAGAATGAATGGACAGGGGTGCAAAAATAGACGGGGAGGCCGAGGTCGTCCACGTGCTGTGAACACGCTGACCTGAAGCACCATCGGTCTCTTAAAAGCCCACTCGGGCCCGCTCCACTACGGGCCCTTTCATGTCTGTCACTGCAGGCTTCCCAGTCCAAACACGGTCCCATTCACAACATTATTGTTATGGAAAGATGAAAGGCTTCCCAGAAAACGATACTTTATTATGCTTTCCCCTCTAATTCTATTATTATTTATTCTCTTTTCTTCCCCGAGTGAGGCTCTTTCAAATGTGTCCAAGGTGGTTGAGATCGACAGGCTGGTACCACTTTAAACCTGGAGCTGTTTCAAGTCGATTCTTTAGGAGAGAGACGGCCATGATGGAGGAATGCTTGAAGGCTCCATAAAACAAACCCAGATTAAGAATGCATTGCTGGGAGGAAAAGAAAATGAAAAAAATAATGAGACTAATGAAAAGGGACAGAACTGAAATCACAAATCACGGACATATGTCCGGAGCGTTTGCAACGCATGTTTGCTTTGTTCTCGCAAGATTTCCACACATACGCCACATTTAACTTGATTTTGATCACCACTGTGAAAATAAACAATCAATGGTGAGATTTACTGGACATAAACTTAGTTACATCAGACACTGTTGGTTACATTTAGTCACTATAGATACAACATGATAAAGCAACTTTTTTGCCTGCTAGGACATTTTTCCAGCTCTTATTTCAGATGCGCTGTTCTGGATAGCTCCACCCAAGTGACATTTGATCGATCAAGCATTTTGTCTTGTTTTCCAGAATATAAAAAACTATATATATGCAAAACGATGAACGATTGTCAGACTTTTCATGTACTTTTCATCAGCCATTACGAAAGTCTTCAGTGCCACACGATCCTTCAGAAACCATCCTAATATGCTGATTTTATGCATATTATAATCAAAAAATATTTATCAATTTCATTTTTTTATATTTTTTTTTGTGGAGATCATGCTATTTGCATTTTATTTTATTTATTTAAATTTTCAATTATCGTTATTTTTCAATGCATTAACTTACATATATTTTTTAAAGTTACACACACACACACACACACACACACACACACACACACACACACACACACACACACACACACACAAACAGTATACAGGCCTATATTACTTAAACAATACAAAAGCACTGATACAACACACTGAAGCAGGCTTCTGCATTGTGTCACTTTGTGCTGTATTTTGCTTTTAGTCAAGGCACCAAACTTAATGCTGGAAACTTAATACAGTCGAGACGCACCTGTTAAGACAGTGTTAAGCCAACCCAGTTCTTCATCACACCACAGACAGCAGGAGGTCTGGGATTCACCTGTACTGATTGTGTGGATTATGGAGTTTAAATGTAATAGGTGCTGCAGACAGTCTGTCCCACTAATCAATCTGAAAACTAGACACTTCCACATCAACATCCCCACACACATCCCACGCCTGCAAATTAGAAACCTGCAGAACGCTCATCTCAGCCCATACAAGCTAATTTAACATCTTCGTATTTCTATAAGGCCATTCATCACAACACATTAGGAGGAAAATCTCTCTCCACGGGTCTCGTGGGTTTATGAGCATTCTGTTATGCGCTTGTAATGATTAATGTTTCCCTGCCTGAGGACAGCGCCTAGACAAAACACACAAAAAAAGACGACACGAACATTATATTAGAATAACACCGGTATTTAGAGAGCATCTCCTCCAGACATGATAAATCCACCGGGGCCCTTTCATCAGGATCCAGGAGAGAGCTTCAGGTTTTGATGCCTGCGTACATGTCTGGGCCAACACGAGTCGAGCAACAAGTCTTCATCCAATTACTGCGTACCTGACATCAAGCAACACAAAAGCAGCTTCACCCACTTACCTGACTTGCACCTACGCCCACAGCCCAAAGTGACACCTTCTCTACATGTGACATCTGCTGTCTGCTGACCTACAACCGGCACGTCTGGGGCTCACGTGCAGGCTGCGCTCCAGTCAGGTAAACCATGCCAGCCAGTGTGGCTTAGATTAGCTCTACTTTACACACATCACATCTTAAGATAATCAGCTCTTGACTGTTAACTGAGAACGCTCTTAAAGTGACCACAGCTGTAAGGATGTACATTCTCACAAAATACAAATAAAACGTATTTCTGTAAATCTGCAAGTCTGAATGTGGGTCTAAATTAGCAGAAATTTCTATGCGTTTTTTCTTTTTTGTAGTCTAACTATAGATGAAAGCCGCCAGTCTCTGCTCTTTAGTAGGCTTCAGGATTTAGGGCTCTGAAGTCTGAGGTAAATATCAGCAGCCTAAACAGATAAAGAGACTCGTTCCCTCGTCCTAAACTGATAAAGAGGTGGACATGTCTCTGTTCAGCATCAGACTCAAACCAGGAACATCTATCTAATCACTTATCTGATGAGCTCATATCCTTTCAGACACACACACACACACACACAAACGCACACACACGTTTACCTACCTATTTAAATGAGGGCATGGTATAGACTTCTATTGTTTTTGTGTAATCAAGTTAATTTAAATGACTGCAAACTAGTTTTGTTAAAAGTTGATACTAAAAATAAAAGGTAATGACAGCAAAATATCAAAGGACATGTATCTGTGATGTATTAAGGTCACAGAGCTGATGTAACAAATAATAATAATAACTTCCTAATTATTAATACCTGGGTTATTATTTGTGAAATACTTGATACATGACACTGTGTAATTTGTTAATATGTCATTTTTAAAACAAAATAAATGTGTGAATGTATTCGTTTTTGCTGTGGTACTGAAATTGCATTAAAGCGTTGGAAAATTTCGATACTTGTGAAAATTATTTTTCAAATACAATCCTCTGTACGTTTTTGGATACTTTTGAGATTAAAAATCAATTTTCTATAGTACAACTAAACTCTGACCCACACACACACTGACCCAGTGCAATGCCCCCTGGTGGAAGGATTATGACCTGATGGCTCAGAGGACAAACCCCAGACAGACACATGGGTTATAAAGACATAATGAGCCTAAATATCAGATAAGTTTGGGAGGAAGTGGAATGTTTGAAGATCAAGAGAGCTATTAAAAGCTACAGGTTACAGGATGCTGTCTGAACACCCGGGCCATGGGAGGATACAAGATCGCATGACTGTAAGCTCAGAGATATCAAACCAAATGCGGCTTTTATTTTATACCACTAGCTGCAGAATATGCTTTTTAAAACAGAGATGTGAGGCCATAAAAACTCAGCGCTGAGGAATTACAAAAGAGAACAGAGATTTTCTTCAGAACAAAGAGCAGTGGCCACATGAAAGACCTACATCAAACTGTACTCTTATTCTTTACAAAGCTTTAGTGGGGCCTTTTATCCCAAGGTATGTCCAACTACACAGGGTCTTCACTGCCAGGTTGTGACCTTGCATTAGAGACGGGGTTCAAAGAGAGTGGGCAAAAAAAGGAGGGGGAAACAACCCAGAATAAAATGCACACAAAAAGCCCAATGTGGCGTTGGTGACCTGCATCAGCTGGGATGGCCTGTAGATGGCTGTCTAGTCAAAAATGCAGGATGTATCTTCTGAATGGTGGAGCTTCAGTCAAGCTGACATCTCCGAGCTTAGGGCGCTAGTCTCGTGTCCTTGTCACCACAATGGATCATAACCTTCTTCTCACTTCTCTCCTAGTGCTCGTTTCTTCGCTAAGTGCAACTTCTGCCCAAGCGAGGGTGCCTGAGCGATCTATCAAGAGCAAATGACAATCTTTTTTGTCATTCACAGCCAGTGTTCTCGCATGCCAAAGGGCCCGAAGGAAGACGAGCGTTCCCTGCTGCTTTCTCTCCTTGCCTCTTTTCCTTTCTCTCTCTCTCTCCGATCATCTCTTCTGGGCTGAACATCGGCGCCCCGGCGCAGGAAGTGTCACATCAAACAGTCGTGCCCGTGACAAGGGTGTTTAAAAAAAGCCTGGCTATTTACACATATAGTCAGCAGCTCCAGGCTCTCCACCAAGATCTCCAACAAGATGCAGTTACTTGCCCAAAGTTATGGGGGCGTCCATGCCTCTGATTCTTTTTCTCCCTCTGTGGCTTTCAGGAGGGCCAGGGTCCTTCAGCACAGGTGCTTACACAGCTGCCTGACAGCAGACACACATGCAAACTGCAGAACGTGCCTGCCACGCTAATAGCAACGAGCAAAGCACCCTACCTACATCTGCTTGCAGACATTCCTAAAAACACTAGCCAGGCATCATATGGTAAAACTGAAGAAATGTCTTGGGCTGAAAGTGTGATACATTTAGTGCGATAATCCAATGATTTAATTAAATAAATATATACACCACATTTTTCAGTGAAATTTACACGTGAGCAGCTCAAAATGATAGTGCTTTGCGGTTTCTCAGAGTGGCCCGATTTGCAGTAAACATAACAACACAGCAGGGTTATTCCACTAAAACTAAAACTATAAACAACACATTTTAGCAAACGTTTTTGTTATAAAATATTTCATTTTGGCTATTTGCCAAGGAACTATGTCTAACTTTCATTATTTTAACCTGTACTAAAATAAAATCTATACAGACATAAAAAAAAACAATAAAAATGACCAAAATGCAACAAAATTCCTAATATTTTAAAATGAAAAATGTAAAATAAAACATTTAATATTAACTATTAATAAAAACATCAGTAATATATCAAATGACACTAATTCCCTATTTTCATGTGTACTGAGTTTGGGACGCTTGTAACTAGGGCTGGGTATCGTGTTCGATACTTTTTAGACACCGACCAAATTGCCTTGATACCATCGAGTATTGAAAAACGTGTGTTCTTTGGTTTTTAGGTTTCGTTAAATTTGGGGTGAATCTCATCAACGTCAGTGAGCCAATAAGCCTGCAGCACTAGGTGCGCTCAACTAGAAGCGGCGCGGTGCAGATTAATCAGTGTTTGACATCTGCGAGAGGAGAGCGAATTGAAAGTGTACAGATCAGTCTGCTCTCTATAGCTCTCGTGGTACTGTAATGCACCGATTGGTCTGCAAAGTCGGTCCGCATCACCGGTTACACTCAGAGAAGTGGCTCACATGTGAGGATTTAGTGTGAATGCGTCCCAGCCCTCTTAGATGTAAGGCTACATTTACACGGGTGTGGGTTTTTTTTTATAATGAAAACGATCCTCATCATACTGACGTTTCCACTGCGTTTCAAGCCGGCTTTCCACTATCTCTGACAAATGACAGACCGAAAGTCATTCATTACTAAAGGAGAGTAGCGCAGAAGCTGTGTAGAGTTCCGATCATATGCTGATGTCCGTTCATACTACATGATCGAAAGCACGTGTTACGTGACCATTCGTGCACACTGTAGCATCATGCAACATAAGACATTAAATAAGATTTATATTCCACTTTTACTCAAAACTCACTTTAAACCACCATCGAGTGTTTGTAATAACTTCCGTTTGCCGTCTAATGTGTGTTTTGGCCATGCATTGTTGCTGAAATTAAATGTTATTACCTCTGAGTCAGAACAGCGATCATGGAAGAGAGAACACAGGCAGACAGCGCTGGAAGCTGCTAATGCTCATCAGTAAATCAGTGGAAAATGAATAGAAATGATGATTCTGTCTGAGCTATGCATTTTAAAACTAAATGCACTAGTGTAAATTTAGCCTAAAAGATTTGGAAACGGAAAATTATTTGAACTTTATTAAAACTATTTGCACTTTGTTAGTTACATTTTGTCCCTTTGTGCAGTGGTTCAGTAGTCATTGAGTCTGTATAAACATCAACAAGCTGAAAAATAAAACCAAAGTTGTTGTTTTTTCTAGATAATGTAATCTTGTTAAAATTTATTTCATAAAATTGGTATTGAAAAAAGTATAATTCAGGAACCGGCATTGAAGTCTAGGTATCGGTATCAGTATCGAACATTTTTGAACGATACCCAGCCCTACTTGTAACGTGAATTTGGGAACCCATTCCACCACACTGGTAATAAGAAGCACTAATTTTCTTTAATATTTATATTGAATAATAAATGCAACTATTACTATTATAGTCGTATAGATACATAATCACAACAATTTTTTTTTTTTAAATCTCAATCTCTATTTCTTAATCAGGAAAATCACAATTAGATATTTTCACTAAAGCCTTCAGCCCTACTTATCTCTAATCTTCAAATGTTTAGTGTCTGAAAAACCAACATCCGCTATCTGTCTCTAAACCTTTTGCTGCAGTTCAAGGGTTAACATGGTTACCTCATCTTCTCAAAACAGCAAGTACACAAATCAAACACGGTTATAAATATTTGTACGTCCCCAGTCTGCTGCCATGTCTAATTTAGGGCTTTATGTCGTAAAGCATCCCCTCTCTGCTCCAAAAAGAAGAGGATGTTATTCCATAAATATTTACATCTATACATAAACTACGCCGATCCATCAGCAGTGTTGCGTTTAAAAAAGTGATGAGCTGGTAAGAGGTAAATAGTTAAAGTATTTTTAGGTGAGTTGGGGGTTGTATTCCCTGCAGAGAGCCTGATGATGGGAAGCATTGTGTTCATTTTGTTTATCAAGCAGCTCTACGGGCCTCTAGTGGGGCTCGTCTGCTTACACAAGCAAAAGCTTTCCGAGGCATCTGCAGCTGCAAGCCCACTGTACAGGTACCCTGCAGACTGCATGCACACACACACAGCTGCCCCAGCAACCCTACGTGGCTCTGCAGGTGTATCAGTAACCTTTTTCCCAGGTCTAGGTCTTCGAAATCTCTTGTCCAATCATGATGACTGATGGCTGTCACCAAATGCCAGTCCACGCAAACCAGGCTTCCAATCATCCATATTTTTATGCAAATTTTAGGATATTGTAGTAAAAATGCTGGATGGAAACACAAATATGAGATTTAAATTTCCACTAAGCAACAAAAATATTTACCGGAATAAATTCATAGAAAGATTAAAAAAAGATGAAAAAGTAATGGGACTTTATCTGTCTACATGGATCAATAACTACAGTAGACCCGCATGTACGAAGGAGTTCTGTTTAAAGAGTACAAAGTCATTTTTATAACTTCTGGAGAGAAATAGCGCAGACACTGGAGAAGTATGAAGCTTTCCAGTGTGCATGTGTCAAGCACCTATGTTTGCACATACTATTAATTACTGGAAGGCAACACTATATGCATATGCAAATCTTTTTTTTTTTTTTGTCAAAGCTGAAGGGTACTTTGGGCATTAGTCATTAGGCATCACACAAAAAATATGCATAGTCAAGTTTTGTCGCTGTAATTCACAATTCATTCCTTGTAGTTAGTTCACCGAAAAATAAAAGTCATTATTTACTTCCCCTTGTGCTGTTCTAATGCCGTATTCCCTTCTTTCTTTTTCAGACCATGTAAGCAGAAATTCAAAAAAAGTCACGCTAATGCTTGTCGATATAATAATGACAGTGAATAGTGACCAGCATTAAGCTTTTAAAAAACAGACACAAAAGTATCACAGAATGATCCTATGCAACAAGTCATATAATGCAAGTGTTCTGGGGGTTTAAGTTAGGGTTTGCTGAAAAACAAAACAAAAGTTAATGTATTATTTAACGAAATTCCTGACCTTGGCCGTTGGTCTCTGTGCACAGCTGTGTGTTCATGAGACTCAGCAGTTCACTCAGATTCGCCCCGAGAAAAAGCACACAATTTGTGAGAATTTAAGATTAATAAACACAACATGAAAAGCCAAGAAATCCCCCCAAAAAGCATCTGTGTAATTTCTCTATTGAGTTAAATATCTCCGAACTGGAAGTCCGGTTATCATGCGTTTTTGGAGTGAATAGAGTCTCACAGAGACGAATGGCCAAGGTCAGGATTTTTGTTAAATAATAGACTAACTTTTGGTTTGTTTTTCACCAAACCCTATTGTAAAGCCCCAAAACATCTGGAATACATGACATGTATCACATGGGACCATTCTATTATACTTTTTTTAAAAGGTATGAGTGGGACATTTTTTTTTTTAATTCTCCTTTTGTGGTCCTAAAAAGAAAGAAGAGCATACTGCAATAATTAAATCTCCTTTTGTGATCCAAGAAAAAAAAGACAGGTTTTTTGTTTTATTATATCTTTTTTTGTGATGCAATAGTGGTTAGACAGTTTTACATTTATATTTCGAGTCAATTTTCCTAAAATGTGATGATTTTGTGCTCTTGAACACACGGAATGGAAAAGCTGCTTTATTTACAAATTATTTTAGCAATTGTTATTTTTTTGCATACATTCGCAACTTAGATGGAAACATAGGTACTAACACACTCTCATCAGTTGTGAGTGGGATTTTGAAGAGAATCCATCCTTTCTTACAAGAGTAGAGTTCTATATTCCCGGTGTGCACCGTCAATGCTCTACCCTGCGCTGAATTGAGCTGCTTTGAGTTATGAATCATACAAGTGCACCTGCGGCCATGTGTTAAGTAGTGACAAATAAAAGCCCTATGTCCATTTACACAACAAAGAGATGTACCCCATGAGGCCACCAATCTCTCCTCAACCCCCTTACCACCCCACCTCTCCATCTTTTTCTGTCTTTGCTTGTTTTTTCCTCTGGCATTAATAGCGAGAAGTATCTGGCTCCCCGTTTCCCCCGAGTCTCGTATCACCAGAGCGACTCCGTTCCAGACAAGCTACAATTCAAACACAAATTTAAAGACAAAGGTGCATTGCGCAAACTCTTATTCACGTCTCGTGGAAGAGCGTGCTTGATTTCTCGCCTGTGCGCCGTGCGATTATTGAGAGCTCACAAAGCCTAATCCTGCTGCCACGCAGCCCTCAAAGGCCTCGTTTTGTTCTACGGGAGGAATCTGAATCCTGCCGTATTAACGTGATGGGGATCTCTGTACTAAAGCCGCTGTATTCACACATTCACTGCGACCAGCACTGCGGTTTGAGGGAGAATCTAAAAGGAGGCTTTCACTATCTGCCCTCCGTTTTCCCACAATGAGTGTTTGAATGTGCGATTTATGCATACAGAAAGGTTGGGAGGGAGTTGGGCCAATGGAGGTCACAGGCGGAGTCAAGCTGAGCTCCACACTTCCTCCGAATCCCAATGTCTGGTGCTCCACTGGGATTATCGCCCATGGAAATTTTCCCCCAATTTCGCGTTATTAATCTTTGTCTGTCCTCCTGTCCTGGCTACATAATGACTAATTAAACATCAAAAGAGCTGTGGCGGGGATGCGGCATGACAGCTCATGTCCCTGAGCCCTTGTTCCCGCGGGAAAGAGGAGGAGAGGGGGGCGAGCGCTGACGGGGCGGCCTCACAAATCAATCAAGCATCGTTACCTCACACCTACGCCCGCCGCGCTCCAAACGGAGGATCTGCAAACACAGCAGAGCTGATCTGAGAGGCAGGTTTGGGCTCCCGTG
The DNA here is from genome assembly GCF_018340385.1 of Cyprinus carpio. NCBI lineage: Eukaryota > Metazoa > Chordata > Actinopteri > Cypriniformes > Cyprinidae > Cyprinus > Cyprinus carpio. Next base: position 29,384,064 of record NC_056603.1, on the reverse strand, counting down.
TGCACACGCCCGACATACGCACAGGTACACGCCGCCGCCGTGTCAGAGGACGACTTTGATAAGACGCAATTCAAAAATGTGTGCCGCCGTACCAACCGTCTGTTTTTGCACAAGCATCTATTTTTAAAGCAAAGCGATGGCAGGAAGATGAAATGATGCTGTACTCACAGATGTAGGCAGGCCAGGAGGGGGCTTGCGCATTTTCTTTGTTTGCAGAGGATCTGTGGAGAGTATACAAAAACAACTTTGAGACATTTGAGGGGAAAAAAGCATAAACAAGCATGCGGAGGCACTCAGTCAGATGTCTCTTTGATTACAGGTTTACAAAGACAAATATGAAAGCATCAGTGTGGCAGAAATCGAGGAATTCTTAAATTCGATGTAAAAAATAAAAGCTAATGCTGAAAAATTTATATTTTCAGTAGCGTCCATTTTTATACATAACCATGGCATTATAGTCATGCTTCCTCATTGAGGGCATCAGACAGGCACTAACCCAGTGAAGCAGAGTCCTGAAGGGAGCGTCTTCGTGGATTGGTGCCAGTATAAGAGTAGAACGGAGTGGGCGACTTCCCAGAGGTGGTGACGGGCCCTGGGCTTGCCAGGCCCATGTCCGACCTCAGACTAGACTGTACAGAAAAAAAGTAAAGAGTTCAGGGCTAAGAGCCAACATCATAATGCACAAAGAAGTGAATGTGTGTGCAAAAACATACTTTTAAAGTAAATCAATACAACAATAAACTGAAATATAGAAAAACAAATAACAAAAAAGCCGATGACTGTTTTCACAATATGGTTGACAACCCATTAATGGCTGATATTAACATTCTATACTTTAATATTCTAAATTATTATTAAATAAGTTAAAAATAAAAACTAAAATCAATCATTTAAATATCAAAATAATGTACATAATGTACAATATGAAAAAATATTTTGAGATTTGAAAAAGATTACATACAAAGCTTAGTGTTTGGAATTATTTCTAAAAATTATCTTTATATGACTGTAAGATGGCAAATGTAATTTAAAATGTTAAAAAGGGGGAAAAAATGCTCTTAGTTACGCATACAATATATATATGCCACCACTGAATTTGGAAAAATAAATAAATAAATCTATTAAATCTTATAAAAAATTCTTATGTAAGCATCCTTAACTGTTATATAAGATATAAAATAACATGGTGTCAAGCCCAAAGTTTTGACGTAAAACAAAGCAAAGATATAAAATAATAAAATCCAACCAAATTGTTAGACCGATAATATCGGTAATAAAAAAGATCCATCTGAATAAGAAAATACTAAATACAAGTCTTTAATGTAACAGAGCTTTTGAACTTTCAGTTTAAAGTAAAAAATGTTAAAATAATAAAATGGGCATCACCCAGATTAAAATCTAAAATATGAAGGTGAATGTATGACTACTTCAGATATTGTGTGACCCCTGAATGAAGGTTTTGTGCTTCACAAAAGGACACAATCAAAACTCGTTATGGGGAAAAAACCCTGAGAGTTTTTCTGCTCTTTCCTCTCTTTACTGAACACAATTGTGCAGTTATTGATGTGAGAGTGCCAGCAGCTCAGTGAAGTCCAAGGAGAAATCGATCCAATCAGTCTGACCTAGTGATTCCCTCCCCTTCTGCTCACGGTGAACTGCTATTGATCAGGCCTGATCACGGCCCCAGGGCATATCCACACGCAGCCAGGGACACATCCTCACTTAAAGGAGCAGCAGGCCCAGGAGAGTGAAGGATGAGAGAGCCAAAGAGAAGTGGGGTACGACAGTGGCCTGCTCAAGCCTCATTAAACCATCTGTCTGATCTCAGGAGCTGTCAGCTCCCCTTTAAAAAACTGTGCTGCCTTAACTTGACAAAACACCCGGTATAGAGCCCATGAAGTCGACAGGGCCACTAGACTGTCGACGGCAAGCCAATTACGTGAGGAGAAAAGAGAGACGGTGGCCCCAAACCTGTGTCTGATGACCAGGAGATTAGCGTAGGCTTCAGGTTTTGTAAATGGTTTTCCCAGAGGCTATCGCACTCTTGACCAACATCCACTCCGTCACTCATCCCAGCAAACTGGGTTAAGAGGCCAATTAGAGAAGAAGCCCAATTAGCCTAATCGTCTGCTGAGTTAAAGAGTAGTGTGGGGAGGGGGATGAAAGAGTGACTGAGAATAGAAAGAATCAGGTAACAGGACTCCTACTGAGAGACCGGCTTTTGACTACTGTACCTCACCGTATAAACAGACAAAAATAAAAAAGCAATATTTTGATGTAAAATATTTGTTATATTTTCTTTGATTACACTTCAAAAGATTGATTTAAATATTAATGTTTTATTAATTCATTTCATTAGACACCATTTTTCATGATAGGTTTGTATTAAATCATATAACAAAAATTCATATTTTTAAGGGGAAAATAAAACTGATTTCACAGGGCACTAAAATAAATGGTAGTTTACTCTGTGGAGTTTAATTGCGAACAAACTATTTATGTTACATTCAGTCTCAAGGTCTAACAAACATGTGAAAAGCACTTCCTTCCCCATTAATGGTAAATTAATATCATGATAAATATAGATATTGTATGATAGTAAAAAATATTGCAATCATATTTTTGGCCATATCGCTTAACCCTGGTATATAGAAAAATTAATTCAATGTTAAAGTCAAATAGAAGTTATAATCAAAGCGCTTGTCGAGGCTTAAAGAAGAAAGCACTTAAAAATAGCTACTCCTCCTGGAATTTAGCCGATTAAAACAAGGGCCATCAGATCGTGTGAAAATCAGGTTGGCTTCTCCTTTACTGCAGGAGGAATGAGGGGGAAACGAGCTCTCCAAAGTGACAGGCTGTCAGGGAGGTGGCATCATTGACACTGACAAGGCAAAGCAGACTGACTAGTGTTGCCTTTGTTCAATGATATGAAATCCTCACAGCAATATTATCTTCTTACTTTTAGCCGCGATGCAAAAGCAAGACAGGAAAGCGCCAGGGTCAGATGAAAGACCGATAGAATACTAATTTAACATTTAGGAGAGAGTGATTTTAGGGAGATTTGCTGTGGTTTATTATAGTGATGTGAAATTAGTCAAATGCTATTTAAAGATTACATTCATAGAACTGGTGGTTCCATGAAACAAAAGGGGATTAGTGAGATCTTTGTTAAATTAAATATAGAATTAATAAGAAATGTACATTTCCTGAAGAAAAACCTGTACGATGCCAGGCTGTTGCTAAGTAAAGAAAAAAAAAAGAGGCCAACTTCTAGTCATATTCAGGTTTCTAGATAGGACCTGGGTATATGAAATATTTTTTTCATCTTCCAGGTGAAAATCGCAAGTCTGATTTCTTAGAAAAGTAATAATACACCTCTTGCCAACAAGCCACATGATTTGAGGTATCATTCACATCCGCTGCACAAACATTTCAGGATGAGTTACACAGCGACGTTTAATACTTGGGGGGTTTGGACTGTGTTCAAATCCCTAATACTGAGTATAAGCGATCACAACGGCGATATACTGACAAAAACCCTGTTCATTTCTCTCCAGGGTATGAATGTTCATGTGTGAACACGGCCGTGTGTTAGCAGGTGAGAGGAAAATGACTGCCCTCGGTGGTTTAGCCTTTAAAACAAGTACTCAGCTTACATGACAGTCCGGTCAATCTTGTGGATACTGAGAAGTAGTGTTCATTATAAGAACACTTGACAGAATCACAGGGGCTTTTGAGCCCGCTCACATCTGAACAATCATCTTCCTGAGTGAAATGTCAGGCAGATTGGTGGAGATAATAGCAGTCATCTGTCAGCCGCATCCTGCCACAACAATCAGAATAATCCTCCACACAGGGGACGGGAGCAAAGCTAACCTACAGCCACCGTGCCGCTGAATGCAGCTCTCTACCGCTTGCCTCTTATCGCTTCTGTATTTTCACATTTCTCATGTTTAGATCATGGCATTTCATGCTACAAGGTAAAAGACTGCAATGGAAGGATAGCCTTTAGTGAGATGTTGTCAAACATACTGCAAAGCAACAGCGAGCAACAATTGAATAAACTGTATTAGGTTTTTATTCACTAAATACAGTTTAACGAGTCATTTGTTTAGGAATCAAACTACACTGCAACTGTGAGATTCTGATTCAATTGCCTCTTAAACCCAAAAATGAAATTATTCTATGATTGTGGAACACAAAAGAAGATATTTTAAAGAATAATGGTAACCAAACAGTTCTGGAGAGCATTGATTTTAATTGTACGGACAAAAACAAAACACTACACATTTTTTGTTTTGTGTTATGCAGATGAATAAAGGTTTGGAATAACATGAAGTCAAGTATATTTTCATTTTTGAGTTAACTATTTGAGTGTTATTTTGTTCAGGTATCTGACTATAGTAATGCATGGTTTTGATTCCCACAAAAATGGCCTTATAAGGGTCATTGCTTCTGGAATTTAACTACATTGTTTACACTGTAACCAGGGTCATTTGTTTGGGAATCAAGCAAAACAGTTTGCGCTGTTAATTTCTGATTTACTATGAAGAACTGATTTGTAGAAGTCATTAGTTTAGGAGCTGGACAATGTTGGCGGCATTGTACGATTTTTATTCACTATAAAAACCTGGTTCATAACCGTTTGGGAATCTGACTACACTGTCTGTGAAGTATGTTTCATGCAGGAAACAGAATATTTTTGTATGTTGTTCGGTCCACATCAGGCAAAGAATGCACTTGCGAGAATTGTTAATGGTTCAAAATAAGCTGCGGTTCTCACTTCTAAGCCTATGTGAAATCCACTGTTTTTGTTGCTGAATTATTTGCTAGTAAAAGAAAGCAGCCAATGAGATGCTTGGCAGGAAGAGATACAGGGGCCACAGCTGGCTGAGACAGTTTGAATATTTAACTCAATAAAACGTGTACAGTTCCACATCAGGTTCAAATGATGCAATAATACCTTGCTGAGGGAGAGGTTTAGCCTGCAAATGATGACAAACCTCATAAAAAGACGGGCTGTTTGGCTTTGTGAAAATCCTGTAAACGCTTCCCATCACTGCCACACACTTGATAGATTACTAGTGCAGATATTTCCATTCTTGGCACTCGCTGAACAAATAGGGCCTTTTATTAGGTTCCGCAATGTGCATTGCTCAATTTTCGAAGCAGACTGGGTTATTAGGCGCCCAATTCGCGTATTAAAAACACTGCTTCTCCGATAATCTCTGCACCTGATAGTCATCTGTTTATATGCGCGCGGCAGACGCGGTGGCCGTATTAACACGCTGGGTTCAGAATATTAATGCAGCCACCCTGCAGCCCGCATTCTTCCCACATTCGCTCAGGAACCGAACGGCTTTTTCGCTCTTCCTGTTTTTCTTCAGCGACTAGACAAACTGAGTCTCTGCCAGGCTCTGATCTGTGCAGCTGCAGGCCAGCATAAATTCCCCAGTTCCCACACAAAATGTCTGAACTGGCATTCCCTTTCAGAAAGCTCTTTTATGAATGAGCGAACGCGCCCGAGAGCCAGCCGTGTTTTCATTCGTTCTGACTAGCGCCATTCACTGCTTGCAAACCGCACGGCGCTTTTAAAGGTGCGCTTGTGTGTTTCTCCTCTCCTGAGATGGGCGCTGGGCTTGGAGGGCGAGGTTATTAAAGGGTCGTCCGGGTCGAGGGCTGTGCTGACCTCACACTTAAGCTGGAGAGGTAGCCTTCCTCTAATATCTCTTAGTCTCTTAGCCATGGCATTAAATTTAATCTTAAAGCTAAGACCCTGAATGCTCACTAAATCCTTCTGCTAATAACCACAAGGTATAGAACTAATATGCAATGCAATATTAATAAACTAGGATGGAAAAGAGTTTATTTCTTGGTTTCCCAGTACTCATTACCACAAGGTTGGAGAGGGAGTGAACAAAACGTAAACAGAGCAAAAGTGCAAGCAACAGGCGATTAAGTAAATGCAGAGGGGAAAAAAGGGTGGGGGGTCTCCAAGTATACTCTCTGACTGACTGACGTCAACCGTGTCAGAGAGAATGAGCAGGCAGGAGAGCGAGAGAGCGAGAGCTTACACAATCCTGTCTTTGTTTGGAACATCTGTGTGGCTGAGGGAGGGGAGCAGGGCCGGGCTCTGTGACCCCGCTTTAATGGAAGTGCTGAAAGTCATGTTTCTGTGTGCTGAAGGCCTGCTCCCTACACATAAACACTCCTTCTAAATCACACATTAAATGCTATTAAAAAGCATTCATATCAAAAGCATTCAGACATCACAAAACACTCTTTCAGCATCATCTGATGTGGAAAAACTGATCAGAAACTATAAACAGTTCCAACTGCTTTTGAGCAATTTCCCAGACTTTTTGATGACTTTTCTCAGTTGTGATTATCAAATGTTTTTAGGCACCTCTTTATATTTTTGGTTACAATTAGCTCATGAATTACAGTAGGTATCAGAAAAAATACATTAATGTTCATTTATTCAATTATAAAAAGTATACACATTACTATACACTACTTTCAAAAGTTTGGGGTCAGTAAGTTTTTTTTTTTAGATATATTTTTGCAAAGACAGATTAATCTCATCAAATGTTACAGTAAAAAAAAAAAAAAAAAATATTACGAAAGATTTTCATTTCAAACAAAACCTGTTCTCTTTAGAATGATTTTCTGAAGAATCATGTGACACTGAAGACCAGAGTAGGAAAAGGAATAAATAATATTTTACAATATTTTAAAATAGAAAACAGTTATTTTAGAATGTAATACTATTTAACAACATTGCTGTTTATTTAGTGAGCGTAAGAAAATCCCCCCCCCCTTCCAAAAAAACAAACAAAAAAAAAACATCCCAAATACTGTAGTTTAGAGCTCAGCTTAACTAAAAAAAAAAAAGTATACTCACTACAGTAATTCCCAAGACTGTTTATGATTTTATTATTTTCCACTTTTTTAAATTTAAGGTGGGACTTGTATACAGAATTTAGCCATTTAGCCATGTGTTGGAGTATTTGGCACGTTCACTTTCAGCACTCCGGTAGTTGTGATGAATCAGGGGCTAAGTGAGATTCACACAAAAGCAAAAACTATGTAAAAACATAATAATAAAAGTGAAGTTGTGGTTGTTACCTGGCATCCAGAGACGCCTGGCTCTCTTCCATAACCAGAGAACGGAGGCCTCTCAGACTTGCCTATAGATAAACAAAGAGACAAACAATCAGAACAGCACCATACACATTAACCATATAAACATTAATCATGTGAAAAACAGGGAGATTTCAAGGAAGACAAACAAAAGCTGCCAAAACTCACACATTCCGAGTGAGTTCTGGCAGATGAAGGCTGCCGAAGGTCAGAAGGAATTGATTTATATTTTATATTACATCAGTAATGTGTGATTTATTTCTGTGTGTATTTTTTCAAGCTGTCCATCAGACAGGGCACGTCTGACAGTAAACTACAGGGTCGACGATACTAATCCATCTCTATCCTTTTCCTGTCGCAGAAACAGCCCGCGAGCTTGCAAGGGGCGAATAAAAAGTGCACAGCGCACAGCCGTATGAATCATACACTTCACAATATCTAAACTCAGCAGTTTCAAGCTCTCGGCGAGAAAAAACTGGAGACTCCTAAAGGAAAATGATAAACAACTCTAAAAACATCATATATTATACTTGTCAGACTTTCAAACATTTGAACAAACACAGCAGTGAAGCTAAATTCTGTTTACTTCAGGGAAAAGGTAAATATTTGTGTTACTTCAATTCCGAAAGTATTTGCGTTACACCTTCTGCGTTCAGGTTCGGTTCTGTTGCGCTCAGGTGCATGAGGCCACGTGTCTGCGAGCGTGCAAGTTTCTGAGATGCAGCCGTAATCAGGTACAGTGGTTTAACTGAAAACGCTGCTTCCCCTGTGGTGTAAACTGATCTCAATAGACATGATATAACATTTGAGAGTTGCGCTCCTGCAAAGGAAGAGGGAGTATAGTTGTGGGTAAACTACTGCGCTCCCTCCCCCTTAGTCACCACAAAGGAATAAAACATCTGTCTTTCAGCGACTTTAAAGGTTAGGAGGCTTTTTTCCCCTCATCCTAAATTACTGGGCTGCTACTCGGCTAGGTTTAGGTTTCTGAGTTTGTGGCGCACACAGGCAGTCTTTCCTCTACAGATGCACTCGTGTCCAGCATTGAAATATTCATTTACAGCATGTGTTTTGTCACACACTCTCTGTCCACGCTGAATAATTTATAAGACCGCGCTGTTGTTTTAGATCCTGGCAGAGCTGGAAGCGCTACTCATGAAAAACATCCTCCCTCGGTCTGGGTCTCTCAGATGCAGCGAGCAGTTGCACGCATGGTTTGGCTTGCTCTCGTGCAGCATAACCCAGCCATGCGCTGTAACATGGCGAGGGACCTTAATGCGATCAGCGTCGTAACCTCAGCCACTAAGGAGGAGTCCCAGAGGATCTGAACGGTAAACATGCGTTTAACTGTCTAGCATGCCAGAGTGAACGGCCGACCTGCGCTAACAGCAGTGACAGACCCGAACAAAGAGATGAACCTATTCAACTGACTGCACGCATACACCCACAAACTGCCAGAGTCACGCACGTTAATAAATTTTAATTGTTCCAATGACATCTTTACAATCACCCACATACATAGCTAAATTGATATATATATATATATATACATACACGTGTGTGTGTGTGTGTGTGTGTATCTATCTATTGTAGTTATTGTGTTACATTAAAAAAATAAGTATAAATTATACATACCAAATAAATTATATTTCAGTATTATTATTTGTAACTAATTTTAACTCTCTCTCTTTTTCTTTTAAAACCACTATATATAGTTCATTATAAAATAATGAATTAAAAATAAATCGATAATAAAGAAATATTTTGGGGGGGGGCTGCTTTTTTATTTTTAAGAAAAAGACATGTAGGAGGAGCAGATGAAGAAAAGTGGGAAAAAATAGGAACCGGATGAGGGGAACAGAAAAATTAAGAATGACTCTGAGAGCTGTGGAGGAAGAGGAGACCCATGGGGGCCTGATATTCAGAGAGAGAGTGAGAGAACGAGAGCGAGCGGTGGAAAATTATTGGGCGTGCGTTCAAAACACAGAGCGTTCCAAAAGCTGAAAGCATCCAAAGGCGAAGAAAGGCAAAGCGAGGGGGGGAGAAAAAGTCTCTCGGAATGTTAAAAATCAACAATGTAAGACAGCTCTTCCACTGCTATAGCAATTTGTTTAAGTGTTACTGGCGAGTGTTTGTGCCAAGCAGGCTGCTGGCTGTGGCGCTGATGTTTGAGGAAGCAGTGCCAGCTAGCGCAGCTGTGAGGCCACTGCCCCCACCCTCCACACCCTCACACACACACACCCCTTCCTCTACTCTACTCTCTCGGCCAAGACACTCTCGAAGACAGAGAGAGAGAGAGAGAAAGAAAGAGAGAGAGTTCAGAGAATATGCGAGACAGCAGGTGAGAGAAGAGTGTGTGAGTGTGAGAGGAAGTGACAGTGAGTACATGTGTGAGAAGGGGTCACTAGGGGGAATCTCTCCAGAAATGAACTTCAAGAAGTGGGCGTTGAGCCTGCCGATTAGCCACGTCCTCTACAGCCCGCCAAGCCCCTCTCTCCTCCTTTTATCTCATCACACCAACCTCCTCCTCCTCTTAGCTGGAGCGATGACAGACGGATGAAGGGGGGTTGGCCTGATCAATACCCGCCTCACTGCTTCTCCTGGCCTCCCCTCTCTGCTCGCCTACCCCTGCACCGCGACACATCATACATTATAGAAGCGGGATCTGACTGCGGATGATGAATGTTCTGGCCTCGCCGGCCTTTAGGGGAGGGCTGACGCGGGGGATGGCGGCACCACCAGCGCATGGGGAAGCGTGGAGGTTAGCCACCGTGCTATAGGTTATCAATGCCCCTGCTGACTCACAGCTAATGAGCGTTCTCGTCACACAATCTATCAAACAGATGACTGGGGAGCCTGGAAGAGCAGAGGATGTTTACAGGGAATGGCCGCAACAGAAAGAAACTGATGAGGTTATGAAGTTTGATGAGAAAAGGCTATGCCAGGAAAACCACGGGATCACTGAAGATTGAAGACTAGTCATATAGAGATGGTGAATGTCTGGGGATGTAGCTGGGATAATAAAGTTCAGGGCTGCTGCAGCTAGCAGTCTGCTCATTTACATAGACTTTTGGAAAACTAGGGGAGTTGGAGCATGTGACCTTGTCAGTCACCAGGGGAGTGTTAACGGCCCCACCAACTCGACAACAAACAAATACACTGGAATTTCTTGGTGGCTCTATATTGGTACCATATTGGTTATCAGCCTATATGGGAGATATTTTTAATTTATTTAGTTACTGGATATATGCATCTTATTTTAAACGTAAGTTTGGGTACTGTCTTTTGTAACTTGAATGTGTGAGGCTTCCGGTGTCATTCGCCTCCAGTTATTTTAGCAGTACAAAAACAGTTTGTTATGCTGCTTGATATTGCAAAAAGAACTTTTATTTTTATTTATTATTGTCATCACAAAGACATTGGTTTGTAGTGCAAACAGTTTTACCTTTTACTACTTGTTGCAGTTCTACAGCAGCTAATGAACCGGACGTCATGCACATTCACAGAAAACAGCTTACTTTCCCATTGCTAAATTGCTTCTTAGCTGTCATTTAATGCATCTTTAAAAACACTAATTTAATAACACTGTTAAATATAACCTTCAACAAATCTGAAAATAAATATCCATTTTTTCCTATTGTACATTTTGATGTTGTGATGCTTAAATTTACATGCAATATTTTAAATGCTTCCTTAGTTTTTATCAGCTATTTATCAGTTATCGGCCATAACATTATTTTATTCTGGTTCTTTACTACAATCAACACAACCTGCAAAGCACTTGGCAAAATGTTTTGATACTAATTCACCCAAAATTGAAAATTCTGTCAATGTATTCACCCTCATGTCATTCCAAACCTGTATGTCTGTTCTTTTGAGAAACACAAAATAATATATTTTGAAGAACATTTGGGTCCAAACATCACTGGATTAACACAATGATTAAACATATTTAAAATATCATTTGTGATCCATGTTTATTTTTGGGTGAGCTATCCCTTTAAGAGAGTTTCACATTGATTTGGGTTTGCATCTAATGAAACAGTGAGAAATGTCAGAGGCACTTGTTTCACTGACCACACCTCTACCATTTTTAAACAGTGAGTGTAACAGACTCTGCCAGTGAAGAGTGGCAAGATTTCAACAACAACAGTCAGTAGCTATGAGATGCTCTACAGTTGTTGAGATGTTTTGAGTTGGTAAGTGAACAGCTGGCTTAACAGTTGCAGCTCGTGTAGGCCAATCAGGACACCAGGCACAGACTAGTCACCAATATGTCATTAAATAAGGCACTTAACTAGAGGATTGTACAATTGCGCTTTCCCTTAAATACTTTCCCTGTTCATGATTCTGAAGCCCATGAGCATTTAAAGATTACAGACTCATAATCTGTCAAAAGAAAGGAGGTTCAAACTAACACTCCAACCTGTTCAAACTAATACTCAGACCTTTTATGATCATCAAAACCAAGGAAACAATATACACTGCAAAAAGAAAAAAAAATCTTCTTTAGTTATGAGCACGTCTTCTGTTGGCTATCTCTCACCACAGGCCTGTGTTGTCGCAACAGAGCTCTTAAAACAGTCTTCATATCAGCCCTCCTTGATTTGTGCTGAGTAGAAAGAGAGAAAATAAAGCAATAATCTTCTGCGGCACTGCCCCGGCAATGCTTGTCAGCAACAGTGATTTTCACCCTTTCTCTCAGGGGAAAACAGGGGCTGTACTGGAGGAGTGATGGATGGAAGCGAAAATGAATTCATCAATTTCCCCACGAGGAACTGTGAGAAGCAACAAGGAGACGTCCAGGTGTTGACATGCGTGTCCGTGTGGTGTGTGCCTGACATCACATTTGCTCATGCACACACACCTGTAGGCGGAGTACATGTTGCAGAGCACAACATAACACAAATATAGTAGCATTATGACAGTGCAAATGATATTTGGTGATTTCAGCAGTCATAGCCATATTTCGATAATTAAACCTATATGAAACATAAACTAAAATATATTTTCATTAGGGCTATTAAATCATTTAATCATGATGAATCACATTCCAAATAAAAGTTGTTTAAATATGTGTGTACTGTGTATATTTATATGTATAAATAATACACACACATGCATGTACATATTTAAGAAACATATGTAATATATATTTACATTTCTATATGATATATATATATATATATATACACACACACACTCACCGGCCACTTTATTACACCTGTTCAAATTGCTTGGTAACAAATTGCTAATTAGCCAATCACATGGCAGCAACTAAATGCATTACGGCATCTAGATGTTGTGAAGACAACTTGCTGAAGTTCAAACCGATCATCAGAATGGGGAAGAAATGGGATTTAAGTGACTTTGAACGTGGAATGGCTGTTGGTGCCAAACGGGCTGGTCTGAGTATTTCAAAAAAGATCCACTGGGTTTTTTTTACGCACAACCACGCACAACTAGGGTTTACAGAGAATGGTCCTAAAAAGAGAAAATATCCAGTGAGCCGAAGTTGTGTGGACAAAAATGCCTTGTTGATGTCAGAGGTCAGAGGAGAATGGACAGACTGGTTAGAGATGATAGAAAGGCAACAGTAACTCAAATAACCACTCGTTACAACCAAGGTATGCAGAATACCATCTCTGAACGCACAACACAACGAGAACCCTGAAGCAGATGGGCTACAGCAGCAGAAGACCACACCGGGTGCCACTTCTGTCAGCTAAGAACAGGAAACGGAGGCTACAATTCGCACAGATTGGAGAAGATTGGAAAAACGTTGCCTGGTATGATGAGTCTTGATTTCTGTTGCGACATTCAGATGGTAGGGGCAGAATTTAGTGTAAAGAACATGAAACCATGGATCCATCCTGCCTTGTCTCAACAGTTCAGGCTGCTGGTGGTGGTGTAATGGTGTGGGGGATATTTTCTTGGCACACTTTGGGCCCCTTAGTACCAATTGAGCATAGTTTAAATGCCACAGCCTACCTGAGTATTGTTGCTGACCATGTCCATCCCTTCATGATTACAGTGTACTCATCTTCTGATGGCTACTTCCAGCAGGATAATGCACCATGTCACAAAGCTCAAATCATCTCAGACTGGTTTCTTGAACATGACAATGAGTTCACTTTACTCAAATGGCCTCCACAGTCACCAGATCTCAATCCAATAGAACAGCTTTTGGATGTGGTGGAATGGGAGATTCACATCATGGATGTGCAGCCGACAAATCTGCAGCAATTTTCTCCACACTCATAAGCATATTTCTCGTAATCATTGCACTGAATACAGGTGTTCTGTAGGTGGATGTAAAAGTGAATAAAACGGCTTTATTTTCTTCCGGCATGAGAGCCACTGAGGACGCAATGGAGTCAATAGTTTTGTTTTTGATGGTAACGCGCCACCAAATACACAAAAATCAAAAGGGGGAGGTGGGGGGAGCAGTAGCTCATTATCATTTAAAGAGACATGCACAGAAATGGCTCGCTGTGTACAGAGCTGTTTTAAGAAGCTAAAAAGCATGTTGTTTAACATGACCATTGAGGAATTTTAACCAAAGTATACTGTAGACTAGGGCTGGGTGATTTTCCCGATTTTATTGATTAATTTAAATTTATTGTTTTGCCACAATTAAATTTTTTATAAATCAAGGAATTTCAATTTTGAATAGAAATATTATCAAATGTTAGAATTAGACCCTTTGACAATATGCCGGTGTTAACAGAAAAGAGAAAAGAACGATCCAACCGCAGGTCGGTGCATCTGATTAACCGCTCACGTGTGTGTTTTTAGAATGGCATTTCATGCATGAGACACTGCAAGAGACGCGAGCGCTACAGTCAAACACATCCATGTTTACACAGAAAAAACAATAGAAAACCTGTAAAGAACTACTACTGTATGTCTGATATTTCATGTTTGCATCATGGTGACAGGCTGAAAGCTGCTGTTTTTTTCAAAGAACATTTATAGTTAATAAGTCTACTGTTGTTATACCTTCAGTAATTTTGAATGTGAATTACCTTGACTTTTAAGATTTTCTAAAATAATTCTCCTCACATTATTTTTGTTCTCATTATGTTAATTTTATGAGTTTGATATGTATGTGGTTGTTTTTTTTTGTATGTTTTTTTAGTTTTTTTTTTATTTTCTGCAAAGATATTTAACAAGTGATTTTTTTAACTTTTTGTTTGTTTTACTTGGAATAGAATTTTCTTTAACTAGACGGTTAATAAAGAAAAAGTAACTTGAATCATGTTGTACATTTTCAAGTTGACTAGTTAAAAATTGTAAAAAAAAAGAATTGGTCAAACATTCTGGAAAAATCGAGATTTTTTTTTTTTTTTGCAAAATCGACCAGCCCTATTGTAGACATATCATGAAGACCCAAAGAATTATAACAACTTGTGGAAAATGGGCATCTGATGTCCCCTTTAAACTTTAAAACCTTTACAATACATCTGCATAAAACAGTGATAACACAAGTCTGTGCAAAAAAATCACAACTAAAGAAACAACCCTTCACTTTATAACAAAAGCATGAAAGTGCATGACTATTTTTCTATTTATCAGCCCACCAGCCAAAAGATCTGAATTATCAAATATTAATTTACAGTTTTGCAGCTGTTCACAGAACTCTGCAAATCAGTATGTTTTAACACCACTTTGAATACAGCAGCCCAGAGATTTGTTTAACAGTCAGTGGAGTATGTAAATACCATTGATGCACATTCACAAGTGGCAACACAAAAGAGGGGTGCATTGAGTCCTGTCGAGGGGGTTAATAAGGGATGTATAAATAGGCCGACGATATTAAATATTGAGATTACATGGAACAATTAAAATGTGACCGTGTAGAGAGGCTCCCGGGGTGGCTCCCTATTGATCACAGCTCTGCCAGGCAAGACCAGAGCTCTTGTTTTGATACTCAGATAGGTAGAGATCTAAGCATCTCAAGGGATCAATTGAAAAGTGCAGCCACAAAAACAGCCAATTAGTAGCCACACTCCACAGCCTCCCTCTCTCTACCCCTCCCCACTCTCTCTTTCTTCGTTCTAGTAAATTCCGAGGGCCTCGCTGGATTTTTTTTTTTTCTCCAGGCAGACTCAGTTTCCAAACACACCGAGATGCGTATACATACACACGACAAGGAGCTCGATCCCTTGTAGCGGGTAACGCCAAATGCAAGTGAACCTCTCATGGCCTTCGTCCCTCAGAAGTCCATCAGCGTTCCCTCGTCTGAATTTCATGTTCTGGAGTTCTGGAACCCCGGTGTAATTCATTATCCCTGTCAAGTTAATGTTCCGTGTTGAGCCATATGGCGAGGCTAACACATGCAATAAAGGAAATTCCTTCAACTTGTTATAATCAGCACATTGGGCTGTCCAAATACTGACATAAACAGCTTTATTGTGTTTGCTGCATTTTCTCTTAAAATTCCTGACAAAAACAGGAAAGCAGGCAGGAAAGCGGAGCGGGGGACTGGGGCTAAACTTGGAGGCCAACAAAAGGAGGGAGGGAGGGTGAGGTAAAGAAAAAGAAAGCTCTACAGCTGTCTAAAGTTTGTGTCGGCAAGAACCTTGAGCTATCAGTGTAGAGTCCTGAACGCTCGATGCCCACACACGAACACAAGCAAACACTCACAGACATAACAATGCCAAACAAAGCCACACACCCACTCGCTCACTGGCTCTGTGGCTTTTCAAATGGATCCTTTTGTTTCCTCGTCTGGAGTGTTTGTGTATCTCTCCATTGTTTTCGAGGCTTTTGATGTTTGACAGTCGGCAAGGACGGGGCCCGAATCCAAGGGTCCACGCCCGCCCGCCCTCTCCAGGCCCTCCTTCGCACGATCCCACCCGAGCAGGTAGGAAGGGGGTGGAGGGGTCTGTTCTTTGAGGGGCACAATCTCAAACACGCGCTACCCCTGAGCTCAGCATCAGTTTCTGTTAATTACAGTCTTGTCAGCAGTGGCATTATTCAAACAGCTAGCGCAAATGTTAATGAGCTCTTATTTGCATATTTATTTTTTTCTTTGTTGAAATGTCATTGATTATTATGTTCTACGATGATGAATGCCTCTGCTGATGCACTCTGATATGTAATTAGTCATTAGATGGAATGAATAGTTCAATTAAAAGCAGCGAGAAAGGACAGGATTAAGGACGAATCAGAAAAAAGATGGAAAAAAGACGAAGAGGAAACGAAGAGGATTATGGGAGTGGAGAACAAGATTGTCATGTTAAGGTGAGTCATGAGTGTTTCTCATTGGTGGTGGATGTGTCCTGGTGTCTCCTACAGTTAAACCTGGGGTCTTTAACCTTTTTCAAGCCATTGGCGGATAGTGCAAAGTCAGAGCAGTGGCCCCCGTTACATGCTGTATAAAACTAAAAATAGGCCTAGCATACAATATGAAAAATTAAAAAAATCATTATTGATAATAAATCAAGTAAATATTATCTTCTACAACACATATAAATAATATAGAAATATTCATTAACAATTAATTAAAATAAATAAAACTACCCAGTAGTGCTTCTGCAGAACCCTTGTTAAAGACACCTGATGTAAGAACAACATCTCAAAATATTTTTTTTTATTATAATTTTTTTTAAATATAAAAATAAATAAAAACTCAATTAAAATTAAAATTAGATTTCTTTACCCCTACAGAACCTTTGCGGATGTCTTGTTAGAAGACTCCTAAATGTAAGAATAACATCTCAAAATGATTTGATTCATTTTTAAAATATGTAAATTAAAAAAATACAATAAAATTTTAATAAAATGAATAACTACCCAGTGCCTCTACAGACTCCTTGTTAAAGACCCCTGACCTAAGATCAGCAACTCAAAGGAAAGTTTTTTTTAGTGTGTAAATAATAAAATAAAATAACAATTTTAATAAAATAAATTAATGAAATTAGCAGCAACTACCTCCCCAAGTACCTCTGCAGACCCCTTGTTGAGGACCCTGATGTAAGATCAGCATCTCAAAAGATTTTTTTGTTTGACCTTTTAGAAATCCATGTGTTAACATCCTTGCAGTGACTCTTTTCCTTCTCGTTGAGAATCTCACAGGTTTGCAGGATCTCCTGACTCACCAGATGGGGAAGAGGGACCTGTGTGTGGACTTGTCAACAAACACAGCAGCTGGATTTGTCCTAAACACCCCCACCTCAGAAAGTCAATGAGATGACCATGTCTGCGCAATGTGATTTTCTGTAGTTGCTGAGGGAGGAAAGAGGGGGAAAATGTTTTCTTTTGACCTCTGTAGTCCCTAACTTAACCACCCTCTCCAGCCAATGCCCACTACGCCCGATACGAGACGGCGAGAGAGAGAGAGGAAAATGCATTACTGCAGACCAGATGGGAACATTCCACATGACCAAACCAATCAATCACCTTGGTGGGACGCAGGTGCGCCACAGCCGTGCAGCAACACACCATTTCACAGTCTATCGGCCACAAACACATGGTCACCAATCAATGGCCCCCTGAGGACGCGCGCTTCTCCCCTACCCCACTGGTTCATGGCTGATGACTTCATAATCACACATCCCTCTCTCTCTCTTTTCTCCTCCTCTTGCTCTCCCCCTCAGCGGAGGAGTGTGATGAGCTATCTAATAACCCTTTCTTTCACGCACCCACCGCCGAGCTCGCCACGCTGGCCGATGACTCCCTTCGAGCTAACCCACGCAGGCTCACGTGTGCGTGAGACAGTCGCTTGTGGTCACAGCCGATGCTGTGCATCGAGAACAGGGTGGAAAAACAGGAGGGTGGGGTGTACTTTTATGTCCCAGGATGGATATCGCATCATCTGAGCCACATCAAAGGCTCTGCAGCCGGCTGGTATCAGATGCCAAGCAACTGTTAAACAATGGGGCCTCACTGGAAGGATGGAGGAGGATGAATGCAGGAGGGGAATTTTGATCCCACTCGGGCGGCGCTGCTGGCGTACTCTCAAACTCAAACACACAAGCACGCTCTTTAAAATCCTGTTTAAAGACACATTCGAGTTGCTGAGAGACTCGGATAGCATATGTCAGAAGCAATGAAAGAGTTGTCAGTTTTAAAACATTTCTCTTTTCATACTGGAGAAGTGTTTAGTAACACTTCTCAAGGTTCTGTCAGAGAGAAATCGTGTCACAGAGAGGGAAGCATGTGAACACAATTCACTCAGTATGTGTGAAAGTGTGCTGGGGCCTAGACGCTACCAACCCACAGGGATATTTTTAATACTGGTGGTGGAGTGGACACTGTACACACCAAATTATGGAAATATGGGTGGTTTTTATTACAGAGTATAACAGATGGAGCTCTGTGTTGTCCAATCGGTAGCCAGGACTTGAATGATCCATTTTATAATATAGAGGTACTATATTAGTAGTACCTCTATACTACTGTTCAAAAGTTTGGAGTCTGTAAGATTTTTTTTTTTTAAGAATTAATATGTTTATTCAGCAAGGATGGATTAAATCGAACAAAGTAACAATAATAATAAAAAAATATTTTAAATAAATGGTTTAAAAAAAAAAATCACAGTTTCTACAAAAATACTAAGCAGTATAAGGGTATTCAACATTTTATATAAGAAGAAAGGTTTATTGAGCACCAAATCAGCATAATAGAAGGATTTTTGAAAGAATTTTTTACAACATTTTCCAGGACCTAACATTTGACCAGTAGTGTACTTTAATGTCAGCAACTGAGATACAACAAAGTATTTAAACATTAAACAATTAATTAAAATTAATATTATACAATACGTACGAAAAATGTCCTTAATATATTTTAAAACAGAAAATGCTGAAAATATTTATCTCAATTAGTACTTCTTTGCCTTATTAAAGGGCAAATAAGGATGATGTGGTGCGGAAAGTGATCTTTATAATAAAGTGCAGCAACTATAGCAACTGTCATGAGCTAACTGCATCCGTATATGTTTTTATTGTGAGGGTAAAATCTGAAGGTTGCATTCGTTTTCCTTCACAAACAACACCAGCCATTGGATTGTATACACTGTATGTGTATGTGTAGATAATGCTGGAGTGTTGCTGCACTGAGAGTCTTACACACAGCCACTCATTCATGGGATTCATCGCTCCTCTCTGGATTAGGCGTGGGGGAGGATGGGTTATTTCTAGGCAGACTGACTGCACGCTCACCACCTGAGACCCCGAGCCAGGTGTGTGTGTGCATGGAAGTGTGTGTATATGTAAGAACAGCACCTGTGGGGCACAGCAGGAGCTCAGCTACACACAGGTGGGAGCCAGAAGCCCTACTGTCCATCCCATGAGCCCCCTCTCATTTCAACAGGTCGTTCCGTAATTATACTCAACACAGCCCATTAGCCATCAGCTTTCAGAAGAACATATGCTACAACATCGCTACACACCGCATGCCTACGCGTGAAAGACTGTGGGGGAGATCGTCTTCCACTGGACACGGTGCCTAAGAATACCTACAAACTGCTTTTTCTACACTGTAATGTTCTTCAATAGCTGTGATATTTAGAAAACTGCAGTAAGGTAAATATTCACAAATCAATACAAAAAACACATATTAAACAGTAAAAACATTACAATTCTGGATACAGAGAAGCCAATAATTATTTTCAGGTTACGGGCAATAACTGATGTTTAATGTCAAATGTTAAATGTTTAATATTAAAATCTACACTATTTTATAAATGTCAACAGTATAAGAGTATAAAAACTAAATATTTTTTTTGAGATTCACTAAAGAGTGACATTTACAGTAAGTGTTACTAAATTTTGAATGTTTTTTAGTGATGGGCAGTATAACCAAAATTTGCATTGCATTTTTTTTTTTTTTTTTTTTTTTTTTAGCTTTTGTTTTATAATGGATTACTTTATTGTTAGGAGTACGCAGAATAACATTGTAATGTTAAATACAAATGTACTATCAAAAAATATGTTAATCAAATCAATTTATAAAACTAACAATTTGGTTAATCTTTTACAATGTAATCAAATGAAAAATGTAAATATTCCTTTTTTTTATTTATTAATTAATTTTCGGAAAGTATACTGTTTACATTAACATATGAATGAAAAAGTTTGTGATAGTGATAATGTTTTAATTGCATTATTATTATTACTACTACTTACTGTGCAGCAGTAATATATTTCTGCAATATAAACAATGATATATTTTGTCATAATTTCTTAAAGTTAGACCAAGATTTTATTATATTTATATTTATTTTTTAGATTTGATATAAAACCCATCATCAAATGAAATAGTGATTACACAATTCACAATTCAATATCTGCCTACATCAGTTTGCATAATATACCTGCAGGTTCACTTTAATTTTGACCAGTATAGCATCTAGTAGTGACTGTGACCGCACCGAGAAGCACTGCTTACAGAGTTTATGCTTATTTAAATGAATGTTTTCATAGCTTCTTCATTAACTGAACTGTAGAAAATGAAAAAAATAATGAAAAAATATACATACAAGGACTAAGGTATTCTCTAAATACAACTACAAAGTAACTAAAAAAAAAGAATTATCTTGCTGATTTATTTTATTCTTTTTATTGTATATTAGATGTTATTTCTACTACCATTACTGGCATCTTTTTTTTATCACTATTCTTCATTTGTATTGATGTTTTGTAAAAAAGGTGTGTGAAACAATCATGCTAATAAAGTACTTTGAACCTGAAAGCTGAAAGAGAGAGACAGAAGGGAAAGAGAGTGAGAGCCTGAGAGAGAGAGAGAAAGAAGTCTGGTAAAGTCATTGACAGCACCAGGGTGCTCTGGGTCCAGACTGCATTTGTTTCACTGGCAGAATTCCTTCCTAATGAATCACTGCCCTTCAACTTTGCATTTTCATTTAACAATCACCAACAGTTTCACTGGCATGAACTGCTGCTGAGTACCAACGGACAAAACTGGGAGGGAGAGGTGGAAAAAGAAGTCCAGACAGAGAGATTAAAAATGGCGATAGATGAGTGGAAAAGAGGGGGTTAACGAGAGGAGGGTGGATGATGGGTGGAGACATTGAGAGTACAGGGAAATGCAAGCGATGCAGGATGCTGAATGGAGGAAAAGAGCAAAGAAAACATGAAGGACAGAGAAACAGAGCCCAGAATCCTGCATATACACACTCCAGTCAAGACTGAAAGCTGATTTGGGTGTTGTTTTGTTCAGGCTTCGTTATGCATGTAACGGGATTGGATTAAATAATGCCAGCTAATGATACAGTCATCAAAGCCCAAAGTGCCACATGCTGCTCGTGTTACTGAGTAAATCCAACTGTGCTGCACATGGATGCAGAATGTAGGCGTCGCCTTTTCATGTGTCATTCAGCATTATTGAGATTTCTGGCACATTTCTGGATGCCATCATAAGTTGGGCGCAAGATATTAAAGATACAAGAATTCAAAATATTATAAGGCCTGAAACATACACTATACAAGAGCATTGACTCACACGATTCCAGCTACACAAGCTTGATTTCATGCAGTTGCATGCTAATACGTGTCAGGACTTGAGTATGGGTTGCATTTAAAAAGAAAATTTTGCAAGTTAGTTAAAATAATTCCAATAGTTAAATGGGATTTTAATTAGTTAAAATAAACACCATTTGACTAATGAATTTGTATGACTTTTCCAGTTGTCGTGTTGAGTAGAAAAATTGAAATTGAAGAAGGGCACTAAAGTAATTTATTTCTGTGAAAGCAAAGCTTAATTTTCAAATGATCCTTCAGAAATCATTCTAATAATCATGTTAGAACAGAATATGCTGCTTATTATTTCTGAGGAAACTGAATTTCTTTCCCAGAATTCTTTGAATAGAAAGACCAAAATAACCACATTTATTTCAAACAGAATTATTTGTAACAAAGCAAAAGTCTGCTACTTTTGATCAGTTTAAAGCATCCTTGCTGAATAACAGTATTCATTTAAAAATCTTACTGACACCAAACTTCTAAACAGTTGTGTATATAATTCACCAAAATATAAATTGTATTTATACAAACAAATATATATTCAATATTTACAGATATCAACAAATCATAAAACATGTATAAGAAAATCTTTATTAACAACAGAAATTTCCATGAATTCTTGGGATTTTGTTAATTTCCATGACATTTTCAGGCCTGCAAATCGTGCTTCTAGCAAGTCACCTGAATAATAATACATTGGCTTTAACTGGACAGATACCACCACAGTACGCACATACAATGGGACCACACGCTTACAATGTGAAGGCTCAGCATGTACATCATCGTATTGGTTTCTGACTTATCTTTTTCAGAATGGCCTTAATATTTTTGTTGTTTTTACTGTCAGGACTTTTCCCCCTGCTTGTACATTTGATAACAGAAATCTATAGACGGCGCAGATGCATAGTAGACAGATTAGCTCAGGCGGTAATTTCAGTCACCCCCAATGGCCTGTAAAAGCAGGCTTCCAGGACCTCTATCAGCAGGGCTCAATCAGCTCTGCCGCCCTCCCCCACACGACTCGGAGCTCTCCTGGCTCTCTGCGAACAGCCCCGCAGACATGAGCGCACCAGGCCACAGCTGATCTCTGCAGCTGGCCTGCCCGCTTGCCTCACCCCCTCCGCACAGAGGCCAGGGCCTGGGGAAGCCAGGGCAAGGGTGGATGACGGGTGGATGGATAGATGCGTGGATGTAAGGAAGGGAGGAGGGGCGTCATTGGAGGAAGAAGCGAAGGAGAGGGATTTGTGGCCTTTCAGTCCGTCTTGGGCTCTTCATGCTTGGTTGAGCGCAGTAACAGATAAGCGCACCCTGGAGCTCTGCATAATGACCAGCTACATCCACTACACTTCACACTAGTGCCACCAGACTCCTACACCACTACAGATGTCTGATCTGAGCCTGTGTCAGCACACATTGCTTCCAGCATCTTAAACACTCCTGTGTGTGAGTGGCTAAAGCTGAGGCTGCTCAAATGTCATGTACAGTGCCTTGCTAAAGTATTCACAACCTTGACTAATTCACAAGGGCCATTCACACAGAACGTGCTGTTGCATTCAAAAACAGCTAGAAGCAGGGCAGTGACAGGGAAGAGAGGGGGTTTTAAAAAAAGTAGCTTCTTGTAACTTGACACAGCAATTTAAAAACAGTACTCATGGAGTGAGATGCTGTAAACAGTGAGAAAACATCTGAAAACGTCGTTCTAGTGCATGTTTATATAGGTCTGCTACAACTAATTGATAATAATCAATAATGAAAAGAATCAACAATGAATATTATTAACATTTTTTTAGGACAAATCAACTGTTTAATCAATTATAAAAATAATCGTTATTAGCAGCACTATTTATATAGATCTACTGTTTAATGAAAGAAAACAGTGTGAACAGTCCCTTAGAGCCAGTTAACAAAAACAGGTGTTTTAGTATAAAACATGCATTAGTCCATTGGTTCTCAACCCGCGGCCCGTCACAAATTCAAATGTGGCCCACCATGTTAAACGCAGTTAAAAAAAATAACTTTTTGTTTTACAATTCATTTTAGTTTTTACATTAATTTAAAAATGTACTAAACAAATATAAGCTATAATTTTTTTGTTATGTAAAAATAATTAACATAACGCATTTACCGAACACTTACAAGCGCACACTTTGGCAGAATTCCAAAAAATGTCAGCGAAGGAACACATACAAACAAGAATAGTCGCAGTATCAGCAGTGAAGGTAGGAGTGCTGGACTTTCGGTTCGCCCCGGCACTCACTCGAAGATGTTCAGGCAAAAGGAAACACCCACGCAGCAACTATCCTTAATTGCAGAAATGTGGCAAAACATCTTTGGAAAGATTATTAAATGCAAAAGTGCTTTCCATATTTGGATCAACAAAGGCTACATTTGTGAACGCACATTTTCTGCAATGTCGCGCGTCTTACCGACTGCAACTTTTACAATTCGCAACTTCATTTTGCCGTTACTCCTGTCGAGTTGAATTTCACAAAATTGGTCAGCTCCTGACAGCATCAGGTGTTTTATTTATGGTGAGTAGAATTATTTATTTATTTAAATGAACATAATCGATTAGGTATCATAATATTTAGGCTATAATATTATAAATCTGGTTGGTTTGTATTGGTGACATAATATGTAAATGATATGTGTGCGGCCTGTGAGACTTGCACTTGGACCATAGTGTGGCCCAGTGGAAAAAAAGGCTGTTAAGACCACTCCGCCACATAATGCTGCCTGTTCAATTTATTCTAAGATGTCATGTCAAAAAACTCACTAGAAGAATAAATAATAGAATGTGCTGTCTTTAAATATCTCTAAAACCTAGGGACTTTTTTTATAAGAAAAAACACTTGTGCAGCAAAGATGCATGAAACTGATCAAAAGACTTTTGTGATGTTACAAAAGATTATTTCAAATAAATGCTGCTTTTAAACTTTTTTATTTATCAGCTCCAGAATTAAAGTCTGGTGTAATGGCAGTTGAAAATTCTGCTAAAATTTCGTTATTTTGACTTGTAATAATATTTCACAATATTACTGTTTTTGCAGTATTTTTGACCAATAAATGCAGTGTTGGTAAGTATAAGAGACTTCAAAAACATTTAAAAAATATCACTGACCCCAAACTGTTGAATGGTAGTGTATGCGAATACAAAGGTAGGGCCATTATGACATATTTGGAAGGGTAGGTGGAAGACAGACATGCTTAAGAGAATGCATTAGTGAGCAGAGAGAGGAAGGAACGAGTGACAGGCAGGAGGAGGATAAAATGAAGGCATACAGGGAGGAGGTGGAGAGAGAGAGAGTTCTCGAATGCACCTGCGGCCCTGCTGTGTTGTGTAGCTGCTCTA
Organism: Cyprinus carpio; assembly: GCF_018340385.1. NCBI lineage: Eukaryota > Metazoa > Chordata > Actinopteri > Cypriniformes > Cyprinidae > Cyprinus > Cyprinus carpio. Next base: position 29,359,083 of record NC_056603.1, on the reverse strand, counting down.
CGGGATCGTGCACCTGAGCAGCACCTGGTCACAATCAGAGTCCCAGCCAGAGCAGCGGCCCTCAAAGGCCCCACACGTACACCTGCCTCTACCGCTACACACCAGGGAACCAGAGCACAGCGTACAGCTTCATGCTCTGCCTTAAGGAATAATTTAAAAGCAAATAAATAAATAAATCACATGCAGTACGAGATACGTACAGATAAGCTGAGCACCGGGACAAATCTTTTTTCCTTCCCCCAGCTAAACAAAAGGATGGTGAGATGCATCTTGGCATCTCTGTGCTGCTCCTCTTGTGCACACAGAAAGAAAACACACCCAGGCTACAAAACGCTCTGCACACTTTGCATTGTCACTAAATGACTGCATAATTTCATTTCCTGGAAAGCCATTAGGTTTCATCAAAGGAGATGAGAAACAGATGAGAACAATTCTCTTATGCATAGAGGATTCATTTAGTTGCGCGGCATGTGCGGGAGCACCACGCTAACACCACAAGTACTGCAGGCAGAAAGTTGGGATGCAAATTTCAGAAATTAGTGTGCCGTTCCACAATTATTTTGCACATGGCGTAAGCGTGCCAAGAGAGATTAAATGACTACAAACTACCTGTGTGACACTCAAAAACAATACGCTACTCCAAGCATGCAGAGCGATATGAACTGAATATATAATTCTGCTAAATGAAATGGCCTAACCCTAACCTAACCCATGACTCAAAAACTTTTAGGGTAAGGCTAAGATTGTACCGAAACTGCTGGATCTCTGGCCCTCATTCAGAAAGGTTTCAAATAGGGATGCACTGTACAATTACTGATAAACTGATAATATAAGTCGTTAAACAATAAATTGCAGTCATTCAATTTCTACACTACTTTTACTAAATAAATTAAATACTAAAAACTCGTTAATAACAGCACCAGCACTTTGGTGTAGTTAAGCCACAAATCAGCATATTAAATATTATATTCATATTAAAATAATTTCTGAAAGATCATATAACAGTGAAGACTGGAATAATGGCTGCTGAAAATTTAGCTTTGCCATCACAGGAATAAATTACATTTCAAAATATATTAAATAGTAAACAGTTATCTAAAACTGTAATATTTCAAAATATTACCATTTTATCATATTCTGAAAAACAATTAATTGCACCATTGGTGATCAAAAACAATAACAATTCTTACTGAGCCCCAAATAAAATCTTACTGTGTAAACAGTATATAATATAATGTAATATAATATACTGGTTCAATAAAATCTTCATACGTAATCAATTAATTTAAAAACTGAAATTAAAACATTTATTTTACACAATATTTGCTTAAATTTTACAAAAAAATATCGGAAAACACGAACCAAGCAATTTAAAGTTCAGAGTTATTGTTGTGTGATATCTATCACGAGTAAAGCTGACAATCTGAGACTCATTTCACACGTTCACCTTTGCTTTCTTTTGCTAAGGCTACATCATTCGGGAGCGCCAGAACAACAGTAACACTAAAAACAATATCTACTGCCGTCTTCATACAGCGCTCCTGGGAGAGGAGCATTTAGGTGCCACTAGGGTGAGAGGTGGCAGACCAGCCATGGTCTTCTTCTCTGGGGAAGAGACGGGGATTGAGATTTGACCTGGGGGAGCGCTGGTGAACCTTCTGATGTCCCAGGTGAGGAACACAAGCTCCTGGGTTACATTAGGCCAACTAATAGATTTGATCTAACAGGCGATATCACACGTGTGCAATCACTAGATGTGTCTTCAGAGATCAGCGCTGACTAACACAGCTTAATATAGATGTGTACAGAAGGCCTGAACCCGGCAGAAGAAATCCAAGTCTTACTGAATCACTTCAGTTGGGAACAGGGCTGTATGTGTGTGTGCGTGTTGATGCTGCTAATAATAAGCAGATTATATTTAATAGAACAGAGAGGATGTGCAGCAGGCCATAGGAACGTGAGTGCATCCACAAGCCAGTCAGCATTGTTAAAAATATAGACAGGCACATGGATTGAAATGCTGGCGAGTGACAAACACACAGTCACATGCTCAAACATACACACACACACACAGACTCACTTATGGTAATTAAATCAAATGGACTAATCTAAACCAGCTGAAATCTTTCATGAGTGGCTTGCGGAAGAACAGAGGAGTAAAAAGAGAGAATTTCTCAGATACGAGGAAGTCCAGAAATGTCCTTGTAACATCTTTTGTCTCTCTTTGATGCTCAGCCATCAGTGTGACTGAAAGCAGAAATCCAGAATTCCACAATGAGATGGCAACTTCACTGAATTCATCAGACGTCCTCTTCTCTCTCATCTCAAACTTTCATCTCATCAGAGAATGTGTGATGTCGAAAATTCAGTACATGTCATCTTGAAAATAAAACCAGGAGGCCTTATGAAGAGGAGAAAAAAAAAGTGTTGAGGTTGAGTTAAAGTGAGATCTTTATGAAGGGTCACTGAACGATAAAGGTCATTGATGACTTTTTCTGCATTTTTGGTGTTGAATTGGAAATGTGTGGAATGGATTCTTTTAAACAGATTTAAAGTCACACTGTAAAGGAAGTAGCAAAACATATTTTCTTCCATATTGTGACATTCATCTGAGTGAAAAAAGGTCATTGAAAAAGAAAAAAGAATGTAGGACCGGGACTGTGTTGCTGATTGGAGACAGAAGTGACTATGAGCTTGCATTCGATTGTGAGAATTCAATTCTGGCAAGTTAAAATGTATAGTCTTGCTCTTAGTTTTTGTCCAATCAGATGCTCTCTAACAAGAGTGTCCACCACAATCATTAATCGTTTGACAGCACTACTTTTTAACAGAAACACAAAAGTTTTCATTTAGTCTCGTTTAATTTGGGTAATTAAGTAATTTAACTTGTATGCTTTCCAGGGTGTTGTATTCTCAGGTAATAAACCAGTGGGAGAGCAGTAAACTTTGTTGGTAATGAGCTGCCACCAACTAGTGCAGCTGATTTTACTATTTTAGAATGCTTTTTGGTCAAGATGAAGTGCATCCACAATGCTAAGATGTTTACCTGTTGTAACTTATCCACATTTTGTGAACAAAATAGATGAGGACACTGTAAAATGCAATAATCTTAGAAGTGCAAATTAAACGCCATTGTTTCAGTCAATGGTTTTGGCCCTCTAAAACTGTTTCCTGAAATTTAAACTGCATTAACAAACAAATTAGTCACAATGTGATCAAACTGTACGAGTCATAGCAGCTTATTCTGCAGCTTTCAATGCAGTTCTGCAGCCACAGATTTCATTTAGCCCTGCTGATGACTATTTAACACACCGCTTTTGGTGAAAGTGTTCACTGAAATGAGCGTGACCCAACAGACCAGCACTAAACTCCAGCGGAGGTGAGCATTTTGCCAGGAAACACAGCTTCCTGAGATCATGTATGTGCATTCTTCCCATCTACCGCAAATCACAAGCTTCCCTTGAGCTGCAAAGCAACAAGCTTCACCTTAGGTTTCAGGAAGTTTACAGCAAAACACATGTACAACTGATTGCAGCGTTTTTTTCCAATGAACATTCAATTTAAAACTCATGTACCGTGTTTTGTTGTAGACCGTTTCATCAAGTCTAAAGCCAGGCCGGCTCTATCTGTGCCAACTGTTACCCATGGAGTTTGGAATGTCAACAAAGTACTAAACTAATTTGTCTTTTGTGATGGTAATCTGTTTGACCAGTAAATACAAGCTGCGCTGAAGAAGCAGGATTCTCTACGTGCATGCAGATTTCTTCTTAATCTAAAGCTGCATTAAGCCTTATTAAATTATGCTTAAAACTTCAACATAGTCATCATTATGCAACACGCTCCAGTGTTATAAACAGACAAGCACACAAGCAAGCACAGTCTGTGCACTATGGTTGGCTGATCAATTGATTATAGGGTTAAACTGCACTACAAGTTATGTTAAGGCTTCTGAAAATGGAACAGAAATAATTTTTGTTTTGCAGAACTGAATTCACATCGGACAAAGTTAGTGATTACGCATTACTCTGTGTCATCGGCTGCCGCATCAGAGGATCATGTACAGGACAGGACGGTTTTAGCCGTCACAGTGTGAGTGCCACGTGCGAGCGGAAGGCGAAGAGGATGCTGGGTAAGAGGATTGGATCAGAGCACTGGCACGTGCGGCGCAGACCGACTGACCTCTGACCTCAACACTCTCATGGGCTTTCTTCAAGCATACACACAAACACAGGCAATAATACACACCACCACATTCACTATCACCAGCCCATGGGGTCTTAATGCACCATATAGGAAGATGATGCAAGAAAGCGAAATATCTATCCACTCAGAGACAATCCTCAAAGGTAACGGCGCAGTAAAGGCGGACTGGGATCACATTTTGCCCCTATCATCTGATACATAGTTCTACATAAGCTCAAATCCATTACCAACACAGCAGAAGAGAGTGTGACCTTTAAAATGGATCTCCATTATTCAGAACAAGCAGCGGTTACTCTAATTAAAATGTTATGTCAAATAAACAGTCATTACCAGCCATCTGCCTAGCACTATAAACTGTAACAAGTTCATTATCATACACAATAGCTGACCCCAGGTAACCCCAAGCTGCTCTCAACATGTCATACTTCACTTAGAGAGCGCATGGAACCAGGTCAACGCATGCAGCCCCCACAGGCATATTTAAGACTACTAAATGAAGCATTCAAATTAAACCGCTTAATGGGATAATGGTTTATGAAAGCAAATCAGAGGCATTTCTTATATTAATGTCATTGACAAACAAGGTTATACGTTAGTTGAGATTATACAGTTTAAATGAAGCGACATTTTATGTATTATTTATTTATTTATTCAAAAACGAGATTCGAGAAGGTTTTATCAGCCACAAACAGTTTGAAAAGGTAAACAAACAAGTGCCAGCCTACGATTTCTATTTCCTTCAAGAAACTGCAGACCACCGGGATTTGTCTCGAGATAATCCACTTAGATTACCACGGCTCTGTTTTTAAACGGCACACGCAGGGAAAAAAATGGGTCACATAAACCCACGAGTATCTCATAGGCCAGGGTTCCCTCAGAAATGCCATTCATGTGATGGTAATGCTTAATTGTATTACATTCATATTCCAGCTCTGCCTTTTTCATTGGTGAGTAATAACCTTTCAGAGATGATTTAATGAGGTTGCTCCGGAATGGGTAATTCCATGTAAATCCCAGATATTACTGCTGAAATTCAATTTGATAAGACTCGGCCTCCTCGTCCAATCCCAGCAAGATAGCGCAGGCAATTTAGCCGTGCAATCAGATTGTCTAATTCCCTGACACATCATTGTTCCAGATCATTTCCATATTTTGCTACTTATAGGCATAATTAGTGCCGCATCAACAGGACAGAGGAAACCAAAACATCCTCCATACCTCCACACACACCCAAATGCAGATCAATTGGTAGAGAGATAACATTTTATTCCGGTGGGCTTCGTGCAGTAGCACCCATCCGTAAACTTGCCACCTTACATGGCAACCGGTCTCCAGGGTGATGCTACAAAGAGCCAGTTTCAGCAGCCCATAAAGCTGTCATGTGCGAGCACATCACAATAGCAGCAGACAGAGAGACCTAAGATCTAACAACATCCATCAATCACGTTCAAGGGATAAACAGCCCCTTGTGACTCTAATCAAGCCATTCTGTCTGATAAATATATAAGAAAATGCTGTTTTTGTCATTATCTTAATCATCTTTTCAACAAAAATACTAATAAATGTACAATTTAAAGCTTGATCACCACGAATCTCATGTAAATTAGTAAGAACAAACACCTTAATAAACAAATGACACCCTGCTTATTAATAAATAAAACTGTGGAACTAAATATATCATATACTGATTACAGATATGCTATCTTATGGAAAAAAGCGTGCAATCTTTCAGAAAGAAAACAGTTATAAATACAGCAATGGAGTGTTTACTTCACAATGACAGAATTATCCTCAACATCAACATGTTCCAAAATTACACAACAGAAATAACCGTGTGCGATTTTCCAAATCTGCACTGCACATCATCTTGATGCTGAATAATGTGTATTATGCTTTGTGTCTGTGGAGTCAGCAAACAAGCAGTAAAACCAAGGGCCAAACAAGCACAAACTCACAAACTGATACAGATGGAAAATTATTTGAAACATTTTTGGAAGCAAAAGAGGAAGTGGAGCGAGTTAAGTAGAGTTTCACACACCTCTTCGGAAAGAGGAGAGAGATTTGAGAGAGTCCGTGGCTGAGGGGGTTTGTGTGTGTGTAAAATGATCTTTGGCCCATCTGTTTGTTTCACTACCACCCCTGAAACCCCTCCTTCACTCGTTCTCTCTCGCTCTCTCTCTCCTTTCCTTCCCATCCCTTCTCACTCTCCTCTGCAGAAAAATGCAATGTGCCACTGGAAGAAGCCGGTGGCTTTTGTGATGGAAAACTGTACTGATGGTGTGACTTCCACCCTGGAGGAGGGTCAACTTCTGAAGACAGTCACAGCGCAGGAAGATGCTAAAGAAAAATTCATATAATATTGCATTATACTGTATATAATAACATAATATATAATGAATTATATTTCAAATAAATAATGCATTTCTAATACAACATTATTATATATTATTAGTCAGTGCAGTCTGTTTTCCATTCATGAACGAATTACTAATTAATGAATGGATAAAAAAAGATTCATAAATCTGTGTGAATCATTCTGACGAATTCTTCAGTGAATCTGTCAGCACAGTTACTGAATCTGACTGACTAACTGAGTGAGTCATCATGACTTTCATGTCTGACTCAAAAAGAGCCAGGATTATAATCTTTTATAATAAATAAAAATCAATCATTTTTTAATGTATCTTTTACGATATATAACTGTTTTAATGTTTGGGGTCAGAAAGATTTTTGCACAAAATTGTTTAAAAGTGACAGTGAAGACACTATGATGTTACAAAATATTTCTGGAACTGCTTTTAACAATAGTAATAATGAGAAATGTTTATTAATAATCAAATCAGCATATACAAATGATTTCTGAAGGATTATAAAACACTAAAGACTGGTCTAATGGCTGCTGAAAATTCAGCTTCGCCATCACAGGAATATATTGCTATTTAATTGATTTCTATTTTATTATAAAATATTTAAAAATACAAAACATATACATATGTATTTTTGATCAAATAAATGCAGCCTTGGTAAACATGAGACAATCTTTCTGAACCCAAACTTCTGAATAGTATTGTATAAAATTCATTTTTATTTATAATCTTATATATTTATATTAAAATAATTAAATGTTAAAATGTTTAAATACATTTCAGTGTGCAAATACACAACATCCTCACACATCTCTGGCACTTCCTGTGGTGACTGCCTTCAGAGAGAAATGCCTGATCAGTCCACAAACTGCTAAACGGATTGATAATAGAAAGACGGGTGTGAAAGCGAGACAGGGTCAGAATCACCTTGGATACTCACCCATTATGCTGGAGCTCATGAAAGGTGTTGGGGACAATCCTTCATGGGACACTAATCGACTGTCACTCAAGTGATCAGCATAATGAGTGCTGCCTCCAAACCCCTGGGGGAAAGAGATCACAGCATTAAACACATTATTAGCTGGACCTGCTAATTGAGTGCGATGACACTCTTCTAATTACTGGGGGAAAAGAGGGGAGCGCGACTGGTCAACTGTCCCCCGAAACGATCAATATTTCTCCACTCTCCTCATTAAAAAACACTTTCTTCAAAGTCTTTGATGAATTTCATTAAAAGGGCAAACAAAGCCCTGAAGAGAAAATAGCACTTGTGCTGTGATTGTGTAATTGTAATAAAGCTAATGGGGCACAAACAACAACAAAAGAAGCCATTTGCATTCATCAACAAAATTCATGTCATATTAAAATGGTTTGTTTGATTCCATGCTTTCTCCTGCCATTCCATATAGGGATATAATAATAATTCAGACATTACTTTTTGTTTTCTAACGATTGAGTGCACTGTGTTTTGCTCACTTTTTTAAGATCAGTGCTACAACTAGCACACATCTTTAGAGATGCTTCTAGAAGTTTCTAGCTCGATTGTAAATGCCGTTGCCAGGCAACATTTTGGCTTTGTGTGGCAATCCTACTTTTTGTCAACCTAACATTTCTATGTGGTATATTGTTTAAAAAAAAAAAAGTGCTTGACTGGTAAGGACTGGTGTGCATACGACGCCATCACAAATAACATAAAACTGATGAAGTGACGTGTTTACTAGAGCTCGACACAGATCATGTCTTTATGACAAAAGCCTGCTTGTACTTAAAAAGTAGAATAAATAAGTCAGGTTCTCTCCTCGGCAGCTGAGGTCTGCCCTTTCATGACCGTTATCAGCTTTAGGGGGCTTAGGTCTAAATATCGGTCACAGTATGGGCCTTTAAAACTCAGAGTCCCCCCCAATAAAAGATGCTCTGTACCTGTGTTAATCCTGGAGCCGGGGAAAATCCGCCTGGCGCTACAATCAAATGTGTCCCCCAAACCATATTAACTCCATCCTGAGGGGCCTACAGCTGCCGGCTGTCCATTACTGTGGGCTTTTCCTTCTCTGCTTTCAACAAAAAATATATCACGGACTATTACTATTGGTGATTTTTTTGTGTCTGTTTCCCAAACGGATGGTGATTGAGTAATTTCAAAGGCAATGGAGTGTTGTGCGGGGCACAATCGATGCAGAGAGGTTCCCTATCGTGTTCCTGCCGTTTGTGTTAATAGCACTATGAACTGCCTGACTAATGGCTTCTCCCCCTGAAGAGACACAGTGGGAGGGGGTGGCAGGCGAAAAACAAGCCCCCGAACTGCAATGTCCTCCCCAGCAATTTGGTAAGCATGATTTAGTAAGCTTTCCAACTGAGGTTAGCACACAGATGCAGGCAAATGTATGCACAAATACAATTAAAGGGATAGTTCACCCAAAAATTCAATTACTCAACCTCATGTCATCCCAAACAAATTAGACTTTCATTTTTTTTTGGAACAAAAAGGAAGACATTTTAATGAAACCTGAGAAACATCTATTCACCCAAAACTGTCAAGCTTCGAAAAGTTCAAAAAGACATCAAAAAAATTATCTATATGAATCAAACTGTTTAATTCATGTCTGCTTCATATGGAGGCCCTTTTCTACCACCAAATCAAAAAAATAAATAAAACAAGGCAATTACTGCTTTTTATCTCACAATTCAGACTTTTTTTCCCCCGCAGAATTCCATGTAATAAACTCACAATTTCGAGTTCTCAAGTCATATAAACTTGCAATTCTCACTTTTTTTCTCACAGCTGTGAGTTTATATCTTACAATTCTGACTTTTCTCACATTTGCAAGTTCATATCTCTCAATTCTGAGAAAATAAGTCAGAACTGGGAGATATGAACATACAACTGCAAGCAATAAAGTCAATGAGAGAAAAAAAAGACTAAACATTTTCTTACAATTGTGAGTTTATATCTCACAACTCTGGCTTTTAACTTACAAATTGTGTTAGAAAGTCAGAATTACAAGATATAAACTTGCAGATGTAAACTCACAGTTGCGAGAAACAAAGAATTGTGAGATAAAGTTGCAGTTATCTTGATTTTTTATTCAGTGACAGTAATGGGTTTACATCTTCACCTTATGTTCTGAACAGATTTAATTTTCGCTTTTATGTGCTTGCTTGGCATGTGAAAACAATCCTCACTGGTTCTTATGAAATTTCAAACATGCTTATGGGTTTGAAACAACACGACGGCGAGTAAATGATGACAGCATTTTAATTTTTGTGTAAACTACCCCTTTAACCTCTTTATTCTTCCTGGCCTTTTGAGTATGCCCAATGGCAGCTACCTGAATGTCAGAAAAGTACAGTGGATGGGAAGCGGAGTTGATGAAGAGATCGGTGAGACCATTAGATCATCAATCATGCTGCCTTGTGATCTCAGAATGCGCTGTTTGTTCCTCGAATGGTTAATCTGGTATAAATAACTGCAACGTTGCTGCTTAAGCATGCAAACCAGCGCTTTGTTCACGAAAACATCTCTCAGATTCTCCTTCGCATCCCAGGTGAATGCCCTGGTCCCGTTTTAAGGTGTTGGGGATGTGTGATAGTGGCGTGATGGACGGGAGCGAGGCACTGTGGGACAGCGGGGTGTGTGGCAGAGGTGGTGCATGCGGGTTGGGCTGTCAGATGGGAGGCCTGAAGCCACGGCTGCCCAGGATGTGATGCCTGGCTGTTGGCCAAGGTCAGCTAGCCGGGGCTCCGGTCTGTTCACAGTCCACTAATCACACGCGTACAGAGAGGGAGGAGAGAAAGAGAGAGAGTCGCTCTTGTGAAAAAGAGCCTGCTTAAAATGGTTCACAGTTTCCATGTGAGAGAACAAGGGAAACATTAGTCGATAGGATCCCTTGCTCTTTGCAGGTAATAAAAATACAGAAAAGCCGTAGACCCTATTTAGTTATCTGATTGGAGATCTGTGTGTAGCAAAACTGTGAAAAAGTAATGCGACGGATGAAGACGCTGATTAAATCTAGCAGGTACTTCACAGAAACCGGCTGCAGCTCTGCTAATGCTCTTGTGGCTTTTTAAAGGTAAACCACAAAAGAGTGAGATAGATTCTCATGATAAGATCAAACCTCAGACAATAGCTTTCTAACTTTGTTGTTGGCCATGAGCAATGGACACTGCTGAGATCCAATTAATATCAGGAAGATAGTTTGAATAGTAACTTGTAAGTGTAAAGGCTGGAATACACTACAGAACTTTTAAAATCTGTTTAGAGTTTAAAACTCTACTCATCATGTATTTGCCAACTTTGTAAATTGCTATAGAACACTTAAAAAAAAACAATGCTAGAAACAATACTACCACTTACCTTAAAAAAAAAATTGTAAATTCAATTAATAATTTTTTCCAGTGAACAAAAACTGGGCATCAATGATTTAAGGCACTTAATGAGGGTCACACACTACCAGACTTTCAAGTCATTGCTAACACAAAAAGCAGAAACGTGTTCCTCATTGCAAGGAGACGCATGACAAATAAAAAAAATGTGTTCTAAAATCAGCTCAAAATATAAAACGTCTGAAATCAATGGAATACATGGAATCAAAAAAAAAAAAAAGAGAGAGAGAGAGAGCCCATCATACACTACATAATTGTTTTGTCTCTGATTTTAGAAAGTATAGCACACCCAGACTGAAAATCGGGGGGGCGGGTATATAATAGTATATTCTATTATGCTGATTTGGTGAAAAAGGAACATTTCTTATTATTATCATAATGCATTTTTGGGGAAACTGTGACATATATAATTTGATATAACCTTACTGGCTCCTAACTTTTGAACAGTGGTATATGTAATTAATATTGCAAGTCATTTATTTCAACAGGTTTTATGAAACATATACCAGATGAAATAGCAGGCACACTTTGTCAATAATAAAATGTTTACCTAATCCTGTCTAATTAGTCCCAAACGCAACTTTATAGGACATCTCACCATTCTCTGGCCTTAAACGTGCCATGCAGCATTGGACACAGATTCATCATTAGGTATAAGAGGTAAAGTTATGGCCATTTGTGCAAATAAGTGCTACACACACATATATATATATATATATATATATATATATATATATATATTATATATATATATATATATATATATATATATATATATATATATATATATATATATATATATATATATATATATTTTTTTTTTTTTTAGCTGGAGGCACTGGCTTGGAAATTATGATGATTATATTGCAGGTTGAATGCTTGGGAAATAACAAACACTTATGTTAATTTCTCTTTGGAAACCCAAGTACTCCCACACACACACTTAAAACAGTTTGATTGTGTTTATCTGATGCATGTGTCTGTGTGTATGTGTATGTGAGTGTGTGTACACACACTGTATAGAGGTGCAAACAGCTGTCTCCTGACCCTATTCCCAGCAATGTCACAACCACTAATTTCCATGCACCTAGAGCAAAGATATCTCATGCGTCTCCGTCTTATAATTCAAATCAGGCCGCCGGCAAAGCCATCGCCTATAGAAGTGCGGAGAGGAAGGGCATCGAAAATAAACAAGACAATGTGGTGTGAGAGCCTCTGACATTTGACTGATTTCTGATAGGAAGTGACAGGAGATTGACATGAAATGAAATTCATACAGGGCACCCTGAACACACCACCGTGGAAAAGACAAACAAACAAATAGGAAGCGAGAGATCTTCACAATCTGCAGTAGGGTTGAGCGCAAAATAAAATCACAACCATGGCTGATATTTTTTATTTTGATGAGGTGGATATGATTTGCATGCATGAAAATCAATCTGAGCTTATGGTATGTCTGAAATGCATCAATGTTTCCTGCACCAACTGCTTTCAGTCACAAACACACAGCCTGGAAAAACTTCAACCATTTGTTCTTTGTCATGAATACTGCTAATATAATCATAACGTCAAGTAGGCTGTATGTGCACTTTCATCTGTCTCTTCTTAAAAACTGAATAAACAAAAACATTTCCTTTTTTGCCATACAGGAAAAAACAAAGATATTTTCTTTGCCGTGTTCTTTGAGTGGAACAGCTGCTCGTAATTCTTCTTAATAGTTAATAACTTTTTTCAGAATGTTACTAAGGAAATTTTGAAAAAAATCAAAATAACAATTTTGTTATGAGGGGATTTCTTTCAATTTAGGCAATTCCTTAATTAACTTTCAGATTTAAAAACTGTTTTTCACTAAATAAAGTCACCAGCGCATTCATTGCTACAAAATGTTTTAGTTTTATTATGAAAAAGAATTTTAGCAAAACAGCTATCTACATTATGATACAATATACGGTAAAGTACATTTAATTTAATATGACAATACATGTAATGTTATTGGAATATGACATTATCAATTATGGTTCTTATAAGTATGAACTACCTTATAATTTATGGTGATAATGCAATACTGTTTGAAAGTTAGGGTCTGTTAGATAAAAAAAAAAAAAAAAAAAAAAAAAAGAATACTTTTATTCAGCAAGGATGCATCAAATAGATCGAAAGCAACAGTAAAGACGTTTAAATTCTTACAAAAATTGTATTTCAAATAAATGTACTTCTTTTATAAAAAAAAATAAATGAAAGTTTAGCACAGATATTTTTTACTCGCCATCCAATTTTTTGAGGAGACACTGCCTCCCTTGCCTCCTCGGAGGAAACGCCCCTGATATACAGTACTGTGCAAAAATCTTAGGCCATTAGAATTTTCTCCAACAAAAAAACACCCAACTGGTTTTAAGCCTGTTATTTCTATCTTTTGCTGTACTGTGTCAGTAGGAAATAACATTCCTTTTGCCATTAATAATAACAATCCAGTGAAATTTTTGTATGCACAAGGAGTCTGACAGCAGCCAGTGCTCCACACAGAGATATGATCTCAACATCATCAGTCGGTCTGGAGTGACATGAAGAAACAGAACAAACTGAGACAGACTCAATCCAGGAGAACTGTGGCAACATCTCCAAGACACTTCAAGAAACCGACCTGCAAAGCTACCTGAAAAACTATGTGCAACTGTACCTAAGACAATATCGGTTTTAAACAAAAAAGGGTGGTTGCACCAACTGTTGATTTGATTTAGTTAACTGAAGATAACTGATATAGAAAATCTATTTTTGACATTATTTTTGAAAGCATCCTCAGTGTACAGCATTTTTACACAAGTACAACTGTAGCTTAGCCGGTAGGTTTTTTCAAGCATCTTGGAGACATTGCCACATTTCTTCTGGATTTAGTCTGTCTCAGTTTGTTCTGTTTCTTCATGTCATTCCAGACAGACTGGTTGATGATGAGATCAGATCTCTGCGTGGAGCACTGGCTGCTGTCAGACTCCTTGTGCATAAAAAAAAAAAAAAAAAAAAATTGGATTGTTACAATTAATGGCAAAAGGAATGTTTGGAAATGTAAACTGATATTTCCTACTGACCCTACAGCAAAAGATAGAAATAACAGGCCGAAAACCATTCTTTGGGGTGAAAATACTAACATGCCTAAGACTTTTGCACAGTACTGTATATAGCAGTCTGGCGAGTAAATAAAAACATTTACTAGCCAATGTTGATTCAATTGCCAAGGTGTCCGTAGAGGGTTGCTTGAGCATCAGATCAGCATATAACGATGATTTCTGAATGATCATGTGAAAGACTGGAGTATAAGACTAAAAACTCAGCTTTGTGATCACATTCATAAAATATTTTCTAAATATTACAGTTTTTACTGTATTTTTGGTCAAATAATTCCAGGTTGAGCATACAAGACTTCTTAACGATCCCCAATTTCTGAATGATAGTGTTGTACTTAACAGTACTATACGGTGAAGTACATGTATTGTTTTAAGTTTAAAAAATAAAAAAATACTATGAAAAACCGTTAAAGGCACAATATGTAAGTTTTCTCCACTAGAGGGCATGTATTCAAAACAAAGAAACAAAGGTGTAGTTAGATGACGCTGTGACTGAGTGTGCCGACGCAATCTGATGGGACTCGGGCAGAAAGTATTAAAGATTTATTAACATTGTAGTATGACGCAGGGTGAGGTTGAAAGTCATCGAAGCGAAACGAGGCTGCTGAAGCAATTGCTAAAAAAAAAGAGACTAACATGACACACGGCTCGAAAGCAGCAGAGCTTTTATTATGTCACAGTCGACTGCTTCTGCTTCTTCGGGTTGTGCATATGTGGGGTAAAGCAGCGCTGTTTTATCATACTAGATACATTTAAAAGTTCTGTTATAATGCTACTCTGTGTGGTCATCACTTGTCTAATAAAATGCATAAAATATTAAAGCGTCTTTGGTATTGCCATGTTTTCTACAAAAAAACGGAAATCGAGGGGTTATGACGTCACTGGCAGGCAAGGCAATGACCAGGGACGAGCCACTATTTAAAACTGCTATTTCTGTGGATTTAAACATTTTTTCAAATAATGCAAATAGTGTACACAAGTTAGCAAAATATATAACACTGTTCTAGTGTTTTTTGGATATTTTAATAATAAAAAAAATCTTAAATATTGTGCCTTTAAAGTATATCCCCAGAAGTCCCTGTATGAAGCAACATCACATTTAATTATTTTTTTTTAAACAGTTGTTTTTTCTTATAAGTTATCAGTTTCAATTGTTGAGCAAGCACATCTACCAACAAGTGTACAGATGAAGTGTTTTTCTAAATGATTTTTAGAGGAAATATACGTATCTCTCCATGGAGATATCATGTTAATATAGACCCTGTGAGCAAATCAGACACTGTTTCATTTTGCTGAGGACAGATAACTCTGAACTGGACTAATGGAAATGCACCATACTCGTGTGATCACATTAGTGGGTGTGTGTGTGTGTGCGTGTGTGTGTGGCAAGTGAGGTGAGGCGAGGCAAGACCGGTCTTACCCTGGAGGACTCATAGGACGGGCTGGACTGGCCACCTGAGGCCCATGATGCTTGGCTTGTCCTCTCATCCATACCTGTCCAAAACACAGATTCACAACTCCATCAAAACGTGCCCACCCAATACAACACAAAACTGAGAGGAAAAAAAGAAAGGAGTTTTATCATGGGTTTTATCATTTTTCTGGGCTGTTGGGCTGACACAACTACTAAAATTAAAACTACTAAAACTACTAAAATTAAAAGCTAATACAAATATATAATTAAACACCATATTAGTATATAGATAATGCTAAAATAACATTTAATTACAGTTAAAATAAAAATAATTCAGTCTGATGGGATTCAGTCTGATTGTGTTACCTCAGAGTAAACTGAGACTGCAGTAAACTGTACATGATGCACTACTGATGACTGTATTAATGATACAGTTTGCAACAGTTTAAATTTAATGAATCATGTTGATCATAAAATACTAGAGAACAATGCACCTGGTGGGACTCTAAATGGTCCCTGTGCAGCGTTCATCTATATTCTGCTGCGTTTCAGTGGAACAAAATGATCTCATATATTATTTACTTGCGCATTCACCAACTGACAATTCAAATGAATGTATTTTCTAAAACGAAAAGGAGGGAGGGGTTAGCGTTTCCCGTCATCATTCTCAGCCTGACTTCTGAAACCGCTTTCCAGGGCCAATGGCTGACACTACAGGACACTTGAGGAGTGGAAATGTTGAGCTCATGGCGAGTGGTCATGTCCAGCATGGCTCTCTTGGCAGAAGTAAAGAAAGAGTCCAGCAGAGCTGTTAATCCACTACACTTCCATTCAAAGGCTGCACTTTACAAGCCGGCCACGGCACGGCATTTATTTTGCTTCGCATAAATCACTTTCAAAAATGCATCGCTCCCTTTCCCGTGCTGACGCTCTTGTGCCGGTGCAGCCGGGCTGCTCGGAGTTGTCAGTGATGTATTACCGAAGCTCGTCAAAATAGCTGAGCGCTGAAAGTTTGATAAACCTCATATTTTACAAAGCCTCTCAGTTCCAAAAGACAGCCATAGAAAACACAGAAACGAATAAATAAATAAAAACGTAAAGTTGACGCAATTGACTTGATTCAACATCTGGTACGTGATGAACAAAAACAATATCTGGCTTTGAAAATTACATTTCGCTGAGGCTGTTGGGTAAAGATATATGATTGCTGGCTTCTTCAGGCTGTTTGAGCCAATATTGTTGTGCAGGTAACATCATTCCGTTCTTCAGTCTCATGTATGAGCCTCGAAATTGCAGAGGAAGAAAACATCAATATCTCTCCACGCTATTGATAATCCATGTTTGTCATTTCAACAATTCTTTCTTATCTGATTCCAGCCCATTATAACATGCAACATGGATCAAACGTGAGTAAACAATCAGGGAAAAATGACGGTGGTCTTTACACAAACGCTGAGCAGAGGGTCTCAAAAAAGCATATCAAATAAACGTGGTGTTATTTTCAGAATAATGTTGACAATATGCAAAACTGTAAGTGATCCTTGTACTGCATGGCTGAGCATGATATAAACTCAGCTGAACATCTGAATACAGAGAGCAATCTATTTACAGAGAGAGAGAGAAAGAGAGAAGTTTGATTGCTGTTGACTGATCTATCAATCTAATACATCCCTTTTTAACCCATTTATCCTTTTTTATATCCATTTTTCCCCTAATTTTTCCATCCATCATCCATCTTTCTTTTCATCTATCATTTTTTCAATATTCATCTTTCTTTTCTTTCCTTCTATCCATCATATTGACCATCATCCCTCATCCCTTGTTTTCTTTTCCTATCCTTTATTATTTCTTTCCATTCATTCATCTTTCTTTTATACATCTATCATTCATACAATACTCACCATTTTCCCATCTATCTATCTATCTATCTATCTATCTATCTATCTATCTATCTATCTATCTATCTATCTATCTATCTATCTATCTATCTATCTATCTATCTATCTATCCCATTCATCCATCTACCCATCCTTCTTTCCACCCATCTATTCTTTTTTCTATCCATCTATCCATCCATCTTTCTTTTCACTCATCCATCCTTCTTTTTCTTTCCCTTTCTTTCAATCATCTTTCTTATTTCCTATTCATTGTCCATAAATATTTTCAATCTATCCTTCATTCTTTCTTTGTACTCATCAATGTCTTTTTCCCTTTCTTCTATCCTTCCCTTATTATATCCATCCTCTCTTATCTCTTTCATCCATCTTTTTCTTTTTCCATCATTCCACCATCTTTCTTTATATATATATATATATATATATATATATATATATATATATATATATATATATAAAGAGATCGAGAGGGAGAGAGAGAGAGAGAGAGAGAGAGAGAGAACCTCCATTCTTTCTTCTTTTTTTCTATGCATACTTCCTTCTTTTTCTTTCTATCAATCCATCCATCCAGTATATCTTATAAATCATCTACCCTCACATGATAAAAAAAGGAGGATATTATAAAGCTTGTTGTTAAAAGGGGAGAGAGAGAGAGAGAGTTTTTCTTTTTCCCCAACACAAGGTCTAACACACATAATTAGTCTGTGTGTGTGTGTGTGTGTGTGTGTGTGAGAGAGAGAGAGAGAGAGAGACAGTGTAGAGCAGAACCGTGTATGTGGCAGAGCAGGTCAGTCAGCACAGGAGCCTTTTAAACTCAGACTGGGTTTTTTTTCTCTTAACAACCCATAAAACATCAGGGCTGTACTTCACTAAAATAGCATGTTTCTGGATAATATTTGGTAATATGAAGGAAAATATTACTGACACAATATTAACATTTTTGTGCACGTTAAGACTTATAATCAGAGCAGACCACAAGACTTATATCAACACTTATTACAGGCATATTATAGTGATTCAGGAAAAAAACTAATATTTGGTTCATAAGATGGATTAATTAATGAACTCTCTCATTATATAAGCTAAATTTAGTAAATTATAGTAAATGTTGATATTTGTTGAAAAAAAAAAAAAAAGAATAAATAAATGGGTAAAAAGCAACCATTAGATTATAAGGTTAGATAAGGGGCTGGGTGGTGTAACTCATTCAGTGTCGGAGCTGGAATGTGTAAAAGGGGAGACATGTGTTTAGTATTTGCAACAGAGGAAATTACCTCATAGGGAAGTTCCTCTCTGTGGACCATTGAGGAATTTTGTATATATTTACAACACTATCCATCACTTTTATTCCTGCAAAAATGATCAAATCAGCACGTCTAATATAAATTTCAAGCAAACAAATAGCCAAATCTTTAGCACTGGGTACGACAAGCTAACTCTGACAGGTTTCATACAGAAAACAGAAAGTGTGTGTGTGTGTGTGTGTGTGTGTGTGTGTGTGTGTGTGTGTGTGTGTGTGTGTGTGTGTGTGAGAGAGAGAGAGACAGAGAAAGAGACCGAGAGTGAGAGAGAGAGAGAGAGAAACAGCCTCCTCTTTCTGTGGTTTAGTTTGTTATGAGTCAGCTGCTCAATTTAACCATCTGCCAAATCACCAAGGACCGATGTCATGAAATGTTCTACGTCAAGGTCAGTGATTGAAAAAACTTGCCATTTCCCGAAAAGCTAATTTACAACTGCTCTTTTACTTGAGCCAGTCTAGCGGTGCAGAGCTTCACCTGCCTCTATAGCTTCTCTTAACGGCAATTCATCACTTTTATACCAGTAGTCTGCCCTACAATCCATGTGTGAGAGGTTTATAAAACACACAAGTGTGAAACATTACTGCCGCAGAGCCGGCAGCCAATTCACAGCAGCTCACACAACCAACATACTCACTGATTCACAATCCCTCGCTGAACATACAGTACGATTTCCTGAAGGCCAATTTTCCACAAACATGTAAAAATGTGTCTGCTATCTATTGAGCATGACATTAGTGACAAAAATGACTTACTGATTAATCAAACTGAATCCTTCTGTCCTGGGGGGAATACAAGTTATACCTATTTAAGTTTGACAAGTTATCTTATGGTAGCTGGATTGTTGATGGTGCAAGGGGGTCTAACAGGCTTTAAGCATACAGCGTTACAGGCTTAGCGATAGTTTACCCAAAATGAAACATTTATTACAAAAAAAAAAAACACTTTGTCCATATGATGAAAATCAATGGGATTAAAAATAACACTGACACTCAATGACTTTAATTGAATGGACAAATTACAGTTAAATTGTTTTTCACAAAAGCAAAAAAAAAAAAAAAAAAAAAAAAAAAAAAACATATTTGGAAAGACAGGAGGGGTGTAAATGACAGAATATAATTTTTTGGGTAAATTATCCTTTCTCCCAGCTTGACCAAAATTGTTTAGCAGGTCAAAACAGCCAAATCAAACACACACACAAACACACACACACACATACACACAAACACACACACACACATTGCTGTTTGCTTGTTTTAAAATGAGCTGAAGCACTACAAATTAATTTAATGATGTAGTAATATTAAAAACATTACATCATTTGTAAAAATGTACATTAACTCTATTCTTATTTGGGGGTCTACATAAATCACTTTTGTTTACATAAACTGGGCAGCAGATCTAGTTCCTAGCATGCTTTGGATGGGTCTGCAAGTGTATTAAATGTAGAAATTAAGTGTAATGTTATATGTTTTACAGTAAAACGAGAGATTTGTTATTGTTTAATGTTCAGTTATGATAGATGTTTTTGAGTTTTGTGGTTACAATTATAATGAGCGTAGACTACCAGACTGATGTGTGTCAAAGAGCAATAACTGTACTAATGCCAAAACTGACACTAGTCTCTTCTGATTCTCTCATCTGATGTTACATTTAATAATACTAATAATAATCTTTAGCATGCCAACATGCTATCGCTATTATCGAACACAAGAACTTAAATCTATTAAAGTTGCACTACTTTTTTTGTTCAAAGTGGACAAAATGTATATAATCAGAGAGTACATCATGAATCCGTCCTACAAACCACTTTTTTTCCTGAATCACTATAATATGCCTGTAAGTGTTGATATTCTGGCTGGCAAGACAACTACAGCTGTGGAGTGGCCTAGTACCTGTGTGACTAAGCTTCTTCCACTAGACGCATGCAACTCTGTTTATTAACCAAAAGTTACATAGTGTACCTTTAAGATGGTTCAACAAAATATTATTTGTTTAAACTGACTAGTTTTAGTTTTGTTTTATTGATCTAAACTTATTGCCTGGAATAGTTTTCCTTAACTTATTTCCGTTCACTGAACTTTCTTGATGGTAGAATCTTCTGGAAGCCACCATCTGTTCCAGTTTCATCTGGATTTTTCAGCAGGGTATGCTCTAATTGCACAAGTATAATCAAACTCCAAGCACGCCTTTGACAGACCCTCAGCTCGCTTTCCCCCAGCATCGGCAGCTATACATGTATCATATAGCTCATCTTTATAATTATTTCTGAGGCGTAATTTTTCATGCCTAATTATGAAAATTAGCTCCAAAATAAATGCAAATTATGCATGCATAGGCTTCCCGACCTAACTGCTGTGGATTCTGCGCTCGAGCACGATGCCAAAGAGCATTCATTTACATGCAGCTCCCGTCCAGAGAAGGATTTAAATATGGATTTAACTTGGCACAGGCTCTGCCTTGTGAGCAAATCTTTGTCTTTCCTGTTTTAGCGTCTGGCAACTGTGAGAGATTTTTCTTTAACATTGTTTTACTTCTGCATTTCCAGACTAATCAAGACTTATTCTCTAATTTGCTTTCATGGAATTACTGGGGATTTTAAGGGTGTCTTTGTCCTGCGTGTCAGCTTTAATGAGGAATAAAGCATGACGAAAACCTTCAGTAATGCATGGCGGCATTAATAACAAAAAGACTAGCCGACTGAGCGGTTTTGCAATGGGGCAAAAAGGCATAGTGGTTATACAGTTGGGAAGAGGAGTGCTGGTATTTCCAGTAGGCTAAAGTTAAACAGACACGTGCAGGGATTTTAAAACCAAATGGAGACTAAATGCCAAAAATAAGTTTTGCGTTATTATCTTAAGCATTTGCAATGAGCATGAACAGACATGTATAGGAAAATACACCCTCTCCTATACACACACACACACACACACACACACACACACACACACACAACATAGAACCATAAATATATATATAGGGTGGTGTCAAAAGTAGCACGTTAACGCAGGCAATTAAAAATATTTTACGCAATTAACACAGGGGCAGGGCTAGGGTTGGCCATCCCACTCACAACTGTGCTTCTGTCACTTTTTCTCTTGACAAGAAGTGCATTTATTTAGTCGCAGAATGACTGAGAATGGGAGACGTTTCAGACGCGCGCTCCACTTCACTTCAGCGCCAGGTGCGAGTCAAATGAGAGCAGAAACGGTACTGTGCTCGCAGCGCATGTTCTACAATTGCACGCACAAAGGCGCCGGCGCGCACTGTAGCCTGTATCCTTTCATATCAAAGTGTGAAATAAACTATGTGCATGCAATATTATGGTCAGTTAAGGTATGAAGTTACCAAAAAGGTGATTAAAGCTTCCTTAAAACTGTGCATGCATGTGATATATTTTATATGAGTCACATTTAAAAACATGTCTCTGAAATGGCACTGTCTCACTCATCTAACACACCCGATTTAACTCGTCAGCTCATTAATAGAGACTTTAAGACGTGAAGTGGGTCAGAAAAGGTAAAAAGAGTTGAGAGAAAATATGATGCTTGTCAGATCCCTGTCACGTTTAGCAGTGGCACCTCTTAAAGAGATAGCAGCCAAAACAACCCAATAACCAGCTGCTGTAATGTCTATTAAATCAAAGAAAATAAAAAAATAAACTTTAAGGATTCATCTATATTTAATTTAGAATTTAGTGTTTGATAACTTCAATTTCAATTTCTGTATATTTCTGCTGAAGGGCACAAGTAAATATGACATTTATTATAATGGGTTTATGTGAAGATTGTTTTATAAAAGTGTAATAAATGTTAAAATTGATAGCTCTCAATTATACTGTAATGCTGAATGGCTATAGTCAATGGTTAATTATGGGAGGGGGGGCAATTTTATAGAGAAATCTGTATTGGTATCATTGATTTGATAATGGCCTTCAGTCAAAAAAAAAAAAGAAGATGTCATTAAACAAATATTTTAAAAATGTACTGTCTTTATGTTATTTGTACATTAATTTGAAGATAGATTGTGAAATTATTGCAATATAAAAGTATATTTAAAAACTTTAATGTTAGGTGGGATTAATCGTGATTCATTTCAGAAAAATGTGTGATTGAAAACATTTCACAAGACTGGAAAATTGGAAAAAAGAACAACCACCTACATTCAAATTATTTAAACGTATTATAAATGACACACTACACATGGAATATTTAACATACAGCTTAAAAAACAAAATCCACATCTTTTTAAAGACCTGGAATATTTTTTTTTTTTTTTGATCTATCATGAACCCTTTGACTCACAATATAATTTTTTACCCACTGTCAACACAAATTTTTAGATTTCATGTGCTATCACTTTGTTTCAGTTTTAATTTGCTAATACAAGCTGGATCTGTTGACGTATGTACTACATTTGTATACTCTGATACTGTTTAATGTGCAATGATTATATTGTTTTGTTTATGTTGTAAACTGATAAAAAAAGTGTGATTAATTTTGTTAATTTTTTAATCGATTGACAGCACTACATATACATATATATATACATATATATATATATATATATATATATATATATATATATATATATATATATATATATATATATATATATATATATAAATGGTTCTATAACAAATAAGTATTAATGATAAAAAATAACAATAGAACATTATGCCAAACTACACTGAAAAATATTGATGCAGAAACAATTTTCTCTCAGAAATTGCTAGAAAATTTCACATTTAATTATGAAGAAATGGAAAGTCACACATTGAATTAAAGACCGAAATAGTATTTTCTTGTAAAACGTACTCCTACAATATTAGCATTATTTATAACTACAAAAAAAAATTACAGTATACTTTTTCTCCAAGAATTGAGAATAAGAGTTTTATTCTGCAAAAAATATCATTTTATAAAAAACGTAGGTTTTTTTAAATTTTTTAGTGTTCTTTTTAGAGAAAAATATTATTTTTTTAGTTGTTGATAATAATTTTTTTTGTTTTTTTGAGAATATAGGATGTGGACAAAAAAATAACCTCATGTCATTAACTCACATGTAAATAATTATTCAATGTCATGTTAAGATGCCTGTTATGTCCTTATCAACAGCATCCACACAAAATGCACTTAACATAGCGAACAACATGCAAATCATGACCAACTCATGAACACATCTAACAGTGAACTGAACTGATCACCCATCAAATCAAATGCAGCACACATGAACGCAACCTTGATTAAGAGGCAAATATTTCTCTTGGCACAGTCTGGCTCTCTTCTGGAGTTTAATTGTCGAACAGGTGTCCACACCCCTCCATAACAGACGCACGGTGAGGGGGGCAGAAACAAGGGCAATGTACCAATTGTTCTTGAAGCAAGTGGCTCACTTATGTGCTCTGGCAATGAGGTGACCGAAAAAAAGAAACGCATTCATTACTTCAATTGACCGTTGCCTGCCACTGCTGAGAAAACAAGCGCCCCAGACGTGACATCACAAAGCCCAAGGTCTGAGTCGTTCAGTGGAATTTGCTTCTTGCCAAATTGCCACGGAAACCAAACATTCCCCTCACAGGCCAGACGGCCGCTGCATCGGGGGTTCAACAGTGAAGCTGCGATCAATACAGAGCTGTGGGGAAGAAGCGCAGAGCGGATAAATGATGTGAGAGCAGACTACTGGAGAGGTACTGCTTCCCTCTCTGGCCTCATCAAGAGGGGCGATGAAATCCCAGGACTCTGGAGAGAGAGAGAGAGATGACCACTCAGCTCTCATTAGAGAGACTTATGCCATACAACAGAACTACACTGACTCATCTGAAATAACATGATAAGACCGACCAATGGGTGCCACAGCTAAAGGAGGAGGCTAGAAAATGATTAGGAAGAAAAGAAAACTACTGTAAAACCTCAAAGCTCCAAAACTCCAAAACTGTGATATGCAAAATTACATGAGTCTAGATTTGGCTGTGAATGGAAGGGATAAATATCCACCATCCGATTTGTATTGTGAAAATTCAGCTAGACAACAATTGGATGGGAGATATGACTTACACCAGGTGCATACAGCACAGAATCGACTTTATTCTGCTTTAAATGTAAATATTTTAAATATTTAGGAATAAAACAAAAGGGAGAATGGGAAATAAACATTTCATTCAACAGGCCTTTAAGTCAAATTTAGGCTATATTTGAAATTTAGGAATATTAATCAAATAAAACTGATTAGAAAAAGAGAAACCACTGTCAGGCAAACTACACCACCTTGAAGTAAGGATTAATTGACGATGGGCCGTTGAATTATTAGAAAAATAATGCACACCCGAGGTGGTGATGCGGTAGTCTCGCATAGCCAGACCTTCAGACTGATGGCTGAAGGTCTGGAATCCATGGCAGCTTTCATTGGCCAAGGCCCGACCATGAGGCCGTTTGACCCAGAGCCTTTGTTTCTCAATGGCTCTGGTTTGACCAACATGTCAAACAACCAATCAGAGTTCATTTCATTTCGGCGTAATGTTTTCGGGGCGTGTAACAGACCAGCGTGTAAAACTCTCACCATGAACATTAAATATTTCACATACTTTTGAGAATCCAGCGT
The DNA here is from genome assembly GCF_018340385.1 of Cyprinus carpio. NCBI lineage: Eukaryota > Metazoa > Chordata > Actinopteri > Cypriniformes > Cyprinidae > Cyprinus > Cyprinus carpio. Next base: position 29,333,808 of record NC_056603.1, on the reverse strand, counting down.
TAAGTTTATCCTGATAAGCGCTCATTGTTACAGTTATAAACACAATGACTTTCTTCTTTCGTGAGGGGGTTTGGCACCGCAGTATCTTTGTTTCCAGGCAGAATGTTAAAGAACGCGACACACTCGTCTCTCGGAAATCCTGTATAATTTAACCAATCCGATGACGACTTAGAAACTTCTGAAGTGTTTCCGCTTTTGTGTGCCATTGGCATCAGACGTTCAGCCAACGGTCCGTGGGCGTGACGTCTGAGGCTGAGACTAGTGAGTGATGCATCCACGGCGCGAAGCGGAGTTTACTACGGTTATACTAAGTTTGCCGCACCTCTAAATAAATGCTATTGTGAGTAGGATTAGTTTCTTCCGCATCTCATCCAACACCTCCGTTGCTAATTCCAAAACATCATTTTAGATCTAGTAACAGAGGGTTAAGCCATTTAAAGCAGACTAAAATGCAACTATCAATAAAGTTATTAGAGAGAGAGAGAGAGAGAGAGAGAGAGAGAGAGAGAGAGAGAAAGAGTGATATTACCTCTGTGAGCCTGTGTGTCTCTCAAAAGTGTTCGGCAGCAGCGTCTATAATAGTGAAACTTTAAGTTCATTTTCTTCATGAACAGCGCCGTTGTTACCTCACTTGTGAGAAATGTCATATAGCTTTTAAGTTGCTAAACTATTTTAATGATAAATATAAGCACGTATGTATCTGTGTGTGCAAACTATGTGTGTGTGTCAAGGGAGAGAGAGTTGGAGAAATAGAGTATGTGCTTTACATAATAATAAAATAAAATTTTGTGGCAAAACATGGAAATAATATCTCGTTTTTAAGCCATTGCTTACTTTATGTATTTGTTTGGCTAGTGTCATTGTGGGTTTTGGTTATTTTGCTATTGCAAGCTGTAAGGACCTTTGTAATAACTGAAATCATTTGGCGAAGTGATACAAACATGTAATGCGTTCAAGAGCTGCCTGGAACTACGTTCGCCGTGCATTTTCCTGAAAATAATTGCACACCTTAGAATGTTGGTCAGCCAATCAGATTCAAGCATTCAACAAACCCCCTAGTATAATCAGTATTAATGCATCATACAATACCAAACAAACAGACTAGACTTGGAAACAACTGAGCATTTCATTAACTGTAATCTTTTACCATGTTTAATAAATTAACTGTAATTTATTAACATGTCCATGATGTGATTACCGCCGTGAGCAACTCCTACAATGTGTGGGAAAATGACCTGGGTTTCTATGGGACAGGTTTGGAAGAAGCTAACTAGACCGCTCATTATAATGGAACAGTTTTCAGTATTTTACGGACCCCAAATATGTGCAAGGGGTCCCCATCCTAAAATTTCATATATATGATCCCACGTACACTGTGAAAAACTAATAATATGAACGTAAAAAAAGGGGAAAATATTAAGCTTCTATTACATTATATTATCACATTTTTATACTCCCATTAGTGCTGTACTGTTACATGTATTACTTATTAATTTTAATTTTATGTATTTTAATAAAAAAAAAATACATTATTTTCTTTTACTTTTATTTTATTAAAAGTGTTTTGTTTTAAGATATTGAATTTTTTTGATGATGCAAAAACAGTGTAGCTGTATTTTGCAAAATGAATAATCCCACCAAGCTGAACAGTTATGGGTCACGTGGTAATTCAGTTGTCAAAATAGTTCCAAAGTTACCATTTTCATGTTAATATGTGAAGGCAGCATCAGACGCAATATAAAGTTATGTTATAGGCCTATAGTTAAAAATATCATACTAATATAATAAACTAAATGACCAAATTAATTATTTATTTTACTTATTATGCATGCTTTTAATTAATTTTTTTTCCTCAAACAAAACTGCCAGATTGCACATAGTCCATGTGTTTCGAATCCCTGCGTTACTAAAAGAAAAAAAAAAAGGTGAAAAAACTTGCAGATTTAGGTGTTTCTATGTATCTATGCACATGAGCATCTCTATGATTTTAAAACATCCTCACCAGCGGATATAAAAACCAAACCTACACTGTTGCATTTGAGGATATATTGCAGTTTGACAACATAAGTGAAATGCTGGTTGTGTAGAGGCAGTATGAAGCACAGCGATAGTGACAAGGGACTTTGTCATGGCTGGAAAAGCATCTTCATTAGACTGGCCTCCTCGATTACAACTGCAGCGAGTCACATCACGCTGTCTGTCACACATGGAGGACACTGAAGAATCACACCAACACAACAGCTCCTATACAACAGCGTGTCACTAAATCTCACACACACACTTCTGACACATTCACGGCATAGAGATTAAATGATTGTGAGAAGATAGAGAGATCAACATGAGAATGGGTCACGGCAGCTTGAAATTAAAATTCAAAATATTGTGAAAGCGGGAGGAGGGCTGTAAAGTGCCAGGCCTCGTTTTCCTACATGCAAACAAGGAGCTGTTTTGAGATTTTCTACAATCTGGTTATACGCATGAAGGAGAGACTATTTGACTCTCAAAATAGCCCCACCCTTAAATTTGAAGGGGCGTGTCTCTGCGCTAGATGCCCTGCCTACATATGAGGGCTTTCCTCTCTTCATCAACATTTCATATAATATGTCCACTTAAAAAAACTGCTAATCTCAATTTACTGTATGAGTGAAGTATATTAACATATGACTGTTTTACTGTTGTTGTTTTTTTTTTTTTTAATAAACAGTTTTATTACACTAACGTTCAAAAGTTCAAAGGTCAGTATGATTATTTTAAAGAAATTACTACTTTTAATCAGCAAGGACACATTTAACTGACCAAAAAGATAGACAAATAAATATATACATTTCAAATAAATGCCACTCTTTTGATGTTTCTATTAATCTAAGGATCCTGAAAAAAATATTACACCCCCCCCCCCCAAAAAAAAAAAAAAAAAAAAAAATTTAAATAAATATTAAGCCCAACTGTTTTCAGCATTGATAATAAAAAGAAATGTTTCTTGAGCACCAAATTGGATTAAATGAGGTGATGTGATTCATTTCTACATCACTAAAAGTACAGATAAATCACAGTTCTGTTCAAATGTTGAGTCAGTAACTGCTCTACAGGATTCAGTAAGTTTATTTTATTGAGGGATTTCTTACACCTCTCAAACTAGTCATTTGAGTCTTTCAGCTTGACTAAAAAGGACCAGTTCTTCTACTCAATAGGAAAACATGTTTTATAGCCATAATTTTTCAGTAGTTCTGTTTTATATTTAATCAAGTACCATTCTGACTGCAAACATACATTCATTATTGTAAAAAATAAAATAAAAATGTCTTTGTAGTGGCAATGGAGACTTAAGCAACATCTATGACTCCGACTCTTTTCACAATAGCAAGAGTATCACACTTAAAACAACAGCTCACTCAAAAATGAAAATGATCTCATTAGTTACTCTGCTGAAATACGAGTGTGGGACAACATAAAAGCCTAAGCAGAATATTACATTTTAGGGTAAACTATCCCTTTAATAAAAGACTAAACATGATGATGTCTTACAATACTGCGGTGTCCTTTTATCACTTACACACTTTAAGATCTAGGCTGGATGAAAGCAGCAAAGGGACTCGTATGAAGCAAATTACACCCCAGTTACTCATTTGCTCCAAAATGCCAATTACCGATTTGGACTGACTCATTTGTGGCCTACATTAGTTTGAATATTCCCAGTCACATACACCGAGTGCCGACAACCAGCACTTATTCTGGCATGCCCTTCAGCCCAGATAGCACACGATATCTGAGATCTTGCCAAACAGAGAAAGGCTATAGAAAATGATCACCAGCCAGATATTTCAGGAGCACTTGATCCCTTTTTGTCTAAAGAATCCTAGATTTTAAAAGGGGCTGTGGGCCCTCTTCTTGGTGTGAATGATATATATATATATATATATATATAATATATATATATATATATATATATATATATATATATATATATATATATATATATATATATATATATATATATATATATATATATATATTTATTTTAGTTGTGTGTTAGCCACTCTATCTGTCGTTGCTGGGCTACCTCATTTACCCGGCATGCCCACTGAGCAAGCTTCACTCTGCCCCTCAAATTCCTATCAATAAAGAGTGCTACAGCTCATAATGCAGTGCCTTTGAAAAAAGGCAGGGGTTTAAATGTTCCTTTACCTATCTCTCCCTTCCCCCTCCATTCCATCCAGCAGAGGGGCCGTTAAGGGGTCCGGGCAGCACGGGTGTGCTGGATTTGTCTGGCCATGCCCAGTTCAGATGCATTAATCCAAACTCTCATTCTCTGCAATTTCCACACTTCCTTCCTGTGCTGTGCCCCGCACCATATGTTCCCAATCACTAACGGAGGAAAGGTGCTTCTTCCTCCAACCTTGAGCCTCATCTGAGGAACTAAGGCACACAAGCCAAATAGATGAGAAATTTATCTTCCTCATAAAAAAGGGCCAGACTGCTGTGGGGCTTGCGGAGTAAATCCAAGAGATTTCCCTTCCTCTAACACATAATTAAATTGAGTTGTGTTAGAGTGCACATTAAACTGCATATCTCTCCCACTTCCTCTCCTCGCGTTTCATGGGACAATGTGTGGCATTAACTGAACTAAACTGACTGCTCAAAGAGCCTGATAGCAAATCAAAACTATGATGCTTCAGCCCAGGGCTGTCGATCAGTTGAGATTTTTGGGCAATGCTGATACTGATATTTAGAGAACATGATGGCGAATGGTCAATGTATATAATAAAATTTAATGGCAGCAAATAATTGCTTAAATGAAGTAAACATTTACTCAATCTACTATAAATATTTGAAAACAGAACCTCAACAGGACTGATATGTAGTCACAGGTATGTGTATCAGCTATTTTGCAAGTGTTATAAAATGTAACATGATGCAGATGTATTGATGTATTCTGGATTTTCAAAAAAATAAGTTACATTACTTTTTTTTTTTTTTTAAAGTCAGCAAAACAACTGTGCTAACATTAAAAAAAGATAGGTCTGTAACATTTTTATATTTTTGTAAGAAGTGGTCTATGCCCACAGGCTGCATTTATTTGATCAAAAATACAGTAAATCAGAATTGTAAAGGTAAATAATCTTTCTGGTAAACAAACCAAAATAAATAAATAAAAACAGTAATATTGTGAAATTTTGAAAATAGTTGTGCTGCTTAATATTTTTCTGGTAACCATGATACATTTTTCCAGCATTCTTTGATTAATAGAAAGTAAAAAAAAAAACAGCATTTATTTGTGACAGAACATTTTTTGTAACAATTTCTGACTTCAAGCTTTTCAACAGTATTTAAAAAAGTACTTCCAAGCACCTAAAAAGGAAGTGAGAGAGTGAGAAAGACAGAGGACCGTATGTAAAGCGCTATTTTATCAGACGAGACGTGCCTATGATTACTGCTGATTCTCAAGCATGCGCTGGATGAATCTAACACGCTGTGCACAAAAGGATTACGCTGTCACACCCCCGGGTGCTTGCAATCAAGGCGGTGTTTATTGCATCAGGAAGATTTATTTTTATTGAGCTGCTCATTAGCAGGGTTTAATCAGAGCCCTATCTTATGACTGTTCTAACACTGATATCGCATCGCTCATCAGCCAGGCCTGAGAAAAAGCAAACAAACTCGATCCTTCCCCTCGGCAACTCTCAGCCTCTTCTCCATCACATACAAGAACGACACCATGAATATGAATGAATCATGTAGAGATATGCAATGGCACGTGAATATTACCAGCAAACATACTCTACAAATGATGCAAATGCAGGCATGTGCTCGGACACCTAAAGGAAGTTGTTTCTGAGGGAATAGGCCTATATTTCCACCTGAAATTATAAAGTTTTTTTTTTCTTTGCCCAAAAAAAGTATTCTCGTAGCTTCATAAAATTATGATTGAACCACTCATGTCACATGGATAATTTTAACAATGTCCTTACTACCTGTCTGGGCCTTGATTGTGATAGTTGCTGTCTACGCAGGGTTAGACAGCTCTTGGATTTCAGCAAAAATATCTTAATTTGTGTTCTGAAGATGAACAAAGGTCTTACAGGTTTGGAACAACATGAGGGTAGGGGTGGGTGATATGGCAAAAATATCACGTATCACGATTAACGACTTTATCACGGGGCAGCTGTGGCCTAATGGTTAGAGAGTTGGACTTGTAACCCGAAGGTTGCAGGTTCAAGTCTCGGTGCTGGCAGGAGTTGTAGGTGGGTGGGGAGTGAATGAACAGCTCTCTCTTCCACTCTCAATACCCATGGCTGAAGTGCCCTTGAGCAAGGCACTGAACCCCCAGTTGCTCCCCGGGCGCTGGATATATAGCTGCCCACTGCTCCGGGTGTGTGTTCACTTCTCACTGCTGTGTGTGTGCACTTGGATGGGTTAAATGCAGAGCACCAATTCTGAGTATGGGTTACCATACTTGACAAATGTTACGACTTTCAATTTCACTTTCACGATTCTTTGTCATGTTGGTTTTACTATTTTGCAAGTTGACTGAGCATTACAGCCAAACTTATTTCCCTATTATAAAGACAGAGCATTTCAGGGTAACAAAATCTAAAAAAAGACAGGCGGATTTTTTGGCTAAGGTGGGCAAAGATAAAAATCTTTTTTATTATTTTATCTGCTATTAAAAAATAAGAACAAAGATACACGTTACAAATACACATACAAATAAAACAGTGCTTTATTTTCAAGTACAATATTCAGCAGGAGCATTCAAGAAATTGAATAAACAAATATAAAATTATACACTATATAGATTTATTATTATTATTATTATTAAAGCAAAGCAACTGCATTAAAGTTATTCAGTCAAGAGTAGTGAGTGATTTTTCTCTTTGTGTTTTGTTGTTTTATTAATAAAGGAATAGTTCGCCCAAAAATCTATCTGTCAGTTCTGTCATAGTGCTTTATGTTTATAGCATCATTTACTCACTCAAAAGTTGTTTTAAACCTGAATGAGTTTCTTTCTTCTGCTGAACATAAATGTTACTTTGAAGAATGTAAAAAAAAAAAAAAAAAAAAAGAGTTGCTGGTCCACAGTGACTTTCAAAGTATTTTTCCTACTATCAAATTTAATGGGGACCAGCAACTGTTTGGTTACCCACGTTTTCAAAATATCTTCTTTTGTGTTCAGCACAATAAATAGATAAAAACAGTTTTGGCACAACATGTGAGTGAGTAAATAACGACAGAAATTTAATTTTAGGGTAAACTATCCCTTTTATGATAGTCGGCAGCATGTTTAGTACTGTCCCTTCTAAAATACAGGCATGTATCCAACTTTCTCTCAACTGTTTACTTTCATTTTAGACATAACCAACTTAGTCTATATGTAAACATTGTGTGCTTTGACAGTATTAGCACAAAAGCTAACTTAGTCCAGTACTCAGGAGCTGTTCGACAGGGTTTTAAGTGTGCATGCTTCGGCTGTACCAGTGCATGAATAAAATGTTTAACAGCTCTAAAGCAAATGCATATAATGTACTTTTGTGACTGCGAATAAGTGCAGTGTCCTGTAAGAGTAACTCTATCGCTAAGTTAACACTGATGTGAATGTATGTGGTGTTGTACAGTATCTTGAGACAGAGGTGCCAGAACTGTAGCTGACAGAATGCACTGTCGCACGATACTATAATATTTCTTTAAAAGCAGATCGTGGAGACATTTTTATCGTCCACGATCAAAAATCATCATATCAGTGAAAAATTTGTAAACTAATACATTTTGATGTTTGCATTGTATAAATCAGCTTTTCTGATAGTAAACTTGCTCAGTAGCACACCTGGTACAGCACTGCATTTGGGTACATATGATTTAAGTTTGACTGAAACTGAAAGCTCTTTCAGCGCCACTGATTTCACTTTGATTGTGTCGTGAAACATGGAAGAAGCAATGTAATATCGTTCAACAGAAACATCCCCAAACTTGCATTTTTCCAATGAGCATGGTTTGAGGAATATGCTCAGTAATGATGATAATTAAAGCAAATAAGTAAAACCCTTATTCTCGCACCGTGGATCAGGGTAAGCTGTCACAGAAGGGCACTCAGACGTCATTCTCTCATGGGGTCCGCTGGAGGAGCAGAGGGTTCTGCTAGGGCTGGCAGGGCAGGAGTGCTCACGGCAGCCAAGCCGAAAAGACAGCACTGCCAAGCCAGTAGCATGGCCTCATATCTCTCCTGTCCTCAACAAGAAAACCAGCATCCCTGGTCATCCTTCTTCACGTCAGAACAGAGTCAAGGGTACTCCGACATAAAGAAAAACACTTATCCGCCCATGAAGAGGAATAAAAAGAAACGACAGAGCGATATTAATGATGTAATAAACTGACTGATAGCCAATAGGAGCTTATGACCGCTGCCCTCAGAGATCCCATCTGTCACTGGGAGAACCGAGCCAAAACGACACGGGCTACATAACACATGCTAGCTTTCTATCGATTAACTCTCTCTGGCCTTGAGCGGGGGAAAACACACTGAGACTTAATCGCAAGGTAAAGAGAAGTGTCTCGGTGCTGCCAAGAGCGCTTCGGCCCACTATCACAATCTTTCCCCGACAACCACGAACACACGGAGCATTTATCATCATTATGACTGGAATCCATGGCTCTGGAAGCTGAATCAAGCATTGGTTTCAAGCTACTGAGCGAAATAAGGCTAAAGCAGAAATCCACAAACAGAATAATATTATTACAGTTCATTCAATTTGACACTAGGACTTGTAAAAGTGACAATTTCCATACATTAAATGAAAGAATGTCATCACAGTAATTACCATGGTAACAAACAAGCGCAAGGCTCCAAAACGCAAATCGGAGAGCTTTGCAAAAGCTTTAGCCAGAGTACATCATCTTTAATTTATTACTCCAAATCCTTCAAAAGACAAATTAAAAACGAGGAACAAATCAGTGGTACACACTAATCCTCAAGTCTTTTTCAAGAGAAGAGATTGAACTTGAATTTGATTGGTATTTTGCACAGTAGGAGAGAGAAGAGGGAAAAAAATAATTTCAGACTCCAGTCCTAAAAATACCAAGCCATGTTAAGTGCAAATGCATTCGCAACTAAATCTATACATAGAGAGAGGTTGAGCTGGCTACTACAGAGGATTAGGACCCGCACTGTGTGTTTCTCACCATCAGCGTTTTGTGTATCTAAAATGGAAATTCTGATAGAAGTATCAGGGCACAGGTCACGTACAGCCCAGCACCCGCTCTCTGACTCAGCCCATCACACGAAGTGAGTTTGGAGTGTATATTGGTCACCCCCTCAATGGCGCTATGTTCTTTACATGACGAACTAGGTGTTTATTGGCCGAGTGCGAGTCGGTGTAAGTAACATCTTATTTTGACCCACTTCACCACCTGCGCAGCAGGGCTGGGCCTGGCCGAACCGCTCGAAGCCGGCTTTTATCGCTCAAAGTGGTCAAAGTTTTTCAGTGAACATGCGAGGGGTGAAGAAGTGATGTTTAACGTTTAATGAACAGAGAAGATGAGGAGTAGCCTTGAACACAACAGAATCCTCTTGCACTCTGAACGACAGCGATGCAGAAGACACTTATTTTAGTGGCTGATAAAAAGCTTCTGAATAATGGTGTGGGAAGTAATAAATACCAGCAATTATAAGTATAGTTCACCCAAAAAATAAAACATTTATGATTTTCTTTCTTCTAAGGAATGTTCCACAGAAAAAAAATATTAATATATCTAAAATAGAATAGATTTAAACTGACAGTTCACAGCCTGAACTAGAACCTGCATTACCTGCACAAGCTTCACAATTATTGGGTCTCAAATTCAATGGAAAAAAGATCTGATACTTTCTCATTTTTAATAAGGATTTTTTTTTTCAGAGGACACATAACTTCAATCCCTGTGGATCATGCTGAGTGGACCAAATGGGCCAGTTCATACACTCAGCACTGTGCCATCTCCTCAGAGAGCTCAGAAAACCACAGGGACACTGAGAGATCAAAAAGGTCATTATGCACCCACTCATGCCAAATATCTGCTCTCTTATTCCCCATCGAAGTCTGCTCACTCTCTGAAGCAGTCCTGCTGGTGCACACCGGGCCAGCCGGAGTGTGAACGGCTACAGGCTGTTGGAGCATCAGAGCAAGATGACCCTCAGAACAGGAGTTAAAAGAACAAAAACTGGGATATATTATGATTCTCTCTCTCTCTCTCTCTCTCTGTCTCTCTCTCTCTCACACTCACACACACACACATTAAATTTAAAAAAGCACACTGGAGCACACACTTTAAGAAGTAATTCAGTAGCTTTTTAAATAATACAATAATAAAAAGCTACACTGCCTTATACATGCCAAAATAAACACCAAAACACCCAACAGTTAATTCTGTTCTATTTATTATGGTTGCTACATATAGTTATTCAGATCTAATTAAATTTTCTATTTACATTTATCCAAATCATAAAGTACATTTCAATGATTTTACAGCAAATTTACAAAGTTAGAGCAAAAATTTTGTATAGCTTAGCGTATACTAGATGTAGACTATCACTGAAAGTAGGGATGCACAGAAATGAAAATTCCTTGAAGGCGAAATGAAACACTGGGCCGAAGTCTGTGGGGGAATAATGAAGAAGTTTTTTTTTACTTTTTTTTTCATTTTTGCCAATTTTTTTTTTTTTCTTTATTGTTTAATTTATTATATACAAAATGTGCTTTAACAATATTTATTTAACACTAAAAAATTTTTTTACATTCTAGAAGACATTATACCAATAAAACACAATTTAACTTAAAATTAATAAGTTAAATAATAACTTAACTTAACTTAAAATAATATTTTTTGGCCATTTTTAAAACCCCCTTCTTGAACCAGCCATGCATTTTTTTACTGTACAAATAAATGCAGCCTTGCTGAGAAGAAGAGACTTCTTTTAAAACATTAATTTTTACATTAACATTTTAATTATTATTATCCTTTTTTATTTTATTTTACAGAACAACAGTAAAATTACAATAATAACATTTATTAATGTTGATGGAGTTCTTGCTTTTTCTCAGCTTTTATTTTAGCAGAAACCCACAGGAAGACCTCAGGCTCAGTGCTTCTTTTTTGACAACAGTAGATTTATAAATGATTCTCATTACAAATTTGGGGAAACGTTTGTTGCACGTATCGCATTGTCACATGCCTTATAAAAATTAATAAAAATGTTACTAAGCAACTGACGAATAACACTATTTCAGCTCAGATTTTCCTCGCGCTTTGGACTTTGAACCCTGGCGCCGCGAGCTCATGCAGCGCTGTTTGAATACATGCAATTCATTCATGTTTTAAAGAACACAACGTTCTGCAGTTTATTTAATTGTTTAAGGGCATTTCAGTCATCATACAGTAACCAGCAAGAACCACCCCTTCCACTTCTCATCGAAGACATGCGATGCAGTACTAAACAGTCTCTCGCTGTCGATGCTTGTAATGATTTTTGCTTCTTTCTCAGGCAGTTTCCACACTACTGACATATTTGTTGCATTAGTGCGTGCCTCTATTTGATCGCGTCAAGTCATTGTTCGGTACAATTTATTCTGTCTTGTTGCTTATAATTTCGGTTGACGAACATTAGGTGCATCCATAACTGAAAGTGTGACAAATAATAAAAAGAAACAAAATGATTCTGAGCGTAACAATAATTCAGCATCACGATTCTAAAAAGTGCTGTTTAGATTAGTACTGATGGGCATATAGGGAGACATTGTGGATGCACCTGCAAAATATTTCAAGTGCCTCTGTGAGTCCAGGGCGAATACTTTAAAATTAAATTCTGAGGTACGGTTTAAGCTTGCAGCGCCCTAATCTTGTTTCCACATACAGTAGGACTTGGGTCAGATATGTAATGAAATTGGAATGTGATGGAAAGTTGATCTCTCATAAAGAAAGGATGACGTGGCTCCGCCCACAGTCCTTCAGCTCTGACGGGGATTAATAACTCCAGGGATTTCCCCCTCAATATCAAAACCCCCTTTCACAGTTATTCATCACTGCCCAAATAAAACAGCGGTTCAGAATTTCACAACCTGGTCTCTTGCCGACTTTAACAGTTGTTGCAATGCAAGCCTTTTAATTTGCTAACGACACAAATAGGCTATTATGAGTTTGCTGCATCTGTCAAAGATGATGAACAAAGAAGGGAAGGGTACAGTCAAAGACATCTTCCGCTAAGACTCTCACCGTCAGCTCAACGGCTGCTAGAGCGGTGACATTAGCATGAGCTCGACCTGAGGCCAAATCACTAGTGGATACAGCTATGACTGTCAACACACATTCTCCACTCACTCGCAAACATTAAATAACACAAGTATAGTCAAACGTGTTTCAGCCATTCCCTCCAACTCCCTGTCTGCTGCTGTGACCACCACATAAAGCGCAGCACACACATAGATAACAAGGAAGTTGTTTTTCTCCAAAAACTCTCCTAAGCTGGCTGTGGTTCTGCTGGCTTGAAATTAGTTAATGCATTAACTAATGTTAACAAATGATACCTTATTGAAAAGTGTTACCAAAACCTTTAATTATCTAAGCATTTTTTTGTTGTTGGTTTTTTTACAATTTTAAGTATCTATAAGCATTTGTGAAATAATTTTGCCTGCATTACAGCTTAGTATTACAGACAGACACACACACACACACACACACACACACACTAGGGCTGGGCGATATGGGCAAAAATTCATATCTCTGTATTTTTTGGCCGATTTGTGATATACGGTATATAGCTCGGTATTTTCGTTTCTATATTTGGATTAAAATAAATCTGTAGTTAATATATATATAGATATATTTCACTTACCGCCCAATGTTGTCGAACAAAACAATACATATTAAAGGCTATGAAAACAAATAAAGTGAATATAACCATGTAAGCCTTTATATTATGTGCAAAAAAGGGTTAAAATCACATTTCATTCTAACATTGTAACACTGCAATCTAAAAACAAAAATTCTGATTTTAAAGCGGAAGTCAAATCCATTAAACTAAAAATTTAAATAAATGAGAACAAAAGCACAGAGTGCCGTTAGGCTAATTTGATAGTGAGGCATGATAGTGAGGCATGTCTCAAACACATTAAACATTGTGAGTAGCTTAGTGTCTCTGTCAGCGGCACATGCAGCATTTCTGTCAGAGCATATGACGGGGCGAGCTGCTTAAACTAATATCCAAAACGAAACTATAAACTATGTCTTACCGGTTTTTAAAGGCCTTAATATGAAGCTTGTCACATGCTTAGATCTAATTGGATCATGCACTTTCTCCGCAGCAGCTCAGTCTGTGTCCTCCGCTGTATTTTCAGATGCATTCGTATCAAACTACTGTATATCGATATAAACGGTACTGCCTCATATTGAACCGCTTATAAAGAAAATATTGATATATCTTACAAACTCAATATACCGCCCAGCCCTAAGTCGCACACACACACTCACACACACGCATGCATGCACACACATTCTAGCACACACTAGGGCTGGGCGATATGGGCAAGTTAACTTTCACTTAAGCTGGCGAACGACCTCAGCTTCAGCGCAGATAGTGAGGAACTAACTGATCTCTGCTTCATTACAGTTTGCACATATCTTTTCATCGCGAACGTTGATCTGCCATCAAAAAACCTGGTAAAAGAGTCACATGATAACATGCGTCATCACTACAACAAACCCTTTACGGCATTGGTTCTGGCTTTTGTTCACACAGAGCCCGTTCTGGGACTGAACCCGGCAATGTTACTAGGTCCCCAACCCGGGATCGATCCCGGAATCAATCCCGGACGTGTTTGCGTTCACACAGAAGGCAATCCGGCAATTTTCTGGGACCACCGTGCAGTGTGAAAGGGGCAAAAGGGAACAATATATACAACTTTTGTAACACTTTACACTAAGGTTTTAGTTGGTAACATTAAATAACTATGTTAGTTAACATGAACAATATTTATATAGCATTTATGAATCTTAGTTAATATTATGTTAAAAATTAACTACTACATTCTTAAAAGGATACTCCACCCCAAAATGAAAATTTTGTCATTAATCACTTACCCCCATGTCGTTCCAAACCCATAAAAGCTTCGTTCGTCTTCGGAACACAATTTAAGATATTTTGGATGAAAACCGGGAGGCTTGTGACTGTCCCATAGACTTCCAAATATATAACAGTGTCAAGGTCCATAAAAGGTATGAAAGTCATCCTCAGAATACTCCATCTGCCATCAGACGTGCAATCTGGGTTTTTTGAAGTGACAGGAACACTTTTTTTGTAAGTGAATAAAACAAAAATAACAACTTTATTCAACAATTTCTTTGTCAACAGTCTCCTCTGTGTCTCTCCATATCACCGAATGCTGCGTATGCTCTTCTGTATCATTCGCGCAACAAGGATGCACTGCTTCTATGTGTATTTAGCTTTGATTTGAAAGAAAACAGCGTATCCTTGTGGTGAGGATGATACAGAAGAGCATATGGTGATATGGAGAGACACAGAGGAGACTGTTTTCTTCACTTACAAAAAAATGTGTTCCCGTCGCTTTATAGAACTCAGATTGCATGGATAAATTAAACAGAACAGACTCCGCACCAACAATAATTAAATTATTTTAATTAAACCATATTGTTGATGAAAATAATAAGATACAAATAAAAGTGGTGGTTATTATTAATAATATATCAATGATTTTGAAAAATAAGTATCTTAAATAATTATTTCAAATAGCAGCTTTTCTGTTTAAGCTGCGCGAGCTGTTGCTGAAGAGATAAATAAACACCGGTAAACTGAAGCGCATTGTTAGTGGGTTAATTATGCTATATGAGCATCAGATATTTATACAAAATAAACATAATATTATGACTTATATATGCATTAAAAGACGCAAATGCACAAGTGATCTTGAACTAAGTTACATGCTAGGCAGATGTGTAACTCGATGCGCTCTTCTTCCTGTAACAACGTGCTAAAACAGAGAAAAAAAACCCAAAGAATTTGCAACTTTTATTATGGTAATATTCTCTTTATAATGCTATGCATGTGACATTCCCAGTTATACTAGTTATTAATGTTGTGCACTTCTGTTCAAGCTGCGTGCACTGAAGAGCTGAATAAACACACGGTAAACTCTGCAGAAAATAATGCAATATTTATTGGCTTTAATATATCTTAATATTTAAAATATCTAATTTTATTATCAGTTCGATACATGGCCGATACATCGTGCATCCCTACCTGAAAGTAAGGGTGCTTTCACACTTGGTTCACCTGCCTGGTCCAAACCCGAGTTCGATTGCTCCCCCCTCCCCCTGCCCCCGCTGGACTGTGTTCATATTATAATATTTGAGTCCGATCCGCAGTTCGTTTGCGTCATCAAGCCAGCAGCTGTTTACCCCATTGCTTAGTAATGACGGTGCAGGGAGAAGGCGGCAAATGCATAACATTACTCTCTGCACTTTTATGTATTTACGTTTTTGAACCGTTCGTCTTGTTTACAAAGCTTCGGTACATAACGGCACTTGCGTCTGTCTTACGAATGTACAGCAAATGCTCTAAAGAATGCTGAAGGCGAACAGAAATGAGATATACAGCTCTCTGCTTGCAGCGCGCCAGTCACGCTCGTCAAGAAAGTGAGTGAAACACACACACAAACACACATTTTCATCAAATAATACGTCATTAATAGCGGTTCACTTCCGCGATTTGGTACGATTGCATTCACATCAGCAGTGAACCGTACCAGAGTTCACATGAACCGTACTCCAGACCACCGTTTTTAAGCGGACTCGGGTACGGAAAAATAATCCTTAGGGGATCAATAGGGCCCTGCCTTAAGAGTCCTGAGACCTAAAAAAAGGAAGAACTGCAAAACTATGCAAACAGCCTAGGTGAATCATATGGCCTAAATGACTTAGGCTGGTTTTCCAGGCATTTATTAAGGTTAGTTAAAAACCGCATAGGATTCTTAACAGAACTTACTGTTGCTTCTGGATAATCTGGAAGGCTTGTGGGCACTTAAAAATCTTAATAAAATCTCATTGTTAACTCGTCACAAAGCACAAAAGAAACCGACTTCTAGAAATACCATGCATTATTTTACTGTTGTCATTATTTTGTTGTAACTTCCAATGACACACCTGAGACATCCAGCAGACTGCTCCACAACAGATGTGAAAGTTTACAACATCTCTTCTTTGTTTCAAACACAGCTGTCCTCCACAAGACACTTATTTATTCATCACAGCCAGAATAAACCCAGCTTTCTCAAATATATTGAAAGAATAACCATAATCTAAATATGCCCTAGTTTAATTTCCATTCTTTGAACTCACATCAAAGTTGTTGTTTTTTTCCCTCTAAAATCCAAATCAATCACCAAAAATGCCAACAAATCCGCTGTTAGGGGGAGATTTGCTGAAAGGCTGGAAAAGATGCACACGCCGTGCCAAGTAACCTGCCTTCAAAGGGCCTTGATCGCTATGGCAACAGCATGATCTTCCATAACCAAGCCATGAGGTGACCTGAGATACATACATGAGATGTCCAAAAAACCCTCCCAGAATTCTTCCTGCCGTGGCGGCACCAGCCTGCCAGAGGAAGCCACTGCTCTGACGGCATCATATGCACAACGTGGACCAATGGTTCACAAAGCAAGCAGCAGGCTAGCTAAAAATAAACAGCCTCCTGCCAAAGAGACGGGGTCCTTCACTAAAACACACTGAGCTTTTTTAAGACTATTTTAAAAACCACAAAAATGATATATTGCTGCAAAATAATAGCATATTTTCTCACAAGTTATTAGGGGTGCAACGGATCGTTCATGTGAGCGCTGCTGCAGTCTTAGGCCCACCGCAAATGCTGTCATTGGTTGAAATGCGTGATGACACCCATCCCATGCTAGGTACTGATCTACATCCCACCCCTCCAGTGACCCATGGGTTTTCTGTATGTGTATTCAGAGCCAGTGAGCAAGGGACTTTCATATTAATGAAATACTGCATTAATTAATCAATTAATGCGTTAACGCGACAATAACACGTAAACTTGCCCAGCCGAGTTAACGCGTTATTATCGTTGCCCAGCACTACTAATAAATATTATATATATATATATATATATATATATATAACACCTGAGTTAATTAGTTGATTCAGATGATTAGGTTAATAGCTCGTTTAGAGATCCTTTTCATGATATGCTAATTTTTTGAGATAGGAATTTTGGGTTTTCATGAGCTGTATGCCAAAATCATCAGTATTAAAACAATAAAAGACCTGAAATATTTCAGTTGGTGTGCAATGAATCTAAAATATATGAAAGTTTAATTTTCCTTCTCAAAAAATTAGCACATTGTGAAAAAGTTCATTACTCAAAACCGCAATCATGGGTAAGACTGCCGACCTGACTGCTCTCCAGAAGGCCATCATTGACACCCTCAAGCGAGAGGGTAAGACACAGAAAGAAATTTCTGAACGAATAGGCTGTTCCCAGAGTGCTGTATCAAGGCACCTCAGTGGGAAGTCTGTGGGAAGGAAAAAGTGTGGCAAAAAAAAAAAACGCTGCACAACGAGAAGAGGTGACCGGACCCTGAGGAAGATTGTGGAGAAGGACCAATTCCAGACCTTGGGGGACCTGCGGAAGCAGTGGACTGAGTCTGGAGTAGAAACATCCAGAGCCACCGTGCACAGGTGTGTGCTTTCGAACCAGAAACAGCGGCAGAAGCGCCTGACCTGGGCTACAGAGAAGCAGCACTGGACTGTTGCTCAGTGGTCCAAGGTACTTTTTTCAGATGAAAGCAAATTTTGCATGTCATTCGGAAATCAAGGTGCCAGAGTCTGGAGGAAGACTGGGGAGAAGGAAATGCCAAAATGCCTGAAGTCCAGTGTCAAGTACCCACAGTCAGTGATGGTCTGGGGTGCCATGTCAGCTGCTGGTGTTGGTCCACTGTGTTTTATCAAGGGCAGGCTCAATGCAGCTAGCTATCAGGAGATTTTGGAGCACTTCATGCTTCCATCTGCTGAAAAGCTTTATGGAGATGAAGATTTCGTTTTTCAGCACGACCTGGCACATGCTCACAGTGCCAAAAACACTGGTAAATGGTTTACTGACCATGGTATTACTGTGCTCAATTGGCCTGCCAACTCTCCTGACCTGAACCCCATAGAGAATCTGTGGGATATTGTGAAGAGAAAGTTGAGAGACGCAAGACCCAACACTCTGGATGAGCTTAAAGGGATAGTTCACCCAAAAATCTAAATTATGTCATTAATGACTCACCCTCATGTCGTTCCAAACCCGTGAGACCTCCGTTCATCTTCGGAACACAGTATAAGATATTTTAGATTTAGTCCGAGAGCTTTCTGTCCCTCCATTGAGAATGTATGTACGGTATACTGTCCACGTCCAGAAAGGTAATTAAAAACATCTTCAAAGTAGTCCATGTGACATCACAGGGTCCGTTAGAATTTTTTGAAGCATCGAAAATACATTTTTGGTCCCAAAAATATCAAAAACTACAACTTTATTCAGCATTGACTTCTCTCCCGGGTCTGTTATGAGCGCGTTCACAGCACATCCGGTTCGCTAACGAATCACTCGATGTAACCGGATCTTCTTGAACCAGTTCACCAAATCGAACTGAATCGTTTGAAATGGTTCGCGTCAACAATAAGCATTATTCCACAAATGACTTAAGCTGTTAACTTTTTTAACATGGCTGACACTCCCTCTGAGTTCAAATAAACCAATATCCCGGAGTAATTCATTTACTCAAACAGTACACTGACTGAACCGAGCCAGATAACGAACGAATGATTGACTCGTTCTCGAGTCAAGAACCGTTTCTGTCGGACGCGTGCGATTCGAGAACCGAGGAGCTGATGATACTGCGCATGCGTGAAGCAGACTGACACACAGCGCGTCTGAACCGAACTGGTTCTTTTGGTGATTGATTCTGAACTGATTCTGTGCTAATTTTATGAGCGCGGGTAAACCGAAGGCTTGAATCAAGGGCAATCATCGCCAATGAAGTCATTACGTCGAGCGCAAAAGAACTGGTGAACCGTTTTCGGCAACCGGTTTATTGAATCAAACTGTCCGAAAGAA